>NC_083618.1:2472277-3072277 GCF_963584025.1 Labrus mixtus | reverse complement strand
CATCTGCTATTTTTAGCATATTCAAGCATTTAAATGTTAATGTTTGTTATTTCAAATATTCAGTCTGTTTCAAGAGATCACAGAAGCGGCTACAAAATACACTGATATTCATGCAGTGAAGGAAAGAGCTCTTCAGAATACAATAACCACAAAGCAATGACACACTTTTATCCGTCATACTCAGACCTGCAGCAAAGCACTTTGCACATTCATGGTTACTGAGGCTGAGGTGCTTTTGTCACTGAGACAAACAGTCAACACTTGAGTCTCAGGGGCTTTTTTTTGTTGTTGAAAGGCAAGCAGATTCAGACATCTGATTCTGGGTATGCTGCACATTGGATTGGATTAAATCTAGAGAATGAAACCTTTTTCTTCTTCTGAAATAGTCCAGAGATCCCCCTGTGGTGCAAACTTCAAAAAATACCTTAACAAAGCTAATGCAACTATAATGTTAATTATTCATATTTCTATTGAGTCTGGGCACAACATGACGACATGGTCTTTAATCTTTAGACCACACATCTTCTCATGTCTGAGCTCCCAGTTTGAACAACCCCTGCAGGATTATCCACCAATACTCCTTAAATCTGCCCTGGTGGTAAAAAACCATGACACAAGCTCTTGCAGGGATACTGTTGGTGAAAACATTTATAATCACACCAACAGGCACTGTCAAGACCCCCCCACTTTCAACTATCAACGGACCTAACTTTGCCAGCTATCTCTACCCGCGGGTTCAAATGTCATACTGTCACAGCAATTAGCAAATCCTACTGCAGATGTCACGCTGAGGAGTTTAGTGCTTCCTTTTCTGTTGTTATGCCGAGTTCGTTTAAGTCACTTTTCTCCCCCAGAAATTATTTTTCCTTAAATCATTTTAGAAATTATTTATCTAAAGATCAACTTACTTAACAAATTATTATTTATCTATTTATCTAAAGATCAACTAGACAAGAGGAAAAAAAGGACTAAAAGTAGGTAGATTTGCCTCAACAAGGATTTCGCACAGCTTTTATTTACACAGTTAACATAAATGTACTCAGGTGTGTAAACGTTTTATATTTTTCTTTGGTTATTATTGAAACTAGTACATGACTTTCTGGAGAAGAAAAAAAGGTTATGGTGGCATCCATTACATCAGTCTCTACAGGTACCTTACTCTATCAAGCAAATGCAACAAGGGGTACATGTTTTTTGTTAGCTTGATGCTAATGCATAATGGCAACTGCCTTTAACGGCATTCATCAATTAATTCACATTTTTGCATTGCGATCGCAGTTATTTTAACTTCAGTCACGAGCAATCCTACTAAAGTAAAATGTATCTTTTCCTGAGTTAACAGATCATTATGGTAACGCTTAAGTTTAGGCATTGATCACTTAGTTTATAAAAGGGCAGGAGTGACGGTTGCGCATCTGTAGTCATATAAGCGGCGATGTGTCAATAGAGTTATTTGGTAAAAACATGTGAACATGACTGATTGCATCAGTCCAATCACATTAAAGAAAAAAAAAGATCACCACTAATTTACTGCCAGTGGGAGTGTCTGAGGCGCAGTTGGAAATATGAGACAAACCAGTAAGAGAGAAGCCGTAGGCCTGTCATGTTGACAAGTGCTGAAAGACTTTGAGGCTCAATTGACACATTATCTCATTAATTAATGTTTAACATATTTAAGTAGACTTTCTTCTCTCTTAAGTTTGAAGGGGTTGGTGCCCCATTTTAACAAACTGCAAATGATAGAGTGATGGAGCTGAGTTGAAGATGTCAGGGTGAATCATTCCCAAACTTCCATTGAATTTCAGACAGATTTTGGAGGGAGAATTGACATGAATCAAGCCAGTTTGTGTTAATCACCACATATTACTCCCTCATGTTTGAATCATTGGCGATGGCTGAAAGTAGCTGGAGCAGGCTTGTAGACGCAAAGTGATGGAGCCTTTCATTGTTGGAACATAGTCCAGGTCATTATATAGGTCATAAACAAGGGCAGTGGCAGCTGCAGGAGGAAAAGGAGAGAATAGATGAGAGCGATGACGATGGGGAAAAAAAGAAGGAGAAGAGGAAGAGAGAGAGAGCGTGAAGAGAGAACAAAAGGAGGAATGAAGTGATAGCATTAAAAGAGTCGGCAGCTGAACTCAGAACACCCTGGTATTAGCTTGCTCAGAACAGAGGATGGATTTAAACAAATCAAAGCTTTCCACTTCAAAATAATCCTCATTTGATAGCTTCTTATCAGCCACACTGGAAAAGAACAGCCAAAGGACTAAGACACTCAGATATGCACATGCTCAATTCATCAATGCACATACCAACATACCAGTATACAATATTTCTCTGCATGCACGGTCGACTATAGTTCATGCTCTCACATCTCACTCTTTTTTTTCTCCACATTCTGCTGGGGCTTCTTTAGTTAAGAACAGTTTCTTCCTTGAGTCAATTTTACCAAGGTGGCGTAGAGAAAGCCTGGCTATTTTCAGACATTAAGTGTGTGTGTGCTGTCTGTAGGTGGGAATTCAGTGTCTGTATGCTGCCATTTCAATGTTTGAGACAGCTGTCCACTGCATTAAACACCTCTATCTCTACTTCACATCCCTTTTTGCAATAGACCTTATGGCTTCTCCTTGTGGCTTCTCCTTATCCAATTCTCACATAATTTATACTTCCTCCTCTCCTCTCCTCTCCTCTCCTCCCCTCTCCTCTCCTCTCCTCTCCTCTCCTCATCCAAGAACCAGTTCTATTTCCACTGACAGCAGTACTAGCATTTAGGTCAGCAGTTGGCCTATTTAAAGCATGAAGGCCTAGATTTGCTCTGTCACTTAAGAACATCAAAGACGGCAATAAATCTCACAAAGGAGACTTTATACTCAAAGCATCGAAATCTGCCTAATTTGAGCAGCTGAATCACAAGCGTACTTTCTGTTACACTCTCTGACAGGTCAATGTGAGGTTTTACATCAAATATGCATGGGCTCGCGAGGCCGGCTAACAGCCTCAAACAAGAGCATGGTGTACAGGCGTTGTGAAGGTCACCCTTCATTTAAAGAATCTTTGACACAGAGGGATCAGCAGACTAAGTCCAATGTATTAACTCACAATGTCACTGAGGTTGAATATGACCTTGGTCCAATAACACCACCCTTGAGATCTTAAATAAGTGAGCGGATTGACTAGCACTTAGCCTAGCAGCTAAAATAGCTGATTACCACTTGGGTCACTGATCTATAACAGTGGCTTGACCCATTAGCCCTTCAAGTCCTGCAAGAGTAAGGGTGGATCTACTAACAGCTTCTGTGTGTTGACAATGTCTGTTTGAATTAAAGTGATGAGAGAGGATGCACTGATTCACATCAATCATTGTAACAGATTCAAAGAGCCTTGCAGAATATATTTGCAAAAAACGTGCAGTAAAATTAATCATGTTGTTATATTGACCATTCGTTAAGCTAATGATATCAACCAATTAGCTTAAAGTTCTGCTGCACCACATTTTAACAGGACGGTTCAGTAACTTAATGATTCATTGCTGGAACAGATTTACCTAGTGTGTGATATTTATTTTATACAAAAGTACTACAAGTGACATACTGGTATATATATACATATATACATATAAACTATAAGCAATAACACATTTTTATTATTGTTTATTAAATCTTTAATTTTGGTTTCTGCAAGCACAGCAGTACCACAGCTTGCTGGAACTGTACGGCAACATACAAATATTTTCCAGCACTCGGGCCAATATGTTTTTCCAAAGCAGCTCATGAGATCCAAATTGTGGATGCCACACCAAGTGAGAGAGGAGGCAAGCCAGGGCTGGTAAAGGGGGAGTATTCATCCACAGAGGAGAAAACTAGCACTCTTCACCAAAAGCACGAGGATCACGGTTTCTACGATCAGCTAAATCCCACATTGACCAGCTGATTGAGCTGAACTTTAAAACACTGCTGAGAGATATCCCTGTGGGCTCACAAGACAGGGGAATATGGAAAGATGAAGTGAAACAAAGAGGGGAAATAACCAAGCCACTCACAGAAGTCAAAAAGAAGGGTCAAAGAGTGAAAACCAATTTAGACAAAACCGGAACGAGCACCAGGGGAGTGTGGCACAGGCGTCCCGCAAGAGACACGATGACTGGTATGGAAGAGAAGCCCAAGAGAACAGAAATAGGAGAAATGAGAGGCCTGGGACAGAGGAGGACTGTGCATGAGGATCTTCTTATCATCACAGTCTACATGAACATATTTCACTTTAACATTGGAATATTAATGGATGGGCTTCGTTTGGTCGAAATAAGAAAATGCATATGAAAGCATGTAGAGCAACAGGTGATGTTTGGCTGATATTGAAGTCAAGTTTATTCTAGGATTAAATGTTGAAATTTTGAAAAAGCTGATGTCATTGTAAGCCTCTCATTTCAAGATATCTGGATTTTGTTTTGTTATATTTTCCTGCTAACTCCCACTTAATAAATCTCCCTGGGGAGAGATCAGAGACTACTGCCAACAGCCAAATCGTTCGTTGATTTTTTTCATTTTTTTAAGGTTTATTTTTGGCCTTTTTATGCTTGGAGAGACAGGACCGTGGGTATAATCAGAAACCAGGGAAAGAGAGAGTGGGGAATGACATGCAGACTCCAGCCTCCATACATGGGGTGTGCAAGGCAACCACTAGGTCACCGGGGCCCCCCAGATCGTTCATTGTTAATGATGAGGTTCAGTGTTGGTTATAAAAGTATGAAGTGTGCCAGATACCGTTCTAAACTTAGATATTAGACGTGCAGCTACGCTGAAACTTTATTGTAACAAAATATCAGAGAGGTCAAATAATACATTTGTACCATTTATAATTAAGAATTAAGATTAATTAAGATAAATAATGTGGACTCAAATGCTCGCAAAAGTTTCCTATGCAAGTCTGGAGTGTAATAAAAACATCATCTGACTTGGATAAGGCATTAAACGAATGGGAGAGTACTTTTTCTGGCCTCCTCTTAAGACAGCCTAAAAACATTGATTATCAGTTTTATGAAGACATTTGTTGCTTGGGGAGGATTGGGTGTTGGATGTTCAATATACCAATAGTGATGCACTCTTAAATAGAGATCTAACTAGAGAAGTATGGAAGCGATTAGTGATCAGAATTCAAGTGATAAAGCTAATTTGAAAATTCAAATGCATTAACAGAAATTCTTTTTAATTTTCAGAATATGAGTGTATTATTTGACTCAAAAATAAAATGATGATTAATTTATCTAATTTGAATTTTAGTTTTCAACTTCAAAAACGCACATTCTTTGACTAAATTAAAATGAGGAAGAAAATGACATTTGCTTTATCATTTTCAAAAAATGCCCCGCTAAATCTGTATCATAATTCAAATGAAAAAGCTAATTTTAAAATGAAAATACAGTAACAGAAACACGTTTTAATTTTCAGATTATAGGTGCATTATTTGACCTATATTTAAAATGAATATTCAGTCATCCAGTTTGCATTATACTTTTACTCTCTATGTATGCATATTGTATGACATCATTCAAATGAAAACTAAAAGGTCTTTGGCTTTTCGTTTTCAAACTTGCCGTGCTAAAAAGTGATCATAATTCAAACCAACTTGAAAACGAATTGGCAAAGTGGACGACGCAGGAAATTGACGTCAGACTCCAGCTCCCAGGCAGGTGAACGTAATATTTACAGTCTATGAGGCGAGTGGGCAGAACGCGCAGTACGATGGGTGGCGGGGTGAATCTTTAACGCTGGTACAAGCTCCAAACTAGTTGTTGCCCTGATTTTGATTCAATTTTAGCGTTGTAGTTGATTATTCTTTTAATAACTACAAAACAATCTCTGAAAGGGAGAGAGAGCTCATACAGTCGGTCGAGAGGGAGAGTGTGAGCCATTACGCACAGAGGATGAGAGACACTTTGTGCACAGAGCTGGAGAGATTATTAGAAACAGAAAATTCAATCGATAATCTTTTTTAATGTAATTAAGTTAAACAGAGAAGACAGTGATCTATAATCTATCAATAAACCGGTCTTAGGACACGTCTGTGTGAATTTCACGGCGTGCAGATGCTGAGTGACTCTCACGGTCAGAGATAGTGGGCATGGTGTCATGTGTGAGACTTGGTAGCTCTGGTTATAAAGCTGCTGCGTCATGCTCGCTGAAAGTTCAGTGTGCGCTGAAAAAACCACTCCGATCGCCACCCGTATCACAGTGTGAACTAAAGTCTGCCCAATTGTGTTAAAGATTCACCCCACCACCCATCGTACTGCGCGTTCTGCCCACTCGCCTCATAGACTGTAAATATTACGTTCACCTGCCTGGGAGCTGGAGTCTGACGTCACTTTCCTGCGCCGTCCACTTTGCCATTTCGTTTTCAAGTTGGTTTGAATTATGATCACTTTTTAGCACGGCAAGTTTGAAAACGAAAAGCCAAAGACCTTTTAGTTTTCATTTGAATGATGTCATACAATATGCATACATAGAGAGTAAAAGTATAATGCAAACTGGATGACTGAATATTCATTTTAAATATAGGTAAAATAATGCACCTATAATCTGAAAATTAAAACATGTTTCTGTTACTGTATTTTCATTTTAAAATTAGCTTTTTCATTTGAATTATGATACAGATTTAGCGGGCATTTTTTGAAAATGATAAAGCAAAATTCAAATTAGATAAATTAATCATCATTTTATTTTTGAGTCAAATAATACACCCATATTCTGAAAGTTAAAAAGAATTTCTGTTAATGCATTTGAATTTTCAAATTAGCTTTATCATTTGAATTCTGATCACTAATCGCTTCCATAGAGAAGAAGTCCAAAAAGCAATCAAAACAGCTGCAATCAAAAAAAGCTTTGATTTGGATGAGTTGCAGCACTCACCTCCCTACAATGACCCATGGATCAACCATGTGTTCTAAGCATGAATCTGTATGTCTGTTGACAGTTGCTGGGTTGGCATGTTTGATTCTGACGCTCCACCTTGATTAATATGTACAAAGAATGGTTGCTGTGCTGAATTCAGAACACATCAAGCAAAGTTTGACATGTAGAGCAAAAACTCCCAGTGCTGTTGTTCCTGTGAACGCCTCTTGTCCAGTCATATTACTTGGTCTGAGCTCACTGTTGTATAATGGTCATTGTTTTGCTCTTGGATGCTCACAATAACTCACTGCTTGTGGCAGCCAGGCCACAAAGTTACATTTTGGTCTAATTAAATTCTTGCAGTATTTCAACCCTTTTATTACCATTCAAAAACTGGAGGCAGTGCAGCCTCTGTAGCCAAAACTACTCCAAGAGAAGCACTTGTCAGAATAAAAGAAGCAAGATATGTGTTCGTCTTTCTGTTTGTACAGAAGAGCCTCAGGGCAGCAGTGACCATCAGTGCTCTCTTGACTAAACAGAGCTTTACTCAGGTGCAACAAGTGCATCTCAGGTACAAAAATGTTTCTCTTGGCCACTTTTTCATAAAACACCATGTGAAATTTTTATTCTTCTTCTTAGTATTCAATTCCATTCGGTTATTTGTGTCTTCAAAAAGAGACAAGTGAATCAAGAATAACATTACAACATAACATTCCCACCATCCTGAACTGTAGCTTTTGCTGCTGTTTATTTCCCGCTAATTAGAAATCATTAGTATGCTAACATGCTAAACTAAGATGCTGATGTAGTTGACTGTATTCATCAGTTTGAAATGCTAGCATGCACACATTAGCATTTAGCTCACAGCACCACTGTACATAAAGGCATCCTCACAGAGCTGCTCGCATGGCAGACTCTAAACTGGTTTTTGAGAGAAAACCCATACAAAGCACACACCAGAGAAACATAAAACCGACACAAAAACACAAATCATTCTATACACACCCACCACACATATGCACAAAAGACCCCCTGAGGCAAGTCGCTCAGTCAATTCAAGCTGTTATTCACACTAAGTGCTGTAGTGGATTCAGAGCTGCTCCCCATCTGAAATCAATCGATTCACTTTGCTCCTGATTTAGCGTCGTTCCCATAACCAATCTCCCCCTCTTTTCTTTGTTTGCCTGTCCCAGTGAGCCAAGGATGTTAGTCTCCATTGATGAGACATGTGGCATGACTGGTGACTAGACACAGAGAGAAAGAGAGACCACCAGTCTTGCAGGAGTACACAAACACATACCCCTACTTTATTGCATTATTCCTGCCCCACTTTTAATGTATTGACGTGTATTCAGCACGGTGGAAGTGATTCAGCATAAGCACAGGGATTTATAAAGATTACCATCCTTTAGACTGAAAGCCATTTGTCTCTTTATTTCATAGTATAAACAAATGCTCATATTCAGGCATGATTTTATTCTAATCTCTTCTGTAATGGCATTAATGTAGATAGGCCTGATTCTCGATGGAAAGCCTCAAAGCAAACACACACAATGAACATGGGGAAAAATCAGGTCATGGACACACAATATGGAGGTTACAGATTCATATGAGATAGTAACAAAGAATGCAATGACATGACATTAATAATATTAGAAATGGCTTGTAGTTATACGCATAGAAAATGAATACTGAATATTATCAGAGTGATTCATTCACTTTAAATACGACACTATCAGTATGATCAATGGAGCCTGTTTCAATTACAGCTATCAGGGAGCATCATTATCCCTGACACAAACCACAAAGCATGGATCATGCAGCACTTAAAACGTTAATGATATGCTCAGTAGTGATATTCACTTCAGCTGCACATTGAATGTGATATTTAGTTTGCATGGGATCAGCATATTAAACTGCATGTTTCTCAAAAGCAAAGGCACCCAGTCCAAAGCTTTTTATAATGCTCTATTATACGATTAGTAGAATTTGTTGCAGGTCGTTGCATTTCGCTGCATTTTAGCCTTTTCAACTATTGCAAGCCTTTATGTTTTGGAATTCATAGTTTGTATAGTATTTGTTTTATTCTGTGACACCTAGAGTTTACAGCATCTTCTATAATTGACCTAAAAGTTTATATCCACACGTATGGTGACAAAAGTTAATGCTATTCCTGAACTGTATGGACTACAAGCACAAATAAGGCCTCTTTGGAAAATCTGTAGTTTCAAATTTTTTTGAAATTCATTAAAATGTGCAAACTGCAAGTCTATTTTTTTGGTTCTTTCTGTCTTTTTCAAATATAAAGGTATGAGAAGATAATTAAGTGCCTTCATTGTATCACCTTCATATCTTAAATTCTAAATGTTCTTTGTTTCCAAACAGAGAGCACAGGATGTGTGTAAGGGGGCTTGTGTTGAAATACTTAATAGAGCCTCAAGCTATCTGTACAACCCCTTAGGCACCCTGCACCATTAGTGGTGTTACAAAAGCCTGTTGTTAGTTTGATTCGATTTTAAATACTTGAAATTCATTGTTAAACTGTAGTAACTTCAAGTGTTCTGTGAGATCAGGTTGGCTGCCAGTATAAATTCTAACTTAGTCGTCCTGTAACCCATCGATTGCTATAGCTTTTGTAATGAAAAGAAAAAGGGTGGAGAATGATCTTTTATGAATCATTTCCTCTGCTGACAGTACAGCATTCTGCACACTGAACCCCCCAATGGCTTAAACTCTGACATCGGTTTCTAGTTATTCATTTAAAGATTTCACCGACTGATCTCAGTGACAATATTTATCCTGCAGTTATATATCTGCCCTGTTACACTGACGTTAGCCTTGAGTCAACTCCAATACATGTCAGCTAACTGCTTTAACAGAATGTGAATACCATCAACATCAGTTTCTACCAACTCTATTTTTATGCCGTGTACGTTGAATATGTCGTATTTTCTGCTCTGCTTGAGGCCTTATTATGGTGGTCTAGTTACATTGTTAAATCAAAACATCAATTACAGTGTTCATATTTTAGTCCTCCTGCCCCCACAGAACAAACCACATACGAGCTGTTTCATTTATCCATTAGAACAACCAGCAGCAGTCATGCTATTAATACAATAACAAATGGCTGGCCGAAGGAGAAAAACATGTATCAAGACAAAGATTGTTCATGACGTAGGAATGGTTGGTTCCTTCTACCCAGAAGTCTGAAAATATTGTATTGAGATATTACATTCGCACTGCTAACATCTGTCATTGGATCTGTAAAAAGCTGGTGTAACATAATAAGTGCTCCAGTCCTAAGAGAGCTTATTCTTCCCTTCACAACTTCTCAAATGCACTGACAGTTTGTCAATGAGTCAGCCTGAAGAGAGAGAGAGAGAGCGAAGAAGGTTAGCATGAATTAGCTCTCTGGTTCTGAGCTACTGTGACTGTGCAGAAAAAACAGAATGATATAATTAGCTGCTCGTTCCTCAGATAATCCAAGGTCGCTTCAGGCCATTCAATCAGGACTGCTTATGATTTGACTGGCATTGATAACGTTGTTAATCGTGTGTGACCAGATAAACACCACGTGCTGTAAGGTTAAAGTTTCAAACGAAGAGTGACCTTTATTGGTGGCTGTAAAGTTACTGAGAGGTACCCTGAAGTCTTCATCTGGGCTTTTAATTAAAGGAAAGTTGTTAAGTTCCTATAGTTTTCATTTGATGTATGTGAATCACATAGAGGTCAGGCTATAAAGCATCATAATAAAGTATTTGTAGAGTATAATAGTGATGAATACTATGGTAGCAAGAGAGAAGCATGAGAAGCATTGTACATGATTTCCTTTTATACATCTGTATTTAGGGATGAAATTATTACAATTTTTCCAAAAGAAAAGAATCAGGAACCACATACTTTAGTGCAGATGTACTTTGGTTTCAACACTTTGAGCTAAATGTTGGGTTTTCCTCTAATAGTCCACCAAACTCTGGTTTATGTAGAGTCTTAGCAGGGAAAGTTTTCATTGGTTGTTTGGTCCCTGACATAAGGCACAAAACTTGAAGTCCAACATCTAAAAGCTGCACGTTGTCTCAACTCAACTCAACTTTATTTATTTAGCACTTTACACACAACACAGTTCATCCAAAGTGCTCAACAGCAAGTATAGGAAAAATCAAAGCATTAGAAAGTAACAGACAAAAACAACAATCAAAATGAAAGAACAGATAACAATTATGTAGAGTGTAACACAAAATTTACAGCGCTATGGATCCCTGAGCCTGATGGGTTGTTTCAAATTTACGCCAATTGAGTAGATATACCTTCTAAGGTGTCTAGAAACACCAATAGTTAGTGAGATACAGCTGTTGGGAGGTAGAGAGTTCAATAATTTTGGTCCAGCAACAAGAGAGGCTCGATACCCATAACACCCTGCCCTGAATCTAAGAATGGACAGAAAGTTTTGGTCAGATGATCTCTTACTGGCTGATATGGTGACAGGAGTTCTGGAAGGTAAACAGTGGCAAGTCCATTTAAAGGCTTTATATTTGATTTTTCACACTTAAATATAATATAAATCAAGTATATCCTCTGAAAATAACTCTGTGAGTCATGACTGTCTACAATGGGTGTAACACCCGAGTCCCACTGTCTGTGATGCTTTCTGAGTTTTCAGAGTCCTATCTTCAGTTTGTTTACATGTTCGGGACGGCCGGCTGACTCCTCCCCTCATGTATAAAAGTTGTTTAATTGAGGGACTAGAGAAAAGAAGAATAACATACTGTACTCACTGCTTAACTGTGTTTCTAGATCACGCTCATTTCAGGTAAATTTACATGCAGTGTGAAGATACGAGCATGATAAAGATCTCTAGCATTAGCATGCTAACACAACAATGCACCGCAAGTTGTTTTGGTTTCATGCTGGTGCTCAAGGGCGACATCTGCTGGATCAAAAAATCACAAATAAAGCCTTTAACACCTTGAACATAGTCAAAAGTATTTTAAAATCAGTTGTCAACTTGACGGGTAGAAAGTGTAAGGAGGCAAGAATTGGAGTGATCTTTTCTTATCAACCGTGTTAAAACTCTGGCTGCTGCATTTTGTACGAGCTAAAGACATGACTGAGTAATACCAAAATAAAGTGAATTACAGTAATCGATGCGAGTGGATATAATTGCATCAATACATCAATATCTTTCTCCAGGTCAGAATGATAGAGGATGGGTCTTAATTTGGAGATTGATCTGAGCTTCATGAAGCTTAATTTTACAACCTGATTTTTTTGGTTGTCGAATTTAAGTGCTGAATCAACTATAATCCGAAGATTTTTACCTCAGATTTAAGGGGCTGGGGCAGTGGCCGTGATGAGGGGATATTGAGTCTGTCAAGTGCTGTGGACCAACCAAAAAAAACGGCTTTATCGTTTTTGAGCTGGAGGAAGTTTGTGGCCATCCAAGATTTGATGTCTTGAAGACAATTTTTGAGGGCTGTGAGTGTGTTGTAGTTGTTTGGCTTGAGGGGGAGGATGATCTGTGTCTCGTCACATATGTTAACAGTGGTAAGACATGTTGTATTTCTGAAAAATGTGGCCTAGTGGGAGTTAGGGTAAGAGTTTGCACTTTAAGTTAGGCATGCTAACCAAAAAAATGCAGATAAAAAGATAATCTGACAAACTGCAAATACAAGATCAAAAGTTTATACCTATCGATCCGTATTCATGTATGTTATATTTTAGGTTAATTGAAAAATTGCTGATGCAACAGAATGCAAAGTCAAGGAATGACGAAAATCAGCAAGAGCCAGCTTCCAAGCACCAAGGATATATGTCAACACACCCTTAGATTGTTCAGATATTTCCCTAGAATGGATGACTGTCTGACTGTCCATCCATCCATCCAACCATACATCCATCCATCCATCCATCCAACCATCCATCCAACCAGCCGACCAACCACATTGTAATACCTTTAGCCAATCCACTTGCATAGCCAAGAGAAAAAAAGTTGAGAGTCCAAGAGCCACCACAACACACTGAAAACTCAAAGTCTGTTGGAATCTTCTTGCATGCTGCCTTTGCTTAGATTTTTTGCTTGTGATTTTTGTGTTGAGTGGTCATTTTAAGTTAAATCCAACCTGTAGGTATGTTGAGTAACACTGAGGTGGGTACAGAGGAATGAACACTTCATAAGACACAAATACAAACAAAATGAATGTATAAAAAGTCTATTTTATACAAATATACTTATGATGAACATTGCTTCACAAACGTTTGGGCACCCTGCTAATTTAAAGGGACATCAGCTTCAGATTTTATGGAAATGGTACTCTGGTGGGCGAGTAGAGAAAAGTATGGAGAAAGAAATGGAAAAAAGAACAAAACCATGATTGACACTGACAGAGAACAGTATGCAGAAATAAATTCCTGACATCAGCTGTGTGCGGTAACAAGCTCTTTTGTAGTTACATAGTTACAGACATAACGACATGGCCTGGTGCATTTATTAACACACCACATGAGGTTTGTGTTCATGTCTCCTGAGCTTTAGCACTAATCACTGCTCGTTTGTTTGTCAGGAGCTGGCATCTGAACTGGCAGTTTCTCTGTCTGTATTTATCTCCACCATTCTCGCTTTCCTCCTTCCATTTCTCTGTGTGATATCCTTTATGAGTCACCCACAGGTCTGTGCTGCAGAGGATCCAATAATTACTCCAAAACAACTCGTATCAAACAGCCACGGCAGGTTTATTTATAATTTAAAAAGCAGGGCATATCAAAGAATCAAAACAATCAAAATAGACCAAAAGAACACACACAGAATAAAGAATCAAATCATGAGGCAACATTTTGAAAATCAAAGCTGTGAAAGTACAAGCTGACTTTTAAGTGTGTACAGGCTAAGACTACCAAAACACAATATATATTTCCCAAGTAAACCCAAACAAACAAACTCTAAAAGAAAAACAACATCATCTTCTGCTTTCATAAGTAAGGAAAACACAAGGATATGACACAAAAAACATGACCAACAGTTATGTAGCATCTTAAAGTTGTGTCTTGGTGTAACAGCAGGGTCGGTCTAGAGCCAGCATCATATCTGGCAATTATTGGGCAAAAGCAAACTGTCTCTTTTTCGAAATTTGGAAAGGATATAAAAAGCCAACATGTTGTATTATGGTTTTAGAATGATAACAAATAATTGGAAAACTATTAGATACAAAATACATGGAAGCACTAAAGGATTTTTTTCATCATCAGGTTTCTCCCAAGTGATTTATAGATTTTTGGGGGAATCTTTCAATCAATTTTCATGTTAAAATTTATGATAAAATAGTACAAATATCTTCCATAAATATGAAAAACGTTTCCAGTGGGAGCATGCCATGCACCCATCTCGGTCTAGAGCATGAAAATTCACCTTGTGTGTCTCATTCCCTTGTAATAGTCCAGGGTTTTCTGTTATTGTACTAAAAGGTTTCATTAGACTATAGTTATTTTAATCACAGATAAACAGCTAAACCTTCCCCTTTTAGACAGGAAAGGATGCAATCTCTTATGTGAATGGCAGTGATAGTCACCTTTGATGACAAGAGACTGCTGCCTTCAACAAAAAGAGGAAACAGAAACAGGCAGGTTCTATAGATGCTCAAGAGCAGCTGTTTTGTTCGATTTGACCAGTGCTGAGTGAAGTTCACAGCTCTCCATGTTTTCGCTTTTAGCAAGATGCGCTCCAGCTCTAGCTACACAGTTATTACATTGTGATTTAGTATCGTGGAAAAACCTCACTATTAAGGCCGACAGAGTTCCAAACACACACACAATGAGAGGTGGAAGGAGGCTGTGGAGAGCAATACGAGACTAATAAAAGTGTTTGAAAGAAAGCTACAGATCATTGTGAATGTCGAGGTCAAGCTGTACAATTAATTTCTCAACATCCCAGTTTTTTTTAGACTGTAAAGCTTAGGGTTTGTGTGAGTCAGTGTGTGTGTTTAAAACTTTGAGTGATACATTATAAGAATGTTTAGAACATGTGACACAATCCTCCAGTAACACTGTGTAAGAACAAAAGTGACAGTATATCGACAGAGGTGCGCTATGATGGTTTTTGCTAGTACACATCATAGTTACCTTGCCCTTTTAAAAAATGACACTTTTATTATCATAATATCATAATAAATCACATGTTCGACAGTCTATTACAGCCTGCCATTGCACCATGTCACTATTATGTGATTTAAAAAAAACACAGCTCGAAGTTTTGGGGCTTCTGGAGTGGCCAGCTTCTACTTAAATAAGCACTGAGGGGTTCCTGAGGGCGTTTCCATGTTTGACATTCCCACTAGTTACTTGAAAAGGTAAAATTGAGTTATACTTAAGAGATATCTACCAATGCAGTGGGAGCTCCATTGTATAGTTGTCTGGTGTGTTTTGTCCCTATTCCATGTTTTTTTTCTTCTTATTTTACAAAAGCTTTAAAACACTTTGAATTTCATTTGATTTGTAGGAAAGGTGCTAAATAAATAAAGCTTTATTTATATATTGATTGATTGATTGATTGATTGATTGATTGATTGATTGGTGACACTGCCAATGAAACGCGTCTGATCCAACCTTCACAACAGCGTCCTAAGACCCTTGCTTGTGTTGTACTTACTCTCTGATGTACGACGCTTTGGATAAAAGCGTCTGCTAAGTGAATTGTAGAATTGGTGAATGCCACTGGGTTACAGGATGCATTTCAGCTGATGTGGTTCACCTCTTTTGCTCTACGGACTGTTTTCCTGAATGCTACCAGTCCCAGATGAAACACAAGTGGATACTTGGACTGCAAAATGGAAACTAAACAACTGATACCAAAAACCTTGCCCCTGTCAGTAAAGATGAACATTTTGTAAAACCATGTCTTCTAAAGTATGCTCTAAAAATATTCTTATTAAAATGTAAAGCCCAACGCCTTTGTGTCTCTTTTTAGGTAAAGATGTGCAGCCTCTGATGTGTCACTGTGATGGAGGAGCCCTAAAAATACACTCACACTAACCCACCCAATAAACTCTTAAAAAGACAGAACAATAGAAGTCAACTTTGGGATTTATCAGTCAGACAAGTTTCACACCTACATTGCACAGGCGACACAGACGACGTTATTATGCAGGATTCAGTATTAAGTGAATCTATTCATCTCTCGACGACGTATGTGTGCGTGTGTGAAAGAGAGGGATGATTATTAGCGAGGCCATGAGAGTAGATTTAAGTAAATTGAACACAGAGGTGAGCTTGCTGTCCTCTAATTTCATTTTTTTACTCCATTCTTTAGTGGGGGGTTGGACTATGCATCCCAATGAGGCTCTATCTGTTGGAGAAGTGGTCTGACTGTTTATAAAGACTCTGGAGACAGGAAGCAGTGGCATAAGTTATCAGGGACTCTGCGTGTTATGGTTCCCTGAAGGAGGATGTAGTGTTGTTTTCAAATAAGTTCTGATACCACTGAGAAACACCAGAAAACAGTCCCTCAAAGATAACGCAGGCTTCTTTTGCTTTTGTTGAAGCCTGATTTTGAGGCATCTTTTAAAAAAGTATCTCAATGCAAGTTGTGATATTTTGAGGCATTGAAATTGCTGTAGAAATATGGTTAGTGTAAAAATATTTGAAACTGGTATACCAAAAAAAGGTTTTGGATCACAGCAGTTCTAGAAATGTTCTTTATTTTTGGATAAAAAGAGCCTCTGGTAGTTTTCTTCAAAGCACCAAAACCTTTTTATAAACATAACGTCTGTCAAAATAGCAAGAAGAAAAAAAACTAAAAGTTAAAGTGCAGCGAAAATGACAAAATATCAGGTACAAGAAGACATCTTGTGCTCAAAGGACAATGTGTGTGTGGTTACTTTAGCTGCTACACAAGTGTAGAGTGATTGAGAACAATGGGATATCTAATGCATAATGCCTCTCTGGGATCAGCGGTGAAAAACACATCAGTAAAATAACCTCTGATTGGTCGACAGGCTCAACTAGAAGCATCATGAGACGGCTAAGATTTTACAACACAGGATGGTGGAATTAATGATCACAAGCATGCATAGGAAGTGGTTGAATTTGTGTTAATTGTTGTAATAGCAACATCAGGGCATACTTGAGGGACTGGTTAAAGTGCCAAAACGTAATTACAAAGACTTTAAAGAATTTTTAGTGCACTGCAAATCACAATTATGACGTCAGGTTTTTTTCTGATGATCCAACTCATAACTGTAGCTTTGAATTAAGAAAGATGTGAAGCTCAATAAAATCTACTTTTGTTTAATATCATACTATAAAGGCAGCTGCGGGTGCAGTTCGTATGTCTGTCTGAGTTTTTCATATTGAGGCAAACAAAATTTCCCCTCATTATTTATGAATGACAGGAGTGCAAAGACAAAAACACACACACAGACCTTCTGATAACACTATAACAGTTACAGCTGATATTAACAGACCCAGCTCAACAACAATTTGCAAATACTGTGAAAATCTTCACATCTGTGATCTCGAGTGATTTTTGGAAATCTGCTATCACCATGCGGTAACCTCCATCTAGCAAATTGAAGCCAATGCGGAAGCGCAAAATCCTGCAGTTTGTCAAGTGTCCGCTTGAGGTTGG
Organism: Labrus mixtus; assembly: GCF_963584025.1. NCBI lineage: Eukaryota > Metazoa > Chordata > Actinopteri > Labriformes > Labridae > Labrus > Labrus mixtus. Next base: position 3,054,778 of record NC_083618.1, on the reverse strand, counting down.
CTCTAGTTAGGCGGGAGTTTTAAAACTGCTCGGTTTTGATTTTGAAAACGATATGTGTTATACACAGTTAGACGCGTAGCTGACATGATTGACAGGTGGGTGCGATGTTACGGTTCTTCAAAGGGCTTAAAACCCGCCTCAGCTCTATGTCGTTAGTTTGACTGAAAGTTAGGCAGAGACAGCATTTCCAACATGGCGGCTGCTGCCGATGAGCTTCCGGAGCCCCCTGCTGTAACAAATGGCTGGTGTCACTCAGGCTTCATCCATTAATATTTAGAGTCTATTGCTACCACCCATGCCAACATTCAGAAACTTTAACATTTCTTATTTTTCTTTTTTACTTTTCAGTCTTGGGCCTGTCAGGGACTCATTTCTCTTCCAGCTCATGAGCAGCTGACAGTCGGACCTCTCCTCACTGAGATGCATCTTTTGACTGCCGCCATTTACTCTCCATTATGTTTACCAATGGGCCTGTGCCCGCCAGAGGCTGGGGGCTAGCTGCTGAGGCTATCATTCATAGCAGTGGAGAGGCAAGGATTAAGGCCACTGAGAGAGAACGGCAGAGAGAGGGGTCTGCATCTTAATGCAGGCCCCAGTGTGGAACAGCCTTGTTAAGAGGAGGCTCTGTGGAGAAGGAGGAAGAGGCAGAAGTGGGTTGAGGGGTCATAGGGGGCTGCGTGTGGAATGATATTAGGAAGAAGGAAAAAACGGAAAATGCAGAAAAATATTTGAGAAATTGTTTGAATAAGACGGGAAAATAAGGAAATAAGAGTGCATTTAAAGTACAAAAAAAAAGCCCTGCCAACATTATGTGTTATTTTGATTCAACCACTTATTTATAAACAGGAATAACTTTTCTTTCAATATCACTACTAGCAATGCTATTTACTTTCCTCGTCACATCTCTGCAAATGCAAATGTTTAGCAGCTTTTACTGTCAGGGTTGGAATTTCTTGTGAATTTCTCCATGACTGAATAATTTGGATAGTCAAATCTAAATAATTGATATCTTTCCAACTCCATCTACTTGGTATCTGATTTCTCAGTCTGGTCAGTTAATATTTTAAACACAACTTGGTTGGAAACTTTCTCAGTTTCAAATCAATAGCACAGTCTGTTCTGCTTCATCATCAAGCATCAAGTGAAACGTCACATCTCTTTTTAAAAAAGAATTTCAGGACGCATTTATGCCCATATTAGGGCAATTGATAGTGCAGTGGTGGTTGAAAAGACGGCAGAGGACGATCGGTTTATGACATGCAAAAATAATGAAACACTGGAATAATCATAAAGGATGAAAGGGTGCTCTGTAACAATTTTGCCATCTTGTCACCCGAGGAATCTTTTTTTGTCTTTTTGACTGATAGCCCCAAAAAACATACAACCAAACCTAAGTAGCTTCCACCCTATGAAAGCTTAACACTGATTGTTATTTGAATCTGATTTAGAAAAGTCTTTCTTCATAATAAGTCTGAAATGTATCACTAAAAGAGAATAACACATTTCCCAAGATTTCAAACTCGATCCACTGCTCAGACAGGCTGACATAAAACTGTACTTAGAGCCTCACACACACACATTTATAGACACACAAACGTAAACCTAACATGGATCCATCATAACAGCATTTCACACTCCATTGAGTTCCTTCAGTCACGGCTGTTTGCTCTCACACTCTGTTAGGTTCTACTGCTCTTAGATGATGCAGCTGAAAAAGAAAAGAAATGAGGATCATTTAACTGATGCAGGACATCTTATTGCGTTGCTCATGGGAGTTGACTCCAGGTTCTTCTGGGTCTGTTGTCGCTTTAACGTATCTGATCTGATGAATGACACTTGTTTACACAAATTGTGTAACCAACTGACACATTATATCTTCATCATTTTTTTTCCATTTGCTGAGTCTTAATGCAGGGGACAGGGTTTTTATGATTGCTGGACCACTGAAGGACATGAAGATATTTCCTTTGTAAACTAAGTCTTAATTCATTAAACACACTAAATCCTGACTATGGTATTATTTACTCCTACGTTTACTTCTGTTGACCTCAGGTGGGTGTTTTGGCATAACTTTAGCAGATCTGTGGAGAATAGCATAATTATCCTTGACGTTCAGAGGTGAAGTCGAATGTGGAAAGCCACACTGTAAAGAATCTCCTTGGTGGGTGCTTATATGAAGCACAACACTGCATGAATTTCAAACAGGAAGATGATTATAACTTTGAAGGAATCATTATGCAATCTCGGTACCTGTATCTTCCACCATGTGCAACCAATAGCCTCATTTAGTGTTGCATTACCTGGCTTCTACATAGACTGATTAGCATTAGCGTAATGTGCTTGAATGCTGATTTTTCCAAGATGCTTTCCTATTTCTGGAGCTGAATGAAATGATAAGCTGGTGCATGATAAAGCTAGGGTTAGAATTGACATTACATTTTAAGCCGCAGTCTTGATGTACGCAGTCTCATCCAAAATGTAACTTTATTCACCTACATTTAATTGCTCACACCGTATCTGCTATGCACAAAGCCACAAGGAGAAATCAATGTTCAGAACACAACACTCACAAATAGCACTATTATATCATCTTTTTGCAGGATCCTTCTGTTTGACAGCTGGGTTGTAATCCTCCTTAAATCCTGGACTTTTAAGAGCACAAACAGTTCCTTTTTTGCAGTGTTAATGAGCGTTTCCTAGCATCACACCAGCCATAGAGGCATGTCATGTTGTGTTCAGAATTGCAACAGCCTCAGTGGTAAAGCTCCCCATTTGCCAACCTGAGCCTGTGCCAGCCCTAGTATCCCAGCGCAGCACGGCTAGCATGGCTATTAGCTGCAAGGCAGGTGAAAAGAGGGTTTGGCACCCATTCCTGTAATCCTGCCGCCTCCTCTAGGGAACGGAGACTTGAGGTTTAATTAGAGAGGATAGTCTTGGGTTTTTGGACAGCTAGTGGAGCCTTTAATTGATGTCAAAAGTGCATTTTTCATGTCAGATCCACCCAAACTGCACTGCTTTGATTTCAAGTTGGATTTCAAAGTGGGAGGTTTGAAGTATCAGGGTTGCAACCTCTCTCCCAATACTTGTTTTATGTAAAGATGGAATCAGCTAATTTGTGCTCAAGACATCAAACATGTGAATGTCTGACAGGTCGGTGCGAGTAAGAGAAAGTAAGCAAAACAAGGAGATAAAAACTGCAGCATAATTCAGCATTTTCAAAGATTTCAGACTGTTTTGGAACTCTTAGAGTTGCATTAAATAATCAGCAGATGGGTGTGAATTTTGCCACGATTTTTGGAATGACATATTGCTTTCATTTAGTTTCATTTTGGCAATCACGGCAGAATCAAAAATCATTTTAATTTGTTTTGCATTATCCAGCTTTCTGACTACACTCTTGTAGATTTGCATCCCAACAAGATTCTGACAACTAAGAAAGGTCTGCTTTTTTCCCCCTAAGACAATACAACTGCAAATAACTTGTAAAATAAAGGGCAAACAAGGAAGGTTACATTTCACTGAGTAAATGATTCAGTTTTTACATTGAGGCTTGTATCTGGAAATTGCAACACACATAACACATAAATTGTATCTGTTTTATTTTTGTTCTCATATCAAAACAGTTTCCATTCCAAAACATCCTGTAACCGTGTTGTAACTAGACTCGAAGCTGTGATGTATTTCTAAACAGCTTTATCGAGAACAAGTTGAAAAAGGACACAACGAGATATGAGATTCTTCTGTTTTGGGAGAATGACGACATCTTGTCTCTCTCCGACGTAAGGCAGTTTAAATATAGACTTCTGCTACTTTATCTGTTCCTGCCGCTTCACGTTCTGTTATACTTGATCGTAGACTTCCTGTTATGTTTTCATCCTAGAAATTCAGCATCAGTGAAATCAGCATTGTGTCTTGAACCTTTTCTACAATCTGCCAATATAACTCCACTTCTCTGAAGTTATGTTACAGTATCTACCAAAATATTACCTATAAACCAAAAAGGTTACAACACCTTTATACCCAAGAAGGACACTATTCTTTCCCATTCCCTTCCATATTGCTTTCATCCCTTTATTGATGCAATATGCTGTAATGTGCCCCCCCTGACTGAGCAGTGCAATATACACCTCCGACTCTGCAGATATTTAATACAGGGCAACGCTATACATTATAAATGGCCCTCTGCAATATACCATTCCTCTGAAATGAAGCCACTGCGCAAATAGAGGAAATAGAAATGACCTGCCCTTGGAGTACCTCCAGGGATTTGGAAGTTTTATTCCCGGGCTTCTTCTTTCTGTCACGTAAAATTGCGTTCATTATATACTTAAATTAACAGAGAGCAATGTTATAAGGTCAAAGAGATCACAACGTACAGCAGACAACGTCAACCACATGAGGAGGATAGAAAAAAAAGGGGGGGAGGGAGTAAACAATCAAATTGTGACACAAGCTAATGCATGAGTGGTACGTGCCAAAATCCCAGATTTTATCAACATGGCCGTGGGCTGTTCTGCTTCTTTTTGTATGTGTGCGTGTGTGTGACGGAGACAAGCAGAGAGGGCAGAGTGCCGCTGAGAGTGACGAGATGCGATGAGACACAGTTTGAGTGAGTGCACACTAGCAGGAGGGAGAGAGAGAGAGAGAGAGGCAGAGTGTGTGAAAGTGGACGAGAGAGCAAGAGAACAAGAGAGGGAAGATGGACATAAATGGCTATGAGTTACCATACCCTACCATTTTTTACTTCTTTTTTTTTTTTTTTTTCAGGAGAAGCAAATTGAGGCCACTAACGCAGCAGTTAGGCTGCTTTTCAGGTCAGCTGGAAAAGCTGCACTTAAAGGGTAGCCAGACCTAAATCCATTGTTAATTTAATGGAATAAAAAGAAACTGCGTCCCACTAAAGGATCCACGAGCACGTCTCATATCATCCATGCAGGACAGACCCATGGGAGCTTATGTGATTAAACCTTTTGGAAAAATACTATTGATTTCTGTTGATTATATCCCAGGCTGAGCACAACTGGATCTGCATCAGCTGTTTCCTCCAGTGTGTCAAACAGAGACTCTTCTTATTGTTGTTTTTTTTAAATTTGGCAACATTTCTGTGGTTTTTTTTTCTCCTGGTAACATCCTGTCGATTCACAACATTTCTGAGCTGAGCTGAGCTGTGGGAAAGTGACTGCTGAGTGGACAGAGCAGCATGTGTGATTCATGTATTTGTAGTGTATCTGACCTTGTAAATATGAGAATGGGAGTCTGGGCTAAATCATCATGGAAGCACGTTGAATGTAAGGATGCGCCTGAGTTCACACGACAGCTCATTTATATCAGTCAATTGATCCTGCAATTTAGAGAGAATTGTTCCATCCTATAAAAACTCCTAAAAACAGTGCAACAAATTCAAAATGAAAAGCTTGATCACCCTTCAGAGTGTTCACAAAGGAGTGTTATAACCAATACAATGATGATTATTTGTGTTCAATATTGGAGAGAGAATGACATACAAAGTTCCCTATGGAGTTTGTGACATTTCAGTTGAGAGCTAGCCTCATATTTCTAAAATCTTGCACACATTATTTCTTTGCTGAGAGATTAGCAAACAGTAAGGTTTGCGAACACCTCTGTTAGAAACACAGCCATCCAATAAAAATAAGTCTAGGAAGACCGTAGAGCAAAAATAAAGAATACTTTCAAATTTCAAGACACGACATGCCCTCAGTCTCCTATTAGACTTCCTTCCTTCCTTCCATTAACAAGTAACAAACTAACCCTGCAGTCTGTGACTAACATGTTCTAAACCTAACCTGACAAGCCACTGGGGCCAACACCACCCAGTTCTCCTAAACCTCCATCGTGTATCTCTTTACCTGTCAGAAAATGATGTTGCTGATGAAACTGTGGAGGAGGAGCTGCATCACAACATCACAGGGACACATCGCCCACTGTTGTTTTGTTTTAATACCCACACAGACAGCAGAGAGCCCCTTGTCCTGTGAGAGCGCCAGGGAAATGTTCAAGGAACAGCCTTATAGCCTGTGTGTGTGTGTGTGTGTGTGTGTGTGTGTGTGTATTTAAACACCGCATAGACGCAGTGTAAATACTGAGTCCAAAAACAGCGTTTGAATCAGCATGAGTCACCATCCCACCCACTTTGCACGAAATGTTCACTCCTGTCTGACATATTTGACTTAATATCTAAAACACACACACACACACACTCAGTGGGCGAGATGTAGGCTGTTAGACACTAACACGAAGCAAGAATTCAACAGTTTTAGTCACTCTGGAGTCGTTTTACCTTTTAAGTGAAAGATGACTTGGAGGTTGTATCCGTGTTTTGTCCGTAACTTCTCAAGCAGCGCATCTGATTTCGAAGACGTGTCGTTAAAAAAAAAAACAGGAAGAAAACAGCATCGACCGTCGCTGTGGTAAACAGCAGCGGCGGCGGCGTTTCCCTTTGAAGACTGCTTATCAGTCGGCGTGTTCGTCCGGTGAGTTTGTGTGTCTCCGGCGGGAAAGACAGCACGAGCTCCGGTCCTCAGCGGTCTCCATTACCGACATTTGTATTCACATATACATGCGGAGACGACAGACAGAAACACCAAGACATACGAGGGAGGAATTGAGAGAGGAGGAGGACTGCCTCTGTCCTCTGTCAGGCGAGCCGGCTCGATGCTGAGATCCTGCTGAAACCAACCAACAAACTCCAGAGAGAGAGAGGGAGAGAGAGAGTGAGTGAGTGAGAGAGAAAGAGAGAGAGAGATTGAGAGAGAAAGAGAGAGAGAGAGTGTGAGAGAGAGAGAGAGAGGGCGAGAGAGAGAGAGATAGTTGGCACATCACAAGTAAAAAGCTTGTATTTCACTGTACCTGTTTTTCATGTATAGCTTTGGTATTAGTGTTTTCTTGCTTCTGGCGCCAATATACTATAAAGTTTGAATTTATGTCATAAGATTATTTAAATGTGTAATGTTTCAGGCAGCCACATGGCGTTTATTAATTTCCATTTAGCATAGGACTTTGATTACATTCAAGTAGAAACTTGAGATGTGGATGGAGTTAGTGACCGAGGAGGCTGTCAGCTGCACCTGCATGCAGATGTCGTCAATTAAAGCTAAAGCATTGTTGAGAGTCGATGGGTTATGCATTACGGATTGCATTTTGCCCTTTTCTCAGGACGGTTTTCCTGCAGCCAATGTTTGCTAAAATGCTACTCGATTACAAAAAGGTAACCATTTGTCAATTTTTTTTAACCTAAATTTCTAGACAACAGACAGACAGTACAGGGCAGGCAATACATGCAAAGGATCATGTGTCTTCAAGTTGGGGTCCTGCTTACCTTGTTTTGGGGTTCCATTTTGCGGTAATAACTTGCCAACTATACATTGTCCCGCTAATTACATGCCTACTACTTAGGAAATCAATAATTTGAAACAAATATTGTTTTTGAAATGATTAAAAGTAATGTATTTCTTTCGCTAAACTAGTCTGTTGGATCTGTGGTTTGAGCTGTGTCCATGGCAATGGTTAACTCTGTAGCCTTCATAAATGAGCAAAACTAGCCTTTTCTTTACTCACATCAACGTAAACATTTTAACTGATGGTGAAGTGAGTCAATGTGAACAGATCCCTATGAATCAGAGCAGCACCTGATTGAGTTTTTCTGTCTCATCATTTTCAGAGTATGCTGACATTGTCTTTTCAATTCACCAGTCTTTAAACATCCTGTGTGGCACATGGCACTTTCTATGTGTTGACTTCATGTGATATGTTCAGTTTTGTAGATTTCTCTTTCGTAGTGTACTGTTCTTTTAACCTCTCTCCTCCAATTGTTATTCACTTCTTTCCGCATATTCATGTTATTTCAGATAGTCCTCCAGATTAGAGCTCTTTCCCTATGAGCCAAGTGTTTTTCTCAGTAATGGTTTGTTCTTCTTAACATCAGTGATTTAGAGATAGCAGACCATTGAACCGGATTGGCCAATTAGAATGAGGTAGTTATCACAGTAATAAATACAAAATAGAACAGCAATAATCATAAAAAAATAGGTGTCCAAAAGTAGTGTTCCGATTTTTTAAATACCATGAACAAGAACAAACCCTAAGAAGATTCTCCCTCCAGCTTTTGTGAAAGTGCATAAAATCCCTGAGGGGAATCAAGCATGACAGCTGCGGCTCCTGCTGTAGGGTGTACCAGATTTGGGGCACAGTATAGGAAACAGCCTTTTCACCAAATCTCCCCTCATGATGATATAGAAACTGAATCTCATGTGTAAATCTCGTGAAGTGCCCCTTTAGTTCGTTGTTATGTGACTAGTAGTTTCAAACTCCTGTTGATAGCATACTTTCCAGAGATAAACAGATCCAAAGGCTGCCTGGAAGTGAAGCTACAGGACATGAAAATACTTTAAACTGTACTGTACGACATCCATTCCAAAAAATGTTAGCAGAAATGCATATTTCATTTAAAGGCAGGGATGTAAATCAACATAACGTACTAAAAGAGTATTGACCTGGATTTTCTTTCATTAATCAGAGTATCTGTTTATATTGGTTTTCAAATTTCAGCTTGAATTCATTTCACTCGGCCATCCTGAAGCTTGTTTCCTGTAAAACAACGAGACATATATGGAGTAAGGTCAACCGAGCGAGAGACAGACAAATAGAAAATATATTCAGTCCAATTTTATTTCTGCAAGATATGTTGATTGTTGTCTCACATTAAGGGGAACAGGCAACCATACTGCATACAAATCAACACTGTGGATCTGCCCATCTGTTCTTATCACACTGCTCTTTCTGAGCAGGGAATGTAATTCATTTTGTCACCCTCTGCTTTAGCTCTGTATGCAGTCTGTATGTCATGCCTGTGAAGCAGAGACCAGGCTGCACTGAAAGAGAGTAAAGGAAAGAGAGATATGAAATGGATTCAGGACCATGGACAGCTCACTGTGGTGCCTAACTAGGCCAAACACTCTGCTCTTGTTCTTGCTACTACCTCTTTTCACCATGTCAGTCGTTCTAAATTCAGCATAGAGCAGACTTAAGATATGCTGAGGTTCATGTCCTTGTCCTGTTACTAATTGATTCCAACCCCAAAGAACACTCAGGGAACATGCAGCATTGTCTATAGACAGAAAAAGACAAGAACGCGTACGATGTGTGGTGAGACATCAAACACAGTTTAGTCAAGCTAAAGCAGCCCCAGGAGGACCACTGGGTTATTGCTTTATTATAGGGGCGGCTTCCACCTGTCAAATTTGATCGCTCTCATCCCCGGGAGTTCAATGCTGCAGGAGGGAATGCAAGTGTTTCTTCTAAGGTCGACATTTACCTTCATGTACTTTGAAGCAGGTATCACACTGAAGTGAAAACAATCCCATTCAGAATATTATAGCAAAATAATTTGTGATGATCTTATAACTTTAAAGGCTTTATATGTGATTTTTTGATCCAGCAGATGTCGCCCTTGAGCACCAGCATGAAACCAAAACAACTCGCGGTGCATTATTGTGTTAGCATGCTAATGCTAGTGATCTTTATTATGCTCGTATCTTCACACTGCATGTAAATTTACCTGAAATGAGCGTGATCTAAAAACACAGTTAAGCAGTGAGTACAGTATGTTATTCTAATTTTCTCTAGTCCCTCAATTAAACAACTTTTATACGCGAGAGGAGGAGTCAGCCGGCTGTCCGGGCGATGTAAACAAACTGAAGATAGGACTCTGAAAACTCTGAAAACATCACAGACAGTGGGACTCGGGTGTTACACTCATTGTAGACAGTCATGACTCACAGAGTTATTTTCAGAGGATATACTTGATTTATATTACATTTAAGTGTGAAAAATCACATAGAAAGCCTTTAAAGCAAAGAGGGTGATTGACTGTTTGCTTGAAGTTTGAGTTAAAAAAAAAGTTCATATTGAGCAGTTTTTAAATATGTCATACTTTATAACCCAAAGTTTGCAGTAAAATAATCACAAGTTGGTTACAAGGCTTTGTGTGCAATTGAATGATGTGGAACTATTTTAAAGTATTGCTCTCTCTCTCTCTATCTCGTCCTATCTCTCTCTCTCTCTCAATCGTTAAATGTCTGCAACTACAGTATCCACTCCTCTCCAGAGCAGCACAACTTGCTGCTCATTGATCACTCTCCATCAGATCTCCCTCCAGGTACTTTGAGGCAATATCTTTTAAACTGAACTGGTAATGAAGTGGCTCCTCAGATGCTGTCCACTTGCACTCTCTCCAAGTGAGAGAAAAAGAACTAAACACAGAGTAAGGCTATGTGACATTTGCTTCTCTGGTATCTCTGCTGTCGTCGAGACAATGGTCATTTGGATAGACCTAGTAAAAAATGCATATATGTATCTAAGCTGAGAATCTTTTTAAACAACTGATTTTAAATAAACCTTCACAGAAAAATGTCACAGTGAAACTGCAACTTCAGATGGACATTTACTTTAAAAAAAATGGGACTCATCATAACATACGTATCTAGCACAATGAAAGTCTTGTACACATTCAGTTTGATAAGGTGGGGTCACTGTATGTTACACAACGGGAGGAGAAGAAGGGACCCTTTCTCCTCTCTCTCTTACTGTATATGTTTCTGTACTGCTCATTGGTTTTCTGCAGGTTTTTTTGGTTGTTTTTTTTTACCTTAACAATTTCTGCCAAATCTGTCTATTATGGCTTTCACACTTGCAGAATTCTCCTGAAAAACTCAGGATATTTCCAGGATTAGCTGCATGTGTGAACACAAACAGCCAAATTTTTCACTCGGACTTCACCCGGAGTTTCTCCTGCCAGACCCATAGTATTTTTCCCGCAGCAAGTCCGTGTGAGCTGATGTAAGAACGCCGCAGGATATTCTCCGGAGAATTCACCTCGAGCCAATCGGAGGGGGGAGTGACGTTTCTATATTGTTACTGCTGCACGGTATGAAGAGTGTATACACGCGACCACTACGATCTCCGTGCGTTATTAAAAGGGCTTCATTACGTTTTCTGTTCCCCAGTATGTTGTTCTCCGCTCTTTTGTTGATGATGTCATTCCGTTCGACTTCTCGTAGCATTGATATGAAGGCAAATATTCTCATTATTGCGTTTTATAGCGGACTCTGTTGCTTCCTCCGCATTGTTTTCTTACATCACGTCTTACATCAGTAGACCTTACATATCACATATTACATGATTAAGCACTACTAGCGGGCTGGCCAGCTAGCTTATATGCTAACATGTCAGGTTTTGTACCTCATGGAGAGGGCCGAGGGTTCACTTAGTTTCTTAGTGAGGTTTGCTGCTGGTGTGACACTGTTTTTTGTAGCATCTTTAGCATTAAGGTTCAAGTTCAGTCGGTTCGGCATCAGTGTCAGCTCTGTAGGCAAGTAGTCCCACAGGAGACATCGGCAGCCTGTTCTGTTGAAGTGCAGCCATGGAGGTATTCTTACGAAACATGACGCACTGTTGTCGTCTGTAGTGGACATGTTCAGGAAGAGGCAAAGCTTCTCTCTCGTGGCAGAGGCTCTCGCTGTATAAATGCAATAAATGAGTGGCGCACGTCTAGTTGACCACTGACAGTCTTACCCCCGATTCACACATACTCCGTCAACGCCACGGTTTTGCTCCGTTGAACCCATGACACATCACAGGAAAACTATAAGATGCCGCGGGAATAAAGTAAGAAAAAACTTGCAAACAACATGTTGCTTTGTCTTTCTGAAGATGGTTTGTTGTTCATTCGGTGCCTGTTTTGACGTAATGTTGATAAAGTGATGAAAAATACGATCGCGAGTCCGTATATTGTGTTTTATTTTGAGATTGACCGGATGTTCTGTGCGTTTCCTTGTCTTGCTTGACGCGTGCCTGCAGCGTACTCCGGCGGAAATAGACTCGCTGCCTATTTGAAACGGAGCAGTGCCGTTTGTGGCACGCGCCGGAGACGGGCCGCAGCGTGCCCTGTGTGAACGGACCTCGGCTAGCACGCAGTATGTGTGAATTGGCAGTCCTTGCTCTTGCTGCCTCTGAGTGGAGATACATATAATATTTTCTAATTCTCTCAGTCTGGATCATAATCTCTCAGACAATTACACCGGAGCCACATTTGACCTGCAAAAAGCACAGAATGGCTGAATTAGTAGCGAACCGTTTTGAATAAAAAGTAGTGAAAAATGTCAGTATGCGTTGCAACACTACTTAACAGTATGGCTGTGTCATGTGAGTCAGTATTAGAGGAAGAATCAGAAGTGCTGTTATCTGAAAAAATATTAGCTACCATTTTCCACTTAAGTTTGGAAATGCTCAGATATCTGTACATCAGTCGTGCAACGTTAGCTTTTGTTTACTTAACGATAGCAGCGGTCTAATTGACTAAGAAGGACACTAACGCTGGGTGTAAATGGCAGGTTAACTAATGTGTGACTTCGATTGATTTTGTTCTAACTTCATTGCAATTAATATCCAATTCACACCGACTTTCCAAAAAAATTCAGAAACTTAAAAGACAATATTTTGATTTTTATCAAAAACGTTTTAATACTAACACTCCAATATTGGTATTTAAAAGCCTAAATTAAATAGTTGAAAATATGTTGAGGATTTCCAAATTCTGTGCAGAGGAGTAACTAATAGGCACAGCAGGAGACTGCTGAGATTGTAAAAGTATCATCAGAGTATCCAGTGTTGTACTGCAGGCCCCTCGACATGTATTCTGATCATGTCTGCTGCATGAACCTTGCAGATAAGCTTGGCACGTGTGCTTGAATCAAAGCGGCTCCCTGCTGCTCTCTCCCTCTCTAAGCATGTCTTTCAGCAGCATCTGCACAGTGTGAGAGGGGAATATGACTGAGGATTACCTGCTTAATTAGAAGGGGAGGTGAGGTTATTGTGTGAGGTGCGTGTGTGTGTGTGTGTGGGGGGGTTATGTGAACAGCAAACACGGGGGACATTGAGTGTAATCACAAGTAATCAAACACCTTAATAGACTTATATTTGATTTTCCCACAGTATTTGCTTCAGTAATTGCTGCATGAATTACTCCATATAACCAGATATAATAAAACATTTGAAACTTGGACTAATTAGCTTATTGCTACATCTAAATCAGTGCTAGAGCTAAATATGTTTGTATTGTCAATAATGGATTTGAATTAAAGATGGATAAAGACTGTGACAGAGCAGTAAGTCATGTGATGGTGCAGCTGATAAACAGATGGTCCCTCTCTGTTTCTCTGAAATACACACAAACACACACTATCACAGATGTGTATCATCCCTTGCTCCTCATCTTTCTCTGAGTGAAAGAAGATAAAGTTTCTCACTTTCAGAACAAAAATACATCAGGAGGTATAAACTGCATGTTAGATGATGCAATAGTTGCAGCATTTCACAGCGAGGTAAGGACCTTTCAGTCTGTCCGTGAACACTGGTGTGACTGTGATCTGGACTCATTAAGGAAAAAGTCCTGTGTATGTGTAATGTCTGCACCTGCTTGTCACTGTTCCTGACAACACTGATTAAATACATGCTGTTTCAGAGTGGGCCTGGCAGCTCATTAACAATAGGAACAACAGTTGAAGGGCAGAGCTGTGTGCCACTATATAATGACCACAAAAGAAAAAACAAAAAGGAATCCATATTTACACACCACAAACCTCTTCTAAACAAGAAGTTAACCCATGTTGGATATTTTGTTAGAAGACAGAGAGGAAGCAATAAGAAAAGATGAATCACTGGAAGGGTGGTGAGTTACATTAAAACTGAATGTCGTCTTCACTTAATATAACTGAGCGCTTTGTGTTCCGCTTTCTGTTGATGTTTGTTGTACTGACCAATCACAAGTTAACAGGAAATGTTCAATGACTTACTACTTTCACTGGAATGCATTGACTTTAAAAAGAAGTGTGATTATTGAGACGCTCATGGGATTTCTACAGCCATAAAGGATTGTGATTACCTCGATTTCTTAATGAGCCCTACCTGCCTGCACTCAGATAATGTTATGACACACTGCGATTGAGCAGCTTTCCCTGCCAAACACCGGCCCTGCTGTCAGTTCACACATCCTAATGCAGACACTACTCAATGCTATTTAAAAGTCAAGTGAAAGAGAGGGATGCCAGTTTACAACTCAAACACACACACACACACACACACACTGATGCACCTGTCCACCTCTGCTAAATGTTACCATCTGAACAGGCTGTCAGCTGGTGTCAGTAGCAAAGCCTTTTTGCTCCATCTCTAATTGCATTTCCTATTTAGAGCTTCCTGCACAGTGGAGAGGACATGGTCAAGTGATCAACACACTCAGGCCAACGTAACTGGAATGAATCCAAAATTGATTTTTTAAACGAGGAGAACGTCAATAGTAATTGTATTAAAATTATGGATGCAACACTATTTATTAAATGCAAGCCCATTATCCACATCATCTCTATTCATCGCAGCTTGTCTGTGTTTCTCTTGTGTAGTAAGACAAGCTGTTAGATTGCACCATCTTTAATGGAAAGTGACTTTGAATAGAATGCAGCATTCAATGCAAAACACACAACAGACGTCAAACCATCACGTTAGAGTATTTCTCAATACATATAATGGGAATTCAGCAGCTTTAAGGAGCACATTATGGAATTTCAATATCATTTTGTGTTACTGTATGTGTGATTTTTCCACTGTGGTATTACCCTATCAACACCTCTAAAACGTGATACACATGAGATCTAAAAATGTCTCCCTGCTCATTTGATTCATTATCACCTCACGGGCTGCACTCTAAAATAGATGGTTTATAAGTATATTCTAAGTGCAGGGTCCAAATTTGATAGTAGGTTGTAAAAATGTGTTTTTATCGTGTCTTGAGATAGTTTTTTTTATTGAATATTATACCTAATACTACATGGTCACATCACCTTTTATCACATCTTCCATTGAAAAAATAATAATCTATTTGCCCTCATTTGCAGAGTGTCTTTGTAGCTATTTAACCTTTTGTGCAAACAAGCATAGCTGCTCAAAGTCAGCCAGTTGTATTTGGGGCAATACCAACACAAAAAAAGCACGACACAGTTGATAAAGTTCTCGGCCGTAGAGATGATTCTATGTCTAAGCTTTTTAGGATTTGACAGGAGGTCACAGCAGGACTCTGTAAACTTGATTCTGGTCTTATTCAGGCTTCGTTCCATGACTGTGGTCCCTGGAGAGCACGCAGACAAATGAGAGCTGAAGCCCAGGGACAGGAACACAGGGGAGTTTAAGGGCCAGTGGGAGAAGGCGATGGCTAATGATGCCCAGTGGACGTTACTGTCTCAAACAAAACCTCAGCTCAGCTTCTAGCAACCATGAGTGCATTCTAATGCAGGAATGTAATCTGTGTGCAATCATGTTTAAATGCTCGTTGAATTATTATGCCCTCTGTTTAACAACCTGTTTTTGCTACCGGATTTGCTCTTAATGTAATGGTATGATACAGTATTAAAAATAAATAAAAAAAGGTTTGCAATTTGTATAGTTTTCCCGTGTGCATTATACAAATTAATCTATATGCCTGTATAGAGCAAGCAGTGTAAGCTGTTTTCCCTCTTTGGGACCATACTACAAAACAGTTTATGAATAAATACTTTTCTGTACACCATACACTAAAAACCGTCTTTTAATAAAAAAAAATATATATAAACAACTAAAAAACACACAGAAACATATAGTATGTAACATTGACCCTTGTCCTACTCCCATTTATCCAGTCTTTTCTGCCCAGCTGAGGTCACAACCTGCCCTGTTGGATGTAGTCTATTTCCCCCATGCTTTCCCCCTGCTGTCTTCTCATGGAATATTTTTTCCTCGACTTCACTACATCCAACTGGGTGGTGCTGGGCTTGGAAGGTTCTTCTTTTCAATCAGTTCCTTAGGATGGTCTTTTTTTTTTTACAGGGTTTTAAAAAGGAAAATTCCCTGAATTGAATGAATGAATTTTGTCACTGGGAATTAGTGCCAGTCTCATAACTAAATTTAACACCCAAACTCCCTCCATTGCCTCAAGCCAGTGGACATCTTTTGTGTACACTAAACCTTTTTTTTGTTTTTGCGTACCTGTGAGTGAAAGATCCCCACCACCCAGAATATAGCCATTAATACTTTTTCCACATATTGCACAATTTGTCTCCCCACAGTACTTGATGTATCTTTGAATGACTTCCCCAGCCAGCACGATGCACACAGTTCCTTTAAAAATGTAACTAAAGACTTGTTTTCATTACCAAGACAACATTCTTGTTTTTTTAGCAAAACTACTTTCTCATTTCTCTTTGAACAGAGGCTGTATTTGAGCCAAAGATTTTATAAAAGAAAGTTAAAAAAAACAAAAACAAATTCTAAACACATTTGAACTTCTGGATCACATCATTACATCCCTAAAACAAATTTTAGCACGATTACAGAAGATCTTACCAAGAAGTAACAATTGTTGAAGATGTTTAGTCTTTTTACTTTATTTTTTACTTTCACCCGCTGCTCAGAAATATTACCAACCCTTTGCTGCACCAATGAGTGGGCTCCACCTGCACCTTCAGCTGCCTCTCTGACCTTTGTTTCAGTCAGGCTGTAACAAGACAACTCTGACACCAAAACCCTCGTAATTGATCCATACGAGACTCCCAAGAGGTCACACCAATTATTTCCCTTTTGAAGGCAGAACAAAGGAAGAACAAGTACCCAAGTGGACCATGAGACGAGGAGCCAGACTGCTGCTTTGTTTTGTCATTGTATATTTTTTTTCTTCTCTCGTTCAAATTGAAAATGTCACAAGAAAACATGTCAGAAAAATGTGTCCAGACCAAACTGCCTTATTTATCTATTTCTGATTTTCAAGCCCAGACAGATACACAAATGTGTTGTAGCCTATAAGCACAGGCAAACACATGTTCAGAAACTCAAAGGCTGAGACACACATGCACCCACTCATAAACACACATAGGGAATTTATGTGTTAATGTGCCTGAGAGGAAGAACATTTCAGAGGTCATACAGCACCTGTACATGTCAGAATCAAACCGATGAGTTGTGTTTAAATAATGAAAAGTTGTATAGAGTGAGGTTATTTCATGTTTTCATTTCAGTTGTGACCTCAATTTCTTTCTCCTCTCTGTCCTTGAATTCTTCCTCCCACACATCAACCCTGAATACTCAAAATCTTCAGTTTCTACACACACGCATGCACGCACACACACACACACTCACACACACTCACACACACACACACACACACTCACACACACACACACACACACACACACACACACACACACACACATTTGTTCTTTTGTAGTTAACATCTGCTGAAAAGAAAGCATGTGATAGAAATATAACAAGCTATAAGCCTCCACAACCATGACGATAGGTTTAATAATACAAAGATATGCTGGTTATTTACAGACAAATTGGATCGAGGAATTCAGAACAAAAATACATTATAATGGCTGCATCAGCATCAGGGGACTGTTGTTTCTAGAAGTGGTGAAATATAATATAATCTGGGGAGTCAAGCATTTAAAGCATTTTCACAAAACATTCTGATGTACAGATTTATTATATCTGGCAAGTTATCATGGCAGCAAGCAACTTTATCACTATGTATCAAAGCATTGACAGGTAAACAGTAGAAGTGCCACATTACAATTAGGATATTGTGAATATCGTGGCTCGTCCTCAAAGCTCACAGCCCGGGTTCTAATCCTACCTGTTGCTCCTTTACCGCATGTCGTCTTGCAATCTCTCTCTCTCTCCCTGATGTCTAACTCTATTTACTGACCTGTCTATAAAAAGCACAAACAGAATAAAAAGAATATATATAGTGAATGTATTTGATTGGTCAAAGCAGGATTTTAACTGACATTTCATAGTAATCAAATTATTTTTTTTATGATCATTGAGGTGTAGTTCATGATTTAGATTTTTTTTAGGATTAGTAGCACTAAAGCTAGTAAAAAATGTTTCATTTGAAAAACACTTTTTCTCTAAAACATGCAAATACTCATGCTTAAGCACATTCACATAAATATTTCCAGAGCCTGATCATGCTCCATTTGAGGATAACTCTTACATGGCGTCTATTTAAAAAGCAGAGTCTGGAGCCAGTGGCCACTGAAACACTACCACAGATGGTTCCTTAATGCTAGCATGGACATTTAGAGATGGGGGGAAAAAAGAATGAAATCAGCCAAATGGGAGCAGAAGCAGCTTTGCATAGAAGGTAGAGACTAAGGGATTAGCAGGACTGCTAAAGTGCAAAGCTAACAAAGCTGGAATGCCTTTTGACCCCTATAAAGAAGAGCAACAAGAAATGTATCTTCTTCACTATTTTAGGATAAACTGTTGCACTTAAAGGATTTTTAAAAAAAAACAAAACACAGACAACCAAATGTAGCTATGACATAACTAAAACGAAATATCATCACTTAAGAGCGTAAGTCTCCAGTCTCAGAGTGATGATTTGTCTGGATTCTCTGATAGAAATACTGCAGTGACTAATCTTTACTGAATATCTGGTAAAAGCACTCGATATGTTTTACAGTTTCGGTTCTCATCTAGATCTAGAGAAACCCTCATGTTTGAGTTAACCACACGAGAAGGTACAGAATAACCAATACTACTGTCCTTCCAAAATCCACATGAACATGGATTGCCAATCATGAATCTGCCGGGAAAACCATCACCAGCTGCCACTTCATCCTCTGAACAGTCTGTTGTGTATTATAAATACATAGGCTACTCTGTGTCTGTCTACAGCAGTTCAGCTATCCATTAATCAGGTCTACAAGGCATTCGATTGGTGTATGTGCAAAGTGATTACATTCCTTTGTTAAAATGATAAATGAAACTCCATTGAGGCAGCAATATGACAAATGCCAAATACAAAGAAAAGCTTGAGTAGATACTGAACAGTTCGATATTATACGATAAAATATGGTATGGTATGGTACAGTACAGTGCAGTATGTTATGTTACGTTATGACACTTTATTTTACTTGGAGGAAGAATTTACGATGAACTTTTTTTGACAGAAAAAAACAACAACTACTGGACACATGCTGTGAATGAGCATATATGCCCAATGACCTAATTTTAAAAGCAATAAATTGCACAAAAACCCACAAATGCTACTGTTCATTCATTATCATGCAAGAATGAAATATCTTAATAGTCCTCTCAGTACTGTGTAGCACCACTCTGCCAGAAGAGCTACACATTCTCACAAACCGTGGTTTTATTCAGATCCCTGCTTGGAGGGAAGTAGCGCACTTTGTTAGTCATTCATTTTTATTGGCGATCAGTAAAATAAAACGCCAATACAGATCATCAGCCAAATGCCAAATATCGGCCCCAATAATCAGCCAGGTCAATTAAGGGTCGACCCCGCACATTTTGTAACCTTTTCACTATAAAGCACTGTCAAACTAGTTATAAATCATAAGGCCACTACTACTACTACCTACTGACTGAGAGAAATCACACATAACATATATTAGAACTGTGAAATAGACCTGTGTGTAAAGCCACACATCAGTTTTATACATTAAAAAATTATTGGATTCGACTAAAATATTTGAGCTTTTCATGATTGTACAAATGTGTTTACAGAATCTGAGTCTTTATTGATTGCTCGTTTGCTTCTGTCTATGAATCTATGCGTGGACCTACTTTTATTTATACTTCATAGCTCCCTTCACTTCATCTTTCCATCTCTCCTCGGGCATCCTTTCTGCTTTATAGTGAAACTGCTGTATCCCAGAGGATATTTCCAACTGTGCATCGAATGCAAATGAGCCAAACACGGTAAGGCGATATGATAGTACAAATATAATTTCCAAAGGACCAACTACTCCTGATGGGTCCTATAACAGCTGTTACATTTCAAATTCAAACTTCTAATGCTAATAATGCTAAAATCTGCATAGTGCCTTGCAGTTGTGAGTTTTCTGTTCTAAAAAGAGCCTTTTTTCTCTGTTTGCTAAAAAATAATATAATACACACTTTACTGTTATTATATTTCTTAATGATATGTGATAATGTTTCTAAATATAATATATGTTTTTCGGAATTCTTTTACATATGATACTGTTATTTGAAATGATATTATATAATATATATAACTTGCCACTAACTATAGGCCTGTTCAAGAACAGACAGTGAGCCTGCATGCACACTTATGGACATGTAAAAATTGCTCAAGACTATTATTTTGTAAAAGAAAAATGTAAGTTGACTAATGTGAAGCCTGATAAAAAAATGAATGAAACATTTTGTTTAATATTCTAAAAGAGATGTAAAGTATATGACTTTAGAAATACATCAAATGAAGTGTTGTTTGTGTCATAGTTTGTACTTTGACAGATTAGATTTACCCTCCAGAACACAGTGGCTAAACTCAGTGACAGAATAACATGGAAATTGTAACATTTTCCTCAGTTCTTGCCGGTTGGGGGGCTGTCTTCGACATTACTGTTTTATTTTGCCTCCCCAAACAAAACAAGCTCTCTCTTACATACAAACATTTTAGAGAAGGCAATTTGACTGACGAAGATCAGCAAAAACAGGCAGCCAACATGAGTAGTTTGATTAATCACAGACATCAGAAACTCTGCTAACCGTCATTAGCAGCTTGTTTGCTAGCATTGGTATGTAACTAATGTCTTAGTATTATCGCTATTTTAGGCTAAAACGCATTTGGCTGCATAACCATATGCTCTCTTTTTCAGTTGGTTGTGATATTTCAAGATGTTATACCAGTTGTTTCACCTGCTCTGCTTTCAAATTGCCTTCAACATGCTAACAGGATTAGCATTAGCTAAATGGTAGGCTAATGGTTCGCTAGTAAGGATTATAAAGCTCTTTTTCTTTTGTAGGCTCTCTCATTACAGAATTGTATTGTGGTTTTTAAATATAGTAAACAATGGCACAGTCAGGCCCACCAGATAAGGAGTTCAATTTAACTGTCTGTATGAAGTGTAGTTTTTGTACTTCATAGATCAATGTTTTGACAAACAATAACTTTCTTTAAGTACCTCCACTACAAACAACTTTAGCATGTTTAACAAAACAATGAAAGTGTTCCAGAGATCACTGGAAGTGTTTTCTTTTTGTGTTTTAACTTTAAAGGCAGGGTTGGTCATCTTTGAAAACTAGCATGATTTTGAAAGTAGCATTCCTTTAGTGCTCCGTCTGCACCCCCTCCCCCCCTCCCCCCCTCCCCTCTGTGCTCACTCAAAAGCCACGCCCCTCACTTACATGCACAAGCGCCATTGGTCCAGGAGCGGACCTCAGCTCATGCTTTGAGTGTGGGCTGTGCATGCATGGGGTAGAGAGTGAGCAGGGAGACATGGAGGCGTCTGATTGGTTCATCAGATTGTTACCTCTTGGCAGACATTGGTCAAAGTTTTTACATTCTTACAACTGATACAGATGACAGATTTTCTTTGTTCCTTTTTCAGAGCACATGACCAGGACCTAAAGACAATTTCAACCAAAATCTTAAAAAGTGTATCTGGAGAAAATGACCAACCCTGCTTTTAAATATATTACACAATAGTCTGTCTTAGTATTGTTAATGTGTCTTTTGGGTCTATTTAATAAGTCTGTTTATTATAGGGAATTGGCAATTTATTTGCCAAGCTAATGTCTATGTTTACTCTTTTTTAGCTCCTGTTTGTGTTATTCAGAAGATATCCCATTACACATTTCCTGTAATCGATGTGTCCTTCACTTTCTGTTAACCATGAGTGACATTCATAGAGAACCTGCTCAGATTGATTCCTCTCCCTTAACAAAGTGACTCCCCTTACCTTGTTGTGCATAATCAGGTGTTTACACAGTTAGTTCTTTAAAAGCATTCCCAAAGATATTTGGGAAGATTAAGTATTAAAAGGCAATTTGAAACCTATTTGCGTAATAGGCACAAACAGTGCCTTCAGTTAGGTGTGAGGGTGTATGAAGATCATTTTCTGACAATTAAGTCCTGATCATCTCTGCAAGCATCTCATTAACGAGTCTCATGACCTGGTGTCCTAATTTAGCCTTCTGCTCCCCAGAGATTCAATTATTCATATCGTTCTGTTTTTCCTCTTATCATTATGTCATCTTCATTTCTTCATTTTCAAATAACGGTAAATATATCTCCAAAACGAAAACAAGATGGCGTTTTGAAGCTGTTTAACCTTTTTATAATATATTCAGACAAAAGACGCTAAATAGACGAGGCAAATATTTTACCAGGTTTATGTTGTAAATCTACCAAATTGAATCTGCTGCAATATTCACAATTCTGTGTGTACACCTGAAGCTAAGTGTACATACACCTGAAAGTCTTTGTTTACTTTGAGGTTTTTTGACACCATTGAAATGAAGCTCTATATTTTTGATCCAAATTACACTTCCTGAATTTGAGTCAAAATCTGATATAATAACACATTCTCACAGTAAAGAAATTGTGAACCTGAGGTCGACAACTGTGTCCACATTGGATAGTAATCGAAGTTTCCCCCCTCAGGCTCGTAACTAGTCGCTGTATGTTTGTGGGGTCCATGTTTTAGTTACTCTGTGAATTTGAATGGTAAGACAATTGCGTTTTATATGATGTTTTTAGTGAGACATACACATTGTATTGCCTTACTCTGCCCCCCCCCCCCCCCCCCCCCCCCACCCAATTTCTTTCAACTTTCTGTTAGATAAAAGATGAAGACAATAAAAAATAGTGCAGACATCTGATGGATGGAAAATCTCAGTGTCAGTTAAACATCATAGCAGCTGGCAGCCTCTGGAGGTGAGACCATCCAATGCTCTGCTGCAGAGATATAATGATCATGCACACACACACACACACACACACACACACACACACACACAGACGCGTATGACATGAAGTCTATTAGCATATTCACACGTTGTACTGAAAGTTGTCTCCTCATAAAACTTCTGACATAAGCGTGTGTAGATGCCAAGGCCAGCTGTTATCACTGCTCCTGCTCCCACATGTGAAACTCTGCAGTCGTGTTCCGGCGTTCAGTAGGTGTTGACTGCTCTACATTTCTGTGATACAGTGCAGCTAAGTTCACACTCCTACTATCAGACAGTGACTTCCTCTGTCTGATGACTCAATGGAAATCAGATTAATCCGATTTCTTTCAGACGGGGGCGGAATACCCTTACCTCGAGCCCACACACACACACACATACACACATGCACAAACTCTTTTTTTACCCCGTGTTTAAAAACTTTCTGAGCTCTGCAGCCACACGCCCACGCTTCTTTTTCAGCATTTGAAGAATTCACTATTAAATTTGATGTCTGAACACCCCCATACACTCCCCCCTCCCTCTTTCTCTCTCTCCCTGTCTTTCTCTCACTTACTCACTCAACACTCACGCACACACAGTCTTCAATAATCTTACCATCACAGTGTTTCCACCCACCCATCCACACCTTGTGATCCACTAGAGGCTGCTATTGCTGCATATAATCTACACATTTGCACTGTCCCAGATTTCACTTTGTAGCCTCCACTCTATCGTTTACTCAGCGCGTGCACAGTTTGCCCTCCTCCCTCGTTTTGCAGTTACATGAGATAAGGGGATTTTCTAGAGCAGTAGGAAGACTGATAGACAGTGCCTGGAAGTAAAAGCAGTTTTAAAAAAAAAAAATACCTCCTGTAATTTTTTGGTAATGGTTTTGAAGTGCTAGGAATAGAGACAGCTGGGTCATTCAGAGTAGCATCAGAGTGTGTGTGGGTGAACTGAGTTTCCTCTTTTTATGTGTAAGACTTTCAGTGTTTGTGTTTGAATTCGCTCCCATTTTAGAGGCTTATAATTGACTGTTTTAATTTGCATTGAGGGAACTTAAGTGCTGCCGAGTATGGAGCTTTGCTTAATTTGTACAGCGAAAGCCCATTCATCTTTTTCATTTGCATTTATAACCTAACATAACAGAAATATTATACGTATAAGTATTTCCTTTACATAACCATATATTGCAGACTCTTAGATCTCAGTGTGTAGCCACCAATCATGAGTCTTACTTCTCATACATTTTTTAAATACGTTTAGTATTCTGGTCTAAATCAAAAATCACTGACATATAACGTACTATCTGGAGTTTCTCCTTATTCACATTGAGATTCTAAGAATAATAGGCTTCATCTGTTGGATGGATAATCAAGCTCCCAAAGCCAAATCTGCAATTTCTGATTTTGGGTCAAATAAATAGATTTAACTTGACTTGACATGTTAATACATCCTCCTTGTCTGAATGCATCAACTATAAGTCATCTTGGACTAAAGTAGCACAGTGAATGTGCTAGTAAACTAGTAATTTCAGTGATTTGCTAAGCTAGAGTATTTGTAATGCTATTTACAGACACACAAATACATCTGGTTTTGCTGTTTTTGGTTTGATCTGTTTAATGTGAACTCTTTCAATTGTTGAAGCTGTTTAATTAAGTTGTAGGAAGAATCAAGATAATCATGCTTTTTTACTGATACGCTTGTTTTCATTGAAATAATTTGTGTTTGTACGTGTTTGGCATCAAAACATCAGCAGGTTGACTGCACTGATTGATTATTTCGGCTCTCCATTATGCAGCAGATATTATCGTCAGTGGCACGCTGCACAGCAGGACTGTCTCCATTGATTGGGCCTGTGGTTAGGTTTTTAATAACATGGGAGATGGAGGTGAGCTTGAATCCCATGCATACAGAAATACCTCTCAGGAGATGCTTTTAAAAGGTAAAGGTTAAGGGTATGCAGACAGGTAGGAACATATTTAGGACAATTTACACTGAATAGTGTTGTGTTTATTTGCGGATGCGGAAAAACAGGCCACAATTGTAGACATGATGCAAATGATTATTTTTGGATTATTGTATTTTCTTTTCCAATATGCAGTCCATTTCTACAATGGAAATGTATTGAACATGTTTTTTCCTGAATTGAAGTACAATGTAATGTCATGTAAAGACATTTTAATAACAATGGTTTTGCTGCCTAGGACCATGAAGGAGTTCCAGGATTTTTCATTCATACAGAAGATAAAAGTATTTCTGCCTCACACAATATGAGTCTGAGTGTGTGCCCCCGTGTTGACAGGAGGAAATGAGTCATATTTCCAAAAATACACATCTTTGAAGTCAGCGTTAGCCTCGGGACGAGTAGTATTCTTACTGAGGAGCGAGCGTGTTAGCGCACACACATATCTCATCAATAAGGTCTGAAGGGCAACACAAACAAATGCTGCATTCATAATATTTGACTTTGGTCTCAGACCTGCAGCTCCTATTGGGATCAAAAACTCCACTCATTAGGCTTTCTGTTTGTGTAACACACGGCTTTGAATCAGCCAGCTTACTTTCAGTGCTGCATATCAAGTGCTTTCATTAGTAGTTCTGCCGGAAATATCTGAATGCCTGCAGCAAGTTCCTCCATATCTGAGGACAAAAAGGTAACAAGAGTAAATTTAGATGTGAAAGCTGAAAAGTCAGATTAACTGTGAAAACAACCACCTGCTGCTGCTGCTGCTGCTGCATGTTACACTGTGATAGCGGAAATCATTACACGGAAAGCAGAGCCGTTGTTGTAAAAACAAAAGACTATATTGTAATTATGAAGACACATTTATAATTTATAACGGCAGTTCTCAGTACAGTTACAACAGGGGATCGTTTTGTGAGAAAGAATTCGACATGAAATTCAATTAGTTTTTATAATACAGCTAAATGAATTTATTTTACAATTATTTGTGTATATTGAAAGATTACGTTATCTTTTGTCAGTGTATCATTACCCTAAAACCTCCATCATTATTTTATTGATATATCTGACACTCCTCTTGGTCTGAAGACGGAGGGTGTGCTGTAAGGTCCAGGATTCCAACCCATCATGTAAGGTTGTTTAAAACCAAAGAATATTTATTAAATTCACATGATAGTTCTTGTTTATACCGCAGAACCGTTTAAGAGAGGAGTCCCCTATTATATACCTAGAGTTATACTTTTCATTGTAGCAGCTCTGTTTTCCTCTCACTGGCTTCACTAAAGTCAAAGAACAGCCTGAGTGGGAAATCAGGTTTTTGTGGCCCGTCTGTGAACCATCGTCAATATTTGAAGACTTAGAAAGTGAAGGGTAGTGCTCAGACTGACAGTGGCCCACATCTCTGCATGAACAACACAGCAGGGAGCCGTTGATAACGTCTTCTCCACAAGACGACATATTAGTCATGCTGACATGGTCTCAGATGAACAGTTTATCGCTCATGCTGACTGAGAATGGAGTCGAGTTAGGAAAGTGTGATTTAAAGTTCAGTGCACTGGACTCCTGTATCAAAATCCAACTCCTGATTGAATTCAATAGCCTACTTATTCACAACGTCATCTTACACCTCCCAAATTGTTATTTTAGCTTGTTTTAAATAACTTACCTTTATTTTACAGTCTTGTATTTTTCACAGTTGTCTACACTTGGTTTGAAGGCTTTTTAACTGAATTTTAATTATGGTCATTTATCAACATTTCTCCCCTGATAAAAATGGAATAGCTTTTTATTTTTGATTTCTTGCCTGTTTTCTGCTTTTCTTTGTATTTATTTAATTCTTGTTATTGACTCAATGTCATTGCAAATGGCCCCAGTAGTAGATCTATTGTGCATAAATAAAGGTTGATTGGTGGATTTAACATGTAAATATTTCCGCTTTGATCTAACACGTGAACATTTTTAAACATTTGCCAATCAGCGTGTTAAAGGGGTCATATTATGCTTTTTCTGGTTTTATATGCTCTTTAGTGTGTTTTCCATGTATCCTGTGCATGTTTAGGCACATCTATGTGCAAAAATTCAAAGTCTGCGGAAACGCGGCTTCTCCTACGTCCTCCTGTTAGCTGTAGCATTAGCTGCATGTAACGCTCGGTTCTAGCCCCCCTCGATAAAAATTTGCCAGTGTTACGTCTTGTCAGTGTGAGATCACAGATCTAAGCCCATTGGCTCGTTGTGGTAAGCCCAGCAGCTCATGTTGCACGCCCGTTAACTTCTGTAGCACGCCCACGATATGCTGTAGCCTGCGGTATCACAGTAGTGCTAAGATGCTAAAGTTTTTGCTCCCATCGGAGCCAAAGTGGCTGCATTCCCAATATGGTAAAAGGGGCGGGACATTTCCGAGAACCGTGCTGAGCGACTGACCAATTACGGCAAAGCCGACAGGCCGACCAATCAGATCAGACTTGGCACATGTGGGGACTCTGAACGTGGGCACTTCAGAGCCTTAGAGAGAGAGTCAGAAGAGAGCCGGTGCATGGAGCGGCAGAACATGAAAACAGACACTTTTTTATAACTTTATCTATTGTGAACATACTTTAGTAGGTACATAGATTAAATATATGAACCCCAAAAAGGACATAATATGACCTCTTTAAGGAGATCCTAGGTACGATAAACACATCAACAGTTATGTTGATGCTACATAATGTGTGCAGCTCATCTAGTGTTCAATCTGGCTGGTTTATAATTTTACCCATCAGTGAGGTGGCTGTTTAATATCTTCATATTGCCAATGTGTTTCATGAAGGTAGAGTTCACTCCTGTGTAGCCGAGGCCCTGGGCTAAAGACCCTGATAGCCTGTGCATCAAAGAGCGTTGGCCCCCTGTGCATAGCACATAATCAACTTCAATCAATCAATCAACTTTTATTTGTATAGCGTCAACTCATAACAAGTGTTATCTCGAGACACTTTACAAGAAGCAGGTAAAATACCTTACTCATTGTCTGTTAACATTACAAAAGAGCAGGTAAAAGACCTTACTCATTGTTATGTTACAAAAAGCAGGTAAAGGACCTTACTTATTGCTATGTTACAAAGATCCGGCCTATCCATCATGAGCACTTTAGCAAAGCAGCAAAAGTTACAGTGGTAAGAAAAAAACTGCCTTATTAAAAGGCAGAAATCTTCGGCCGGATCCCCGGCTCATGACGAAACAGTCTTCACAGGCCTAGACTGCGCCGGGCTTGGAAAGGGATAGGGGGAGAGATGGGATAAGATGCAGGAAGAGGGATAGAGAGCAAGGGGGTGGGGGGAGGTAGACCGTCCATCAGCAATCCGGTGGGGAGGGGAGGGGGTGTGGGGGGTTGTTCTGGCAGGCCGCCAACCCACGATCCGGTGGGGAGGGGGTAGTGGTGGGGTGGGGGTTGTTCTGGCAAGCCGTCAACCGATGATCTTGAGGAGCCTAGGGGAGCTCAAGAGCTCCCAGGAAAGTAGGTGGTTAGTGACTGAGATTTATAGATAGATACATGCAGTAATATGATGTACTGTATATGCAGAGAGAGAGAGAGAGAGAGAGAGAGAGAGAGGAGCTCAAGGTGCCAGTTCCCCCGGTAGTCTAAGCCTATAGCAGCATAACTAAGAGCTGGTCTACACCAGCACCAGCCCTAACTATAAGATTTATCAAAAAGGAAAGTTTTAAGTCTAATCTTAAAAATACAGACTGTGTCTGCCTCCCGGACCCCGGCTGGAAGGCGGTTCCAGAGGAGAGGAGCCCGATAACTGAAGGCTTTACCCCCCATAGTACACTTGGAGACTGTAGGTACCACCAGCAGGCCTGCACTCCGGGACCGCAACGCTCTCAAGGGACAGTACGGCACTAGTAGCTCCTTAAGATAAGATGGTGCCTGGCCATTTAGAGCTTTGTAGGTGAGAAGAAGGATCTTGAATTCTATTCTAGACTGTATAGGGAGCCAGTGCAGAGAAGCCAGGACAGGAGTAATGTGGTCCCATTTCCTGGTTCTGGTCAGTACACGAGCTGCAGCATTCTGGACCCGTTGAAGAGTCTTTAGAGATTTGCCAGAGCACCCTGACAAAAGAGAGTTACAATAATCCAGTCTGGAGGTAACAAATGCATGAACTAGTTTTTCTGCATCACTTTGCGACAGGATATTCCTGATCTTGGATATATTACGAAGGTGAAAGTAGGCTGTTCTTGAAACTTGACTGATGTGAGAGCTAAAAGACATATCTTGATCAAAAATAACTCCTAGATTCCTAACAGTGGTGCTAGATGCCAGGCTGATGTCATTAAGGACAGTCACATCACTAGAAAAAGTCTCTCTGAGGTTCTTAGGGCCTAGCACAATAACTTCAGTCTTGTCTGAGTTAAGTAGCAAAAAATTTCTGGTCATCCAGGTCCTAACGTCCTTAAGGCATGTTTCTAGCTGACATAACTGACTGGTACCATCGGGCTTCATTGATACATGAAGCTGAGTATCATCTGCATAACAATGAAACTGTATGGAGTGTTTCCTCATAATATTTCCCAGAGGAAGCATATATAATGTAAAAAAATTGGTCCAAGCACTGAACCTTGTGGGACTCCATGGCAAACTTTAGTGTGCATAGAGGACTCATCATTAACATGTACAAACTGAGATCGGTCTGATAAGTAGGATTCAAACCAACTTAAAGCAGTCCCTGTAATTCCAAGCAAATGCTCCAGTCTGTACAACAGGATCCGATGGTCAATGGTGTCAAAAGCAGCACTAAGATCTAACAAGACGAGCACAGACAGAAGTCCCCTGTCTGAGGCTAGAAGTAGATCGTTTGTAACTCTAACTAGTGCAGTCTCAGTGCTATGGTGGACTCTAAATCCTGACTGGAACTCTTCAAATAAACTGTTGTCATGGAGAAAGTCACACAGCTGTTTAGCTACCACCTTCTCCAGGATCTTCGAGATAAAAGGAAGGTTGGATATAGGTCTGTAGTTAGCCAGAGTTCCTGAGTCCAGAGTAGGCTTTTTAAGTAGAGGTTTGATTACCGCTACTTTAAATGTCTGTGGTACATAGCCTGCCAGTAAAGACATATTGATCATATCTAATATGGAGTTGCTAACTAAGGGAAAGACTTCCTTAAACAGCTTGGTTGGGATTGGGTCCAAAATACAGGTTGACGGTTTCGATGCAGAAAAAATGGAATGTAGCTCTGAAAGGTCGATTGGAGAAAAACAGTCGAGACTAATATCTGGTCCTGGAACTGTCTCTGCCGTAACAGACGTATCTGCACCAGGTAAGGGCAGGAGGTTACCAATTTTGTCTCTGATGTCTAGAACTTTGTTGTTGAAAAAGCTAAGGAAATCATTACTGCTGAGGGCTAGAGGAATACAAGGCTCAATGGAGCCATGACTCTCTGTCAGCCTGGCTACAGTGCTGAAAAGGTATCTAGGATTGCCTTTGTTTTCCTCGATTAGAGAGGAGTAGTAGGCAGCTCGGGCGTGACGTAGAGCCTTCATATATCTTCTATGACTATCCTGCCAGAAAAAACGAGATTCTACCGTTTTGGTCGAACGCCATATTCTTTCAAAATTCCGTGATGATTGTTTCAGAGTACGGGTTTCTGAGTTGAACCATGGAGCCACTCTCCGCCGCTTGACAACCTTCTGTTTCAGGGGAGCAATCGAATCCAGAGTAACTCTCAGTGAATCCACTGCACTATCAACAAACTGATCTAGCTGAGAGGGACTAAAGCTATCGTAAGAGTTTCCAACTGGGTTGAAACACGGTACTGAATCAAAAACAGCTGAAATAGCTTCCTTAAATCTAGCCACAGCACTATCCGACAAACTTCTAGAAAGCACACCTCTTCCAGGCAGAGGTAATTCTAGTAGGACAAAATCAAATGTAATAAAAAAATGGTCTGATAGCAGAGGATTTTCTAGGAAAACTGTAAGGTTATGGATTTCAATTCCATAAGCTAAAACAAGATCCAGGGTGTGGTTAAAATGATGAGTAGGTTCGTTTACACCCTGGGTGAAACCAATAGAGTCTAATAGTGACATGAAAGCTGTGCTCAGGCTATCATTTTCAACATCCACATGGATATTGAAGTCACCTACAACAATTATTCTATCACTGCTAAGGACTAAGTCTGATAAAAATTCTGCAAACTCAGATAAAAACTCAGAATATGGGCCAGGAGGGCGGTAAACTACAGCAACTAGAACTGGCTGAAAGGTTCTTGAGACTGGATGTGGAAGACTAAGAACAAGGCTTTCAAAAGAAGAAAAATTCAGCTTTGGTCGAGGGTTAACTAAAAGACTGGAATTAAAAATAGCTGCTACTCCACCACCTCGTCCGGTGTCTCGAGATATATGAGTATTAAAATGACTGGGAGGAGTGGATTCATTCAAACTAACATATTCATCTCGACACAGCCAGGTTTCAGTCAAAAAAAGTAAATCAATGTGCTGATCTGATATCAGATCATTCACTAAAAGAGACTTGGATGCTAAGGACCTAATGTTCAAAAGTCCGCAGTGAATCCTCCGATCTTGTAGCAAAATCGTATTCGTAGTTTTGATTCTAATCAGATTCTGATGATTCACGCCGTTTGGATGACTTATAAAAATGGGTCTGGGCCGGGGGACAGACACAGTACCTATAGTATAACTACAGTTCGATTCAGAATTACAGCTATAGTGACTGGGAGACAGATCTAAGGGAGGCGCAGAGAAGTGTGTAAGACTGCAGCTCTGCCTCCTGGTCTGAACTCTGAGTTGTTGTCAGGGTTTTGGACTAATAACCTCTGCTATGTTTCTAGATAATAGAGCTGCACCGTCCAAAGTGGGATGGATGCCGTCTCTAGCTAGCAGACCAGGTTTTCCCCAAAAAGACTGCCAGTTATCTATGAAGCCCACATCGTGTGCTGGACACCACCTCGACAGCCAGCGGTTGAGTGATGACATGCGGCTATACATGTCATCACTGGTCTGATTTGGGAGGGGTCCAGAGAACACTACGGAGTCCGACATCGTCTTAGCAAAAGTACACACCGACTCCACATTAACCTTAGTGACTTCCGACTGGCGTAGTCGGGAGTCATTTGTGCCGACATGAATTACGATTGTATCAAATCTACCTTTAGTCTTTGTCAGCAACTTTAAATGAGATGCGATGTCGCCCGCTCTGGCCCCGGGTATACACCTAACTATGCCCGCTGACTTCGCTAGCTTCACGTTTCGGACTATGGAGTCTCCAATAATCAGAGTTTTATTCTCAGCGGGTGTGTCGCTGAGTGGGGAAAATTTGTTTGAAACGTGAAGTGGTTGGTGGGGAACCGTGTGCTTCGATTTTCGACTATGCTTCCCTCGGACAGTAACCCAGCCACTGCCTCCCGGCTGCTCGGGAGTTACCGGGGGGGAAGCCAAGCTATGTCGGCCCGCACCGGCTACAGGTGGCTGGCTAACTACTGCTGCATACGATGACTCCGACTCAATGGTGCGGAGCCGTCTCTCTAACTCAGACACCCTCGCCTCCAAAGCTAAAAATAAACTACATTTCTTACAAGTATCATTATCACTAAAGGAGGACGAGGAATAACTTAACATCTGACACGTAGAGCAGGAGAGAGCAGGAGAGGGAGAGACAGAAAAAGAAGCCATTGTAAAGCTAACTGCTAGGCTAAGCTAAGAGTAGGTACACAGTAACACAGTGCAGAGGAGAACAGAACAAGCAATTTATGCAATACGCTCACCGTAGTACGCTGCTCTGCTCAGGTGCTGCTCGCTGCTCTGCTCAGGTGCTGCTCGCTGCTCTGCTCAGGTGCTGCTCGCTGCTCTGCTCAGGTGCTGCTCGCTGCTCTGCTCAGGTGCTGCTCGCTGTATATAGTGGGCGGGGCTCAAATGTAAAGATGTGATGTCACTGATTGTAAAAAGACATAACTACTATCTGTAGTTAAACCATTGACTAGGATCACCGAGAGTTAGTTTGAGACAGCAATCCAACCTAGGGCCTTTGCTGCGTGTCACCCCCCCCACCCTCTCCTCCCAACATTCCCCTCTCTTCAGCTGTCCTATCAAATCAAATGATCAAAACAAAAAAGGCCCACAAAACAAAAAGAAACAACATTTCCCCATATGGTGACAGCCATCGATGGGCTTCAAACTACGCTTCATAAACCACTGGGTGAATTCATATAGACAATGTTTCCTTCAGTATCTTTGAGAACAACATACTATATAATTATAGAGTACCTTTGTATCACTTGGAAGGCTTTTTCAGCATCACACTAAAGAGTGTCATTAGGACTATGTATACACTTGTCATGTTTGTTTGGATGTGCTTTAATTGATTCAATGACAGGAGGTCATGCTTGTATTGACAGTTCTGTGCTAACCTGCTACCATAGAGGATATAAACGAGCAGAGAGGCAGCCTGTGATTATTCTAAATGTTGCAGAACACATACTATAATCTATGCAATGATAGCTCTGCAGCCTGGTAACTCCTGAGGCTGCTTGACCCACATTCAGAGCTCCATTTTGTGTGATGGGTGGAAGGCAGGCACAGCGGGCACAGTGAGAACAGGGTCGGCCTGTGCATGAGATAGTACACAGCTATATTTATTCTAAAGAGGTTACCTCCAGCAACCCAGCAACCTCTAGCAGCAGCCAATCTCTCTTATGAAGGCCAGTGAAATCAGGGCAGAGTTACTTTGTTTTGCATTTTATATATATATATGTATATATATATATATATATATCTATACATATTTAAATATATTTTGGTGGTTTACACTCCGTTATTGAGAGAATTGTTACTTGCTCACAAAGCCTCGAAATACAGATGGACCTATGGACATTAATGGAGAGATGTCAGAGTGAAGGGGCTGCACACAGGGGCCCCCCTAAGCTGTGGGGGGGGTTCGGTGCCTTGCTCAAGGGCACCTCAGCTGTACTCTCAGCAACCTCACCAATTTCCATACTTCTTAAATCAGGAACAAACCAAGTCCCAACACAAGTCCCAGTGTACTGATCTACTACCCCCCCCCCAACTATCGGCACTAACCCTGAGGGTCTCTGACTACAACTGCAGAGTCTTAAAACACAGGAATGTTGCCCCGCCCCCCCCTCATAGACGATGTGCGTCTGTTGACAAACAGAGGGCAAAGACGTTGGGAGAAGCCAGAGAAGCTTTATCGTCTGGCCAGATGTTTACAAAATGTAATTTATTCATTTATTAGTCGTTTATTTTTCCAGTTCAGATTGGTTTGTAAGGCTTATACCTACAAACCGAGCTCTTGTAAAGTCACACAGCTAACTTCCTATTAACAAGGAGAGTGACAGCTTTTTAGTATAAGATGGATTTATTTACCTTTTTGTATGTAAGCCTGAGACAGAACTTGGGTTAGACGACTTTCTGTACCCAGTAAAGCTGCAAAACATGAGACAATGATACAGCTCAGCGATACACAGGGATGTACACTCTGCCTTCGGATAGTTTCTTTCCCATTACTCCGTGAGACAAATCATGATACCTACGTGCTGGGCAGTAGTGTAACCTGTTTGCAAACATACTTTTTAACATTCTGTTTATGTACTGCTATATCCTGAAGCTCTCTCAAACTTGCAAAAGCCGAACCAATACATCCTCTAGTCCAGCTTCTTGCTCAGTTACTCTTTCTTTTTCTCTCCTTAGCTTCATCCGTCAGCGTCCTCTGTCGTCTCTAAAACTCAGCCATTGTATCAAACAGTAAGGAGATGGCTGAAGCCTTCTGTGTGAACTAGTGCCGTAAAGACGTACCCACTTCGAGCGAGATGACTGCGGCTCACTGCCAAACTGAAATAGCACTAAAAGCAGGCGACTGGGCCCTCCTGTGGACATGACAGAGACACTATTCTCCCTGTCTGAAGTCATTGTACCATTAGATCGACTATAAAAAATACAATTTTTATGATGGAAGAGTTACATATTGTTGCTTTAATATCATTATTCCAGAGTGGTCTTCATGATGATGTTGGCAGAGGAGAAAACAGGCTTTAAAAATGTGTTTGTTGTCAGAGATAAAATTCATTTTTGAACAACTTAGAAATGTTATTCTTTGACAATTATAAAGAAATATTTTGTATACAAAAGGGTAAAAAGGATAAAAAAGTTGCAAATAAACAAAAGATAATAAAATACATGAATATGGTAACTCTTAAAAATAAAAAAAGGAAGAAAGAACTAAACAGACAGATTATTAGAGGACACTGCATGCAAACAATGAAAACAAAAACAGAAGCAAAAAAATTGAACAAAATGACATTTTTTTTCCCAGAATCTCCGTGTAAAACACAAATAGTGGCTTCTGCTGTACACAGTGTGTTCAGTTTACAGCCAGTCACTCTAATAAAAGTGACATAAGAAGTAAAAAAGACTTTGAATAAATGAATAAAAAAAAACAAGGCTTGCTGCAGCATGACCACGGGTTCTCGCCAAAACAGGCCCATGTGTTTGCCTCCGCCCCAAATAAACTCCGACCCTCCTTCTTTTCGTCTCCTCCACCCTTCCTCCAAGGCTAACACCTGTCGTAAGGGCTACTGCATGTTGTTCCTGCTCTGCTGAGTTTGGCCTAAAGATGAGCAGACTTCATGCAACACAGAGAAGATTTTTGTTTGTTAGCCCGACTTAAAGTTGTGAAAATCACATCACAAGGTATGTTAACCCTTTTTATTTCTCAGCCTCTTTTTTTTCTCTGCTCTTTGTTTCCTTTGTATTTGTGTGGCACAGATATATAATATCATCAATGATAAGATGAAGTGGGTGAAGTGTTTTTTAGCCTGTGGGCATGCACAGAAACATCAGGAGAGAGTATAAACACTCTCTGCCGCTAGGCTCGTCTGAACTGATGATTCCTGTGCTTTAAGTTTTGAGGGGGGGGGGGCTTTAATAATTGATACACGTCTCAGCAGAAAAGTGATGTTCAGGTCACAATCCATCTAATCTCTTACAATCAGAATACAGAAACTTTAACCTTACACAGTGACAGCAATGAACTCCAACATTTTGACAAAAAGTGGATTACTACATGTTCTTAAACAAAAGGTCATTTATTGTTTAAGCTAATATATACTGTATATACTCAACGTTTACAGTCTTTAGAGTGCCATTTAAAACATGTTACTTATTCAGGTCATTCAGCTGCAACTGCAACAACACTTCATTGTAGCTCTTTAGTCGACTTATCAAAGTTTCACATATCAGGTTTTGTAGCACTGGGTTTTATTATTTTCATGACAGTGAGGATCGGCTGGTGAAAAGCCGTCACAGACACCAAACAAAAGGGCATCCCATTAACATTTTGGAGGCCAATTACCTCATGTTTTCTGGTACCAGTTGACGCATATTCTGTACAAGAGAGGCTTCCCCCTGTGCTTTACTTTGAAGCTCATCTCTCTGCTCAGCCGCCTTGTAAGCTGGTGTCAGATCTTTCCAGTATCCCATGGAGGAAGTACAGCAAGTTAGAGTTTTTCTTTTCAAAATTTCTTCCTCCAGATCTTTGAAAGTCGACACAAAGTTTCACATCCTCTGATAAAGAACAGATGTGTGAATATGTTTTCAGAGTTAAAGGCATAAAAAGATGATACAAGCTGTCCTTTTAAATGGCTAGCATTTAGGTTGAACACGGAGCTGTTTCAGGTGCTGGTTTTGTTAACAGTGTTTAGACAAAAGACACTTGAAAAAAGTAGGTCGACATTTTTTGTCAAGGTGGTAAAAGCCATTCATTTGATCCCCGGGGTCATATTTCCTACCTGTAGGCCTGTCAGTCTGCACTAAGACAGGCGGTTCACTGAGTTTCCTGTTTAGGGGTCTGTCAGGGAATCACAAGTGTAATCCACAGACACTGAGGTGTGTGAGATTGTGTGTTGCTGTTTTTTCTTCCTACACTTGTGGGATATGTTGAGTCGTGGATGTTGAGGTCATGACCTCTTAATGGCGTCTTGCAGCCTGTCTCAGGGTCAGCTGCCACTGAAACACATGAAGATGCCTGCATCTTTATTTTAGTACCTCTGAGCTATGCAATGTGATCAATCTATTCCGTTGTCACAGCACTTGTGTGTGTTGCTTTTGCCATCGAGCTGTCATTTATAAATGTCTCTGAATTGTTATTATTTTTAAACAAGGATCTGAAATCATATATTTTTACACATCATTTCCATTTTCATTGTAGCTGTAAGAATATTGATATACAATTTAGATTTCCAAAATACAAGAAAAACATTACGGAGCCCAAAATTCAGGGTCTCTGCGTGCCTCCCGGGTGAATGTAATCTACAGTGGTATGTATTTTTTTACCTTTTGTTGTTGAGTCAGTGGTTATAATAATCCTGCTGCTTCTATCCTAGGTTTTTTTCTTCTTCTTTTTGTCAGTGATGCACCGTCTCATTACACAGATAAAAGCTTTCAATGTTTCCCAGAACGGAAAGCCTTACCATCCTGAGCAAACATGAGCACAGACAGGTGTGTCATCACAAAGCAAACACACACACACACACACACACACACACACACACACACACACACACACACACACACACACACACACACACACACACACACACACACACACACACATAAACACACTGATATTAAACAAGTATTGTAAGTTCCTTTTGTAACAACTTGTCTTTGATTCCTACATACTTTTTGGCAGTGACCTAAAAAGTGAGAATTAACCCTTTTATCACATAGGTGTGATTGTTACAGACTTCTTGACATTTCGAGGCCTGAACTTTCAATCATTTGTTTAAAGGTTAGATCCATGTAGCCCAATGTGATGTTGACTGCATAATCTTTGAGCTATTTTATATGTGTAGCTCGTACCCTGTGAGCCCTGTTAAACACACAACCTGTGTGTGTGTGTGTGTGTGTGTGTGTGTGTGT
This sequence comes from Labrus mixtus, assembly GCF_963584025.1. Classification (NCBI taxonomy): domain Eukaryota; kingdom Metazoa; phylum Chordata; class Actinopteri; order Labriformes; family Labridae; genus Labrus; species Labrus mixtus. Next base: position 3,017,061 of record NC_083618.1, on the reverse strand, counting down.
GTGTGTGTGTGTGTGTGTGTGTGTGTGTGTGTGTGTGTGTGTGTGTGTGTGTGTGTGTGTGTGTGTGTGTGTGTGTGTGTGTGTGTGTGTGTGTGTGTGTGTGCGTGCGTGCGTGCGTGACAGAGTGGTACTAATGCCCCTGTCATGTTGACTGCTTAAACAGCTGCACACTTCACAATCAGCAGACAAACATTCTCTCCCTCACCAGCACACAGATGGTTGTTTTTGGTGCACAATGTTCAATCATAGCCTCTGTTGGAAAATGTATTCATGTACATTTAAAGCCCTTTCTTTAATCTTATGCATTTCACTTGTCTACTGTGTCTTCAATCACTGAGACGCTGTGCCTTCCATTTTTTGCACAGCGCTATACCAGAAACATTTTGGAGTTGTTCCAGATTCACAGCTGGTACCGTTTTATAAAGCAGGTACATTTTTTTCAAATATAGGTGTGAAAACTTTTAAGTTTGTGTTTATGTGTGTACACATGTGTGTACACAGTTGCCTACCTAAGAGTGGACTTTGTTGTTGTTACACATTCTACAACTGGAGACCACCGGACCAACAGGGGTCGTTTCATGGTTTGTCTCATCCTATAATTATGTCGAAAAACTTTTGACACTTTTGCCAATATGGGACCTACAGGTGTGAGGGGCTTGTGAGAGTTCATCCTGCACTATACTCAGCTCTTCCAGCCATATGTTTTCTAGTGTTGTGATTAAAAAAAAAAAGTACCTTTCAAAGAGGAAGGTGAAAAGAGGGTCATAATGCTCATGATGTTCAGTCCACATACCATCTGGATCAATTTATCCTGCCAGGGGAAATGACTGGCTTCACCTGACAGCGGGGAGGTAACACTTATCATTAGTCCTTGTTGGGTTCAGGCTTGTTTCGATGGATCATCATGTCCTTTTTAGGAGAGGCTGCCTCTTGCTGAACTACATATTCGAGCCTGTTTTCATTTCAGATGCTTTGAAGTCAAGAGATGATATGTGGATGCAAACACAGGGAGCAGAGAGCAGTAGAGTCTCTTTCTGTGGGCTTGTTGAGAGGCAAGCTGCTCTGCTTCTCAAATTACACTCACAACACAAACGTGACAGTTGATGAAATATGACACCTAGTGGACAAACTTATTCACTGCAAGTTCAATGCTGAAAGCCCAGACAGAGTAAAACGCAAAGGCTTGTATTTACTGTGCATGTGGATGTGTGCAGGTTCTATCTTCATGGATGCTTTATATTTAAAATATGGTTATTGAAAAAGAATTAAATGTAGTGATAAGTTAAAAACTGGGTTTTTTTCTATACTTTCAGAACACTGAAAAAATTATTTAAGTTTGGAGCGGAGCTGAAAGTTTGTTTCACTTTTAAAAACTTTTTTTTTGTTTTTTTCTTGGAACACTTCCCTTGACTTGGTAAAATACCGAAAGCTTTCCCACAATATGTAAAAATATGAAAGCAGTTCTATTGCTGCAACATGCTAAATACACCTTTTTCTTTTCTTTTTTTGGGGGGGTGGTGGGGGGCTTTTTGCCTTTTTTCATTAGATAGGGCAGCTGAAGAGAGAAGATAGAGGGATGACATGCAGCAAAGTGCCGAGTTTGGATTCGAACCCACGGCCGCTGCAGTGGGGACTATTAGCCTCCGTCATTGGGGAAAAAGATATATTTAGTAAGGGAAAAAACAACCTTCTTCTTGTTAAAAAAAAACATGCTTTTCTTTATTCAGCCAAATGTCAATGTTCTTATTGTTTCTCCCTACATATAATTTGTTTCAGTCCCTTATTATTGGCTTCAGCTCCCTGATCTCCGTCACAGGATCTGTAATCATGTTGGGTTTGTCCTATAGTCTGTCAACCCACTTCTGTTTGGTGTGGTTGTATGATTGGCCAAAAACATCTTGTGCACCCACAACCTCAGCCCAAACAAAGCTAGTCAAGCTGGCACAGAAACAACTATGAAAACTGGGGAAAATACATAGTAAACATAGTTTTCCTCAAGCGGACACGCCTTGACGAAATAGGAATCATATCAAAGAAGACAGGAGGAAATACAAAAGGGAAAGAATGTGATTGTCTAACCCATTAAACATTAAGAAGTTGGGACAAGAAATGAAGTAGAAATAAGAGGGTTGGAGTTCAACAAATTAAAAACCTTATAAAAACACAGGAGCATGGGGAAACTTTGATACACAAGTTTCTCCTGCTTTGTGTCTCTGAAAATGATTATCAATGTTTGGCCAGTTCAATTTCAAGTTCAAGTTATGTGATAAATCACACTCACTCGCAGCCACCTCCCAACAGCTGCTCCTGGCCTGCGCACTGTAAAACGAAAAACAAAAAGTGGTGAAAAGGGATAAGAGGGTGAGAAGAGCAGCCAAAAAACAGTGAGTTCAGCTGGGAAAAGAAAAAAAAAACCCAGTGTGAGAAAAAAAAAGAAAGGGGGGGGATGGGGAGAGTGTAGGGAGGAGTTACAAGAAGAAGACAGAGACGTTTAGGGGAGAAAGAAGAAGAGGAGGAAATAACTGGCAAAGAGGAGCACTGAGAGATCAGCGTCAGAGATGGTAAAGCAGTCAGAGATAAATGATCCCAGGAGGAGACTCTGGGCAGACAGATGATGAGAAAGAGGGGAGGGGACAGCTGACATATCAGATTTATTCAAACTTGTGGTGACTCAGTGGTATTTTAATAAGGCTCACATATTATTGTCTCATTGTCCTGGGCATTCCCAGCAAAATTAACACCCCTGTTTACTTACTTGTCAGGCTACATGAATAATATCATAAATCAGTTGTTGATATTGGCCACAACCCCTTTTAATTTCATCAGAAACAAAAACTTCTAAATAAACATTTTGCCAGGTTTCTTCTGGTTATTAGAGGATCTTTTTTAGATAACTAAACATAACAATCTCAGTACACTGCTAACTCTATGCTCTTGACCAGTCATGTGTTAGAAACAGGTTAAGCGGAGCCTGAAGACATCTCGTCTAGGCTGCTCTTTTCCCACACACACACACACCTGTTGCCCTCCATTTCACCTGAAACAACATTGTCTGTGTGTGCAGCAGTCTATCTCAGACTCAGCGGCATGTTTAGGTCTCCCTGTTTCCCATGGCCCGGCAGCAGGCGTTGTTTTCATATACAGCTTTCCCAAAACACCATTGTGTCGACAGCTTTGCTTAAAAAAGCAAACAGAGGGGAGAGTTATAACCATTAAATGTATTGTTGCAGTCTTCAATAATGCCATGACTCCTTCAGTCCAGTGACTTCCATAAAAGGTTTTCCCCGTGTCCTGGTGAGAAAGACTTCAAAGATTATGAGATTATTACAGTAGGATGACTTGTTGCCTAGCAGCAGAAGTCCAGTTTTGTCTTTGACCTAGCTTACTTCAGATCGACTTAATGTTGAGCACTGAAACTTCTTCTCTTCATGCTCACTTTCTCTCAGATTGGTCACTTGGACAGAAATTTGGAGCAGACATTTATGCCTAGAAGATTCATCTGGATAACTTTGGTACTTCCTCATCATCATATAGTACCACCAATATGACAAAATACCCTTTCATCTTTAAAAGCAGTATAATAGTATTTCTAAAAGGAACCACTTGAAATAATAATAATAATGATAATTTATACTTTATTAATCCAGCAAAGGGAAATTTGTGGCCTTGGCTAGCTCAAGGGCACCTCGGCAGTGCTCAGGAAGTGGACTGGCCTGTGCACCTCTCCAGCTACCAGGCCAATTTCCGGACTTGGATTGTGCCGGGACTTGAACCGGCGATTCCTCTGATTCCCAACCCGTGACCAATGTACCTTCAGGATCCGGCAAGAGCACAGTAAAAACTTCTGCTGTTATATTTTGGTTCAAACATTACGTTTTTTTCAACAGAAGACCACAAGGATGATTAAGAACCATGACTGATGATGTCACTCTGCCTCTTATAAATAAGTTATGTAACATACAGTACAGGTTAAAGTGTCAAATGTTAAATAGTACACTTTATGAAAAAGTGAACATGTTCAAATTTATATATTTAGTTACCATTAATTCAAACCATTTAAGACTATAAAAGTGAAAATATAAGATTTTAATTTTCACAAAAACATCTCATCCAACAGCAGCATGCAAACATTTTAGCTTCAACACATTACATACTTACCTTAATATTGTATTTACAACACCATGCTGATTCTAGTTATAAGAATGCACTGACAGCTGATGCTAATGTGTTAAGCTAACAAAAGGCATGTTAGCAGGGAATCAGGGATTCAGATGAAACAATAGCTAATAGCAGCTGTGACTAAAGACAACATTTGCAGTATTCTTGTCATGTTATTCAGACTGTAGCTGAAAATAATTCTCCATCAGCCTTCTTCTTGTAATTACAAATTTGAGACATCAGGAGTTTTTTGTATCTTGTCGCACTTTGACAAGCCACTCAAAAATAATCTACATAGCATAAGTACTGTAGCTAGCTCAGGCTTTTTTAAATGGAAGAGAACAAAGCCAGCACTCGGGGAAGTCATCTGTTTTTTATTTTTTATTTGTCAAGATTCTGTGAAAGCACTAAAGCACTAATACACTTGAGTTGAGTGTGACAGTTTAAAGTAGGTTTTGAGAAGCACAGTCTGATATGTCCTAAAATGTCCACAGCTTTTTTTTAAATCAGTACCTCCCTGACATTTGATCTAACTAGTTGTGAGAATCTTTTTGTCCTTCTCATCTGTAGCTTTTCAAACTTTTCTTGTTGGTTTGAAGCATTCCCTTCTCAAAGGGCTTTTAGCATGGCTCTGGACTTCATCTTCTATTCCAAATCACTTGTTGCAAAAGTGGGGGGAAAAAACATCTTCAGCCAAAGTCTCAACTTCCCACATTCTTGGGCCTCTGTTAGCAGCAATTTTTTCTCTTTGGCTTGTATGCTGTTGAGAATTTAACACCTGCTTCCTACACTGGACAAGCACCCAGCAGTCAGCCAGTGAGGTTAAAGACTCTCAGCACTGTGGCTTTCATGAAAAAACATGAAGACATACAGGGGACCAACCAAAAACATGTGGAACCGCTCTGTGGGTCTTCTGTAGCACATCACAAGACCTTCACATATGATGATGATCAAACCTCTTTTAATCATCCTTTATTCTGCCAGCTAATAGCGTGTATTCCTGAGCGTGGTCGGAGAGGGTCTATGCAGAAAAAAAACTTGACTCTTTAGAAGTTCAGTAAAGATAATCTAGTTTGATGTGATATCCTCTAACCACAAACACTTCATAAGCTGTACAATTACTGACTTGAATGACCAGCAAAACACTTTGCAAAGACTATGGCAAGCATTCTTTGCTCTTTTCAGCAATTGCAAAAGATGTTTCCAGTTTGGGAAGTCTTTAATGTGTCATTCCTCTTCTGCAGATTAAGCAGGGTCCATTATTCTCAGCATTTGATCTCCTAAACTCTCACACAGATAGACTCAGACTCTTGCCTGATTGAAGCTGAATGGGAATCACCAGCAAAGCGCATTGTTTCCAAAAGGGATTAAGCTTCATTTGGTGGATATACTCTAAAAGGGATTCAGTGATGAAACACAACCAGGGCAGAGAATATCAGATCTCTTGTACAGCAGCCGTCAGTAAAGGATTATTATTAATCCAACTATACTGATCAATCATATTAAAGTCAATTGGCAAGATGCTTTGCTCATTTTTTTTTAAATTAATTGTAAACAATTCACTGGCCCTTACCTTTTTTTTTTTTTACAAGTGGATATTTTTGGTACTTAAACCTATTTTTGAAGTCTGTTTTCTTTCTTCAGTAAATTGCTAGAAAAATTTGATCTGGCTTTATTGACAAAGATATGTGCTTTAATCCCATTGAGACTTTTTCTCTTCGTATTAAAATGTGATGTCTCATTTTGAAATCTCAGTGGGAGCAAAGCTCTTAAAGTGGGACAGATGGAAAGCAATTCAAAACGCTGGAGGCGCCCCTGTCCTGTCTTTTATTAGCCATTAAAAATGGAGCGTGATCTGTAGAACCGAATAGACTGATGGATTTACTATTACAAGGGAAGAGAACATTTGGGAACATTTAATGTCAAGATGTAGCGCTTGACGGCACCTGAATGAATAATGAAAGACATACATGCACACACATGTCCTGCTGACCCTGCAGGAATGTAGTGTGTCTCCCTGAATGTCGATGTTTTCTTCACAAGACCCTCATTTTCTCTTTAGTACAACACAGACTGACACACTACTCATAACATACCTTAAATCCTCTCTTAAAAGACTAAGAAATGCCACACGCATACACAGAAAAACATCTGTGGTGTAGACAGATGTGAACAGGGAAGATGCCTGGACTTTTTATCCCTTCTTCTGTTTGTTGAAAGTCAAAATGACAAGCCTGGGCGCCCCTAATCTTGACATGCCAGGGTCAAGGAGGAAATGATGTCACCATCACAGCAGCAGATCTCCAGACGTGATAAGGTCACTCTGGGAAAGTAGAACAAGGGAGGGACAGCAAACCTCTTTGTCTTTTTGCCTTCTTCTTTCATCTGGTACCGTCAAGACAAGAGCGATTACAGCCGAGAGCGACTCAGACATCCGTCAGTGAGACAGTACAATTCATTATGATGTCAGAGAGACATACTTAAAGAGTTTGGGTCTGGTCCAAGAACAGGATACCCTTGATGAATTATCAGTGGCGATATTGCTCTTCTCCCCTTGTGTTAAATGAAACGACACATGAAGTAAATGGATGTAGGCCCGGAGAACAAATGGAGTCTGGTAATTGATCCAAGAAGTGATGCAGGGGGTCGACTGCCAAAGAGGAAAGCTGGCATTCTCCCATGCTTTTTAATGACAATATGAGTGTGTACACTCACTGTGAGTCATGCTTTATGAACTGTCAAGACTGTAGTCTGCTGTGTCTGAGTGAACATGGGAGGTAATATAGGCGAGTGATGGAAGGAAATCTCTGAAGGGGTCGGGCTTGCTTGCTTCGGGGGTCTCACACTCACTGGAAAGGAATTAGACGCTGAGGGAGGGAGAACATCGTCCTGCTGTGTGTTTGTTTGTTATTTTGTGTGTGTGTTCGTGTGTGTGTGTGTGTGTGTAAATGTACGTGTTTATGTCTTTAGTGAAGAAGTAGAGTGTGTGTGCATGTTTACACGGTTGCTTAATGAGCCCTTGTGGGAGTTTTCCTGCAAACTTCCCCGACTCTTAGCCATATCTCCGGAACTCTCGCTCTCTATCTCTGTGTACATTTCTCTGTCTGGTTGTGTCTGGCTCTGGCTGTGTATACCTACAGTATGAGTGTTTATGTCTGCTTTTTTCTACCCCTATCAAGTCTCCACATTCACTGACTCACAGCAGCCCCTTCCATCCTCTCCACTTCACTCGTTGTTGATCTAGATGGACAGCCCATCTGGTTTTCATGAAGCCCAGATCAGATCTGAGTGTTAGCCTGCTGTGGCCCTGCTTTCATCCTCCCTGCCCTCAGTTTCACTGTCATATTTCTGCTGAGGAGATGGCCTGGACTTGTCTGGACTTTGACAATGAGTGAAAAAGAAATAAAAGGGGAATGCTTGCTTTCTTGTAAATCAGCTGGAGTCACAGATGGAGCCTGACTGATACATGCACATAACCAAATGGAGGTCACCCAGAAACAATGACACCCTTACATAGTTTGCACTTTACTGTAAAATGTCCAGATGACTGCCAATGGGTTCCAGGATTGCATTGTGGTTGTACCTCCTGTGTACTCCACATTGACGGTCTTCCTGTAAGCAGCCAATGCCCACAGGCACTAGGGGACAATTATTCTCGGACTACAAATGGAAACCAGAACAAAATTCTGCATTTTTTATACAGTATCAGAAAATGATACTATGTTGTCTTTAAATCATTTGTTTTGTTTTCACAGAGTGCAACTTCACCGTTCAAGTTTGAAAAAAAAATCTTCCTTTTGATGACCTTAATGGAATAATATCTGTTTATATTAATAGCAGGGAGGGAGGGAGAGCTATGGTCGATGGGCGAGATATTACCTTTTAATTAGAGAAAAGCTGCTTGTGTCAACAGAAACAGTCTACAGTACGTGTGCTTTTAAGAGAAAAGAGACGAGGCAGGGACATCCAGAACTTCCTATTGTCTCTCCTAAGTTGTTTTCTAGGATTTGTCAGTCTTAGATTTTTTTGAAAATACACGTGATTCCTTCACAAGTAGTGGCAGTTACTGTACTTTGGATGAAATAGATGAGTTGGTCCTTGAGAAATGTAAGGACTTTTACCTGGCTGAAAGTTGAGTCCCTGACCTTCACATGTAGCCCCTCTCTCTGTCCCAATAACAGAGCCCTCTGTCCAGCAAGGAGCCATCTACTGCTGAGCAGCCTGGATAGTGTAAAATGGCTTGCTTTGATTGGTCAAGACTTTACATATGAGAGAAGAAAAAATAATAATGTCTACATTTTTTCAAGGGGAAACTGTATTAAAGTTGTTAAATTATCTTCAGATATCAAACATAAATCTATAAAACTATAGTACTCATTAAGGCTGCGCCTACTCTCAGGTGCTCGGCAAAACAGCAACCGAAGAGTCATACTTTGTTGTAAAAAGGTTTGTAGGGACCAAAAACAGAGCTTAAGGTGATCAGAAACAGAACTGTAGACTCCAGTATATAGAGATTATGTTGCTCCAACTATTCTGGCTGTGTGAACTTTAAGCTAATTAATACGATAAGGGTCTACAAAATCCCACATACTGAGTAGTATGTAGAGATTTTCTGGGGCAATACAGTTGCTTGACCAACTAAAGTAAGAATTTGTCAAAGACAGGATGATTGAGAAGGTGAGAATTGAACAAGGTGAGAAAACTGGGAGTGCAATAGTTTTACATTACAAGAATGTCACCTGCATATTTGTGTGGTTTAGAGAGAAAGAGAAATTAAGCATGGCTTTCTTTCTGCGAAAGGAAAACATGCGAGGAATGCTCAAGAGACGGCAGTTTCTCCACAGTAGGAAACCACAGAGAGTGAGAGAAAGAGACTGAGGCTTATGTTTCATGTTTCCAGCTGAAAGTTCACCTGCCCAATGAAGACAAACATGAATTAAAGCAAATATACTCTGCCCCTTTATTCTCGTGATGAAAGTATCCATGTTCTCTCGTTGTAATTTCTGGAATTTGATCGAATAAACAGACAGAGGTTGAGGCCAGCTGTGAGCGGCATTTATAAACCACCTCACTCTCAAGCTTCTTCTCCCGCCTTCAGCAGCCAGAAATAAACGATCGCCTGTCAATCATTGTCCTCAAGGAATGTCTCAGTTATGAACCTTACTTCTTGCAGCGGTAGGTTTTGGGTTTCCTACTCTATATGTCTCCAAACTCCAGATGTAAAAATTCAGTCCAGGGGTTGTAACCCTTCATTCCTTCAGGCCTAATGTGGAGGTATAGCTGCACGTCTCACGGGCCTGCTGTTTAGTTTGGACCTCTTGTAGGGAAGCCCCTCTACTGCCTCTCCCTTTGATATGAGTCAAAAAAGACTGGGCAGTCTGCCGGAAGACAATTGCTGAAGAGAGGAAATGAGAAAGCCCGGAGCAGACAGTGGAGGGTCCACGTAGGGACAGAAGAGAAGAGAAAGACAGACTTAGCCTTTAAAAGCCTCCAGTGATTAAAAATAGAAGAAAGGGGCCACAAACGAGGGGCTGGATTTCTGCATCTCTCTGATGCTGGGCCAAAGGAGTGTGCATGCATCCGTGTGCATGTTTGAGTTTACATGCATGACAAAGGGGGATGTGGGAGAGTTGGAAGTCTTACATTACCCTACTACAGTATCAAGCCCAGTCATTGTTTCTCTGCAGGCTGCCATGCTTTGTGCATCCATATTGTGTCTGTAGGTGGGTATGTGATAAAGGTTGTGTGTGTTTGAGAGAGAGCAAAGAAAAGGCTGAAAAGCCTCGGGGGGATTTCCCCCAAAAAGGGAAAGCTTTTCTCCTCCCCCTTTCTCTCTCTCCTCCCTCCCTCCCTCTCTTTCTCGCCCTCTTGCTCTCTCTCTCTAAGCACTCCAAGTAGCTTGAGACTCAAAAAGAGAAGTGAAAGAGGAGCTCGTGGATCAACAGGCATTCTGACAATTTTGTTGCGTCCTGTGCCTCACATTCGGACTTGTGGAAGCTCTATGAAGAATGGAAGTGACTCCAGTTACTTTCCAATCAGGACAACTCGCTGTCATGTGGATGTACTTCAGCTGCCTTTTGTTGTTGATGCTCTAAACATGGCAAGTCTCTCAGCACGGAGCCCGGGGAAGCTGTCTGGAGAGGATTATCAGCACCAAAAAATGGAAAAACTTTATGTGTGAAAGAGGAGAAACTCCAGCAAAGATGGTAAAGTGTTACTCTTGTGTTTCACTCTCTTCTGTTGGTTCTTTCTTGTCAAGAAGTTAAAGTGCTCCACTGACAAAGTAACTGAGAGTGTGAGCCTCCAGTTTGGACAAGTGACTTTGTTTTGTCTCTGTGGCTTTGCCAGCCATGTGTGACTGAAGTTTTACAAGCTTTACAAGTTTAAAAGAGATCATTATTTTGCTCCTGTAGCAGCATTTTGTTTTAGTTGCATGATACTTTAATGCACATTCTTTGTCCTCTTTTTATGAAACCTTATCTCTCAGAAATACAAAGCTAATGTTACAGCACTCTCCAAACCTTTTTTTTTTATCCTTAGCACAGTTGGTGGGACTCTTTCACATCAACAGCACACAGCATCTCTGGCTTTTTAAGTGTTTGCACTGACAAAGAAGGGGGGGGGGGGGGGGGAGACAGTGAGAGGCACATTGCCTTTTGTTTTACATCTTTTTAAGTGCTTTCGTCCGGGTTTAATTGATGCAGATGGCATGAATACTACAGTGAGTGGGGAGTGTTTTGACGTATAAAGTATTTGACTACTTTGCATCTATGCATAATGAAATGCTCAAGTTCAGACTTTGGCACTTTGAAAGGTTTTTTTTCAACTGGAGAGGACCAGACTAATCCTGGTGACAACAGAAACTAATTAATGTCAGTGAGTGAGCCATATAATGGGAACAAGTCAGACTTTGACAATGGTTTTGTGCACGGATGTGGCTTCTTTGAACTCTTAGGAAAATTCATCAAATCAAATATAATGCTGATAAAGAGTAATATACTGCAAACATATCTTGTACTCCAAGCCTTGCCAAAAGCACAGATTTCTTATTAACTTATATGCCTCTTCCATGTTCCAGTGTATCCAGCTTTCTGTTTACTCAGTGCATCTCTTTTCTTTATATGGACAGCAGTTAAACATTAAATTAATCATCTTCCCAGGCATGCCAGAATCATTTAGAGACAGCAGGATAGATGTTTAAAGACGTCCAGACATGGCCACCGCTGTACTTTGTCCTCCCTCACAGCACTTGTTTGACCAGCTTTTACAGCCCCAGATGTTTGTTTAACTTATAAAAAGACTGATGTTGTTTTCCCTGACCACCCTCCGACTTCCAGTCAGGAGCCTGCAGAGTCGAAATTATTAGATTACTGCGCCGTGTGTGACCATGTGTGTATCTCTTGGGTAAACACTCAGCATTAAACAAAACCCAGAGTACTTGCTTGCTCATGTGAATTGTGTTTGCATTCAGTTACTGTTTGACAAGTACAACCAGGAGTTACTCATTGACCAGCAAGGTCAAGAGCTGATTCCTTAAGGCCCACTGCTGCTTGTGTTTCTTTCTTTACAGTAAACATGACAATCTGGTGCAGAAAGGTTTTTTTTCTTCCAGTGTTTCTGTTGCAGTATTCAAAGTGTATTCAAAGTGAATGCAAATAATCCAAGCCTGTATGGGAGTTGCTGCTGGTGCGTCTTTGATTCATCCAAATAGTGAATTAGCCAACTATGATCAGTGTTAGAAAAAAACCAAGTAAACCACGGTAGACAGTAGATTTGTGTTACCTTTAATTTAATTCTTCAAAAATTAAACAAATCTTTTAGAAAACTTCAATATTGGGTTTAGACCTGCAGGAGGGTGCAACAAGCATTAAAGAAAGCATTGAAAGAAAACACGATGTAATGCTTCTTTTGAAGGGGTTAATAGCCAGCTCACACATCAATCAGACGAAGACAATTCATATGATTTATTTATGGTTGTTTTGTGTCCACCTGAGTCCCATATTTAGCTCTGTTTTGCTCTCCTACCTACATACTGCTGGCAGACATATCTGCTCAAGGCTCCTCTACAATTCACCTGCTAGATGCTAACATTGTACGTCCATTGTTTCCTGCAAAGTAGATAGCATGGAGGGACCTTTTCCCTAGCCGCATCAAGCTAAATGATACCAATGAGAGGGCTGAGACTGAACAGACGCAAACCAAAACAAAAAGCATAAAGATTGTAGACCGCTGAGGAGAGTTTAAGAAAGATGCAGAGGCAGGTTAGATTTCTCTTCAGATCCATAAAAACAACCCAATATTAATATTAAAATACAGGTTCTATTATCTTTAAGTATAAAGAGCTGACAGAGCTACAGACTCCTACAGAATAAGGACCTGCTCCATATTATCAGTCAGTGTGAAGTCAAAGTGCATTTTTTCAGTGTATGTTCGAGTCTGCATGCATATACCTTAATCAATTAGCTGTAAGAAAGTGTGTGGACATGCTATGTGAGAGCATCCAGATTTCAATTGGCTGACAGTTCATGTCCTGACCCGGCTGTAAAGGGTCACATCTGTGTGTCTCTCTCTCTCTCTTTGACAGCCATGGCACAGTCATCAGCAGCTCCTTCCTTTGCCTACAGCAAGTCAACACTTTTTTTACAATACCAGTGTCTGTGCTTCCTTGGCAAGGCAAATAATACGTCCTGCCCACTGCTGCACTTGCTGTGATTTTGCCAAATTTCTAACCACACCTAAAGGGAAAATCTCCATAATAATCCATCGTGATTAATAGAGAAGCATTATTACAGACTTTTTGTCTTGTGGAGGTGTATTAACTAAATTACACCAATCTTTCAACCGTCAGCAAGTCCAAGTTCTTAAAGCTGTCATTGAGCTTTGTGAGACATATTTGCAGCATGTTTATTATCTCTGCTTCACAAAAGTGGGTCAAACTCAACAGAGGCTCTGCAGTGTATTTTCAAAACAGAACCTTTGCCAAGCGTTCGAGGGGAAATGTCTGCGCAGCTACAGTATAGACTGTCTGAGAGTCAGTTTTCAGCGAGCATTGTTTCTAGAAACAAAGCTACTGCAACGCTCTCATTTCCAGACGGTGTTTAAATCATACTGATCTCCAGACATGAGATCAGATTTAACCTGCTTGTAATCAAAACTTGCTGAAAGACTGCAATCCAACCTGTTTGACAGATCATCATGACATCTATGACACACTCACTTCTTACTGAAAGACATTGCTTCAGTTTAAAAAATGTTAAGCTTAGTTTGCAATGCAATGGGTTTTAATCTGGGAAATAACTTCCCATCTTTCTTGTGTCGCACATTTCCAGAAGTGGAGGGTCATACATGGACTTACAGAAAACTCAAGAAAGAGGAGCAGCACATGTTAGTGTTTAGTACACGCCTTGTGAAAATATTCACTTCCTGATTAGCTTTAATCCCTTGAGCTGGGATTTATTCAATCACACCTTAATTTATATTATGAATCATTTCTTATTGATTCTCACATTCTTAGCTTCTGGGATTTATTATGTTTTTTACTCGTCTCTAAAAGGCAAACAGTTTGAATCTTTTTCTTGAGATTTGCCGAAAAGCCAGCTTTGGGAAAAAAAAGCTGATATTTTGAAACTAATGTGCTGTCTTATTTATGGGAGCAGTTAATGAATACATCATGAAGCCTCCCCCACCAACATAACGTTTCAGGAAAGTCTAATGTACTGTAAGTGTACTTTTCAATGGTGACATATTTTTGATATTTTGTGTTTTGCCACTTTAAAAAAACAAAACTCTTCACCTGTCTGATCCTGAGGTACTGTTTACAAAATATGCTGCCCTGACGTGACAGGAAGAGAGATAACCCTTCCTTTTATTGAATAGATCAACGGTCCAGAGAACCATTGCATCCAGGCATCCTTCCTGAAGAAGGTTTTGAAATGTAACATTTCACAACATGTCGTCTGTGCAGCTGTGAGTCACAGTTTCAGAGAGATGACAGCCAAGATTTATGTCCATTACAGACACACTAGGTTTATTGTTCTTCAAGATAGTAAAATATATTGCATTTCAGGCTTTACTTTGATGATCAGGTCTTGATTAGGTCTTGGAGATTATTGAGTCACTTTGGAATTCAAATCTCAGCACACCCTGATTCAGAAGTTTCAAATGTGTGGGTCTAGTAGAAAATGATCACAACAGGCCAAGTCAGAAACCTTAAACATGTGCACTCTTCACTGTTGACACCTTTGAGGTCTTACAAACTACAATGAATGAATGAATAAAAGGATGAATGAATACTAGAAACCATGCCAGATTAGTGCATGCAAGTTCTATTAACACACACACACACACACACACACACACACACACACACACACACACACACACACACACACACACACACACACACACACTATGTTTACTGTTTGAATGATGTAGGAGTTTGGTCTTGTTGAGGCTTTTTTATTGGTTGAAAGGGTTTTAGATGGCTTAACTGAATGGAGAGCCCCTCTGCTGAGTTTAACAAGAGTGGATCAAACACAAAGGAAGCACTGTCACGCTGCCAAACAGGAGATACTGAATAATAAAGGAAGAAAACGTGGAGAGGGATGAGCATTAACTGTTGTCTTTTAGTAAATATGATTTTATACATCTTTTTATTTTTGTCCCTATTTAACATAATGTACCAGTATATGCTGCAAATAAATTTATTGTAGGAATTTTCAAACCCTGTATGAAGCAAAACAATAATAATCTGGGAAATAACTCACTTAACAAATACACTCTTTATTCTTCTGAGGATAACATTTTGTCATTAATTGTCAAATTCCCCTCATCCCTCCTTGACAGTGTTGAGATGATCTGTTAATGCCGAGTTGTTGGTGTGTCATCTGAGACTGTTGCACATTTTTGCAGGTCCATACATGCAGGATTAAGGCTTTTACTACAGGATTGACTGGCAGCTCTTGACTAAAATGTCACTTCTGCTTATGTGTTGGTTTTGACCTGAAGGTGCAGAGACAGACCGCTTCTTATGAGACATCAACAAATCCATCCAACATGTCCCGTCAGGAGCTCTGTCCATTTAGTTAAAGTCGATCTCCTTTATGATGACATCCTGGGCAGCTCTTATCTTTTGAGGCTTTTGTGGCAGATGACACAACACACACATTGTGCTTTACACACCTTGACAGCTTGCTTATACTGTGGCTAAAATCTGGAGCCTGCTTTCTTTGGCCAAAGCCCAAGGCAATATGGAAGAAAACTGTAATTATCTGCTTAAAACCCAACACTCCAAAACACACCCAGGGGGCGAGACAAGACAAAGAGGGAGCCAACCTTTATAACAAATGCCTGTTGTCCAGCCTGGCATGTCAGTTCAGGTCAAACAATGATCTTTGTTTGAGACTGAAGCTATTTCTAGGGTTAAACCACAGGCTGAGTAGGCTGAGAGGGAATCCCCTTGTGTTGAATGTGTAGAGGAGGCGGTGATGGAATGTGGTCCTTAACTGGACATCGACCAAAATGGACCGTCTCTACAAGCCAAGATAAAGATTCAAGATTTCTGTTTTATTAAATGCTCCTTACTGGCTGGTTGTGGATGTGGAATGACTTAAAAGAGGCAGCAGCTCTGTTTTCGTCAACATAAGGAAATGAGAGTAAGATACTCCACACTGATTTACTGTTTAGTATAGTATTATCATAACGATGTAGAGATTGTGTCTGTGGGCTCTGAACACAAATTGCTGTTAACCAGGAGTTTTTGTAACTGGAGGAGCTTTTATAAACATAAAGACAGACTCAACATTAATCATATAGATGTGCAGTACAGATAAAAGGCATCTCAACTAGAAACATTAAGGATGTACTGGGATGTGGGCATGGTGACAAAACAATGATATCACTATAAACATATGTGATGATTATGCTTTTATAATTTTATGCTATCTTGAAATAAAAAATGTAATGTGAATTAATAGTGATGCAGACAGTAAGACGTTTTCTGGGTGGGGAGTGAGTGTATTTCCAGCAGCTTGTGACAGTGCAGGGGAGTTTAGGATACAATTCGATGATTGGACGCGATGTAAATCGGCGAATATGACGGACGTGGACATGGTGGTAAAGAAGAGAAAATATAATCATAGTGAAACACAAAGGGGATAAAGCATTTGTCCTGCTTTGTGATGGTCAGGCAGGTGCCAAACATCGACATTTAGCTTGTGCTAGCTTGATAAATTATTGGCTTTTCTATTGCAACAAAAGTAGGCCCATTCTCAGGTTGCCTGCAGTGTAGCTACAGGCAGCAAACCTACAGGCTAAAATATTGCCATGGCTGTTCGCTTCTGGCGGCGATTAGCTGAGGAGGAGGGGCCCAGTTTGAATGTTGTGTTTACAAGCTGCAACAAACATTTACTGACTCCACCTCTAAGGGTATGTCCAAATGTACCGTATGTCCAAAATAAAAATGAATAAACTAAAAAGTACACAGCCCAAATCGTTGACAATCGTAATTTTAGTGTCAGACAAGGCAAATAGCCAATCATAATATAGAATTTTGGGGTTGGAAAAGGGGGTCCTGTTAGATTTCAAGGTGGGAGCCAAGGACAACCGCCTGTATCTTCCCTTGGTCCTTCCCTGCTCAGAAGATCGATGGGTTAATCACTCCTGCATGTCTTTGGGAAAAACACTGAAACTTAAACATGTGTATGATGTGGGTGTGAATTGATTCAGTCCTGAAGAGAAGCATGGCACTTTGCACAGCAGCCTCTGGAGTTAGAGTAAAAAGTGGTTTAGAGAAGTTGAAAAGCACAAGTGCAGTCTATTTATCACTGTGCAAGAAATTAATTAATTTTCATACTAATTTACCTAAAATTGTTGCTAAAACATATTTCAATAATTACAATTAGAATATAATATGTGTTAAGCAATGGAGAATTTTAAGAAAACAATCTCTTTTTCTGCATGCTGAACCTTCGACAGTTCAGCTCTGTTTGGCTTGTTAGCCTACCTGTTTTTTTTAAATGTAATAAGTTGCAGATGAACTGACAACACTAGCAGCTACCCTCCTTACCCTCTGTTCATTTGGCTGCATGAGCTGGGTCCAGCCAAGCTGTGCTTAGTAAAGTCTCAAGAGGCTCTATTATCATTGGCCAAACACCTTTTAGGTTAGGAGTTTTGATGTAATATTAGCCCAAGTGTTAACATAAAGATGTTCAAATATCAAATGATTCAGATGTTGAAGTCACTAAAGTCTTGGTTTAAAGCCTGGGTTAAAGCACAGGTGCTAAAACTAAAATGGCACTTTCACAGGGAATTAAATGTCCAAGGCCTGTACAGTAACAACATAGAGAGCTGTGTTGTACATAACATGACCTCAGGTTTATCGCTAGCTTGGAGAGATACAGTAGAAGCCAGAGTTGAATGGCTGCAGTCAGTCTAAAACAGCTGTGATGCATTACCACACAAGGAACCAGCCTCCAAGGTATTCTGCTCTCCATTTCCTAATCTGTTGTGACAGATGTGCACAATCAGGGAAAGAAAGAATTATTTTCCAATGAAGAAATTCAATGTCTACATGTGATACAAAGGTTCCTGCAAAAGTGTCCAAATATTGAGATTGTTTAACATCCAACATTCCACAGTAAATGCTGGTGATTAACGTTAGCTTATTGCGAAGACATTTCAGATACATTATTTGTACGAAACCATAAATAGACAAACCTGTTTTTAATATAATCATGACAGCTATAGAAAGAAGATTCCAATGAACTTTTCAATGATACATAAAACAACTGTATGACCTTTGCTCCCTATCTTTTATGACTTTCCAAGGTGCTAACACAAGCATCCGTTAGCTAAACAGTCCGAGCAGTCCCTGAGCTAACCAGTGAGAGGTCTTTGAAGCGGCTGGACTTGTGTTTATCCAAAGTCAGTTTCTGGTCTTGGTTAGGCCATCAAGCTAAATGAGGCCGGGGCTAAAAACAGACTCTTTTGTGGGGAGGGCAGATCAACACAGCAGGCCACTGTGAACTGATTTCATGAAGAGCTCACCTGCTGTGGTTAGCAGCTAAGACCTGTTCAGATCCAAATTAAGCTTTAAGTCCTTTTTTTTCCTTCAACAGTCTGTTATTTTTCCTTTTAGTTCAAGAACAAAGATGCATTTATTTGACAAAAGGCCTAGTCTGTGTGACTAAAAGACCAAAAATGCAGTAGATCGTTGCTAACTGACAAAAGCTAATCAGAAACAAAAAAAAAAAGAACTGCGTGCCTCTGTAACTTGACACATTTACATTTATTCAAAACATTCAGAGAGCTTGATATATTTATAATTATGTTCTGGCTTTTTTATGTAAAGGGTTACATTGGGAAACAGTTTGAGTGAAGCTAGTGGCATGGCTGCCATTGGTATGACAAAGTCATTGTGTGTATTGTTTGGATGCTTTACCATGATGCTAACATTATAGTTTGTTAGCATCATTATAGTGTCTCAACAACAGCTGCGCGTTGGTGTAGTCTGCTGTGGTAAGTACAGTCGAGGTTAGTGCTGCCTCCTCTCAGCAGGACAGTAACTTGTTCCAAACGCCGGTTGTTAGGGGCCTTAGAGTTTGCATATTCTTGTTGTGCATGGGGAGTTCCGCAGGTTTGTTGCCGGCTTCCTCCCTTAGTCCATGTGCAAGATTATGAGGTTAGTTTGTGACTCTAAATTGCCCGTTGGTGTAAATGGTTGTTTTGTCCTTATTTGCCAACTCTGGGATTGACTGGCGACCTGTCCATGAAGTTTTCTTTCTCTCGGCCAATGACAGCTGGGACCTGCTCCACCCTCACACAACCCTGAAGGGAGTAAGTGGTGTGGATAATGGATGGATGTCTCAACAACTATTGCATGAATTTCAATCAAATTTGAGCTGCGTAACAGAATACTATGCTTTGTTATTAAAGGAGGAGACCCCTTTTGGTACTGGTACATACTTGTCTTTTGATGTATATACTTCAACAGATATGAATGTTCATTTATGTCTAATGTTTTTTCTTTTTTGGTTTTTCACTTGCTATATATACATTTCAATTTTGATATATCAGTATATTACTGAAAAGGCTGTGTGTTCAGGTATACTGAAGCTTATCCAGAGCAGATATCTGTACATGCACTAGATAGAACCAAGTGTGTCATTTGACAGAACATGTTGTCATTTTACACGTATGCATCCTAATGGTATGTGTGATGGGACTGTAGATATTTTTTTCTGTTTGTTTTTTTTTTTTTTCTTTTCACTTTGTGTAAGATCAGATACTGAGCCTGGTCAGTGTCTGACACAACTATTAACAAAGCATTCCCTGGCCCGACATGAAACATATTGTACATCAGGACAGACTTAATCATCTCCAGATAATGTTCAAAAACTTGAGAGGCACCACAACCATAATCCCCATCTTGATCCCCTAAACAGAAATGTTTTGGATTTACCTCAAAGCCTTAGATTAAGTGCACAGATTTGTTCAACATGTTACTATTTTCTGGAAGATGACTTTCTTTCTGCAGGTTTTGGTAGAGCTGATACTGACTTTGATGACATACAAAATGGATAACATGGCTTGTAGTTCCCGAGTTTCAAACCTCTTACATGAATTCCAAATAAGCAAAAGCCAAGAAACATATCTGTTTTATCATTCTGAAATTGCAGAGAATGTGTTACCATGTTCAAGTAAACAACTGTGCAAGTCAAGGCCATTTAGACTACTGTAAATGATCATTAGTAAGTACAACATACTAAGACTCCAAACCTAGTGGTTTCCACAGGTTCACATGACTTGTTTTTACTATGCACAAAACATACTGATTACATAGGATACATGTACATAGACATATATACACAAATACACACGCACAAAAACAGATAGACAGTGGTTTGATTCCAAAAATGCAGTTTCTATGGAATTGGGGTGTACTTCTAAGAGTTATTGTCTGTACTGTTTTACTGTTTTACTCTGCACTCTCCACTCTTGTACTTTTTCACTCCTCCAGCTGTGTCCATCTTTTTCCAGTCACATAAGATTGCTTGCCGCTTGTTTAACCTTGTCAAAGCTTATTCAAGTACCCAATAAAATTAAAATTAATGTTGCTGGAATTTACAGAGGCCATTAAAAAGCCATCCGATAAAGATTTGGACTGTATTCAACAGCGATTAAACAACAGCAACCAGGGTTTGAGTTTGAGGGCAGCGGTTTTGATAATAAGAGACATGATAGTTGGTAATGGAAGATTTGTTCTGACTGATTTAAGTATTACATTGTTCATGCACCTATGATGAAGGGACATTGCAATGGTCTTTGAAAAGAACATGCAGATCACACCACTCTACTTCACCATCAGTTAATGCAAAGTAAATCATAATAACAGTAGCTTTATGTTTTATGTTTATAACTTGTGGATTGTTTTTTAATTGGATCTCTGCATTTGTGTTTTTTTGTTTTGATTGATGTCCTGTTGCTCTGATGGGTGAGCATTTGAAAAACTTTGTTGTGTTGCAATGTTCCAATTGCTATTGGATGCAAAAATCACAAAAACAGTATTGCCTACCAAGACAGTTTACTTTTTGTGATCTGATGGGTTTTATGGTTAAGTTGTTGCTGGTTTTCCTGTTCTCTCTCTTCAGTATAGATGAAAATGATAAAACACAACCTCCTTTCACTTACCACCATTTCCTCTTGCCCTTTAGAATCCAGAATCTCTGGACTCGTCCATCCAGAGCGCCCTCTCGGCCCTCTTCCCGCCTTTTGATGCCACGGCGCCCATTGTCCTTAGCCAGCTGTTTCGCACTATTGAGGAACGTTACCACGGTGATGCGTTACAGTGCCTGCTGGACTTCCTCATCCCCTCCAAACACCTGCTGGAGAGTGTGCAACAGGCAGCATGTGTGAGTACCAGTAAATTCAAATGCACTCATTCACCTTTTTACTGCTCCCTCTTAAGTGTTGCATTTGCACAAATCTTTTCTGACTTTCAAACATTTGAGTTTACACCTTATGTTTGTCAAGTTTTGTTGTTTTTATCAAAGGTAGCTGTAATTATGTACACTCATACAAGACAATAAATACAACTGAGAAATATGAATTAGTCTCATGTTGACACTGGGGCACCACTCCCTCACTGCATCAGGTGCATTGCCACAATATGAGTCAGAAATGATACTTTCTTAAGCTTATATCACTAAGTCCATGGTGGATTAATGTTCATAAGTACTGATAAGAAAATATCAAATCACACCCTCTCATAATATGCAGTGGAGCTCTGGTATCTAGTCTCCAAGTTCAATCTAAACCCCACCTAAATCCCCCCAGAGACCCCGTCCTCACTAGACAAACCCACCAGCATAGTCGATGCATATACGACATATGCAAACTTATCCCTGGCTGTTTGTTATACATTACTTACACTATGTGCAGTATGATTTTTATTTAATTTTGCACACTTGTTTAAGCATCACATTATTAAAAGCAGTAAAACAACTCCACCATAGGAAACAAAAGAGCTATGATAAAACTGAAGATTAGTCTTAAGTTACCTTTAGCGTTTTCCGGTTGTCTGTACATCCTTGATTACACTCAAATACTATTGTGAACATGCTTATTATTCTGATTGTGTTTATTATTTAGCATACCTTTAATGACAACAATTGAACCTGAATTTATGTCAAACTTTGAGTAAATGCTTGAGTAGTAGCTAACAGTGTTTCCCTCTGACTTGATGAAAACATTCAATTTTGTATTAAATTTAAAAAAAAAGTTGAAGTAGATTTCTGAAAAACACAGTAAAGACAAAAATGGCCTTACATTTTTTTTGATTCATTATTTTGTGTGGTTTCACTAAGAATCAGGATGTCCAATTTAGAAAAGTTCTTATTTAATGTGTAGTGGTACTCTACTCTGTACATTCACATACAAAATGAAACTGAAAAAGTTCTTGTTTTATTTTTCTTAGGCTGGATTCTCTGATGTGGTTTTCCGCTGTGAAGGCTGGCCCCTTTGTCTCCATGACAAAACTGTCATCCAGTTGGCGCCTGTGAACCCTTTGCTGCTGCGTCCCGGAGACTTTTATCTGCAGGTGGAACCTTTCGGGGACCAAGCCGCTCGCATCGTCCTCAAAAGTCTTCTGGAGGAGGGCTGTCGAGAAGTGGAGGAGACTCCCGTCCCTGAGACTTCCTACCCGTGCATTTTCACCGAAGAATGGCTGCAGGACCTCAATGAAGGGCGGCGTGGGACTCCTCTGTCCCGCTGCTTACTTTGCACTGATCAAGGAGTGATCAAGTTACCCTGGGCTGAAATCGCCATCCCTGAGTTCTTAGACAAGCCTAAAATGATACGCGCATATCGGGAAGCTCCTCCTGAACCGAAACAGACTTCAGTTCCCTCCCATTTCAACTCCTCCACCCTCCCAGTGGAAGCCATTTTTCTTCCCTCGAAAGACAGGATGTCTGATTCTTTGAGACCTGCAGGCTCTTCTTCCAAACTCATCAAAATGGACCAGGCAAGACGACTTCCAAAGTCCTGCTCCAAACCTTTAATCAAACCGGTGGGTTGGGTTTCTCCCAACACCTGGGACAGACCCAGCTATCGAGAGATCGAAGGGGATTATGTAGACCTGGTGGATGTCGCCAAAGAGAAGGACCAACCAATTCTACCAACCGCAGTTTCATTCAAACCAGTCAGACCTCCTCCACCTGTCCCACTTGGGAATCCCTTTGGACTCACGCTACAGTTCGCAGAGGGGCCATGTATACCGTGCTGCCAGAAACAGCTGGGGCATGAGCACACTGAGGAAGACTTGAAGTGTCGGTATAGGGACTCGTATGTAGCAGCACTGAGAAACCCAGTCCCTTTTGAAAGAGGGAGTGTAGACCTCCTGACTGCCCTGGAGGAGGTTGGACTTGGAGAAGAGGTAGAAATAATGTCTAAGGGTGCATTTGATGCAAAAAAACATGAACTTGGAAACCTTTGTAATCCCTGTAACAAACCCATGATGAGTGATGAGCTCTGCCAACACAGACACAAGCGTGAAATTAAACCAGACATCCCTGCACACCATCTCAAAGACCCACTTCCTACAAGTTGTGAACCACAAAACCTAATGAAGGAACCACCCATGGTCTTAAAATCCACTCCTGGTTTGAGCTACAGTCAGAAACTTCAGATGAAACTTATCTCCCACAAATCAGGACATAACCCTACTGTGCATCCAGTGTCAGAAGAGTTTTTGGTGAACTGTCATGGTGACCTTAAGCCAAATGAAAATGTAGAGGTTGTGAAGCCATCAGGGAAACACAAAGTAAAGGTCAGGTCTCTGTCCACAGTGTCAGAAACCTCTAAAGGGAGTCCACCTCTCTATAAGCTTAACAACAGGAGCAACAGTGATATCTGCCCTGAAACAATCAGCAGCATGATGCAATGTAAGAGAGGGGAAATGTTGGATCAGGTGACTCAGAAGCTGGACAGGAGGAAGTCTCCTAAAAAAGGTGAGCAGACAAGTTAAGGCAGATCTACTTGTTTAATCCAATCTTTTCTTTTTAACTCACCAGCCACACACAAAGTATTGTTTTTACAGCACACACAGCCATTTATCATCATCTGATGCTCTCAATGCTTTGAAGGCTGCTTGAAACTGGAGCGTGACCTTGCGTGCTTCAGGGAAAGCAGATCGTAAAGGCTCTTTGGAAAGAGGGTTCAGAGTTCACAGAGCAGTCTTTGGGTATGATCTTCCTCAAGGGATACTCCCACTGCTGTCTTTGGGTTCTCCGGCAACTTATCCACTTTACCGAGGGAGTGAACGGAAATAGCATGCTGCACCCCCAAAGAAAAGAAGGGCCTGAACTCAATGGGTGAAAAAAAAGAGAGAGCAACATTCCTCTGATGTAGAGAGACAGAATAACATGTGAGAAAGAGGTTCCTGCGTCCTCTGTACTCATTGGCATGTACCCTCATGCCCTCAAAGGGGCATGTGGAGGTCTTGACTGGAGACATGCTTGTCATGGCCTATTAGTGAAGGGGAAAAGGGAGAGTACAGGCAAGGCTTTGTTAGCTCTAAGGAGAGGCCAATTAGGATGTCTGAAATCAAAGTCAGGCTTAGTAGCCGGGCCACCGCAGTGTTTTGTGTCCAGTGTTAGGAGGCTGTCTGCCCACAGATGTTCAGCTGCAACCATGTTGATAGAGGACCAGGAAGAGAGATGGATGAAAAAATATGAATAATTAGCAATAATGAACCAAAGAAGGTGGTTTAAGAAATCCATGATTTAGATACATGTTTGCTAACATTGTCTTGCAATGCTTCAGTTATAATTTGATACAACTGTGTTTGTGTTTACTGCTTTTCAGACTCTCAGTCATGTAGGAGTGATACTCCCCCCACTACAGATGGACCGGACTCACAGCTTCATAATTCAAAGACAGAAAAACCATCTTCTCCAGCAGTTCGGAATCTGTCTGCAAGTTCTGAAACGACACACTCCCTACGAACAGAACAATCGAGTTTCAGCCACATCAGTGGTCTGCTTGAACTGGGCATTGTTTGTCTGCCAGGTACTTGATGAATCATAACCCCGCCACTTAACCCAATCATCTCTGTTAGTAGTCACACTACTGTCTACTTAACTACTTTCATGGTATTTTTCATCAAAATATAATTTGATTTTGAGTCCATCATGTGACATCATGAACTCATCTTTGACATAGACAAAATTCTAGACAAAATTACAACTCAGCGAGACCTTGAAAAGTCCTTCAACTCCATGTTATTCAGTGACTTTGATTTGAAACAGAGCTCAGCAAAAATGTTCATTTTGTCTTTTGTCCAAGTGTTAAAGAGGGGATTTAGTTTACTTGTTCTGTTTGAAAAACAATTATTTGTCATGAACTTTTTCTCTGTTCTGTAACCCATCAGGCAGCAGGGACAGGACAGGCAGAGCAGTGGTGGAGGTCCATGCTGGAAGACAGGAGTGGAATTCCCCTCTTGTGTCTGCCCAGAGTCTTTGTGAATTACTGCTCTACTTACACTCCATACTAAGGTAATGGAAAACAATAGCAACAAGGTGTCTCTATATCAAAACCTTTGAGAGATCTAAGTCATAATATTGTGGGAGTCATATTCATATCGAGTATGGGGGGGATAGTTTTCCAAGCAGAAGAAGCTTTTGTTGTTGCCCCTAGTGTGTTGGTATGTAATAAAAGATCTGACCACAAGAGGGCAGCAGAGCACCAACTGAAACATTTTCATTAGATTCTAGACTGAAGTATTGGTGTCCAACATAGGGTGTGAGGCACCCTAGGACGGGGGGGGGGACCAGGGATCTCGGGGGGAGAAAGACGCTTTGTTCTGAGGTTGTCATGACAACACACTTACTTGATCACTATAAATAGGTCTTTTGTTAAGAACACTTGCGTGTAGGCCTATTTCAATGGGATGTTAAAAGAAAAAGTGTTACGCTTATACATGAAAAGAGACATTTATCAATGGTAAACACAATAATGACTAAAATTAATGTTTAAAATTGATTTTTTTTTCATTGTGTCTGGGGGCAGCTTTAACTTAGATACAGGGAGGAGGGGCTCCAAGGAAAAAAGTTTGGGAACCACTGATCTAGAGGAGAACAATATGAAGCAAACTTGTAGATCCAGACTAAATGATCCAATTGGGTAATCTCTACAACATTGTATTGAATAAAGAATCACAATATTACAAACTGAAAGGGTGCAAAATATCCCATTTTAAGATCAGCTGGCAGCAGCGCTGACCTGTGCTGACCCTCTGCCAGACTGGTGTCAAAGCACAGCCCTTAGAGGTCTTCTTACAAACACTCAGAAAATGTTGTTTGTTTATACTGGGTTTAATGGAGTCTTTGAAGTTAAAAAAACAGCCATTTCACCAGATAGTTTGGCCTTCCCCTGTCCTCACTCAAGAGCCATACCACAACAGAGTGTAGCCAGGCAGGCTGCCAGCTGTCTGCTATGCAGCGTCTCGCTAGAATTAGCAGCCGTGTCTGATGAGGGATCATCCAAGAGGGACCCAAGAAAAGGTCATGAGGAGGAGTGTGTGAGGGCGTGAACGTGTGGAAAGGGATGTGTGACAGAAGAGTGTCTGGGTTTCAGAGAGAGAGAGAGAGAGAAAACAGGATAAACAAAGACTAGGGTGTGGAATAAGTTGGTAATACTAGAAGTAATAAAGTGAACATGTCTAACTAACCATCATTGTTTTTGTAGGAAAGAAGTTCAAGAATTGGGAATGACGTTGGTCATCAATGCCAGGAAAAAGCCTCCCTCACTTCATTTCTACAAAGCTCTGCTGATGGCCCAGGTTAGAAAAACAAACGTGCATGCACACGTCAGAATCAGCATACTGGATGTGCAAAAACACAATCACACACACAGACCATGTCATCAGATTCACAGAGGAGGGAAATGATAACAGGATTAGTCATGTGTGTCTGAAAATACAAAACACAAACACTGAACTAAGAGCTCATTTGAGGTTTGTGTACATTTTTTTTAATTTTTTTTAAATATATTCAACCAGGAGAACCTCACTGAGATTAAGAACCTAATCTGAAAGAGTTTCCTGGCCAAGAGGGGGCAGCAGCACAACAAACAGTTACAGACATAAAACACAGAGTAATTACAAACACAGTTTAACATGTCCTGAGTCACAGAGCAGGAAGTCATCAGTTAAAGCATCTACAAACTGAAGCATCTTCCTTACACTCCTTCAATCTACTTTTAAAATGATTTAAAGAGACCAGCTCCCCCAGACCCAGATCATCCTGCAGGAGATTCCAGGCCGCCAGAGCAGCGTACCTGAAACTCCTTTTCCCCATTTCAAGACGCACTTTGGGAACAGATAACAACAACACGTTTTGTGACTGGGTTGCAGAGTGGAGACTGTGTCATCTAGCACTTTTCACATGAATACAGTTACACAAGTACGCGGGAAGCAGGTTAAGTAAAGCCTTATAAGGACATGCCAATGAGTTTGTCTACGCTGAGACAATGCAGGCCAGCCGACTCGCTCATACAGAGTACAATGATGAGTCAGGGCCCTGAGATTTGTTATGAATCTCAACGCACCATGATATACAGTATGTAGAAAACATCACCATGATCAATCAAGGGCATGAAAGTAGCAGCAACAAGTTGTTTTTTTGGCAGCAAAAGAAAAACAAGATTTGTTTCTGAAATAAAAACCCAGCCGCACCTCAAGCTTCGTTACAAGTTGCTAAATATGAAGCTTGAAAGACAGAGTATCATCTATTAAGAATCC
Organism: Labrus mixtus; assembly: GCF_963584025.1. Taxonomy (NCBI): domain Eukaryota; kingdom Metazoa; phylum Chordata; class Actinopteri; order Labriformes; family Labridae; genus Labrus; species Labrus mixtus. The sequence continues at coordinate 2,989,607 of NC_083618.1, read as the reverse complement.
AAGTTATTTATAAGATGATACAGACTCCATCACATCACCTTGAGATGTAAGTAAATGTGCGATATTTTGGTGGCAAAGACACACTAAGGGGCGTCTATTACTGTAGGTGGGTCACATCCTTTCCTACAGTGAAGATAAAGGGAGAGATTTTGATTAAAGGGGACACTAATCTAGCAATAGTGCAATTCATGTCAAATAATAAACATTTAAGTCCGTTCTGATTTTTTGTCTTTAACCTACTTAACCCTCTCTACAGGAGCAAGCTCTCCATGCCGTCCACAGTATCGTGATGCTGGTCGATAAAGACACTTGTCCTCGACCTGAAAAACAGCCAGGGTTACAGGTCAGAAAATACATTCCTTTACTCTGATTTGACGCTATCGATGAACTTTTTTTCTATGTTCATAATTCGCCCGTTGTCTCTCTCTGTAAGATGGACACAGTGTCATCCATGAAAGCCCTCAACAAGACAGTGGAGGCCTCACAGCTGACCTCTGACCTGGGAGGGACCTTCACTTACGGTCACACAGATTGGCTGCAGTTCCATCAGGTAATGAACTTTCATTCTATGTTTACAGGAATGCTTGCAGCTGTGATAGCACAGCCCACCCTCGCTTTGCTTAACTGTGGAGTTTCCCCAGAACTGCAGTTCAACACACCCTGTCTCAAACATTCATCATCTGTGAGTGAGTCAGGGGAGGATGTGGTCATAGGGAGAGATTCATTAGTTTATTCACTTCATGCAAATATTACTGATCGTTAAAAGGGGGTTCATATTTGATCATTTCTCATACCACCCTGATCTCTAATCTTTCAGGCTCAGCTGCACCAAGAAGCAGGTCGACGTTATGTGAAGACATACATTGTTAAAGAGTAATTTAACAGGAGTGATCTTTATATCAGTCAGCTAACAGTTTTAACCAAATTAAGCATCATAATAATAATAATAACCAACAACAGTTATAGCTCCATAAAAAAAACCTTTCTATGTACAATAATAGCACAGTGTTCTTGTCTTGTGCACATTAGAGCATTAACCTTCAGGTCAGAGTGAGGCAGCAGAAGTTTGTTATGTAAACCAGGGCTTCTAATGCTGAGGTCAGCATCCTAGATAAATGCAGATAAATGATACTGTACATACCATTTTCTGCCAAAAGACATCATGTTTTTGTTTTTCCTGGTGTAGATCCATTTTTAGTTTGAGGGTTTCAGGATATTTGTTAATCTTCAGGCTCCTAAAAATGAAACAATCAAAGAAGAAAAAACTTTATCTGGTTCAGCTTCACAGTTTTTAGAGATATCAATCAATCAATCAATCAAATCAATCAAACTTTATTTATATAGCACCTTTCAGACAAATTAAATTGCAGTTCAAAGTGCTTTACAAGAGTGCAGAAAAGTTATTGATGAAAAAGTAGTTTATAAAATCATTGAGAGACTAATGCACACCAATAAGAAATATGTAAAAAAATATGTATAAAAATTAAAAATTAAAATACGACACATAAAAGCAATAAGATATTAAAATTAATACATAGGAGAAGAATATTTAAAATTGTAGTAGGATAAAAAAAGACAAAACAATAATGTTAAAAGATTTGAATTTATATAAAGCACTTATAAAAGCCAGACTGAATAAATGAGTTTTAAGACTGCAAATTCTCGGCTCCTCTCAGACCCTCAGGAAGGTTGTTCCACAGTCTCACATATATGTGACCTGTGACAATTTAACTTTTTTTGCCTTTCATGAAAGAACAGCGAAAGAGACACTGAACACATTCATAGAATGGAGAAGAAGTAGGACAGGACATGCAGCAAAGGGCCGATGGTCTTAGTCAAACTCAGGGGGTCACACTCCCCATAATGTTGGTAAGGGAACACACTGATGTATACAAATGGACAGTCCTGAGGCATGACTTCATGCAGTAGTTACAATACTCATGGTATCATGATACAGTTGTTAAGATCAGACTCCCCCTGCTATAGCCAGTAGCATACTGAGGTCAGTCCACTGTGCTTGTTGTTATCCCTGGGATAATAATCAGAGTGACCCTTATATAATATCTCAGTAGGTTTGCTTTTTGGTATGTTCATTCAGCTACATAGGACAGATAACTTTGTTATTCACTTCAACTTAATCATACATTTAATACATTTCAGAGGCTGCTGTCTTTCATGACTGACCTGCGTGGGGCAGACTACTTGTTGCAGAAGGCCATCAAGAAGGTGGACGGCAGCAAAACAATGGACTCTCCACAGGTGAAATGAAACAGCAGAGTGTCATGTTAATTCATTAGTGTCGGCCATGTTGACTTTGCATTGATTATTCTGTTTCTGCTACAGGAGGTGCAGCAGTGCATCCATGAACAGAGGGCCTCGATGAAAGAGGTGCTGGAAGACACTCGACTGGTCACTCTGCAGAGGGAGGGAGGGGCTTTGCTCGCTAGAATGAGAAAAGAGGAGTTTAGATTCCCACAGTCTGAAGACTACAGGTATGACATCATAGATGAGTCTAATTATCTTCTGATTCTCTCCTTAATGAGCGCATGATGCAATAGGAGGTTCAATAAGCCATCAGGAATATAATCATCAGTGTTGGTAGGTGAGCTTTAAGATTGTTCATTCATAGTATATGATCACTTTATAATGTGTGGATTATAAAGTGATCCCATCTCTCCCCCTATCCCTTTCCAAGCCCGGTGCAGTCTAGGCCTGTGAAGACTGTTTTGTCATGAGCCGGGGATCCGGCCGAAGATTACTGCCTTTTAATAAGGCAGTTTTTTCTTACCACTGTAACTTTTGCTGCTTTGCTAAAGTGCTCATGATGGATAGGCCGGATCTTTGTAACATAGCAATAAGTAAGGTCTTTTACCTGCTTTTTGTAACATAACAATGAGTAAGGTCTTTTTACCTGCTCTTTTGTAAAGTGTCTCGAGATAACACTTGTTATGAGTTGACACTATACAAATAAAATTGATTGATTGATTGATTGATTGATTGATTGATTGATTATTACTGACTGAACTACAGGAAAAAGTTAGATAAAGAGTAGTTTTCATCCAACCTGACCTGCAATATTCACACTGCCTCGGATCATTTATGCACATTTATCGACAATAATCTGAAAGTGTATGTACAGTTCTCTAACAATACAAGATCACCTGAACACATTTTTTACACAGTGACATTACTTCTATTGCTTCAGTATAAAAATGTGCACACTTCTTTTAGTAATAATTAAAATGGATCATTCTGTTTCAAATCTCTGTATGTTTTAGGGCTGTTGTTCAAACAGATGCACTTGATCTTAGATTATCATTCACACTTAAAACCAACAGAAACAGGTGGATAACAATATGGTTTAGTCCAAAAATGTTTTTTTTTTTTTTTTTATATTTGAGGGATTTATGTGTGCATGGCCCTCAATTAGTTTTGAACAAAAATGCCTCCCTCCATAGTGCACTTGAAATGAAATTAAAACGGCTTATATTGATGTCTGGTGTTGTATGTGACTTCACTGTTTTATATTTGTTGCAGAGATGCTCTGGAGTCAGTGACCAGTCTGTATAACCAGGTGGAGGAGAAGCTTCACACACTGGTGATGAGATCAAACGAGTCTCTGCAGCAGCTGGAGTTCCTCTTCAGACTCAGAGATACAGAGGCCAAAATAAGCACGGTAGGACTACATACAGCTGAAGTATATATGAAGATATGTGTTGGAACAGCTGAGATCTATTAGCTTGGTTGATCTGAAAAAAAAAGATGCCAGGAGCTTGCCAAGATATGCGCTTAATCCAACATTGCATAATACTTTCTTACATCTTTCAGACGGGGATGTGGTTTAATACGGAGGGCGAACAGAGACTAAAGGACTCTTATGCAACAGGCGATACCCTGGTGTGCACTGAAAAGGCCTTGCAGCAGTTTGATCTGATTCTTAAAGAGTCTAAGGTATCAGAGCAATATTACAAGAACTATATATAAAAAAAGCAAAGTTGCACCCATTTGGAAATATGTGATTCTAAACTTAAGTTAAAACAATAAAATCTCTTGGATTTCTGTTCCTTTGTCTCAGGAGAAGCAGCAGCAAGCCCTGACCCTAGTGACGGAGGCAGAGGGAATAGTCGCCCTAAGTGATTCCAGTCCTGCAGTAGATATTTTTCGGACCCTGATCAGCACTTTCAAATCCAACATGGATGATTTTACGTTGCGGGCAGAACAGAGATTCAAAGATCTGAAGACACTGATGCATGTGCACCACTTCTGTGCACAGGTTTGTGCTTCACATGTTTTCAATAATCGAACATTTCTTGTTTAAGTCTGTTACTTTCTTCTCTTGCCCTTACTGTCTACAAATTCTTGACTGATGTCTGTACACTTTTCAATCTAATTTGTGTAAAATCATTTTCTTTCTCTCTTCCCAAGGCTTCTGCCCTGGCCAAAGAATGCAGTAGTTTTCTGGAGAAGGTAGAGCCGGGGTGTTACTCCGCTCAGACCCTAAGCACACTCCAGATGTATGAGGAGAGATTAGGTGATGAATTCTCCACCCCACACTTCCAGGCAGTGAAAGCGCAGGCCGCTGCCGTGGGATCGGGGGCGTCAGGGGGGATAAGAGTGTGGAATGCAGCCTGGGTCTCATGCCAAGAAGTCAGACGGCGTCTTGAGGAGATGCAGAAGAATAAGAAAGGCGTAGATAAAAACCAGATCCAACAGAGCACAGCTGTAAATCCTCAAGGGAAAGATGGGGGGGCTGAGAAGATGGAGAAAAGGAGAGAGGTGGGGGAGGATGAAAGCTCTGTGACCGAGCAGCTAACTTCTCTGACAGAGGCAGATATCTCAGATAGAGAAGGAATGACCACTACTGCTGAATCAATCGACCACTGTTTAAAACCTGACTCAACATGGAGTGGAGAAGAAGAATCCCAAACACAAAAATCACCCAAATCACTGGTTAAAAGGGATCAAATGTCTCCTATTACTCCACAAACAAACCACTGGAGTCCAGATACCAAACAGAGGCCAAGAGAGCACCTCAGCGAGGCAGATCTGAGGAGTGCAGACCCGGCTGAAGGGGGCAATGATTTTCCAAAACACCAACCTTTGGGTCGTTCCCGGAGCGAGGGCTCGTGTGTGAGCTCTCACTTGTCGATTCTTTCTGGCTTTTTACCTTTGAATGTGAGACACAAACACTGTCAGATCAAGGCACCACCGCTGGAACCAAATCTGCAGCTCATCCAAAATCTGCCCGTTTCCCAGAACGAGGGAAACCTGAGCTGGGAGTCAAAAAGAGACAGCAGTGAGGCGGGTGACGGATGTCAAGACTCCAACCAGGGCCCTAAAGACTTCAAGTCCCGAGAGACATTACTCACACCAACAGAGAACAATGGCGACAATGTTTTGTAAGTAATGCCCTTCTCTTTTTGCTGTAATCCAAAGTTCAGTTAGATGCTGTCCAGAACATTACACATTACAAAGGTTTCACTGTTAAACAATAACGTTCCCTCCTTACAAATATATAATGTCAAACTGTATGAAATAATCAAATCAAATCACTTATTTCACATTTCTACCTTTCCTACTTTCCTTTCCTTCAGTAAACTGCGGAGGATCATGGAGGAGCTGCTGTCCACGGAGAGGGAGTACGTGAAGGCTCTGGGTTACGTTCGAGAGCACTACTTCCCCGAGTTGGAGAGGGCCGACGTTCCTCAGGACCTCAGGGGCCAGAGGGGGAGCATCTTCGGTAACCTAGAAAAACTCCACGACTTCCACCGGCATCATTTCCTGAACGAGTTGGAGAGCAGTGTGAACGAACCCTTCAGGGTGGGACGCTGCTTTCTGAGACATGTGGGTACAACCGGTGATATGAGTTTTGGTCTGCAGGTGTGTTGCAGATTTCTAAATGTGCAGCTGTTGTTTCCATGACAAAAACAAGTTTTTGTCTGATGTCAGCATCTGTAATGCTGGGTAGCAGGGTATGGTTTCCTGTTTTAGACTTAACACAGAGATAACTTGGCTAAATCGCTTGTTAACAAAAGCCCTTCCAGATGTGTCCTGACTGTGGAATGATGTCATCAGCATCCCAGGAATCATTCAACAGATTCTGTAGTGGGAAGTTAATTTCATACTGCTGTGTTGTCTGCACTTTTTTTTGTGACACATGCATTTTGTTGTTGTTGTTGTGATAAACATGTTGTCTTTATCCCTTTTTACTTCAGAAGGAGAACTTCGCTTTGTATGCCCTTTACAGCAAGAACAAACCGCAGTCTGACTGTCTTCTCATCAATCATGGACAGGTTTTCTTCAAGGTGAGAACCATTTCCAGCCTCCCTTTGCTCTCCTTTTATTTCTCCTCTTAAAACCACATCACAAACTTTTTTAACAGCAAACAGACTTTGCAAACAAGCTTTGAGCCTCGCTTCAAGAAATGGTTAACTCAGAGAAATGACATACTAATGAAGTCAAATCCCTTTCTCTTAACTTGTTTATTTCCAATAATGCATTTCTGTTCACCACTTATACTCTTAATGGATTACTGCACACCCTCGTAACAGCAGTTTGTTTTCCAACTCAGCGCTTAGCATTATCCTGATGGCTTTAGCATGTACACATAGTTAGCCCTGGTGCAGACTAAAACTGTGACCCGTCTCCTCAATCCATTAGCAAAAGCAGCAGAAGCTGGGGGACAAGATGGATCTGTGGTCGTATCTGCTGAAGCCGGTGCAGCGGATCAGTAAGTACAGCCTGCTGCTGCATGACATGATGAGGGAGTGTGGACCGGGACAAACCAGAGAGCTGGCTGAGGTCAAGGCCGCTCTGGAGGTCATCCATTTCCAGCTTCGCCATGGCAACAACCTACTAGCAATGGACGCCATCCGCCAGTGTGATGTAAGTTTGTTTTGTTTAACGTATGTGTGATTTTATAACCAAACCTTCAAATAGAGGAGGATTTCATGTCTTATATACAGTTCATACATATACAGGTAAACTGTGTACATAGCATGTACTATAGAGTGATGAGAATGAGTGGAGCAACACATCTGGAACCTCTCCAGTGATGAGAAAAAGGTACTAACAGGACGTCCTTTGTAAAAGGATGATGAGTCAAGTGAGGAGTGAAACATCTCTCTTTGGCATTGGATTTGTTTATTCATCATTATCAATTTGATGGGATTGAAGAAAAGAGTAGAGCCAAATAATGTTTTATTTCATTTTGAATCTTTTTCATGAGATGGAGTGGGAGTAGGGTGATGGTGGGCTGGCGCTCTTTAATCTTGAGAGCCAAGATGACGGGAATAAATTTGGAGTTTTGATGGCTGTTCAAAATGTGGAAGATTCATTTTTTTTTTCTTGTAAATTTCCCTTGCTTTTGATTAACCATGCAGAGTTCAGTGAGTTCTTCTTTTGTGACCTGCAGGTGAACTTGAAGGAGCAGGGTCAAGTCATACGTCAGGACGAGTTCTTGGTAACGTTCAGGAAGAAAAAATGTTTCCGCCACATTTTCCTCTTTCAAGAACTCATCCTCTTTAGCAAGACCAGGAGGACGGATGTAGGAAATGACACATATATCTACAAACAGTCATTCAAGGTACACATATGACCACATACTCAGTCTTTATGTGCAGTTCAAATGAATTACTGTGTATCAGAATGCTGCAGAGAAAAAGACCCAGTATTACAAGTACCACAGCCTATTACAACAAGTCAGTACATGATGACTTCCTGCATACGTATGCATGATGCAACTGTTAATGACTTTTGTCTGCTGGTACATTTACTCACCGTGTACAAAGAAAATGTACGTTTCCATTGTTTGTCACAGTTTGAATTTGAAATCACAAAACTACATGAAGGCGACTGGAAAAAAACGAGAACTGACTCTGAACTTTTGACCCCATTTCAAACATTAGAGTGACTTTTAAGATTAAGATTAACTTTATTGTCCCAGTGGGAAATCTGTCTTGGACTTCACAGTGCTCTCTGATGCAGTAGCAAAATAACAAAAATACATTCATTCATCATCAGAACATGTCAGTTAAATAATCATTCAATTCCACAAAAGTGAATTACTAAAACCATAAATATGTAATAGTTAAGAAGAAAACTGAAAACAAAGCAAACCATTCATAGTACATTTCCTTCCTTTGACTTTTCCACAATAGCATGAGGGTATGGGTGAGACAAAAACATAAAAAAAAAACATTAACACCATAAGCTTCAAAAAAGCACCACCAGTCACTAATAGAACTCTAATAACAATGTGGCCATGGTCCATTTGTAATATTTATAATATATAATATAATAATTATAAATAATATACTCCAGATAGCTGTTCTACCAATGATTTTTTTTTATTCATTCTTTTGCTCAACAATTCCGCAATATTTATTCTAACGGGCCTCTTGACGCACTGCATAACATCCTAGGGTCCCAATAACAAAAGTGACAATAGTGTGTTTGTCTTTGTTTATATTTAGACATCAGATGTAGGCATGACCCAAAACAGCGGTGACAGCGGCCTGTGCTTTGAGATCTGGTTCAGGAAGAGGAAAACACAGGACACATACACACTTCAGGCCATAAGCCGAGAGGTGAAGGAGGCCTGGACCAAAGACCTGGAGCGGATCCTGTGGGAGCAGGCAGTACACAACAGAGGTACTGAAACATACACACTAACACTTCAAAACATACACACTCTATGACTCCAGACTGGAAAAGGTTCATCCTTAAGCAACAGATAATTCCTTTTATGTGTATAAAATATCATATCCATTGAAACCCTAAGCAGACATGCGTCCATACATTTATATATGTGATAAAAAGTCATTTCTGGTTGTTGTTTTTTTTCTCGGGATCTTGACTTATTCATCTCATATCCCCACAAAACAAACAGAAGAGGGCTTAAATGATGTCATCAGTGTGGGCAATGACAGCATGGGAGGTCCTGGTCTGGTCAATCACAGTGACCATTCTATTGTTTTGTTTTCTAGATCCACAGATCCAGTTAGTAGAAAGAGAGAGAACAAGTGACGCTATCCTGAAATAACGAGAAAAATCATTTGAGATCACGAGAAAATAAGTGAAAAGAAGTCATTATCACGTACAAACATAATAAATAAAATGTACAGACGCTTGGGGCTTCCATATATAAAGACTCATTGAGTCTGTTTGGAAGGCTACTTAATGTCAAAGTTGATAGTGTTTATAACAGCACTATGGATAATGTGTCAGATGAATGTAACAGAAGCTCACTGATAAAGCCTGGATTGTTCAGCATATAAATATTTACAATGCCTCTATCTGCAGATATGACTATGTTTGGCAACTCCTGGTAACAGATAATGGTAGATGAAAGGAGTTTACATTTCATGACTTTTTAAAAGCAGTGTTTGATAAAGCTGAATAGAGACAACTGTTAAAATATATATCATGTTTGCCTTTACAAAGTCTGCTACAGTTCCTCCTAAATGTTTTCACTAACTTCAGTGTCACATCTGAAGCGTGATGTGTTTTCAAGCTAATCATTTTGGGGCGTGTTTTATTTAGAGGTCCGTATGCAGGAGAGGGTCTTCATGGGTATTGGGAACAAGCCTTTCATGGATATCCAGCCCAGTGATGCAGCGATCCATGACAGAGCCGTCAACTATGTTCAAATGGGAAGAGGTGAAACCTATCCACCTAATTATTCTTTATTTTCATTGTACTGGTCTGCAGATATTGGGAAATTTAACGTCCCACTTTGGCTATTTCGGTGTGTCCCACTGCCTCTCCTAAAACGTATTCTCACCTGGTTCATGCAGAAAACAAGATGCAGTCCACTGCAGGATCATGTAGTTCACAGGATAAGCTTCTTGGAGGACGACCGATATCTGTCGGTTCAGTGAGCACTTCCTCTTCCTCTTCTTCCTCTGGGAGGGGTTCCCTGTCCCACGTGGGATACCTGTGTGAGTCAAAGAGGAGGGTTGTGTCAGGGGGCCTGGGAGGATACAGATCACCTCCAGGAGTTTTGGAGGAGGACGACCTGGACCATGAGAGTGGGAGTCACAACTTGCTGTGTAAGTTTAGCTATAATCAAATATTTTTTACAGTTGTATACTGCCAGAAAGTTATTACAATGTTTTTTCAAATAAACCAGAATATAAGGTGCAATGCTATGGCCAATATCCCAAACCCTTCCATGTGTGTTATTAACAGCTCCATTACGACTTCATTGAAGTTGCTGGGTGTTATGTTCTAAGCCTAAAAACACCTGTGCAGTTTTGGTTCTCTTTGTTCTCTGTGACAGGGTCCAAGATCATCGGTCAGAGGTCTGGGTCAAGGATCATTTAAAGGCATCCAAGAACATTTCAAAAGAGTCGTGGTTGGTCTCACTGAGGCCTGTTGATCATCCATCGTTCCTCTCATTGGTTCTTTGTTGAATCAAGCCTTCTCTGTGTTTCAGTGGACAGCTCCGAGTCGTCAGGAGAGAGTGTAAGCAACTTCAGCAGCTCCAGTCACAGCTACCACTCTGCTGCAGGAGGAGAGGTGGAGGACGCCTCCTCCCTCTGTGTCTCCACGATCACTGTGAAGGAGGCAGCAGCTGCTCGAGCAGCGGAAGTCATCCACAAACCAAGAGTTCGGGCAGGATCCCCAGAAAAAAACCCACCACCAGTTGCACCCAAACCCAAACCACAGCACCAGACCAAGGCTGTGCCCTGTGGCAAGGTACAGGAAACAGTAAATTACCATGAAGTGAATAATTGTTTTTATGGTAAAACAGTAGAAAGGCAAAGAAACTAATGCATCCATAAAGTCACTGACTCACAGATTCACTCATTACTCCCACAGTAAACAGTGTCTGACATTCTTTAGCTGAAACATCTGTTTATTCTTGGACAATGATTATCTTCTGCTGGCTTCAATATTAAATAAAACAAAATTCATGAATATTTCAGGTTCAGAACACCAGTGTTGGAAAATCCACTGAAGTTTGACCTGTGAGATACGGTACAATGTAAGTATAGTTCATTGATTGATATATGCAGTGCGTGCAAATATACATCACTTAGTATTCTTCTACTAGATTATCTCTAATAATGAATGCATTGTTGTTAGTTTGTATGTGTTTATGCATAACAAACCAAAATGAAAGTTAGCTTGTTTTTTTTTCTTACAGATTTTGAGGCTCCTGAGCGGTCTTTTGGTGCCACCATTGAAGATCTAACCAGCTGTTACTGTAATCCATTTCCACTCTGTAAATAGATGTTCTGTTTAAACTCACCACTTAAACAATAGGTTGGAAACATTTCTATAACTGTACTGTACTTTGAACTTATACTTGTGTTGAGTTTGTATGTGCATACCTGACGTGGCGTATTGTCGAGAATACTCACAGCTCATGCACAGGATTCTAGAGACACTACAGACTCTTATTCATAACCTAATGCTAAATGTTAAAGTGGTTATAGAATGGTGCTAAAGAAAACAAGCAGACTTTAATAACTTCACCTGATCCCAAAGGAGTTTCATCATATCTTGTCACGGTCTGTGAAGAGTTTGCTTTTAAATGATAAACACCATAATGCCATCTTTTATGTCGTAAACATGTTGCCTTTTCTGCAGATTTGTAAAACATAATAACAATGTATGTCTTACTTATTACCTCTAAAATGAAACACATTCTTTCTTTGAATTAACCGTTGTGTACAGATTAATATGCTTACTGGTATGCAGATACTGATCTATGTAACAGTTGTTTGGATTTATATTTCAAATACAGAATATTTGAAGTGATGATGAAAATGTTGGCTTTTATTTGCACCTTCACGTTGTCGTATCAGCAGTAAACTAAACCCCTGTTTTAAAAAACAGAACGATACAAACTTTGATATTGGTGGCAGATTTGCCTTTGCAACAAATATAGTAACACTTAAAGTATTCCAAGCTTCACTGTCTAATGCCTAATATTACAATAGTATCTTATTATAGTATCTAACAGTTTGGATACTGTTGTACAGAGACATTAGTATCTAAAGGGAATGTTTTACTGACCTGCTCTGAACAGGTTCCTCCCTTCATGTGATTTATGCAATAGAGAGAAAAAAAACCGTTAACCGTTTAAAGGAACTTTCTCTGGAAATACTTGTGAGTCATGGACTTATTCAGTCAAAGAATTAATTCCTATTTTCTATTACGTTATGGATCTGTTATGCTTGAATAATGTGTCCTAATTGTTTCCTGTATTGGTATTTATTAACCTTTATTAAGGGCTTTATATGCGATTTTTCTCTATATCCTCTGAAAATAACTCTGTGAGTCATGACTGTCTACAATGGGTGTAACACCCGAGTCCCACTGTCTGTGATGTTTTCAGAGTTTTCAGAGTCCTATCTTCACTTTGTTTACATCGTCAGGACGGCCGGCTGACTCCTCCCCTCGTGTATAAAAGTTGTTTAATTGAGGGACTAGAGAAAAGAAGAATAACATACTGTACTCACTGATTAACTGTGTTTCTAGATCACGCTCATTTCAGGTAAATTTACATGCAGTGTGAAGATACGAGAATAATAAAGATCGCTAGCATTAGCATGCTAACACAACAATGCAGCGTGAGTTGTTTTGGTTTCATGCTGGTGCTCAAGGGCGACATCTACTGGATCAAAAAATCACATATAAAGCCTTTAAGGTTCATTTAGAGTTACTACTGTTTATGGCTCTTTTTTCAGTCATTGTGATTCTGAAGCTGACATCTTTTCTACAGGATGCACACATTTCTTATTTACTCTGGAAGGAAGTCGGTGATAGATGTGCCACAGTTCAAGCCTGGCAAAGGCACTTGGTCATTTCCACTGTGTGGGTTTGGACAGAGTTCTGTTAATCACTGAATTCACTTTCCTGATGTAATGCCCTGTGCTGCAGCCAAGACTTGTGTTTGTGGTTAATACCAGCCTGCCCAGAGTGCTTTAAATCATATGACTGGCTCCATCCTCTACTTTGAATGACAATGTTGTAATTACAAATTCATTATTGACTTATTCGCGTATTCAGGTGCTTAATTGGAACTTGATGTCATAGTTGAAACCTGATATTGAGCTCAGGACAAATCTGCAGCAAACTTTTTAACAAGAAAAGGGAAAAAACAAAAGTTAAGCTTTGACTTGAAGAGTTTGTACAATTTGTCCTTCTGTGAGTACGGTTCTATATTTCTACTTTTCTGTTGTCAAAAAATGCTGAAAGAAACAAAACAAAAACTAAAAACACATTGTGCACTTACACATCTCCATACAGTAGTTTTTTTCTTCCCTGAGCTTTCTATGACCTTCGTTCCTGAGCTCATTCCTATTGCAGATGTTAATTAGTGTAAAATGGGTTTAGCAACTTATTTCCTACAACATCTGGGCACTGAAGTTTATTGAAAAAGCAACTTGATTCTGAATAAGCAGAACATTTTAGTATTAATTCCCATAGTGTGTGAGACTGATGCAATGAAAACTACAGCTCTGATATTAACCTTAATGAAGGAACATGTCAGCCAGTGACACAAAAATAACGATAAATACTAAGTATCATCATCCAATTGAATTGATTTATTTGTCTTTGTCCGTTGAAGGAGTTGAAATGAGGGGAGGGGGAGGGGGAAATATTAAACCTTAGTTTGAACTATTTCTGATGCCCAGTTTTTTTAAATTATATTAAAGATAAACAACTTGTTGCCCTACTATGTCCAATAAACGCTTCCTCATGTATAACTACATGTGTTTTGTTTTCAACGTGTTCATTTATTATTAGAAACAGCAGTGTATGGATACAGACACTTCATGACACTAAACATTTTAAACGAGGTATACAGTATTGTCTGGCTGACTGTTGAACACAGTCAACAAGTTCCGAGGGGGGTACCTTATTCTGTGGAAACAACGCAATAGCAAACACATCACTTCTCTGACGTACAGTGTGTAATTAATTCATCACTCGAGGACGTACAATCGGCTACAGTAAGATGGGCGCGCTCCCGTGCGTTTAGGGGAGGGTCGCGTCACGCCCACCATCAGACCGACTGGCACGAGGAGGACTACAAATAAGACCGAGATAACTCCGACGAGTGATACATCAGTAAACTCTGACCGCGAGATCTGAAAACACAGTTTAGACAAAGAACAAAGCAGAAGTCATGGCTCAAGGTAAGCTTTACTCTCTCTTTATTCTTTAACTTAACCCCTCTCAAGCTTCTTCAAATATTTCATCAACAAGGGGAAACTCTTTAATTGCATAACTGGTTAAAGGCTGACAATTATCTTGAAGGTTAAAAATACATAAATGTTGATTTTTACTTTGTCAAATTGCTTTGGTGTTTTCTTCAAACCATGTCCTTATATGGGCTTTTGTATTAATGTCACACACTTCATGTCACTTTACATTTAGTTGACTTCATGTGCTTTTTTTTAATGTTATTTTCTACATTAAATGATGCAGGATAGAATGGCCAAAGACAAACTTTCACATAGTCTCGTAGTAGAGTTAACCCGCTGTGTGCTGGTTTCAGTGCTGCAGGAGTCTGTAAAGAACGCTTTCACCAGAAACCTGAAGACTGATGTACCTTAAAAAATGTTTCACCCTGGTGTCTGAGAAGATGATTGTTGCTCTGGCCCCCTTTGACACCTATAATAGCAGCCGAGAGCAGCTGGAGCCTCCACTTGTAAACTGCTGCTGCATTTATAGGCACAGAGGGCACCTTTCAAACAGTCCTTGTAAAGTCATTCCAGTCTGACTAAAGCAATCAAAAATCCAAGATTGCATTATATCAACACTGAAGGATTTAAAATCCTTGTTAACCTGTGTGCACAAGAAAGGTTGTTGAAAATTAGATTCTTTGGTATGAAAGGCCCACATTTTCAACTTGTAGAGTGTCTATTTAATGAATGATGGATTATTCTGAAGTTATTAATGAAATGCATTTCCCATTTGGTAAGCCTTTATTTAGTCGATGTAGTCACTGAATAAGACTCTTGTTGCAGCTGCTACACACTAAAAACACTGAATGTGTTTAAAATATATGAACTGTGTGTTGTACACAGAGCATTCAGTTGAACTTTAAAGTGTGCATCATGTGTCTGTGAAGTCAGCATGGGCGTTACCTGCAAGACTGAGAACTGAACTCTTTTCATTTCTGAATTTCTGAGTTTGTGTATTTATTTTTCCAAAAGGATTAAAATTGTGTTTACTGTACTGGCTACTCACCGCATGAAAAACAGCTCGATGTTATTTACGTATATTTCCTTAAAAGACTAATTCTTGCCTCGTGCTGTTTACTGAGACAATCCTCTGCAGTGTGTGGGTCATGGTCAAAAAGGACAGTATGCAAGGGTTAGTGAAGAAGTCAGGGTTAAGGTGAAGGAATCTCTGCACATTCATTTTCTCTTTGGGAGTTGTGCTGCTACAAGTTAAACAACTTACCCAATAAACTGCCCGCTGCAGGTACAATGCATTATGTCTGGCTGTGGACACACATGTTCACCATCTGCTATATCATCACTGTTTAAGAAAAACCACATGGGGTTTGGGAAAGAAATCAACATACATCTTATTTTGTGGCACTTTTGGTGCCACAAATTGCAGCAGATACCATGACGTTAGTTTCTATTAGTGTGTTTTTCGCTGTTTGGGTCACAGGGACATACACACATATACTGTTTTTTTCTATAATTGTTTTCATATTCTATAAGCTCAGGATACATTTAGTTGGACCTTTTTTTGCCTTGCTTGTAGTTCTATAAAATGTTTTTCTTTTGAATAGGAAAAAAGTGAGAGCGAGAAAAAAACAATTTCTTGGACACTAGTGGTATATTACCTCATTAGATTCCTGCAAAGACTTTGAAGGCAGCTATGTTTGAATGCAAGGCTGATGATATTTATTAGGGTCCTTTCACTTCTAACAACCCACCTACCACACAGCAAACCCCTCATAATCCTCTGACTACTATCTGCAGCTGTCCTTGAATAGGTAGCGTGATCATCTTTAAGGCATTTGACCCAATTGGTAACACTAACATGTGTTAAATTGGAAACAGGACTAGGGTCAAGATCAGTAAAAAGATCAGAGGAGTCCAGACGAATGGCCCCTCATGGACTTCATGTAGAACAGCAGGAAGTATTTTTTTGCGCAAGTCAAGTCAAGCTGTCAGATCAGCACCTCAAGCTTGTTTCTAGAGCTTTTCTTTACACCAATGACTAATCATTTGATAGGTCAACCTTCTGACATGTCACAGAGCAGCAGAATGAGGAAAATGCATGCATTGTTAAAGGGGGACCCTCGTTTTCCCTATGAACAGGAAATCCAAGGGTGGGATTGTCTTAGTCACAGTTTGCCCCAGAGAGAAGGTGCGGTTGTGTGTTTGCACACTTCACAGGGAGTGACTTTCTGTCTGTGTTTACATCCGGTTAAATCCATACAGAAAACCCCATGAAACAGAATTATCTTACACTACAGGACTGTGCAAACTGGCAGTTTTCTACCACAGAATTTGTAATAGCTTCCGAGACCAAATAGCATAAAACGTGTGTAAACAAGCCTTCACAAACATCTGACGTTTCTCCCTTTTAAAATAACCCTGGAACATGAAGTTAATATAAAAGTGTGCTTGTTCTCACTAGGTAGGACAAAATATAATAAACACATTCAAAGGCACAGCATGAAGAAAACTAGACTCTTGTTTGCTGGTTAAATGACCTCAAGTCTGCTATAAAAAAGGCTAATTGTAAATAATTTTATATATCCTGTGTGTTATACACAGCTATACGTTTACAATGCACACAACAACAAGACTGTGGCATTTGAAGTGCCTCACAAACATGGACATTATCATACTGTTAAATTGAATCAAGAACCAAGAATACGCCTGTGGAGTTAGATGTATGTTTCCAAGGTTTTAATGAGCGTGGTCCTCAGGTTTTCTTTATTGCTTTGTAGCATTTAATGCATCTGTTGTTGACAATCACAGGAGTAATAGAAAAATCCTCAAAGTTTTGGTCTTATTTAAGATACAGTAAATTATTTTCTCTGTCCATGACATTATAACATTTTTGTTAAGGTTAGAGAAATAGAGAAATGCCATTGGCTCCTCTTTTATGTTGTTTTGTTTCTCCTCTGTGAAGCTCTGGACGTTGATCGCTGGAACCTGGAGTGTGAGTTCAACAACATGGACCACCGTACTGATCTCAACGGGGGGGATCGTCTCGTTGTGAGGCGAGGCCAACAGTTCACGATCAGCCTGTACCTTCGCTCTGGAGGCTACCAGCCAGGAGTCAGCTCTCTTGACTTTGTTGCAGAAACGGGTACTTTTTTTTCTTTACATTTTTCACCTCTAAATTACATTTATGTCGAATTTTAAGAACTACGGTGCTTAACTTAAAAACTACATTTTTCAAAGACAAGTTCTAACATTTGACTGATATAATAATAGACATTTTCATTACTGCAAACAGTCAGGGAAAGTGAATGAACCTTTCTTGATATGATAAAGGTGTGTCTTTATGATCCCATAAAGAACGAGAGGTTAAGAACAATATTGTGATTGTTTCCTCTCAATCAGGAAGTTGGGGTCATCCTGCTGGAACAACTTTGTTTTTGTGATGACTTTATTTTTCTTTGCTACTTATTGTTGTTTCAAAGATGAGAGGAGAAAGGAGCGGAAATGGTGCTGGAAAGGAAACAAAAGTATTTTTCCTTTGTGATGCTGCTGCTGGATTTTGCACACTTAACACACTATACACTGCAGGATAATCAGGCCGATTTGAGCGCCGATTCTTCCTTCCTGACAATTACAGGGTCGCTCCCGACTCAAGACTGCTTGGACCCGATTATCTTGTTGTGTGAGCGGTACAAAGATCCAATCTTAACGTCCCCGATCTGCCCGGCGATTGTCGGGGACGCCCCGACTTATTTCAAACATGTTTAATATTTAGAATTTAAAATCTTGACGTTTATGTCATGAAAAGGGTCCGGCAGAAGTTGTGTGTAGCCTATATAATCACATAGAGACAAGGGAGGACTGTAGTCATGGCGACCAGCGGCAGGACGCAGCCCGGCGTTTTTTTGTTTTTTTTTTACTTTTCTGTACAGATCATCAGTGCAGCACTTTTCTGAAACTTGTATCCATATATCTACGATTGTATCTACTTTTCTATATCCTACAACAAGTTCCACTTGTTGTAAGTTCCACTTGTTGTAGGATGTTGTAGGATAAATGAAACTTTATTAACAACTTTATTAACAATTGTCAACGCTCCGTCCCGATTTCACTCGTACAGTGTGAGCTCACCGGCCGTGGCCGACAATCGGGTCGTACAGTGTGAGCACGTCAATCTCAAAGTCTGGTCGGGCGTCGTAAACGATTCAGTCGTACAGTGTGAGCTGACATGCCACCCCGACTTTTATACAATCTGGGTAAAATCGCACAGTGTGAGTCAGGCTTTAGCTGTGTACAATGTTTCAGTGGGCTCAGTTCCTCAGTTTTTCATGTGAGTGTTAATGGAAGTTTGGATGACATGGATACTTTTTGAATACATTTACCTTCAGAAAACCCTCAGTTAATATTTGTTTAAACTTCTCCAGTTGAATATGATAATACAGCTGTTACTCGCACTAATATCCGACTTTTTAAACAGGAAATGCTGCTTGCCAACAGGAAAGCATGTGTATAATCATAGATAACAGTAATAACCTTTAGAGTCAAGTGTTTTTTAATGGATTAAAGGAGGACCCTTGGTCCCACCCAGTGATATGGAAGTGATGCAACCCGCTGCCCTTGGTTTAGTTGGCTGTGCACAGTGGAAGATTCAAAGGAATTTAGTCAGTGCACTGAAGAGAAAAGTTAATGTGGAATCTGAACTTTGTTGCTCAGGGGGACTTGACTCCAAATCAGTTTGAACATAATTAGGCGACATTGCAAAGTCGATGCATGAGACAAAATTCCAGAGATGCCTGTACTAAATTTAGACACAATCTGGAAAAGAATTAAGAATGTACCCTGTGACTTTCCATTCCATTCCCCAGATCACAATGAAGTGCTGAGACTCTAACCATATTCACTTTTTCATGCAGGTCCTCAACCGTCCGAGAAGTACGGCACCAGGGCCTCCTTCGGTCTCTCTTCCCACGTTGACACTTCCTGCTGGAGCGCTGCGATCACAAGCCCCCCCGGGGACATGGTGGCCTTGTCTGTCTGCTCAGCCCCAGATGCACCTATAGGCCGCTACACCCTGACCCTGGGGCGATCAGGACGCATTGAGTTTATCCTGCTCTTTAACCCCTGGTGCCCAGGTGTGTAAACAGAGCATACATCAAGCTCTCATGTCATGGACTCGTTGGGATCCTGAGTAGTGATCTTAAACTGTGCAATGCTTTGATGATCATGTTTCCTTCAGGAGTGGGTTCATCACAGGAGCTAGTCAGGATCAGTGCTGACAGGTTTATAGAAAACAATGGCAGTATTTAAGTTGTAAAATCCTCTTCTAGCCCCTCAACAGCTTAGTAATGATTACAGTATATGCTTTTTGATTAATCACTCAAAAAGGAGAAACATGACATATTGAGCTGATATATGCGAATATTTGATTAAAAAAAAAAAAAAAGAGTAACTACTTCCTTAAGTCTTGTTGCCTTTAACATTATAAATCATGAACTTGAAAGTGTCAGATCATTTTACGGCAAAAGCCAAACAAGCTGTTTGCCCTTTACAGCCTTTGTGCTAAGTTTAGCTAACCAGCTTCTGACTCTAGCTTAGGAATGAACATGCAGTCATGACAGTGATTTCAATTAGAACGTTTAATGTTTATAAGAATGCAAAGAATGAACGCCATCGCCTGCAGGGTGAGAATATATGTTTGTTTTTTTTAGTTTCTGAGGAACAACACATATTTTAACCGTCATGTTCCACTGAGGATATGTAAGAGGACATTTATCATATTGTTTGTGATGTCTCGTGGCAACAGGAGATGCAGTGTACATGGACAATGAGCAGAGTTTGGCAGAATATGTGTTATCTCAGGATGGAATTATCTTTCGAGGCGACTACAAACATCCCATACCAACTCCATGGAACTTTGGCCAGGTACCAACACCAACACTGTCGTTGTCAGCACGGCCTCATCTATCACACATAGTGTAATCTACCAGGGGAGCACACTGTCCCAGGGGGAAGGAGTTTGATTCAGAGGAAAATGTCAACTTAATCAATGATTTATGATGTTTTACATAAGCCAAACACACACAATTCTGAACATTTGACACTTAAATTAACTGGGATATTCATATCTGACAGTGGACAGATAAGGTGAGAGGAGTGTTAGAGCCCTTTCTGTGATATGTGATACGGTTTGATTAGCCTGGCATTAGCGGTGCAGAACTCATGCAGCTGTTGAGCTTTACATTTTGGCAGCGCTACACAAAGTCTTTTGCACCTGTTTTCTGCAGAAATATTTTCACAAGACAGTTAACATTGGAGTTTAACATTACATTTATTTTTCCACCTCTGTCACTATAGCTGACAACCAATCACCAACAGTACCTGCTTTTTTTTTTCCATCCAGTTTGAAAGTGGAATCCTGGATGTGTGTCTGAGGATTCTGGATATGAATCCTAAATGTCTGAAGAATCCTGGAAAAGACTGCTCGGGGAGGAGAAATCCCATCTATGTCTCCAGAGTCCTCAGTGCCATGGTGAGTCAGGCTAGTTTCATTTCATCCCCTTTACTTGGAAGAAAAAGAGGTTTAAAAAGAAAAGTTTGTTGTGTGTGTGTGTGTGTGTGTGTGTGTGTGTGTGTGATAAAAGTGACATTATTTATGACTCTCCTATCCTACACTCCTCCCCCTTTGCCTGTGTAGGTGAACTGTAATGATGACAAAGGTGTAGTGCTGGGGAAATGGACGGATGGCTACGAAGGTGGTGTCAGTCCCATGTTTTGGAAGGGCAGTGTGGAGATTCTCCGCAACTGGGACACACAAGCCTGTCAGCCTGTTCGCTACGGACAATGCTGGGTGTTTGCTGCAGTCGCCTGTACAAGTGAGATAGCAGGCAGTGGAGCTTTGTGGCCTATCACTGGAAAACACACTTGATATGCCCCAAACAGACAAAACACAACATCCTGGAACATATGGAAACAACAAATATGATACACTTTTTGCGCTGCCTCTTGAGTGTCACAGTGTAACTCATGTAAGTTATTTTACACTCTCTCAGTTTCCAGGGCCCTTGGCATCCCCTGCAGAGTCATCACCAACTACCTGTCAGCCCACGACACCAACAACAACCTGGTGATTGAACGCTACATCAACGAAAATGGAGACCTTGTTCAATCCAGAGAGATGATCTGGTATGCTCTTTGAATGAACTACTACAATAGCAGGCAGGGTTGTGTGGGATGAACATATTATTCATCACAAAGAAAAAACAAGCTTCAGTGTTTCCCTTAGGTTTACAGCTTTGGGGTGGAGGGGGTGCGGGCAGACGGACAGCGACACAAACACTTGAAGGAATCTTGGTGTTCATGTGTTACTTTTAATGACAGCTGTCCTTTTCTATCAGAAAGGTATCCTTAAATGACTTCTTTCCCTGATTTCCGACTCTATCCACTATCCTATCCCTACAATAAAGGAACAAAAAGCCCCCCACACTTTTTTTTTTATTAACTTGACCCTCAAAGGGGGGGGGGGGGGGGGGGGGTGTAAACATGCTTATTTCTGCTGTCAAAACAGACATTTTAACATGGGGTGGGTGGGTGTGTGTGTGTGTGTGTGTGTGTGTGTGTGTGTGTGTGTGTGTGTGTGTGTGTGTGTGTGTGTGTGTGTGTGTGTGTGTGTGAGGCTTTTGGTCCCAGCCTCAAGTGGACACTCTAGGAACTGCAGCTTTTTCCACTTCTGCATTGGCTTCATGATTCAACACCAGAGTTTGCCACTTGGTAGAAGTGGAGCTGATGATGTGTTTGTGTCTGTAGGAATTATCACTGCTGGGTGGAGAGCTGGATGACCAGGCCGGACCTTAAATCTGATTTTAATGGCTGGCAGGCCAGTGACCCTACACCTCAGGAGAAAAGTCAAGGTAACGAATATGCTGAGCCAAGTAACCCATGAGGTAAATTCACACCCACGGTCGATTGAAAATATCTGATTGTTCCTTTCTCCTTTCCTTTAGGAGTGTACTGCTGTGGCCCCGTCCCCGTCAGAGCCATCAAGGAGGGCAAGCTCATGTCCAAGTATGACGCCCCGTTTGTTTTTGCTGAGGTCAACGCCGATGTCATCACCACAATGAAGAAGAAAGACGGCAGCACATCCAAAGTCACGACTACCACAGTGGTGGGCCAGAAGATCAGCACAAAGAGTGTGGGCAACGATGCCAGAGAGGACGTCACTCATCTGTACAAGTACCCTGAAGGTAGAAAACAAACCAGACCAGAGCAGATCCTTAACTGTTAACAGAGCATGTTATTACAACACACCATAAATAAAGGCTTTTACTACAGTATATACCAACACCAACCAATCAGTATTACTTTTACTCTTGATGTACTATATTTCCTCTAATAGTGATCAGGGCATTTCTTTACCTAAAATTTAGAAGTTACCAGGCCTTTATTTGTAACAGTTGTGTTTTAAAGTCTTTCTATGTGATTTTTCACACTTAAATATAATATAAATCAAGTATATCCTCTCAAAATAACTCTGTGAGTCATGACTGTCTACAATGGTTGTAACACCTGAGTCCCACTGTCTGTGATGTTTTCAGAGTTTTCAGAGTCCTATCTTCAGTTTGTTTACATCGTCAGGACGGCCGGCTGACTCCTCCCCTCACGTATAAAAGTTGTTTAATTGAGGGACTAGAGAAAAGAAGAATAACATACTGTACTCACTGCTTAACTGTGTTTCTAGATCACGCTCATTTCAGGTAAATTTACATGCAGTGTGAAGATACGATCATAATAAAGATTGCTAGCATTAGCATGCTAACACAACAATGCAGCGCGAGTTGTTTTGGTTTCATGCTGGTGCTCAAGGGCGACATCTACTGGATCAAAAAAATCACATATAAAGCCTTTAAAGTCAGGCCTTTTTTTCCCCCAAAGTGGCTGTATTTGATCTTTGAGTCATATTTACAGACATCATTTACAAATCATTTATTTTTAAGTCATATATAGGTGGAATTGTTTTCCTGATCAGAGGAAAGTTTGTGTATTACATCTCTATTACAGATGAACATTTTATTCAAGACAACTGTGTGTGGCTATTAGCAGCAATGTTAGTTAATTAGATGCTTTTTTGAAATAAAGCCATTTTTGCATATAAAGCAGGACATTTTTCCCTAAAGGACTGCATAACGGCTTTAGCCTCTCTGTGCGCTGGTATGTGCACACAGACGCACAAGGGATGTGTTAAACCCTCTGTGTGCGTTTTGTGAATCAAACACTGTCTTATAGACTCATTAGCGGACACAAAAGCCACGCTGTCCTTGTGCGAAACAGGCTCTCAGATTTTTACAAAGCATCACACTGTATAGCTGTAGCAGAGTCGACAGACACTTGTCAGCACTTGTACTTGTCTAATATGTGCAGGGAGAAGAGCTTTATTGAAGATGAGATATTTTGATCAGAGACAAAGCAGCATGTGTTTCGTTTCATCGTACACGCCAGCTTTTTAATTCGACTTTAATCATCCTTTTTTCCACCTCATTTGTGGATTCCATCATTGTAAGCACTAGTTATCTGGGAACACCCTTGACTTTGTTGACCCCCCCACCGCTGCTTCCAACGCAGCCCTCTAACACGCACCAATTTGTTTGATTTCTAGAGAACATGAATAGTCCAGATAATGAATGAATGAATGAATGTCTTTTATTTTGGTCATTCATTACAGAATAACAAGAGTCAAAAATATTTGTGTAAATAGTCCACTTACAGAAACTGACCGAAAAGGTGTAGGCTGAAGTTTTAGCTCATTACACCTACCCTCAAATCTTATTATTTAAGACACTACTAGTTTGGTTACAAAAAACAAAACATATCAGAACAAAATTTCTTTCAAGAATTTCTTTCAAAACAAAACAAATGAAACAAACAAAAAACAAAACAGAAGTCACACTCACAAAAAATAATCAAACCGACCTTTTATATTTGTTAAGCACCATTTTTTTTAAACACAATTTTAAATCTGGAAAGTGAACTACACATTCTTAATTCCATGGCACAAGTACTCCACAAGTTAACCCCTTTAACTGAAATACACCTGTTGTTTATGTTTGTCCTTACCTTTGGTTTTTTATACACACCTATTCCCCTTAGTTCATACCGGCTCTCTCTAGTTTCAAAAAACCTCTGAATACTGTTGGGAAGCAAATGATTGTATGCCTTGTACGTAAAGTACAGATTTCCTAGAAAGGTACTGTCACTTTATAATACTGCATGTCAGCCACACCACTTGCTAAACGAGAGACTGGCTTTTACTTGACTTCTGATTATTATTCAAAGAACATTAGTACACTAAGTCAGTTCTTACTGCCTTTGTTTAAGAAGCTGAGGTGTCTGCTTCTTTACATACACAGGCATGTGTTGTGTTGTATATCTAGAAGTTGTGGATAAGCCCTCCAGATGTATCCACATGTGGATAGCATGCATGACTTCATCTCTTTAACTTTGACAGGCTCAGATGAAGAACGCGAGGTGTTTAAAAAGGCCAACCACCAAAACAAGCTGCTCCATCAGCAGCAGCAGAACGGAGGACTACACGTCACCATCAAGGTCACATCAGACATGAGGAAGGGCTGCGACTTTGACGTGTTTGCCGTCGTTACCAATAACACACAAAGTGAAAAGAAGTGCCGCATGGTGTTCGGCTCCTGTGCCGTGTCTTACAATGGCTCCATTGGAGAGAACTGTGGTTTTAAAGATCTGCTCAATGTTGAACTCTCACCTGGAGCAGGTAAGCCTCCCTTTGTAGTTTTTAGATGGTAATCCTTTTTTTTTGTATTTGACTGTAAGTATCATTTGTTCTGTGTGTTCTTCTAGAGAGGCGGGTTCCACTAAGGCTGAACTACTCTAAGTACGGCGGTCTGCTCACTGAAGACAACCTAATCCGGCTGGCAGCTCTTCTGTTGGATTACAGCACCAGCGAGCATGTACTGGCAGTGAGAAACATAGTGCTGGAGAACCCTGAAATCAAAGTCAGAGTGAGTACAATCAACTACAACAAAGCATGTTAACTTAACAAAGAGATAGCAGTTTATCAATTCTGTCCTGACAACTTTTGGCTTCCAAATGCAGACTTGGATATGTGTAAGAAAAAGTTGTGAAAAATGAATCTGTTGAGTCTCTACAGCTTTGAGAAGGGGTCTACAATATGTATAAACAAAGCTCAGATCAAGCTTAAGTGTGCTGTACTTGTTTCGACACTTTCATCAAGTAACACCCAGATGTCTCTGTTGCTCTGCAGATTCTGGGTGAACCAAAGGAGAATCGGAAGCTGGCTGCAGAAATCACCCTTCAAAACCCTCTACCAGAGCCGCTGGAAGACTGCTGCTTCAGCATCGAGGGGTCCAACCTCACTGGGGGGCGCGTCATCTCTGAGAGGTTGTATAAATTCCTCCCTAATCACTGAGAAATATTATTACTCTTTACATACACAGAGCAGCAATAAAGCAGGTGTAAACTGGAAACCACAACGCAACATAAACTGCATTCTTTTTAGACCAAGACTCACTCAAAATATGTAAAAGGCACTTTTTTTTACCAGCTTTTCTTTGGTCATTTGGAAAACCATTGATTTTGTGTCATAGAAATGTGTCTTCCAAGTTTAACTTCCAGACTCTTGCATATGTGTTATACTGTTTTATGATTTGTTGCTCTTGTTATTCAGCCTCCAGATGTCGGGTTGGATGTGCTGTTGTTTAGTTAGGACAGAAGTCGGCTGCTCAGTGTTATTGGCAACAAAACTGTTATCGAAGCATATTTCATCTGTCAAACACTACGGCTTCATGTACACCATGTCCTTACAAAGACCAAACTGTCATGGTTTCAGTCTGTGGTGAACAGTTGTCTAACATTTATACAATCAGAGGAGTGAGAAAGTCCTCTTAGTCTGTGTCAAAAAAATTTAATCTTTAAATATTTACCTTGCAGGATGGGCTCGTCAGTGGGACCAGGGCAGGACGCCAAGGTGAAAATCTACTTCACTCCCACCCATTCTGGGCTGAGAAAGCTGGTGGTCGACTTCGACAGCAACAAGCTGTGTCACGTCAAGGGCTACAGAAATGTCATCATTGGAAAATAATGGGTTCAATACCTTTGCAGTGTGTAATGCAACATTTGTACTCTTCTATTGAAACTGTCGAGCCGTTTGAAAACGGGAACCTGCTTGTGCAGTCGTGATTCATATATTTGATTTTGAAGTAGCTCAGTGTATATTCCTTATGGCTACATGTATATCAGTTCTTTTATTCAGGATCACAGATATTGATATGTGACCTTAAAAGCACTTTGTATTCATTATGTCAAATCCAATCAGAGCATGCAAAACTTCACGAGAGAATGTACCGTTTCTTTTCACAAATATAACTCATGATTTGTATTTTTAGTACTATGTACTATTTTTATACTTTTTCAGTGGTGCAATTAAAGAGTTGTGTCTTCACATTATCTTCGACCTTCACTGAGGATGCAATAGATTGCCATGTAAAGATGCAGAAATCTTCCAAATCTCATAGATGTCCTTTTAGTTGATAGTTTAGGTATATAAGGAATGTGTCATTGGCTGATCAGGATATATAATCCTGCTATGTTATGCACTAAAGAAATCAACCACATTCCACCATGAATATAGATATAGTAATGGCATTAAATGTTCATTTCAATCAGCCTCCAACCTCAAAGTCCCCATCTTCTTACTACTGGGACACATAATATTTGAAACGCCTGCTCGTGGTCAGATTACAGTTTAAAATGGTTATTTTGCATTCCATTTAAAGCTTTTACTGGCAAACCTTACTATGAATGACCAACTTTTGGAAAAACAATACAGACTTATCTGGGATCAAATCATTGTGATTCTCTTCCTTCAAATAGAGTAAAGGCTGCTCTCTTCAGGCCACAAACAGTAATTGCGGTTATTAAAAAGAAGGAGTCACACAGTATCTGGCAGCAACACACACTGGTTTCTAATGTGTTTGTGACATGAGGAGAAAACATGTAAAAATATCTATTAAAGGGATTTTACAGAGAAACTCAAAACTGAATCATCTTTCCTTCTTACCATCCTTTAGTAATTGAACAGTAATCTATGCTTATAAATCATCTCTTGTCCTCCCCTGCACCACATCTGTACGCTTTAGCAGCTTTAAGTTGAATTTCTCTGCACAGTTCAAATTAAGGACACGGGGATAAAACAATAAAAACTTTTAAGTTTGTGCCACCAATCCACAACATGTATTTACAAGGAACATGACTTACCCACAGTCTCTCTGTCGTTCTTTGGTTCCAGTACACGACAGAGGTTCTTTCATAGGAAATAGACATTAGTCCAAAATGAGTCAGCTTTCTTTACACTCTTTTTATGTACGTATGAAAAAGGTTACTTTAACTACTTGAAACCTTTATTTTGTACTGTGGTGGAATCAATCCCTTCTCCGAGTGTTTAGCATAGTGAGTCTTCAGGATAGTAAATAAAAACAATACAGAAAGCACTTCAATGTGTTTTCAAATTAATGTATTCAACAAAGCAGATATCAAACAGCAGAACTTAAACACAGTTAAGGGATTCAAATGACAAAGACATGAAAGTAAAGAATAAAAAGTTAGGACTGTGGTTGAGAAAAATGGTGACAAAAGTTTGAAGAGATTAACGTACTTATGTCTCTGGAGTCATTTGGTTAAGTAGCAGTAGAGTTTAATTTACTTGAATGATAATAAAAGTCTACGTTGCTGAGTAAGAATGTACACAAGAATATATATTTTAACTTGATGTGACGAAAGCATATATTTTTTATATTGCAAACATTCCAGTAGTTTTATAGAAAGTTAAGTACATTGTTTAAACATAGATTACATGGATGAAATCAATGTGCTTTGAAAAGATTAGATGTAGGAAAAAAAAAGCTGAATTCATTCTTTATTCCTTTAAAAAGCATTTACTTTGAAAGACTGCAGCTTTTGGCTTTTGCTCATGTAAGAACTGGCACATTGCAAAGGAAACCGTCCTTTCTCTCTGTTAAAAAAAAACTTCAAGTTAGCTTTGATATTGAATACAAATTGTCCAGTTTTGTCTGACTCTTCGTCTCTGTGGTGACGTGTGTGTGTGTGTGTGTGTGTGTGTGTGTTGATGACAGTCCCTTATTGGAGAGAAATGTCTTGAACATGCAGACAGATGGCAGACCCTCCTCTTTAAATCAGGCAGCTCTCGGTACAGTCAGTGGTGCTGCCGGCTGATCTCCTCTTCAGGCCCCTGCCCTCAGTTTGGTGCTGTGGCTGCTGCTGCTGCTGCTGGTGTATGCCCTGTCTCCTCTCAGGCTCCACCTGGAGGTAGGCCCGAACACGGTGGTGTTGTTGTCCTTTGGTGCCACTGAAGTCGATGACTCGACACTCGTATGTGCCCTCGTCTGATGGCTTGACACTGGAGAGGCGGAGCTTGTGGGAGATGTTGCTGCCGGCAACTTTTACAACCTTTTAGTCATAAAAGACAAAAAATATTTTATTCAAAGCCATATGTCAGAAGATTGGTATGTCTGAAATCTTTCACTCAGCCAGCTGTCCTGACGATGTAAACAAAGTGAAGATAGGACTCTGAAAACTCTGAAAACATCACAGACAGTGGGACTCGGGTGTTACACCCATTGTAGACAGTCATGACTCACAGAGTTATTTTCAGAGGATATACTTGATTTATATTATATTTAAGTGTGAAAAATCACATAGAAAGCCTTTAAGTACTATATAGTGAGCTCATCAGTAAAATGAAAGCAAAACTTTAGGGCACTACATTTTCTCTGCACTGTTAACTTCAATGCAGCTTGAAATAGTGCTATATAGGGAATAATTGTCAAACAGTTTTAACAAGCACAACAAAATGGCAAGCCAACAATATAAAGGACCATACAGTTATGACTTCCAGGACACAGTCTGTCTCATTTCAAACTGCATAAAAAACATGCTCATAGTTCAGTTTGATATTGTCTTTTGCGTTGTGCTCGTTGACATGTTGTTGTATGATCAGACTCACGCTAATTTTGGTGGCATCTTTTGATGTTTTCTCCAGGGGTTCAACCTGCACAGAAATATGGATGATGAATAAGCAACAGAAGGCTTATCAAGGCTGAAAAACATTACAGTAAGAAACATGTTTGATATCTTTAACAAAACTCAGCTTCTAAGGACTAAAGATGCCATCATTGTAGTTCCTTCAGTGTCTGGTGGTTAACCTTTAATGTATGTTTGTGTGTGTGTGTGTGTGTGTGTGTGTGTGTGTG
This sequence comes from Labrus mixtus, assembly GCF_963584025.1. Lineage (NCBI taxonomy): Eukaryota > Metazoa > Chordata > Actinopteri > Labriformes > Labridae > Labrus > Labrus mixtus. The sequence goes on along the minus strand of NC_083618.1, from coordinate 2,960,134 downwards.
TGTGTGTGTGTGTGTGTGTGTGTGTGTGTGTGTGTGTGTGTGTGTGTGTGCTTTAATATGCATGTATGATTGTGTGTGTAGAACTCCAAATCTAAAGAACCAAGCACATAAGCCTCTGAAAAGCCTGCTGTGTGTGGATGTGTATGCAGAGGCACTGAGGTATTCAGTTTGGCATAGATATGAATTATGCATGCAGCAGACCAAGATTTTGAAAATCTATTTCTTTCTCAGTGCCAATTATAGAGTCTAGAGGCACAACAGGGGAGCAGAGTTCCCCCATGATGGGAGAGAATCCACCTGTTCCTCCAGTGCTAGCAAATGTGAATCAGCAATTATCCCTTCGCTGCTGTGCCAGGGGGTTTCTGCCATGGCTAATATTGCATTTTCCTCTGCCTGATATACGGGGAGCTATAGGTTCAGCTCAAGCATTGCAGTCCTGCATAAATGAAAGTGAAGCTGGAAATGGACTTTGGGATGATAAAATGTTTAACCTTGAGGACATCGACTTTGTTTGCAGAGTAAACTAAAAGTAGATATCATGTATAAGAAAATAGCTGTAGTTTAAAGTTCAGAAATAAATATCTATCTATCTAGTAATATTCTGTACGGCTTTTCTTTGACTTCAATAGAGATTTCTAAAAATGCTGTTTAGTTAAATATAGACAGAAATCAAAATGTTTAATGGACGATAAACAATATTCAAATATAACATTTTATCAGCTATTTAGAGAAAGGCTTAGTGTCCTCTAATATTTACCTGTTCTACAGAATAAAAATAATATAGAATAGAATAGAATAGATCTCTCTCTCCAGATAAAACAGTAAAAAAAACATCAGTCAGTAACACAGACAAGCAGAGCAGCTTACACATTAAAAACAGTTCATATCATGTTTCACTTCTAATCAGTCATTTTGTTAGTCAGTTGTAGTTACACCTAACTATTTCAACAATTAGATTTAGTGTCTACTCAGTGTTTACTGTCAGAAACAGTTGTTGAGTTATGTTTAGCTCACTAAATTGGCAGTTGATTTTTCAGAGGTAATTAACCGTTTCAACACTTCACTCATTACTAACTTCTTCAAAAGCTCATGTATTCATTTTTTTCCCACCTCAACTGTTGCCTTTTACTAAAAGCTATTACTATCTGCTTTACCTAGCTCTTCCCACTGTTTCTTTATCATGTTTACTGTATATTTATTATTCAGTCGTTGTTATCACATTTGGCTAACTATTTCAACTAATACCACTTTAAGTTTAAAACAGTAATACATTATTTATTGAGCATCCACTTGCTTGCTAGTTTTTGTTGCACTGTCAATTCAACACATGGTTTTAATTAAGATCCAGACCAGGTCCTGTGAGGCCCCCCCGGGCACATGTTGTTCTAGTCTTGGTCCGAATCTATCGGCATCAGTGAAATATGAGCTGAGTCATATTTTGCTCATGCTGTTTTCCAGCTCATTTTGTGGTCGAAGAGAACACGTCTGCTAACACTGGCAATCTGTCAAGAGCAAAGTTTGAAATCTGAAGCACCGCAAAAACATGTGGAAACATTATCTGTGGATTGAGTAACTGAAATGTCTGAGACAACTTATCCCTTCTCACCCTCAGAGTCAGTAACACATGCCTCTTTATTATAATTGACCACTAGAAATATTTCATTTGTGACTTTTTCTCTAAATTGTCAAACCTGGCTCCACGCTATATCCTCTATGTCTCCTCTACTGAAGCTAGTGCTTGTATGACATTTAAGGCCACCCTTCTAACTGTCCTGAACTTGGAACTGGTCTTGCTGTCTTATCACAATAAAGAGGAAAAAAGAAGATAACATATACACTTAAAGACAAACGAGAATTATTTGATGATATCTGGGGCCTATATATTAATTTTCTTCAGGATAAAGATCTGTCACATATTTTGAGCTCGCCTGGTAAAGAGTTGGCAATGTCTGTAATTGTGGTCATTTTTGCAGAAACTCCTAGGGCAGAATATTTGTGATTAACAAATCATCTATGGCAATGTACTCCGTCTTGTTATTTTTATTTAATACGGACAGTAATCATTTTGCAACATTTTGTAATTAAAGTTTTTTATTTTTTTTTATTTTGTATTATTATATTTTACTTTTTATAAATGTGTATATATGTGCATGTGTATATCTTCCTTAGAATTTATTTAATTGTAATTGTGTGTCTTGTAAAAATGTTTAAAACTCAATAAACATATTGTTAAAAAAAATAAAGAGGAAAAAAGCTGGACTGCTGCCTTCTCGTTACTCTAGCTGCGTGCTGTTTGTGGGGATCCAGTCAAGTATGTTACCACCTCTAAGGTGTCCAACTTGGCACAAAGTCCTGCAGCCTTTTTCACTGACTGCCTCTCTGATGTGAGTTTGATTTCCTTAACGTGCCCTGGTTGACTGTCCTGAGCACTCCACAATTGCTGGAGAGAGCTTTTAATGCAAACATGACATTTTCTATCTGTTTGACTTCCTCAAATCTGTGTCGGGGTAAAAGACGCAAAGTGTGTGGAGTGATTGCAACATGCTGGAAAACTCACTTCTAAGCTGGCATTATGAGGTGATGACACAATATTTTAAAGTGTTAGAGGTATTGTTAATTCACTAAAGATCAGCATTCCATCAATTGTCAGCCCTGTTTGGTTAAACCTAACCCTGCCTTAACCCAGCTGGTAACTTTACATCACAGCTTACATCATTAGTGATCTGGGACGTCTTCGCTTGCCGGCCGCTGTGGTCCTTGATGTACCACCACTGGATCTCCAGGGAGTAGGAGGGCGAGCCCGCCCCACGGAAGGAACAAGCCATTTCTACATCCTCACCGCTCTGTGTCGTGATGTCATGTGGAACTTCTGTAAAGAGCGCTGAAAGAAAGAAAAAAGAAAGAGAATTGTAAAACAAACTCTACAAACCTGCTGTTACCGCTGTAAAACAGTTGCTATGGTTACTTGGTGTCCATTTGTTGGAATTATCCATCATGTATAATTCATAACCTATATTATTATTAATATACAGATTTGCCACTTGCCCAGAGAACTTCACATTATCTGCTTTGAACTCCAGTGACTGTTGGGAGTGTCATCACAGATCATTTTCTGTAACACTTTCCTGACACGTGCAGATTGTTCATGAGGGAGGCTTCAAGCAAAGCATGCTAAAGCAAAAAATGGAGACATAAACTGACCCTAAAGTACCTTTATCTAAAAACAGCACACATTTTTTAAAAAACTCTATGAAAGATTAAAGCCCATCTTTTCTTTTCATGATCACAGGAAAGATATTTTTCCCTCTTTGAAATATGCACCCTTTAGTGAATATCATACAAAAAACAAAGAAAGATTAAAATAAAAGGCACGAATCAGACTCTTTATAGAAGAACTATTATAAGATTAAGAAACAATTGTGAATTCTTTTTTTGGAAACCTCATTGTGTCCACCTATTGAGATGTCTACATTTATCTTGAAAACTATGGAGAAGGGTTTGAAGCACAGATATTGATTTATTTACTATATTTACTTTTCAATAAGAAAAATGGGAACGGTATATTCACTTTAATAATGGGCTAACAGGCTTCACGCTGGTTAAATTCAAACATTGCATACAATTAAACCAACAGCAAGGATCTTTTTTTTTGTTCTTCTAATTTCTGTACATCTGCATGCTAAGGTAACATCAGAAGACGTTATCTCATTATCTCAGTTTATTCAATATTCATTCAGTACAAGTAAATCTAAAGATAATATACTGTGTAGGAAATACATAATGCATAATAAACATTTGCATTGTTTAAATCTAAGTTTATAGTTGTAATCCCTATTGAGGATTATTTTCAGCTTCCTCCTCCTATCACTCATTCCACTCCTACATCGTCCCTCTCAGGCTCACTGATACCATTGATTATGTTTGAGCGCATTTAGGAAATATGACAGGAATAGGAGTATTTGTGTCATCTGATTGACTTGGCCCTTAAGGGTTATGCAGAGGTGCACTGCTTGAAATTCGTCAGTGACTCATTTGTTTGGAGAAAAGGTACTGCAGGGACAGAGCTGTGCAAGGGGCCAGGAAGGAAGAGACAGGAAGAGGAAAGGAGAGAAAGGGTAGAACTGAGGTGAGCGTGTCGAGAAAGAAAGAGACAAGAAGGTAAAGGGATAGGGACACACACACACACACACACACACACACACACACACATAAGGAAGGAAAGAAAGAAACATGTGAATAGCTGCAGCTATATTTACAGAACAACGTCACTTTATAACTTACACAGACTACCAATAACAGCTTTTTACTGTACATCCCAGACAAGCTAACAGCAATAACACATTCCTCATCTGAGTCAGTTATGAATAGGCTTAATTTAGGCTTAATAACATATGAATCCTGAACAAATACTCAGGAAAGTCTTCACATTTAGGATTTAAGACCCTGAAAATGTCTCCTCACTTCATAAAAATGTGTTATAGTGATAAACACGTGTTCATTCATGGAAACCTGGAGGTACTTTTAAAAGCCGTCAGCACTGTCTTTCGCACTCTTAAGTTCAGCTCTCCTCTATTGTGCTAAAAGTAAAAAGTGAAATATGTATGTAACAATACTGTGGTTAGTGCACACGACCCATGTACGGAGGCTGTAGTCATCCAGGTGGGCGGCCCGGGTTAGAATCTGACCTGTGGCTCCTTTCTCGCATGTCATTCCCCACTCTCTCTCTCTCTCTCTCTCCCCAGTTTCTGACTCTATCCACTGTCCTATCTCTAAATGAAGGCACAAAAAAAGGACTAAAAATAAACAATACTATGCTATTATGAAATAAAAAGAAATGAAAACAAAACAAAAAGTTAACCCAGGATCTGTTTACAAGCCATAATCTCATCAGTGAGGTCTTCATTAGACGAGATGGTCGGCTTGAGAAAGAGCTATAGGAAGAGGACCTGAAGTTGTATATTTTCTTGTCTTTTTGTGATATGTTAATCTTTATCAATCAAAATTCATTTAAGTTGATTCATACATTTGCAACGTTTATCACTAAATTAGAATTATTTTCATTCTTGCTGATTTCTAATCATGGTTTTCTCCAAGATCCACTTCCTGGTTGAGGATGGTGCTCTCATCCTCAACCTCATAAAGTGAGACTTTAAGAGAGGGAAGGACAGTGATATCTCTTTGTGAAATGTGTTTAAAATCAGCTGTGGTCTAATAAAAGTTAGCTTGAATACTATATCTTACACTTGTTATACATTTTAATGCTTGACGAAAAGGTTGATGTTAACAATATACTTTATATCTTTAAGAGTTGGTTGAACTATGTACTTCTTAATAGCAAAATGGTTCATCCAAAAAGTATTTAATGCTATTGTTTGCCACCTGTGGGATCTTTTCTGTTGGCTGGTTCCCTGCTTTAATGAGAGTTTTCTGCATTTTTACCTCTTTTGGACATCAGTATAACAAAGCTCTAATCAAATCCTGTGCTTTAGTATTTACTGCTGGCTTACATCCTGATCAACAGGAAAATGTTTTTGGCTATTGTCTTTATTCCGTTTTAAAAGTTTGTTAAAAAGATGGAAAATGCTGAAAAGTGCAAACCCTTTTACTAAGGATTATTATTATTATTATTATTATTTCATTTTGGATATTATTACTCTAGAACATTTACAGATATTACACTGTTTCACAATCTAACTCAATACTAAGATGTGATTTTATTGATGTGAATCTAAGTATGGATAAACATAGATGAAAAACAAAACCAACGCTTCTGCACAGGTTTCTTGTGAATTAAATCACAGTAGTATATATTTTCTGGGACATGTTCCTGTGGTGCTACCTGTTTCAGTGATGCCTTATTGACTGTAATCACAGCTGGTGAAATGATCCACCTTCATCTGATGATGCCTGTCTGTTCTAATGACAGGAAATGCAGGATTAAAAAAAAAAAAGAGCTGACAAGCAAATACTTTCTTAAATGATTTTTGAAAACTTGCTCTGCTAAATTACAATGTGTTTATAAGCGGGAAAGAAAAATGCCCCTGACTACATTTTAAGAATTAAAGCAACTTGTGTGAGTGTTTAGAAGCTGTTATCGGGCTTTTTCACATTAGGCACAATCGTTAACGTGCCGGAAAACGATTGCTCCCCCTTCCCTCTATTCTGCTGGTCTGCGTTTACATTAGTGACATTGTTGAGTACCCGAGAACATTTGGGCATGTCCGATGCACATAGTTGGTTTGTTAATTCGGCAAAAAGCAGAAAGAAGTAGCAGCCATGGCAACCACTTGCGGGTTGAGTCCACCCAGCTGTGGATGTTATTTCTGTTACGCCAACAATGACCCTCTCCCTACTTCCACATGTACCGTGCAGCTCAGAGAATGAAATGGGCCATGCTGCACAGATACCACATTTTTTTAAGCGACAGAAGCCGTTTAGAATGACGTCACATAGTGTTCCTCTTCCTTGTTTGAGCATGGTTACCTTCACATCTGCTGCTAACTTGAATACTAATGAGTCATGCCCGAGACCACCTCTTCAAGCGGACTCGGGCACAGTACCGTGAGTACAGTATGTTTGTGTTCATACTTATTAAATAAACTACACTTTAGGGTCAGGCCTGGGTCCCGAATGTAATATCAACAATCTACAAAAATATGTTCCTCATTTTCAGTCCTATTCTTATTTCCAACATTATTTTCTTCTCTATATCTTCCTTTTCAGGACTGCCAACCCCTATCCCAAATGCCTGATGATGGGAACAAGAAGGTAAGTCTAAATTTATCACAATGTCTTGTAATAATGTGTTTTGAACATATGGTGCCACAGTTGAAGCCTAGAAAAGAAGAGAACTTCACTGTGCATAAAAACAATACAGGGGAAGGCCTTTCAATCATCTGGGTTTTCTTAGTATTTGATGCAGCAACTGGCAGGTTTTTTTTTGTCCTTGAGATACAGTATGAACAGGCAGTGGCAGAGCACAGCTTGCAGCATCTGTCACTTTAAAGAGACTGAAAGAACACCGTAAAAGACAAAGAAAGAGTGACAAGTGAGAACAAAAAAGGCTGCTATGAAAATCAAATTAGAAAAAAAACAAACTGTGCTGCATCTCAAAATAAAGGAAAGCTGGGGCAGCTGTGGCTTTATGGTGGAGTCTCTCAACCAAGCTCCTGAAGACACATGGCAAAGTGTCCTTGGGCACTGAACCCTCAATTGTTCCACCTGAGAAACTGGTGGTGTGTACATGTAGTATGGATGGTTGGACACTTTTTCAGCCTCTGCTATGGTGACATGGTGTAAACTTGCTTTGGGTAGATGGAAGTGCTTTACAAGATAAAGTCCATTAACATTCATTTTTCATTATTGGACATTTTCAATTTAACGGTTGCTCATTTCCAACTATAACAAGGCACAGCCAATCTGTTAAAGTTTTTATTCTCATGCAGATTGAAATGGTTTTTCATGAAAACCAAGAGCAAAAGTGTAAGGAATATATTTATCTTCTATCATGTGAGGTGCAACTTTAACACAAACATAAAATGATCGTAATTTCTTGATGCCAATAACACTACCACATATTGAGCGCATACAGTATGAATACTTAATTTCTTGTATTTGCTTCTTTGAGTATATACAGTATTATATAGATATATTTTTTTACCAAAGTACTAAATTGAAGATTTTTCAATTAGAGAACAGACTCACTGGTGCCCTCTTGTGGTCAAATTACGATATGACATCAGCTACCACAACATATTGGGACTAACACAACGCTAAAAGCTCATGTGGGGGTACACCTTTGCCTACAGTTAGTAACTGAATCCAAATATACTTCCAGGGGGATTTCATCCAATCTGCCTGAAGCTGTCATACTCTTTTCAATCTGAAGACATTTAGACCTAGTCCTTTAACATGATCTTATAGCCCTCATATTCATGGATTTAAACCCTTTACATTGTTCTCATTTTGAGAATGAATCAGCTGCAGACTGAATTAACCTCTGGTTTAAAATGAGATGCCTGCTCTTGTTTTTGTATGTCTGCAATAAGGGAGCTGTTGTATATCCATTTACAATGTATTTCAAGTGGGAGAAAGATTGTTTCTGTATCTACTGCTTATAGTTTCACAGTTGTGCATTATGGCCATTATACTGACTTCTTAAAAGCAATACATTTTTGCCTGATGTTTGTCTGACTCTGTTTGTCTTTAAAACAGACCACATAAGTATAATCAAAATCAATTTTGATTATGATCTCACAAAATATTATACCTTGATACCTTTTTTCAGATTAAATGTTAAGCCCTTTATGAGAACTTTATACAAAAAAAACAGTACAAAGGAGATGATGGTGAAATAATGAGGCTAGCATAGTCTTTCCAGTCGTTTGAAGTTGTAGCATATCAAGTCAAGGAGAGAACTGTACGGGGAGTCCTCAAATACACCCATGAGTCCAGAGCTTCAGTAGGACAGGCTTATAGCTGCAAGGTAACACCTGCACTTTCACATTTTCCCAGTCAGACAGCCAATAAGACCTAGTTCTGAAACAGTATTTTTCAGATATCTGCCTCTTTTTTTTCTGTAGTTTAAACCCTTTCATATCTCATGTCTCTCTCTGCACCTCAGAAACATCTCAAGTCGTGTTGTTAAAAACGCACTACTTTTCTCACTTCCTTTTCTGTTTCCCTTTTCCCATTAGAGACTCCATCTATCTCATTTTTCCTGTACTCTCACCTACCTTCCTGCTTTAATTCACTTCCTCTCTCGCTGAGCTTGCTGTCTGTGTCTGTTGCCTCTGCTGTGTGGCATAAAGAGATGCTTCCAGCTCTCTAACTAGCTGCCTATACATTTCCTGGAGCTATGCCAACTGTCTCTGGCACGACGTGCTGAGCATCCTGGGAGAGCCTTAGTGTCTGTGTGTGTGTCTCTCACATTGTGTGGTGCCCTGTGGATAGTCAACACACACTGTATGTGTGGAGTTGTGAGGATTGAAGCTGTGTATTATCAGTCCATTATAAATTGACTGCATTCACTAAGCAGCTGTTTCCCGCTGAAGTCATGTATGGGAAGCTCAAAGAGTGCTGTCCTAATGGTTTGTCTTCACGTTGTACACCGTGTAAAATGCAGAGAGAGACAAATATTTATCAATAAACAGTGCAGGGACAACTTCCAAGTTTTATATGATTCATTATAGACAACAGTTAACATTATTGTGTTGTGCAGTATGATAAGAAGTTGAACTTGCTAAGAGTAGTGTTAGCATAGTGAGTGTTTGAACGCAAAGATGTCAGCGTTAGCAAATTTCCAGTAGACGGTCATATCGATGGGAAGTGGCTAAGTGCTAAAAACTAGCTGTTGTCTGATGGTAGATAATGGTTTATCAATGTTGTTTTTACAAAGTTAAAGGCTTTATATGCGTAATTTTTCGTAATATAAATCAAGTATATCCTCTGAAAATAACTCTGTGAGTCATGACTGTCTACAATGGGTGTAACACCCGAGTCCCACTGTCTGTGATGTTTTCAGAGTTTTCAGAGTCCTATCTTCACTTTGTTTACATCGTCAGGACGGCCGGCTGACTCCTCCCCTCACGTATAAAAGTTGTTTAATTGAGGGACTAGAGAAAAGAAGAATAACATACTGTACTCACTGATTAACTGTGTTTCTAGATCACGCTCATTTCAGGTAAATTTACATGCAGTGTGAAGATACGAGCATAATAAAGATTGCTAGCATTAGCATGCTAACACAACAATGCAGCGTGAGTTGTTTTGGTTTCATGCTGGTGCTCAAGAGCGACATCTACTGGATCAAAAAATTGCAAATAAAGCCTTTAAGCATGTTTATGCCTTTCCTATTGTATCTCATAACACTTTCAAAATGTCATGTTAACATTGATCCACTTCCTAGCTAATGACATACGCCATTGTCTGACAGTAATGGTCAAATATGTTGTTTAGCTTTCAATATGGCATTATGTCCCTTCTGGAGGTTCACTGCTGGCTGTGTTTTTGTTTGCAGATCAAGGTATCTTATTCCTAAACATCTTCCAACCTGGAAAACACCAGTAAGCCTATAGCATATAGCGTCCCCAAGTTATGTCTGAGGAGAATGGATCCTCCTATAAATATAATCAATCAACACTGTGTTTCTGTTACATGTTTCATCCATACCATGCATCAAAATGTGTCCCACAAGAAGCTAATGGAGAATGTGGAGCCTCTGCAATTCACATACAACAACAGACAGATTCATCTCTTCAGACACACACACACACACACACACACACACACACACACACACACACACACACACACACACACACACACACACACACACACACACACACACACACACACGACATAAGCATGGGAAATCCAAGCCATTCAAAAGAGATTGCTGGATAAAATAAGAACTATCAGTCCATGTCTTCTAATTTGAGAATCCCTTATTATGTAATTTAAAGGAAAATAGAATATGTTTAAAATGTGTAATTAAAATGCTTTGATAGTTTTGACAGACACAAAGATGTCTGAGTACATCTCAAACCATGAAAACCAAATCATGCTCCAAACTTTGCACCTTCCTTCCTCCTACTCTTCCTCTCTCTCCTCCTCCTCTTCCTCTCTATCCTCCTCCTCTTCCTCTCTCTCCTCCTCCTACTCTTCCTCTCTCTCCTCCTCCTACTCTTCCTCTCTCTCCTCCTCTCGTCCTCCATCTCTTGCTCCTGCTCTTCCTCCTCCTCTGGGCTTTATTGATCTCACAGTTGTCAGATTGCCTCTCAGTTTGTGATTCAGGCTCCTTCCTCTACCTGCCTGTTAAACACAACTTGTTGACAAACAGACAGCCTTCCTGTGAGCGCTGTGTCAATGTCTGGGCCTGACAAGCCTGCTTAGCAGACATCCAACTGTTTCCCTAATCACAGCAGCTTCACCAGAAATCAATCCAATAACCTTGGTGGAATGCTAAACCAACACGAAAGCTGACTCCACTGGAACATTTTCAGCCCTGGACTGGGGGAGAGAGTGAAGGTGTGTTTTTTTGAGGTGAGGAAATGAACTTACAGAGAAATCTTAAACACACTACCTCTTATTTATCTCACTATATCGCTGACACATGATGGTTTTTTCTTCCTCTTACAGATTTTTATAAAGGCAGTCTTCAAACAGAGGCAGGGTATACCTCATTTGAAGATGCAACTTCTGTACTGTACATGTACTTTCAAAATGCCTCCTCTGCTTTTTTAACTACTTTGCTCAGAAAGCAATGATAGGTATGAGAACGCAGAGGCTACTGCTAAAGACTCATTAAAAATAAAAGGGGGGATAAAACAATGAGAGAAGGCAGATGCAGTGAAAAAAAAAGAAAGCTAAGACTCCTGGACTTCTCAAACCTCACCTTAATATTTTGATCAGGTCCCAGGCAGAATGAGAGATAAATCCAGCCTGAGAGCCAGTGCGAGGTCAATCCATAACCCCCCCCCCCCCCCCCCCCATCCTCCTCTCTGCTGAAGAGAAAGCTTGAGCTGTTTGAGGATAACTAAATTACAAAAGGCTTATTAGCATCTGTTTCTTTGCTTGTCTATGTGAGTGAGAGTTTGTGAGTGAGCGAGATGGAGAAAAGCTCGTCACCAACCTACAGTAGTAAGCATCTGTTTTTTAGTCGAGCCATAAGAGGAGAAGAAATTTCTTTCTATGTTTTCATGTCACTCGAAAAGGTAAGAACAAGTGTTACAGTTCATTAATTAATTACAGCTGTTTCTTAAAACAGCAGTTAATGGTGACATTTCATTTTGGGGGACTACTTAAAGTAGATTTATACACTTTTTGTGAACTTAGTTTAATACATAGCTTAGGTGAATTAATATAAACTATAATTCTCGGTTCTTGTTAATTAAATTGGCCATGGTATGGCTCACTTATCTTTAAGGGTTTCTGGAAAACAATGGCGTTCAATGGCACAGATGAAAAAGTCATATCAGGCTCTGAATACTAGAGCTGTTGTTACTACTTATTTGAAATTCCAATCACATGCAAAGTCCAAACCAAATTCAATGATGGAAAAGCACTGCAAGTACAAATGAAGAAACGGATGCATTAAAAGGCTAACATGCTGTCAAAACAAAAACATTTCAAAGTCAAAACCAAACAAACCTACGGAGCCCCTGAAGTCCAGAAAAGTAAAAAAATGAATATCTTAGGATATTAGATATTAGATATATAAGATATTTTATTTGTACTTTTTCTGGACCACAGGGGCTACATACAAACTACTAACATACATGCAAAAGAAAAACGTTGCATATGGATGTGGTCCAGGCCTGTAGGGGGCATTACTTTGAACTGGATTTTAGTGAAAATCAAAAGTAATTTACAAAGCTGGACTTGGTTGGTGGGAGAAAGACGTTTTTAGGCCCCATGAGGGTGGAGGGCGCCATTGACATTTTTTTTGCAGATGACATTGCATTTGCTGTGGACTTTTGCACTGATCTTTTTGAATTTGTAATTTTGTAACTTGATTTATTTATAGAAACTGTTTCAGCATTTGCAGCTGTTATTGGTCACCACTGCAAAAATCATGGACCATGTATAGTGGCAAAAAAAACAAGTAATGAAGGACAAGAAGCAAAGAGAATATACAGAGGGCAAAGAATGAAAAGAAATACAAGGGTATATAATGTCTGAAATGTAATCATGTTTAGCCTTACAGTAAATTTGAAAGCATGAGAACACAGAAGAGAGAGGTGTTTCTACTACTAGAGGAATTTCAAATGAAGCCCTTGTAGTCTAAATCATTGTAGAAAATATTTTCCAGGTTTAGAACAAAAATATTTTACATGAAAAGTTTCCTCCTTATAGGGACTGCTTGTAAAGTCAGAGTCATTAGCTCAGTACCTTCATTTGAGCCTCATCCTGAGGGCACTGAATCATTGAATCTGACACAGTGAATACATAACCGTTGTAACTTCCTCCTCTAGTGAATGTAAACAGAATCCCTGAGAGAAAAGGTATTTCTCTAACTTGATGAATGGTTTTGATATTGAGGGAAGCCCCAAAGGTTGGTTACGTGAGGAACTCCTGTTATAAACAAACCTGCTGCAGATATCTATCCTGATCTCAAATAGCTTTCATCTCCATCTGCAATCAATTTTTGAAGTTTTAGGGTTTTTATTTTTATCCAATACCAACAAAGCCTGTTTTGGTAGATCATGTGCTGTGAAACATGAAGTCAAATGTTACAAATAGGAAAACTGCTGTCAACCTTATTATTGTGCCAAAACATGAATCAACATTACATGTAAGTGACAAAAAATCACATTCACACTGATAAACAAAATAACTTGTCTCAGAACTCGGCACGTTAAGTTGTATTTATTTCAGAATTAGCGTTGGGGCGAACAGACAGTAGCCTCCTCAGGGAAATATTTGCATGCTGGGAGACCTTCAGCCTCAATTCAAGGTGGAAGGCGAAATAATGAAAAAAGAACAGAGCCGGTAATCAAGCTGGCAGCTGTCTGCCTGTGAGCAGCGATACTCCTGCCCACAGAGTGAATTTTTCATAGCCCATGGGACCAAAGACTCGGAGGCTATTTCTGTGTTTACTCCCTGTATGAGGCAACATATAGTAGCACGTGTTGTTGACAACACACACCAAGTCTCAGAGCAATTTTGGAGAAAGTGAGGGGCACTCCATCTGGAGTCCTCTGGGATGAAAGACAACATTATGTTCTGTTACAGTATGTTGCCCTTGAGAACCTTTAAGTGATGCTGTGTATGGTTTTATGAGAAGGCACAGTTGAGTACATCAGACACCGAGCTGCAACACATGGTGTGTCCAGTCTGCAGCAAAGCAAAGATATAAACTGGTAGCTCGGTTTCACCTTAGATTAAAGATTCTAATGTGAAGATAAAATAACATGTAGTCTAAATAAGCTCTAACCACAACATACACCTGTGAACTGTACTCAGGAGTGGAACAATTCTTCAAATCCAGGATTGATTTGATAGATTTAGATTTAAATAAACTGTAGATTAAAAAAAAACCTCACATCAATGAGTTGTGTACGGATGAACAAGAAAACAGTTTGCATGGCTGTGGTTGATCTATGTTTGCAAAGCTGCATGTAAACTGGACAATTTGTGGAATATTCCTTTTCAGTTGTCATGTAAGCAGATGAGTGGGATTCTCTGAAGTTGTTAAAAAGCATTCATTCATTAAAAGCATTAGTAGAAGGTAATGGAGAGCAAAAATATTTACATTTGAAACCTTGCTCTTAATCGCTATGATCAAAATTAAAATGTTTCGATGAACTCCTGCTTTGGAATCAAATTATGACACCACTATTCTGTATTAACCACCAATGTCAATGAAACTACAAGCAGAGGTGTTCATATCCAACACAAAATGTCTATGGCTTGGTGAATTTGTGAGCTCTTTCCTATGTGACTTTATTTTATTGAACTACTTGACTGTACTATTGGTTTTCTCTGACTGCAAAGACTCCAAATCTTGCCTTATCTCAAAAGCCTGATCTTGTTACTTCCAGAGCCTAAATCAAATGAAAAGGCAAAAAATGTGATTATCTATTTCCCTTTTTGTTTCCTACACAGAAGCCCAAAATACTGACTGGTTGTAACTTCCTAAATGTGCACGTTCCTCTTTGTCTTTACAATGGTAAATGTATCAATCCCCCGACTGCTGGTCAGACAAAAAAAGTTCTGGATAAATCTAAACTTGAGCTCTATAAAAAGATAGAGACTAATCTAAATGGTAATCTATAACTGGAACAGGTATACCATACGCTAATGCCTTCATTTGACTGAGTGAAAACATGTCGGTTGCAGCCATTGCTGTTATGCTACTTAACTGGATAAACCTTACACAGAAGATGATGCTTCCTGATAGGAATAATTAACAGTTTGTACATTCACACTGATTTCATAGCATATAACAGGGAAGTATTTCATTCAGGACAGGCCATGACAAGTTTCATTAGATGACAACATCACTGGAACAGTCAGCTGTCCCTTCAGGTTGAAATGTACTTCTTAATTTACTCTTTTCTGGTATCCTCTACACCTTGTTTAACTGTCCTCCTCTCTCCTGCTGAGCCTCTGCCAGCAGCCTGCACTGTGACAGCATGACTGTACAATCTGTTTCCTGCCTCACACACACACACACACACACACACACACACGCACACACACACACGCACAGCCGCACGCACACACACACACAGTCAGAGCCTCCATTAAATTGAAAGCCAATGCAAAGTGTTGGGGCTGGACGTCCTCATTAAGAGGCCACCAAGCAGAGTCCTGGCAGAGGATCCCAGACACTTTGGAGGCCTAATGAATCGGTACACGCCCCCTCACCGTGAGAGCGCTACGCTGGTCGGGGATAACAGGAAAAGTGCTGCTAAAGCGAGCACTAACATCACAATGTCCTCCACCTAAAACATGGGGTCTGGAAATGATTCTGAAACCAAGTGTGGCTCATCAAAACCTCACACAAGGACACACATGCAAAAACAGCATGAAGCCCTCAATGCACAGAAAGTATTGATCACTATAACCTGGTTGTTTTTCTTCACCTATGAGCGCTATAATTTGACTCAATCTTCACTTCAGCTGAAGTGGAGTCAGGGGTTGCAAGGTGCCGGTAGAGGCCCTGGATAGAAACACTCATCTGAAACAAATGACTCGGGATGGATCTAACAAGCAGCCTCTCTGCTCAGTATGAAGGCTGAGCTACCCTCTGCTTGGGCAATTTAGAGGAGAGTCTGATTGAAAAGGAAAAAAAAGATCCAGAGTATTTCTTAACCACAAAAGACACAAAGAGTAAGTTGATGGCTTTAGTTTTGTTTTCTCGGTCACGTTTTAAAAACCTAAGCTGTTCTTTTTCCAGAGGAGTTTTCACTCTTGTTAGGACTGCACAACCGGAGGCATTTCTTCTTCTTCTTTATGGCCAGTCTGAGACACAACGATTATAGC
Organism: Labrus mixtus; assembly: GCF_963584025.1. Taxonomy (NCBI): domain Eukaryota; kingdom Metazoa; phylum Chordata; class Actinopteri; order Labriformes; family Labridae; genus Labrus; species Labrus mixtus. The sequence continues at coordinate 2,944,144 of NC_083618.1, read as the reverse complement.
CTATTCTAATTAACTCCCTTTGGGATGAATGCTACTAATTGATTTTCCAACCTGCCCAAGACAGTCAATCTATTTGGAACTGCTGCACGCATGCCGCATTCATTTATAGTGATTGAGCTAAAACTAACTTGCTAAGCAGAAAAGCATCAAGGGACAACTGGTGAGACAGTGATGAATTGGTTACCACACGTTTTAATTAGATAACAGGAAATATATGTGTGGAGCTGCAGCAGGAAGTGCTTTAAAAAAGGCAGATCTAGGTAATCATACAAAAGCATCAGAAATGTAAAGAAGGATGAAAAGGCAAGAGAGAGAAAAGAAGCAAAGTAACCCCAAAATTCTTTTTTTTTCAGGAGCATTTAACAGATTGGTAATGCACCTTTCCAAAAGTAAGAATAACATTGAAGAACAGGGTACTCTATGTTTAAATTAAAGTACTTAGGACACAGTAACAAGGTTGCCTTAGTAGCTGTTTTAATCCTGAACCTTACTGACAAAAGTGCACTTGAGAAAGCCATCACATCAGGTAAAGAAAACACACACAGAGAGATAAGTTCTGACCGGTCTATGTAATACCAGCGAGTCTTGCAAACACAATAAGACATTCTTTAGTAATGTGAGACTTTACTTTAGTGTAGGTTCGCAAAATCCACTTTTTGTTACCCATCAGTTCTTATCAAAATAACTTTACTACTGTATTGGGTGTTTCAGTAGCTGTGATTTTTCACATGATGTGTTTTTCATTTACTTTCACTATTATAGAATTCAATCTCATGTCAGAACATCCATTGAGTTTCTCACCATAAATTAATCTGGTGATCACAAGTGTTCAAAGCTGGGTCAAAGGAAAACGTTTTTTTTTTTTTTACATTATTTTGCATAAAATGTAGGCCTATTCAACATTATATTTTTCAGGATAGAAGTGTAGCTAATTAAAAGCTTACTTAGACATGAGTTAAAGCTTCCTTTACTCATACAGGTAAACCCAAAAGGTGATCCAATTTCATCCTGAAACCACCATAACAGTCATGATCCCTTCAAGAAAATAAGCATTATATGTATTTTCTTTTTGTTGTTGATACTTTGTAGTGCTATTAGACCTAACTCTGGTAAATTACCAGGGTGAAAATAGAAGTGGTCATTTGACGCTACCATGTCCATAGAAACCTATAAAAAAAAAAAAATAGTATTGGTAATAGAATCAACCCGAGAGTTAAAGCAGTGTTTTTACACAAAACTTAGGCTAACTAATTAAATAATGTCAAGACATTCTAATCAGCAGTGACAGTTTGAAAACAACGTTTAAAAGCCATGCTGTTGTTGTTTTTGATAAACATAGGTTGTGTTCAAACTAACTTTAAATCGTTTTATTAGTGGACAAAGAAATTTGCTTGATAAGCTTTTTTACAAGTTGTAAACAGTGGTTTCTGTAACTAATACGATCCCAATGCTTCACCCCCTTCACCATATTCAACCACTTTTAATGGGAATAGTTATGAAGTTTAAGTGATGCATATTTGGTTTAACACGGACAACATCGAGACTTAAAACTGTCAGCATATTAATAACAGCAAGAATGAACTTAAAATATGAAACAAAATAACCACCAGGTGAACAACAACCTCTTCTTAACCCCACCCAGTCACTCCCTCTCATGAGTGATAATATATACAGATAAGAGAAGCATCATCCTCCAGCCATAGGCTACTTCCACCGACAACAGAAGTCAAACTACTCACCGTTTCCAGAGATGTGATTATCCACATCGCCGTGTCCGACGATGAGCGCTGCGTTAAGTTGAACGTAAAGTCCCGCGTACTGTAAAATCCTTAATATCACTCCAATGGCTCCCATTTTTTTTCCGGCCGGTTTCACAAGAAGTCGTATATGAAATAGTCACATTAGGAGGAGAGGCTCAATAAGATATATCCCTACCTCTGGCTCTGAGCAGCCGTCACATTCAGAAAGCTGACGCTGGAGGAGAGACTCTGCTGCTCCGCGCGGCTCTGCGGGAGGAGATGATGATGATGATGGTGATGATGATGATGATGCGGCCGGCGGAGGAGGAGGGACACGCAGCGACAGACAGGTGCAGCGGCTAACACTGACTGTAACAATTAGGCTGAGGGATCTCATGATAATTTAAGTTTAGTTATTGCACAATTGTCGTTTCGAATCCTGTTACCTCACTTCCTCATCAGTGATGTTTGTTTTAGCTTTGAAAACAGTTTATGACAATCTATTTGCTGACTGTGAATTAGTTTACCGTGGCTTATTATATTTAGTACATTTTGGTAAAGGGTCAATAGTGATGAGTTTCCTAAGTTGAAATAGTCAACAGTTTGACAACAAGGAGAGTGAGTTCATTTTCTTGCAAATCAAAACTCAGGCTTAACTAAACAGTGTAACACTGTTTGTAGTGACCAATTTTAACAAACCCAATATTGTTTGGAGAAGTCACTTGAGGGATGAATGTGGAAGCGTTCGGACACGTGCATAGCTCGAAGACATTAACACAGTCCATTGATGATTTGATTTGGATATTTCAATCCATTTATTTTAAACACTTCTTATCAAGTAAAGGAAAATATGACGAACCACTACGTCTATAAATAAAACAAACAAATCCGCGTTGGATGCGTTTAACTCTGACAGGCTGACACGGTAAAAAAACTGTTTGCCTCCATTCAATCACCTGTCCCACCTCACCTGGAGCCTTGCTATAACCACAGCATCCGCCCAGGCTACACATAGTGCGCAGTAGAGGGCCAACACACACAACCACAAGGAAAATACCATGACACAAAACAAACACATCATTTGGCTCCAACACTGTTTGTATGGCCACATTTGGCCCAAGTTGAAACACAAGAACATCTACTGGGCCCTCTTACTCCTCCCACGTGTCCACTGTGATTTTGTCAAACCTGGAGTCTGAAACAGTAGAACCCACTCCCCACAAATTCAAGAGGGAACAACAAAACTCCTCTTAGCAAACTGTACTCCTCGCTACACTGCTGACTTATAGGAAGCTTCTCTAAAGCCCCATTTCAGGGAGGGGAGGTTGAGTTCAGTTCGGTATTGAACGGAACCCATTAATTTGCATTTCCACAGTTCAAAAGAAGGGAATGGCACCACAATAACCGATCTGTACCGTCCTACAGTGTTTGCTATCTAAGTGTACACTGATCATCTGACCCTAAAGGTGGAGCAAAACACACTGTAGTGCAAAAAAGAATCACCACCTCCCGTGACAGTGGTAAAAATGGACAAACACAAAACATCACATGGATTTCAAGAGAGTAATTTCAAGGCTATTTTTGTCTTCCTTCTCTGTCCATTGTCCTCTCAAATGAAGGTATAAAAGACCAAAAATAAATCTGAAAAAAGGGTACTAATCCAGAAACAGCTGTCGTATAAAGGGAAATAATCTACACATCAGAGCCAATAAACTGCTGCCTACCGCCATAATAAAGCCATGTGTGACCTTGGTGTGGCTGTTATGGGGCCAAAACACTCACACTGTTATTGGCATGCAGAGGGTTTGCAACCTTTTCATGGTCATATGGAAATGAATCCTTTGCTTTAAAGGGAAAATGTTGTGAAGACTTTTTAACAGAATTTTTAGGGAGCCTAAAACAAGTAAACCTGTGAGTGGTGCGTCAGAACAACATTTGTATGATACAGAAATGAGATAGTTAGGGTCTGAGATGTCCACATCTGACAGGGAAAATACACAGTGGGCTTAGCTGAAAGACAAGTGGCTTCTAGCAAGTGTTTATTTTTCCCAGTTTGACAGCAAAAAGATCCACATTAGATTAGCTGAAGAAAAAAAAATCTTCTATTACAGGGGTGCTATTCTCTGCTGTTTGTTTGTCTCTCTGGTGTAAAGAAACACATTCAAACAGTTACATTTTTTATATCCATAGCTGCAATATCTAAAAATGTCAGTCCAATGTCATGTAAGGGATTTTACTTGTCTTTCACAACAGAAATTGTAAAATTAAGAAATGTCAGATACAAGCTGTACAGGCTCAGTTTTTTTTCTATTTAAGTAAATTGCAATATCAACGATCCCACAGGACTGTCCTACTGTCATAAAACATAATTCTGCTGTATCATTTTTGGTGACAAATAATATAATACACATTGAAAGGTAAGAAAATGAAGTGTTACTTTTGAATATCTGGGTTTTTCAAGAGGTGTAATCCCCTAATGCTACAGCATGCACCTTGGTAATTTGCTTGTGTTATTACTTAATATCAAAGGGAAGAGGGAGATTTATCCTGATGTCATGCGAGAGGCTTTCTTGTGGCAATTTACATTTTCTGGGGGAAAACAATCTTTAGAATTACAGTTTGAACTCATTAAATATGTCATTTTTTAATTTAAATCATCCTTGTTTATATGATCTGTAGTCACGTGAGGCCATAAAAACAAATGTGTATGCTTCAATTTCAACGAGATGTTTTAATTTCAAGGCAGCTGCTGTCATTTGTTGGTGCTGGAAGATGATTTGATGAAAAAGCCTGCTCCATAGCATCATTGGAGTTCACTGAAATCAATTCACTGCCACAAAAGAAACTAGTTCACCTCAGAGGTCTTTGAGAACTTCTACATTTTTTTTTTTTTTTACCGTGTGCCTGATCCAAAAGAGGCCGTTTGTTTTCCCGTTTGGCTGGTGCTGCTGTCTGTTGGTGTCAACCAGGCAGTACAGCGTTGAGAACTGTGGTTGAAAGTGAAGCTGATGTATGCAGACGTGAGCCCCTAAGACGGACACAACACCTGCCTGCTAGCTCTGAGCTCAGCACCTTCACAGAGCCAACCAGCTCAGACAGCCCCGGCCTGCAGTAATATGTGTGTGTATTAGTGTGTGTGCTGGAGATTATGGTAATAGAGCACAGGGTCTGTTACAAAGTAAAGTGAAAGAAGCAAACTGGGAGTATGACTCAACCAGGGAGTGGATTTCAAAGCTGCTTCATGACATCCATTATTTACTGAGTTCTCTTTGACACATTCAGCTGCTTCTTTAGAACAGAGCGAGTAAATCAAGGCAATCAGAAGAAATGTGTTGCACAATAGTTCCTTTCAACCTGTAACACTGAATAATTATTGCACAAGTCATTATAAAAATTTTCTGTGCGTATTAAAAAAAAAAAAAAAATTTAACAGGTAAGAGTAGTAGGCTACTTTGATCATTGCCCATTCACTTCCTGAACTTTGACACGTTTGAGGTAAATTGATCTAGCTTATGTTTGTATATATCAGATTGTACAAGCAACTTTCTTATCAGTACTTTATTATGGGGGCGTATATCATAGCTCACTACGGTTTATTACAGGCCACAGTTTTAGGACGCATCACTGTATTCTTTATGACAAGGTGGGATGGACATCACTTTCCACTAGGAGGGAACATCATTGTCTCTCCTTTATGTATAAAGCCGTCCTAAATAAACTATACCTAATTCATTTTAGGGATATTGAATACTTAACTCGATCTCATGACTGCATTGTTCTAAATACTCCTACATGGGTAAAACTGCATTCTCATAAGCTCCCTATAACTGGAATAAGCTTCAGGACTCCCTTAAACTGGACAATCTTGTAACTCTACAGCACTTTAACATTTTATTGAGTGAAACGTTTGTCTGAGGAATGCTCTTGTTTTTCCTGATGGGTTTTGATTGTGTTTTATACATTGTCTTGTATTTTGTTGTATTTTTGCTTTGTATTTATGTTTAAATTTTATTACAGGGCACCATTGTTTCCCTGTATAAATAGAGGTCATATACTGTATATATTAGAGTAAATGAAATGTTGTATTATTTAATGGCGTCTCTAAGGAAGAGGATTAGGGCCATTGATTTTCCCCCACACAATTCTAAATTTTATTTCAGAATCTGAAAAAAAAGTTAGAACTTAGAAACCCTAGTGACCCGTATATGTCTCAGTGACGGCAGGTGTGACGATGTTGACTGTCCCTGCTTTTTTGCGAGCTGCGATTTGATTGGTGGGTTCCCATTGGCAACAAGTCTGATTGAAAGTGTGGGACAAACTAAACTGTATCTGTTTGTATGTTAGGATTTACAACAAGTGACAAATCATTTTGTTGATATAGGCCTACAATATATAATTTTTATAATCAGCTAATAATGCTCCACATTAGGGCTGGGAAATATATCGATTTTTTAAAGATATATGGATATATTTTCAAACAAGATATAGGGTAAGACAATATTGTTAATATGGATATAGTTTATGTTGCATTAAAATAACGTTACAGAGGTGCCAGTTCACCTTTTTCTTATCTCACTGATGATGACTGACTGTCTGTCCCTCTTAACCCTGCTCCTCCTCTCTCTCTCTTTTATTGTATTTAAGGAACATTTTTTATTTTATAATATTACTTTTTAAATTCACAAACAGGTGGTTTATTTTTCCATGTGTTTTCACTGTTAATAAAATACATATTGATATATATCGAGTATCACCATTCAGCTAAACAATATCAAGATATAAGTTTTGGTCCATATCGCCCAGCCCTAGTCCACATTACTTTTGTTATCTAAAAGGAACAAGGGAGAGCGAATGATGCCTGTTGCTCCAGTCACAGACTTCTATTTCCAGCAAGGAGAATGCTAACTTTCTGGAAATATCGAATTAGCACAGGAGTTGGACGATAACAAGGACAATGAAGAGGACGAGGAAAAAGAAGGTTACGACACCGAGCTGCTTCTTCATGTGAGCGTCGACAACTGAAAGCTGCTTGTGCTCTGTGCTGTGAGCCTGGGTCTAAAGCTTGAGTTAGCATGCAGCTGATGTGTGAAGTGTTGTTTCCATTATCTTTCTATGAATCTTCTTTTGTATATTTAGCTTTCTTCGGGTTGTCTTTCTCACAGCTACAGTAGGCTGTTTAGTAAATCCACACATATGTTTTGTGGTGACTTTTATTTAACATGTTTTGGTTTGGTTTTTAGACCTTTTGTTGTACAGTATTAAAATGAGTTGCAATGTACATTATATTTCTGTTCTATACATTGCATAATTGAATCCCTTTTCTCTGTAGTAATATGATTTATTACATTTGGCTTCTCCAACATCTTTACTTAAAATCAATGTAATCCCCCCCATCTCTGCCAATCCATGTTCCCTGGTAGCCCGCCATATAGAAAACCTTTGCCATGGTTCTAAACATTTTCATGCCGTATTTAAACTTGCGCTGTGGTTTAAAAAATGGACATTCTTGCTGTTGAACCCACCAAACCTGCAACTGTCAAACCCACTTTTTGTTTTAACACATACTTATTCAACGTCATTAGCCTACACCAGACCCTCAAAAACATAACACCATGACACTTGTTCTCAACAGAAGAAAAGTATTTTCACACCCCAAAGATTTCATCACTTTCCAGTCAGGCAGAACATTGACCAGCCCTGCTCCTCCTCTGTCTTCACCTGTCAACACACTGACCGTTCAGCAAAAATTATATGATGTCAAAATCCTTGTCACTATTTCCTGGTTCACTGGTTATGGCTCTGCGCTCGGGTAAATCTTTCCTGATCCTTTGCGGTACAATTTTAGCAGGCTGCTGTGGAGACGCCGAGATGTCAGTAGCATCCTGGAAGCAGCAGGTGTGGCACATTAACCATCTTTGTGTTCACTGCTTTCCTCAGGAGACAGGAACATGCAATGAATAAAAATAGCTTGCAGTGCATGGGTGATAATAACTGTGTCGTGCATCACATGTAGACAAAATTGTGCTAAATATTCAGAGAAAATGACATTTTTCAATGAGTCTTTCTGTCTGTTCTGTTTGTGAAGAGGAAGGGGAGAAGGACTGACTTGTGATCAGTTAAGGGCTATTATGTGAGATTGCATATGAAAGTTGAACATACGACCCATCATTGTTTCCTTTAATGATCAATTGCCTCTGTATACTTGAAAGCGTTGTGCATCATAACTGTAAATAACATTTTTGTGGCTCAACATGCCTGATACTGGAGAACTTGACAAGTAAGGTCCATTCTCTGTCAATCGGTGCAGCGTTAATATGGCCTCATTAGAGCACAGGAGGTGATGCAATCTTCTTTGCTCTCACTCTCAGCAGCCCTCGGCATTTCAACACAGTGGGCACTGCACTCAACTGCTTTTTAATCTTCCTCCAATCCTTTCTTTTTTTAAATCAGTAAAGCACCTTCTTGACTATGCTACCAGCGGATAGTCTGATCTTTAAGAAAAGTGAATCAAATTAGCATGTAGTTTTAATGTAGCACATTCAAAACTCTTAATAAATATCAACATGAGAAATCTAAATTTCACTGCCAGAAATGATTATAATCTTGAGCCCACATGTTTCAAAAAAAGATTGATGGAAGCACTATTAAATGATTACATTCTGATGGTTTTAGTGTAAGATTGATAACACTGTTGTGCCCTTAAAGGTAAATTAGCAGGTGTTATTTATTCACTTCAGTAACAACATGTTTGAGTGTAAAAAAATAAAACCAAAGTGTAAAATCAACTTGTGGTGAGGGATCTTGGATTGAATATTTCTAAGCATATTTCTTTTCAGTCCTCGTACAAACATCTGCATAGCAAAAAAAGAGTGTTTGAAGCCTCAGCAAGAAAAAATAAATAAAGTTTTAATTTAAATATCATTTATATTAATTTATTGTAATTTTTCTTTTGTCCAAGGTTATATTGAGAAGATAATTACAAAGGCAAAGATGAAGCTTGGTGCCCTGAGAGCCTCTTACTGTCAAAAGTAAGTAAAGGAAATGATTAATAAAACCGTTGTCTACAAGAAAACCTGCAACCAGTCCTTTAGGGCTGTCTTTGGAAAAAAACGTTATCAGAAAGAGAAGGCATCTATTTCCCTCTTCGCTGCTGGGCAGGCCTTGCACATATTTGATATTTGTGAGTCCCTATTTGAAACAACTCTTGGATCTCTGTATTCTCGTACTAGTCACCTCATATTTCAGAAAAAAAGTACAACACATCCCCAGAACAAAGCTCTTACCTGAAAATTTCCCATGGGTCTGATATTTCTTTCACTCAGCGAGCTACTCTAAAGCAAGCTTGCAGCAGCACACTGAGCTGCCCGTATATCTTTATGAATGCACGACATAAATCATGTTTAACAAACACCTTTTGTTGCTTCTTAATATATCTAAATGAAAAATGTTTAAATGTCAGGATTGATTAGAATGTGAACTGCCCATATCACCACAGCTTTGGCTTTTTGAGGATAAAACCATTAAACCTGATTTTAAATAGATATGAATATAGCTTATTAACAACTTGCTTAATAACATGTGCTTGGTTGATTCTAAGATGTTGGAAAGAGACAAAAAGTCTGATACAGAAAATGAGGAAAGAAGAAAAAAGATGCTTGAAAACTGAACTGGAAAAAAATACTAGCAATGAGGCACTTTTAGGCTTAGTCGGTATATATCAGATGAAAACTGTCTGTTCTTGTCAGGATGTTGATGGTCTGTTTAAATAATATGTGCAGTCTATGGTTTAAGCACATATTACATATAGGGCTGTCAGTGTTATGCTATGTTAGTGCTTATTTTTATAAATTGCATTAATCACTCATTTTGTCCCTTTGGGTGCACCGTAGCCACAGCACGGACTGCAGCGTCTACCTGTAGCCACAGTGATGGAAAAGATCGACCTCACTGCGCCTTTGACTGACTCATTTAGACAGTACCCTTAGCTTAAGACAGTACACAAAAATACCAAAAAAAAGCATAACAAAAATGTTTTTATTTTTTTTTATCCCTTTTAGTTTGTTTAAACAAAAACAATAAAAGAAATCCCTGATTTCCAGACACCTATCTGTGAAAAAAAACAAAACATAAAAGTATGCAGGCTCTGAATTGGTTGCTGATCTAAAAATCCAGGTGAATCGTTCCATGGAGCATTGGATCAGTAAAAACATTATTCCATGGCAAAGCTTTCTTAATGAAAGATGAATTGTTTTCATTATTGTTATTTCAACAGCATTACTCTCCAATCTAACCTGACGCACAGAGCCCTGTCATAGTGGGGTTTTTTATGTTTCCTATTATAGTTAAATTTAATTTTTGCATCTAGTAGTGTTAGCAGAGCTTAACAAAGCCCACAAAGTGAGATTTACAGAAGAACTCAGATTTCTGTTTGTGACAAAATATATCCCAACTACCTGTGAAAGTAAGACACCTGAGCGTGGACGGGTGATAAAGACTTCAAGTATTAACATGATGCCAGAATATTTGTTTGTACAGTAAGTCATTTAAAAGTAACTAACACAAGGATCTGTTATTTTGAATTGACCCACTGTCTAGTATATATATTTTATTTCAGTTTGGTAGAGTAAAAACATTACTTCTGATTCAATTATCTATTTCTATCAAAATTTAACAAATCCCACTCAATCGATCTATATTTCAACAAACTCGCCCTGAAACTGATCGTAGCGCTAGAGTAAAAATCTTCTCAAAAGAGAGAGATTCTCACCCCTAAAAGGTAAAGTATGTAATATGGATGAATGTTAAAAGAGAGAGCTTCATCCTCCCTGTGAAAGCTAAAGAAGCATTTCTGTGTTTGTATGATGATGGGATTCCCACAGTCTGTAGGATCCTGCAACATGTTTGTTCTCTGATGAGTCTCAGCCCGTATTCATCAGCATTCCCAAAGAGAGTGTGCCATTCAGGGCGCATTATGCAGAGCCAATCACTTTTGCATTTTGTTATGTGTGTGCAGCGACTTAATTCCATGACTTTACCCTGTTGTCATGACAACACCATTAGACATAACTGTTGCCTTCAAGAAGGGTATGCGAGGTTGAAAACATCAAGCATTCACTGTAGTTGAAATGCACTGGTGCACAGATTTATAGTGTGTGAGAGCAGTGTGGATCATCTTAGTCTTTTCTTTAGCAAGTTATTTCTGTTTCTTTATCTTCAGTACCAACACCACTTCAATGTATACAGGACTTTTTTTTATTGACCTGTATTACAGAAAAAAACTATTGATTACATTTTTTTTTTTATCACACAGCTAAAGAGAGAGGTCTACAAATTGTCAGCGTTATTATCCTTAAGCTTACACATCCATACACACACATCTTTACTCACAAACACACTGCAGAGGACAGCTTCAGTTATTGAACTGGCTCAGTCTTATTATCTAACAGATGGGTTTTTATAACAGTTTCATGTGCAGCGGTGTCAAGCTTGCACCATAAACTGGCATGTGCTCCAGCCGCCCCTCTCGTGCATTCATGTGTCTCATGAACAACAAGGGTTCGGCTGCAGGGTGCCAGGTTCAGCTTAATAGCAGGCAAGAGAAACAATGGCTCCAACTTTATGGTGATGATAAAATGCAGAACAGGCACACGGGGTGTTGTCAGCCAAGCGGTTCTGTTCCAGGTTTGAAGGTTGATACTTTTTACATCATACTTGTGGTAAATAAAGATGATTTATTTTAGATATTTTTCCTTGATACAGTTCTGTTCAGTAATGTTATATTTGCATTTGCCTTGCTAGCAGTGTATGGTGTGTGTATGCAACGATTTAAGTAATCACTTGAGGTTAAAATGTTATATCAGTGGTTATATAGGCAGCAGGCTAAGTGCCCTTATGCACACTTAACTGCAGCTGTGCTGGTGATGGTGCATTGAATAACAGTTTTAAAAGCAGATGAAATAGTAATAATCAACAAAATTGTATTAGTTTTTTCTCCACCAACTCAATGTTGTTGTCTCCAAGATACCCCAAATATTCTCTTCACTATTCCTACTTTGTTTTATATCTGCAGTTTCTCACAGACAACCTTTGTGTTATGCATGTTTATTTCCATTTCTAATTTATCGGTGTATACAAGTCAGTAGTGTATCCGCTGAGCTGCAGCAGACTTGAAAAAGAAGACTAGATTTGGACAGGACAACATTGAGGCTGCTTTGTCATGTGTCTGAGGCATTTGTAGGTGTTTGAATTTTTTTTCTACATGTATTGTCCAAATGTGGCCATCATTTCTGAGAGGAGGACAACAGTCTGCATTGCTGAGGCCTTGTGACTGCTGCTTGAGAGATTCATTTGGATTTGGCTCCGCTCTCTAGGATGAAAGCAAGAGGCTGCAGAGTGCATTTATGCAAAAGCTTCTGCGTCATTCATACTGAGCGAGGAATCACACACATGCAGGATTACATACACGCCTTGGGCAGATATGAATTATTCAGTGAGAGATGCAATATTTGTTGGACACTCAGCTTATTTCATGCATACATTGATAATAAAAGGCCAAATATAAAAACTTTGAACTTTCTACTATTCAGCAAAGGAACCATTCTTAAAGGCCTAAACACTCATATATGTTTTTCTGTTGACATTCTGTGCCAAAATGTTTTACTATAACTTTATTATGAAATAAAGGCCACTTTCAAAGTCTCATAATAAAATCTCCCAAAGAAAATGCAATCCTGCAATAGGTTGAAATTGAAATCAAAAGAAACATTTCATGTATGCTGAGGGCTCAAACTAAGAAAGCACAGAGATGATGAGATGCTGGTTTTGGGATGTAGTCACAGTGTCAGAGTATAACGAGAAAAATGGTGCAATATGTGCTAAGTGGAACCTCTGGGACCCTGCTGAAGGAAACCGTGAGAAAGCAGTAAAACTTGATCAAAATATAAACAGAAAACTGTTCTGTTGAGATTTAAGAAGGGATCTCAAACTCTGAATCAGACAGTCAAAACAAAGGACATCTTTCTTTTTCATTTCCAGGTATATAATTTGTAAACCTGGAGTGAACCTAATGATAACCAAGTACCAAGACGAGTGTAAACCCATTACACTTCACTTTAGAAAGACTTTCTATCTAGATGTCTGAGAGGAAAAAATCCCAGTGGAGCTTATTAGGCAAATACTGAAAGCTTAGCTTTCACCAAGACCCTGTTTTCTCATCACCACTTTTCTAATTAACAATCTTATCATGACAACAATATTGAAGTCGGGAGAGAGGTATAAAGTTACTTTATGGATCAAAAATATATCTGTACAGTATATACGGAGCAGGGCATTATACATTGGAATCAATATTAGTGTCTAAAGCTGATTAGCCCTTACTTTAGCACCTATAAGAGTTACCTACATTTATTTTCCATACAATTATTTTCAAAAAAATCATACAATACTAAAATAGAGCAAGATATAAACATGCTTACGTCTAGATACGTAAGAGTTTGAACAACTGCTATTTGAATAAATGATACTGTTGCTGCATTTTAATTCAGATATCTTATAAATTGCTCCTTCAAGAGTGACTGGATCCAACGGCAGTGTGAATGGAAATACATATTAATAGAAGGGAAAATGCTGTTTTGTTTGGTGCCTGTCGTATGACCCCAAAAAATAAATTGTTAGCTAATCTGTCCAACATAATCCATCAGGGAGTTTTAATTTCATGTATTTGATATCATTAAAACTATAAATCTGAGTATAATTGTGTGTGTGGCCCTATTAAAAGGTTTTACACATGACCATTTGTTTAGAAATATGAACATTTGTGTAAAGAAAACTGAACTCGTTTTAACAATAACATTGCTGTATGGACAAATATATGAAGAGACATTATCTTTTTCAACGGTAATGTCAGGAAGTGTTAAATTCAGTTCATTTTAATCCCATCATATTACTGCCTTGCTCAGCACTACACCTCTGCTGCAGGAGCTAAATCCTTCTTCGCTTGAAATATATCTTTCTGTCCCTTGGTGCTTAATTTATGCCCTTTTTATGCAAGAATCACACAACTCCTGAATTATGGACACCCTCTTGCAGTGTTTGCATTGGAAATGTCTTATAAGTGGCCATAAAAATGCCAATGCTGTGACAACACCATTAGTACGGATGAGGGTTGAAGAGAAAACGGAGACGATCACTTCAGAGGGCCTGCTGCTCGGCTGACATGCTGATTAGGCTCTGCTTCCAGGTGTGTAATGACCTGGCACTGCCTCTCAGACATGGCTAAGCAGGGGCATGGCTCCTGCATGAACCCAACAAGATCTCTGTTTACATTTACTATTGGATATTGACCCCGACCCCTGGTTGATTTAACATTCGTTTTGTCTTGTTTTTATTGCAACTTTTTCTACAGGTTTGTTATTTCACAAAAAAAGATGTATTCACAAAATATTATTATCCCTGAACATTTAGCTCCATTGCATCTACATGTGATGCACATCGTCTGTTTTTATTCATTGCATGTTCCTGTCAAGCCACCTAAGCCCCAGGAGGAAAGCAGTAAACACAAAGATGTTTAAAGTGACAATACGTATGAATTTGGTTTGGTGTGCTTTGGCGCCCCCTGAAGGTCTATGTGTGCAACAGCACTGTCGTAAAATACACAGTGCTGTTTCACCTACCTCCTTAGACAACATGCATATGTTGACCAACAGAGGGTGCAAAGCTGGCAAAGACATTGTTAGTAGCCAAAGAACTATGTCAAGAGATACAGTAATATTACCGGAGTTAGCTGAAACATGACCCTGCTAGGGTCTACAGCCCCATTGTTTTCAAATGTATGTTTCAGTATGTGGATGTGAATTCAACTGTTGCCATGATCTCTACAGGCTTTGGTTTAACAGTTACATTAGTGAGGGTAATTTATTATGGTGAGGTAGGTTTGTATGGTTCCAAATGTATATAACACTTGAAGATCAACAAAGAAAGAGAAAACTTTTTTGTGTAAGATGGATTTATTTATTTATTTGTATACCGACCTGAGACATACTGTAACTTGGATCTGATGACTTTCTAAGCTAGTAAAGCTGCTAAACATGAGAACCGATGACAGCGATAAAGATACAGCCTAACTTTATGTCACTATTTGTAATGAATAATATCTGCAGGGATATACACTCTGCTTCTTGCTCTCTCACGCTTGCTTTTTCTTTTCTTAACTTCATCATCCATCACCGTCCTCTTCAGTCTCTTAGCCTCAGCCATTGTATCTAACCATCCAGAGACTGGCTAACTGGCTTCTTTTTAGCTGAATGCTGTTGTATGAGCTTGTGCCGTAAAGCCGTACACACTTCTTGCGGGATGTACATAGCTGCCAAAGTTACATAGTACAGTAAACAGGTGACAGAGGCCTCTCCTGATCAATTGTCCCAGTCCCCTGCCATTAGTACAGAAAGCTGCAGCCAGCGGACTAACAAGGTCAAACAAACGGTCTTACATCACTCCTGCACTTGGATCCCTTCACCGGCTTCCCATTACATTCAGAATCCTGCAAAATTCTTACTTTCCCCCTTTTGGTTTAAGATACGTGGGCACTGTTGACTCTTTTAAAAAGCAATTTAAGAACTAGTTGTTAAGACTTGCATTTGCTTAATCTGTTGTGTATTCTCTTGATGTTTTTTTTTGTGCTTGTGTTTTTGTTTATCTTCTTTGTAAAGCACTTTGTGACTTTCTGTTCTTGGAAGGTGCTATATAAATAAACATATTATTATCATTGAGGGCCAACATATAATTTTTTTGTGCCCCATGTAAAGAGGCTATAGTCCTCAAGAGCGGGCAGCCCAGGTTCAAATCCCACCTGTGGCTAACTTTCCCGCATGTCATTCCCTCACTCTCTCTCCTCCATTTCTGACTCTATCCACTGTCCTATCTCTGAAATAAAGGCCTAAAAATCCTAAAAATAAATCTTAAAAAAAAATAAACAAACAGACTAGTAATTCTGATGACGACCAGCGAGGGTGACCAATCGTGCATATCCATAAATGAAATGCAACCGACCATTGTGCCATAGTACAAGATGCATTTTCATGGAAATTGGCAAGTGTCCATTTGGAATGAGGGTGAAAGGTGTCTGTGGGAAGAGTCTGTCAGGTGGAAGTTGAATAAAACATCACTTGAAGTGATTTCCTTGAGGGAACACCAGAGTGCTGAGGTGAAGGCAGAGAGGGAAAGCATTGTAGCTGATTTTGAGATAGTGCTGCAGAATAGAGATTGATGAGGCACTGGAGAGGAGAGAGGAAGGTTGAGAGAGGAAAGCAGTTCCAAAGACAAAGGTAAAGAAATAACAAAAGGGAAAAGAGAGGAAATGTATAAACTGTAATGCTCATTGAATGATGCATCCTGGCTGAGGAAATGGTTTTGTTTTGAAGTGTGTGAAAGCTGCAGAGTCAATGTCAATGCAGCCTGGCCATACTGTACCAGGGTGCAGTCGTCGGGAGGTGTCAGATGAATGCATAGCCGCTTTTTAAAAAGAAAAAATACGTAATATAATATGCAGTATATGAATCGTAAATAATATTAATAAAGTGGGCTGGCATGATGGGAGTGATGTTAACACAGACTGTATGTTCCACTGCTGTTGTACAGTCTGATAGCGGTGGGCACAAAGGAGTGCCTGAAGCGCTCTGTTTTTCACGTGGGGGGGAAGAGGCGATGGCTAAAGGAGCTGCCCATCTGCCACAGCTCACCATGGAGAGGGTGAGAGGAGTTATCCAAGATGGCAATGATTCTGTCCTTCATCCTCCTCTCAGCCAATGTCTCCGAGCTGTCTCGTTCTAGCTCCACCACAGAGCGGGCCTTCTTCACTAGCTTGTTTAGCCTGCTTGCTTGACCAGTCTTGATGCCACCCCACCAGCACACCACAGCAAAGAAGAGTGTGCTGGCCACCACAGATTGATAGAAAGTATTCAGGAGTTTGTTGCAGACACTGAACGATCTGAGTCTTCTCAGGAAGAACAGCCTGCTCTGTCCCTTCCTGAAGAGGGCGTCAGTGTTGAGACCAGTCCAGTTTATTGTTGATGTGGACCCCAAGGTACTTTTATGAGTCCACCCTCTCCACCTCCTCCCCCTGCATGATGACTGGGACAGGGGGCCTCCTCTTCCTCTGGTAGTCCACTACCACCCCCTTTGTTTTGCTGATGTTGAGTTTCAGGTGGTTGCTATGGTACCATGTGGTGAAGCTCTCTATCAGTCCTGTACTCCTTCTCGTCGTCCTCAGTGATGCACCCCACGATGGAGGAGTCGTCGGGAAAACTTTTGGAGGTGGCAGGAACCAGAGTTTTACCTGAAATCTGCAGAAGAGAAAAGCGCCAGAACAGTTCCTTGAGGTACTCCAGTGTTGCCTGTCACCACCTCAGAGACAAAGCCGTCCACTCTGACATACTGCGGCCGGCCGTGAGGTATACAGTAGTTGAAGATCCAGGCTGTGGTGTCAGGTTGAAGCTGCATATCCAGCAGCTTGTCCCTCTGGATAAATCAAAGAGCATGACTCTCACAGTGCTTTGCTGCTTCTCCATGTGTGACAGGGCTTCGTGTGTCAGGAAGATGATGGCATTGTCCAAACGGATGTGTTGCTGATAAGCGGAACTGAAGTGGATCTGGGAAAGCAGCGAGCAGGGCCCTCAGGTGCTGCAGAACCAGCCTCTCAAATGTCTTCTTGACATGACGTGCTGGTACGTCCTTTCTTTGGTACTGGGAAGCAGGCATGTGAACGGATTCAGATATAACTACTACTACCCCACCTAATCTAATCTAATCTAATCTAATAAACTCCTGGTAAAACTAGGATTAATATTGGAGATGCTTTTGGGAATGGAGAGAGGTTATAGCACAGAAAGGTTTCAAGATCGCTGAGCTGGCTAAACACTGAAGCTTCAGTGTCCGCAAATGGCAACCTGCGTGAGCATCATCTCTTGGAGGTTTTGAATTTGGATTGCAGTACCCATTTTAAATTCTATGTGTCAGAGTTACATATTACTCCTTTAATGTCACAATCAAGTCTCAAAAAGCGTATAAATTGGACGAGTGGTGAGCTAACGGGTTCATTTAAGCGACAACAAAGAAGATAAGTAAACAGCTTTTAAGCTCAGAGCAGAGACACTCTGCTGATGGGCTTCTCACGTCCACACATTACAGACATGTTAGCTCTAGTGTTTGTTCTTGTTTGTATGGAATGAAACGTGTTGCTTGCTTGTTAATCCTTAATACTGATAAAGACCTGAATTAATAAAATCATATCTCTTTGGTATCCCGTAACAGAAAAAAAAAAACAGATGTAACTAGACATGACTGTGGGAAATTCACCATGACACAATTCACACAGATCCCTTCACTGACACAAAACCTGTAATCAATCCATTGTTGTATGAGCAAAATGAACCACAACCCACTGTGTGTCTGTGAGGCAAATCCCAGATCCGCCCTAGGCCTCTGAACACAGTATAAAGTTTAATAAACCCCAGGGAGGCAGCACTGCAGTGAGGTCAGGTAGGGTTGAGCTTCACCAGCCTTCAGCCTTTCCTCGATTTTCAGGTTTGCTCATAAAAGGGTAAAAGTGTGGCTCCATATTTCCCCTGTTGTATCACCAGTCTACTGTGCCTTTCCTGCCTTATCATTTTAATGACATCTTGTAGATTTCAAAATAAAGCTTTTGTATGTATAGAGTAAAAGTGCAGTGATTGTGATCACTTTCAGCACAGAGCTCACTGTTCTGTTTGCTTCTACAATGTTTATTTATATAGCACTTAAAAAAAATGAAAATAAAATAAAATAGAAATGTGAATTAGTCTTTGCATGATCGTTTCATTAGTTGACTTTGGGCAGTAAACCTTCAAGCTCGGAGGATAATGAAGTATCACAGTAAGACCAAAACACCTCCTGGCTTGCTGAAGCTGGTGAAAATTCAGTTGAAATACATAGACAATTAAAAGACGGAAACAATATAGACCTTACATCATGAGAATTGTTAATAGAGTAATAGATATTGATACATTTCAGTCCTTGAAGGTGTCATCATTTCCCGTTGGCTGCTTTTGTTACAGGTCAAACTCTGTCAAGCTGCTACAATGACTGCAGGCAACCTGTGATCGAAGTCTTTATGTGAGAAAATTCACAGAAGGTCTGTGCACAGAATTAGCTCTTCAGTATGCAGACAGACACTCTCTATTTCAATGGAGGCATTACACTGTGATGCGCAGCCTCTAATCCATGTTGTTCGTGATCACGTCAGTGCAGGAATGTGCTCCTCATAGCAACCAAGTGATTAGGCTTTCTTCAAACATCTCACAATTGTATTGGGTGTCACGGACAGACAAACTCTCCATTTTAATTACACTCTGACTCATTTCTTTTGTCCCAATGGTCAGAGCCTGGCGTGTTATTGCTGCATTGTCACTGATACAGTATGTCAGTGACAATGTTTCCATTGTTCTCAAAGCTTTTTGTTGCAGTTGTTCCTTTGACAACAGAAAGGCAACACTGCAAAACCGTTTTGTAAAGGGATCACCAAAAGATGCTCTTTGTCCTCATTGGGGACTAGTGTATCTCTCTGTTAACCTTGTAATTATTCTATGAAAACTGATGTTCATACAGAAGTGAGCTATGAATAGGGTATGCTGGCAGCGAGATACAGTAAATGGTTCGTATAATTTGTTATAATTGTAAAACCTTTTTTAAACAATACATAAATAGTTAATTACCATTTCAGCATGCATAGACTTGTTGGTTGTTATTATGTGTCAACATCAACATTTGGATCAGTCCCTGAAAAATTTAACAATCCACAAATCACAATCTGAATGCTTCATTAAAAAGCTCTTGAAGTTTTTTTTTTTGCTCAGTTTATCTTTGTCTCATTCTGTCCCATAACATGTGCAATCCAATCCAGGCCATTTCAAATACCCAGATGAGTCACAGTTTCATCAGTCCTTGGGTTTCATGAAAGGCGCTATATAAATCTAAGTTATTATTATTATTATTATCATCATGAGTCTAATTTCTGTGACCATTTTTTTGGATAATGATAACTTTGCTTATTTAATCATTTACATGTTATACAGGAGCATGAAACAGAAACTGGAAAGGAAATATAATCAAGTGTTCCCTTTCTAGAAACACACATAATGCATAGCTTTGTGTATCATAATGGAATATAAACAAGTTTCTACTTCTGTACATATAATGAACCATATAGGATCAACTTTTTGGCATTGAAATATTCAATGGGACTAAAGAAACACTGCAGGGATTTTGTGAGACTTAGACGTAACATTTCAAGCTGTAAGCTTGTAAGCTCTACCAATAGTTAATAACAATAGAATTAGCATCATATTATCAACTATTTGATTTACTGAAATGCTGATGTGTAAATAATCACACTGAAATACTGTGATTAAGGTTCAATGATTGTCATGGGTCTTGCATGATTTATGCCATTAGTCAGATTATTAAAAATTCAAGGACATAATGAATGCAACCTTCTCTTCTTTTTTTTGTAACCAATCATTAAGTAGAATATACTGTGATTTGTGGGTTATAAGAATGCCCAGGCTTTCTACAGTCTCATAGAGCCAGTGTAGCCTTGGACTCCTTGTCTTGTTTTATCCATTGTTGTTACAGTCTAACACAATGTAAGGAAACAATGTGTTGATTGCAGTGAGAGATGCAAACACCACTAGATTAGTTGGTATAGTAATTGTTGATCTAGTTTAATTCCAGGTCAAATGAAGTAGCCTAATATAAGCGTTTATTTTCCCTGAAAACACAGTGAATTCAGTCTTTGTTTTCAGAAAGTCGTGCCTGCTCTAAGCTGAAGAGGGAACACTAACTATGTGTATCAATTGGCAGGCCGGTCAAATCCTCCATGAAAATCCAATACCAAATCTCATTCAGTTGCATTCTTGTACATCTCCATTTCAATCAGCAAATGAAGATGCCTCAATTAGATGTGATAAAACTCATACATTTTAACAAGTGCACTCTGGATATCTTTCTCCTGAACTGAGCTGTTCTCAGCCTGACGCCTGTCCAGCTCCATCAGAGGGGAGCAGCCAGACACCGCAGGGTTAATCAGTGTCACTAATGGAGGCTGAGCTGCTTGGAGACATGGCCATTACCAGTGGGAGAGGGGATCTGGGGGTAGAGGATTGTCAAGTCAGGAGGATTTTAAATCTATAAAGCCTATCTCTCATGCTTGAAGAAGAGGGGACACTCGGGGAATGTAATGAAAAATCTGAAGTGGCTGATCTAAGAGAGAGTACTTTTGAATAAACCTATTATGAGAATTTATACCGGCTATGAAGCAGTCTCAACTTAATGTTAATGTCTCAATATGACCAATAAAAGCAGCGAGAAAGAGTGTGATTTCTTAATAGCTTTTCTTAACCTGGTCTGATCACCACATATCTACAGCACGCAGACCAAAAATCTAGGTTAACATTCTCCCCATCAAAGTTTTCAGCGAGGCAATCATTGAACAATTGAATGGTAGAGGAATTTGATTTACACGCAGGATCAGCAAGAGTTAAAACAATTGGATAACCAATCAAAAAGAAGCTTAAGCGTATGGGGTGCCGATTGTAAAGTTGCGCACACTACAAATAACAACAACATTTCTCCACATTTAGCCCTAAAAAAATCACTTTTTATTCACATTTAGAGAAATATTTGCGAACTTTGTCATATTTACTTTTGTGAATAAAAATGTAAGATAATTTCATTGGCAAATATAAATGTTAAATATTATATCTAAATGTTGAATGTTTTATCTAAATGTTAAATGTTATATATAAATGTTAAAAATGTCCTGATTCTAAATATTTAGCTACGTTTCTAAACATTTAGTTTACATTCTAAATATTTAGCTTTGATCCTATATATTTAGCTAAGATTGTAAATATTTATAATCAAAGCTAAATATATAGAATATAAACTAAATATTTAGCTAAGACTCTAAATATTTAGCAATGATTTCTAAATATTTAGCAAAGACTTAAATATTTAGCTAAGACTCTAAATATTTAGCAACCACTTCTAAATATTTAGCTAATATGCAAATTCACTCTACCGCCCACCGGAAGCACCAAAATAAAAGTTCAAGGAAGCGATCCAAGCCGTTAGAAAAGAAACGTACCAAGTGCTGTGATGGCACTGTGGAAGAGCCTGTGTCCGACACCGAAGAAGTAGTGCTTTGAAAACCCTGAATTGCGGCCAAAACGGCCCTTCCAATATTCTCCGCTAATTCGTTCGACATTTTCAAAATCCCGCCAGTCTCCTGTAGGAGACAATGGTTGGATCACTTCCTCAAACTTTTATTTTGGTGCTTCCGGTGGGCAGTACAGTGAATTTGCATATTAGCTAAATATTCAGAGTCTTAGCTAAATATTTAGAAGTCGTTGCTAAATATTTAGTTTATATTCTATATATTTAGCTTTGATTATAAATATTTACAATTTTAGCTAAATATACAGAATGTAAACTAAATGTTTAGAAACGTAGCTAAATATTTAGAATCAGGACATTTTTAACATTTATATATAACATTTAACATTTAGATATAATATTTAACATTTATATTTGCTAATGAAATTATCTTACATTTTTATTCACAAAAGTAAATATGACAGTTCACAAATATTTCTCTAAATGTGAATAAAAAGTGATTTTTTTAGGGCTAAATGTGGAGAAATGTTGTTGTTATTTGTAGTGTGCTCAACTTTACAATCGGCACCCCATATAAGCGGGCCATGATAGAGCAGTGATATAAGGCCACAAGTCAAATATATTTTTATTGATGAAATATATTAAAAGAGGTTCGCTACAATCAATGTCACAGTGGACATTGCTTTAAAAAATCTGTCTTATGTATGTAGTAAAATCCTGTGTAGCCACACACATTACAGAGTGTCATCTTGCTGCTCTGTGCATAAAGTAAACACACAGTGCCATGATGTGTCCTAACAGATACTTCTTGGTTTGTTTTGCTGTCTGTTAATTTTCCATACCATGGTTATGTCTTGACTACAGATGCAACATTTTGGTTTGGTCCTGACTGCCTGGGCGGCTGGAGTGTTTTTTTTTTTTGTTTTCCATTCTTTTTTTTCATGCTCAGGGGAAACTTAAAATAAAGTAGTATGTTATATGGTCAGTTACAAAGAAAAACAGTTGAGAGAAAGGTACGAGTGAAGATAGTCAAATATTATTCATTTGTTATGGTTAATCATATCCTGGAAACAGAAGGTATCAGGCTGATATACACTCACACAGCAGTCAAAGTCTGCACAGTTCATATAAAGTGATGATCACGTTTATACATACAAAAGTTGTAACTTATAGTGTAACAAAGCCAGAGTATTGGATCATTCAGAGACACACTACTGGTGAGAACATGAAGTCCTCAGAGAGAGGGAGAGGAAAGATAGTTGGTTAAGTGTTTGTTATCTGTTAATTAGGACAAGTAATATTATTGTATATTTGTGAATTTATCTGATTCCAGTTGCCATAAGATGGAGAGTAAATGGAGTTTGACATTTGTTCTAGACTTACTAATGTTTCAAATGTTTGTAGCCATGATTTATCATTGATATTGTTAGTAATCTTCCAGTTAGAGGCAATGATTCTTTTAGCACTCATAAGGCCAACATTTACAATCTTTTTTTTTAAGTATGGCCAGCAGATATCGTCCATATCCAGCGCTTATCGTCCACTTTTGTTTTGTTTTCCATTCCATTTTAGGCAAATTGTACAGGAACAGCAAGAAAAAAAAAAGTATTTCAAAACTATTTGTTTAGTTTACTTAAGTTTTTCATTTATACACATTCCTGTTATACAGTGTATAGTCTCTGAAGAGAAGGCTGCTTTTAAGTAGTGCCATGTAGACTCACTGTACAGATAGGAAGACAGTCCCCCAGCTATAGTGCATGATGGATATTAACCATGTGTGTGGGCTCACAGGCACACTCAAACAGAGCCAATTCTGTGACAAATACAATGCATGGAAGCTTGTTGTATGCTAAACCTAAAATATTGTCACTAAAGTTAGCAGATTGATATAAGCATTAGATTGACACTCTGGAAAAAGCCTTTTTGTTGTTGCTTAGAGTCAGGCTAATAAGCTGCTATAGCAAGATATTACAAGTTGACAGTTTCTGGTCTTTATGCGAGGCTAAGCTCACTCTATGATAAAAATGTCCACCCCTGTGACACACTATTATAAAAAAGTTGTCTAAATTCAGTTTAAATACAAATTCTATCACATATATACAGTATACACATAAGCTACATAAGATGAGTCCCCTTGAGGAACAGAAAGCATAGTGCCATCTGGGGGGAAGAAATGGTCCAGTGTGAGCAGCTGCTGTGTAAAGAATCAGTTTTATCAATGAGTCTAGATCAGACAGGTTACACTTACTCGAGGGGATGATTAAGCAGGAAAGGTCACAATAATCTTAAATTATCAGGTTTACATTTTATCCATTTGGTACCATCTTGTTATTAATAATTCTAGTTGTATATTTCATATTAAAATCAGATTTGAGCCTTGTTATTTGTAAACTTGACTTCAGTTTGTGACTATTCCTGCCTGTAATCTTAACATGAGGGTCTTTCATCAGTCTCTGAGGACTAAGTGCATGATGTTACTTTTCCTGTTGTGGATTACTTTTAGACTAATAAAGACCCTTCATCTTTGTAGATTGTGTGGATCATATGTCACATGATATGATATGCATATGTGATGGCTTCAAACAAAATCAATTAGGTAAGCCATTGCTGAGCGGGTTTAACACGCTATCAAATAAAAACAAAAGGCAGCCGTGGATCAAAAGTCAACTTATAAGCTACATTTATTAATAGAAAACTTTTCAGCAAAAACTACACTTCACAAAATAAAATAAACAAATCAGATCGCTATATCACGTATATCCTAAGCGGCCCTTTGCAGTCAAAAAACTGTTCCGCTTCCCCACTCTCACCCTCTCCCCAGGTGTCCTTAATCAATTTAAATTACACTGCCGATACGCCGCGGCTCCGCCCCAAAGAGGGAGACACAAATACCCCCAAATCAATTAACAAAAGCTAAAGCTAAGACAGAATAAACAATAATATAAACAAATAATTCTAAATTCATTTATGTTTGGCTCTTTTCTATTTTTTAACTGTAAATAATTCATATGGCCATTTGGCCACAACAGCATATGAAATATAGACTCTAGGCTGCATATTTCATATGCGCACTAATATTTGATTGCAGCTGTGTTTATCTAGGCCCTAGATAAACACAGCTGCAACCGACAACCTTAACAATAAAGAGATAGTTGAATTAATTTCTTGATGAAGCTTTCAATCAAAACAGAAAGTTGGAAAGACAGAATTCTGTACGACTCAGGAACATCTCTTTTTTTTTTATCTCTGGAGGAGGCTTGATGTTTTTAAATAAATCTTTTTGGACAACAAAAGTCTACAGAACAATTTGACTCCATGCACTTGTTATTAAATATAATAGAATAATTGTGAT
Source organism: Labrus mixtus (assembly GCF_963584025.1). Classification (NCBI taxonomy): domain Eukaryota; kingdom Metazoa; phylum Chordata; class Actinopteri; order Labriformes; family Labridae; genus Labrus; species Labrus mixtus. The sequence continues at coordinate 2,918,848 of NC_083618.1, read as the reverse complement.
TTAAGCTCAAGAGGAAAGTGTTGTGTAATCATACAGCACATTAGGAGCAGGGTCATTTCCCCTTGCTAGTCATACATTGGATACTGCAGTACACTCAGCTACTACCTTTGAGTTGAAGTTAATATTGATGCTGCACATTCATTTCTGTTTTCAATTTTCTAACACAACTCGTTGCTAAAGACAAGTGTGTACACACACACACACACACACACACACACACACACACACACACACACACACACACACACACAGCCACAAAACAAGTTGGAAGAAATGCAATTATTTTTAGACTTTTCATGTAGTAGAGACCTCAGTGAAAGTATGCTGCAGTATGGCTGATGCTCTGGGGTTAGAGGGGAACAAATAGATTTTCTATATTTGTAGCTGATTAGAAAACACCTTTCAGTCCCATTAGAACCTGGTGTTCTCTGTTTTTCTACACAATCTGCTCAGATCCACTGAGCTACAATGTGCTGACGGAAAGGCTCTTCATCAAAATTACCATATCTTCTTTCATTCTATTCCTTTTCAGCTTGCAATGAGCTCCAAACTGTTTACACCATAGGTTAGTTACAGAGAAGAGTGACTGTGAGACAGTCAATGCTTGACTTGATTTAGCAGCTGTATTCATGCAGCCATATTTTGTGGACATAACATAAAATGATCGTCCATAGAGCAATAAATTCCCTGCAGTGATGACGACATTGTAGCAGCTATGTAGCATTATCAGAAACTGATGTTGAGTGAAATGATAAAAGAAAACCTGTTTTTCATTTTGTCAGATTTAAACAATTGCACAATTTCATCCAATAGAAATGTATAACATTCTTTAAATTGGCTCTGGTGGACTATCATTAAGTTTAATTAAATATGATTCAGTATTTTGAAAAACACAATTGCTGTAACAATACTTAACTTACTGCACAGTAAGTTTTCTTTTTTTACTTGGTATGGAATTGGGTAATCTTCAGGCATGGTAAATCCACACCTGTCCACCAGGTGTCCTTGGTAATTGTCAAAACTCCACCTCACCTGACTGGCCTTGTGATCCTCCATTTGCTGCTCATTTAGTAGTTTTTTTTTTTTGCATATGGTTTCTTAAAAAAAAAGGAAAGGAGAATAGTTTGATCTCTTGTTATGCCATGTTGTTTTTGTTGAAGTTATAGCTGCCTTAGCATCCAGCTTATTCTATACATTACCTGCAGATGTACTAACCCTGTCTGTGACGTTCGTCCTTCCTACTGATTTAGTTTCTGCTTCTTACATGGTCATGGTCATTCCAACCAATTAGCAGCAAACATCCTTTTAGCCTTAATGATGAGTTGTTATTGCTCAAACCGCTCCTCACCTTTGTAACACATCCAGTATGAGTATCAAAAATAAATTTGTATGAAAGTTGATGGAGTCAATTTTAGACGAGGAAAGTGTGATTATACTTTATCTAAAAAAATTGGATAAGCATGATTAGTCAACTTTCAAACTGTGTGTTTTAATCTCTCCTCCTCTCTGCTCTCTTCTGTTCTCCCCCCGTCGAGGTAATCATTTCTCCCTGATGGGTGCCAACACGTCGGCATGTTGTTGCCTCTTTACGGTCCCCTCCACTGCAGGCACATCCACCCTTGTGACACACTATCATTTTCCCCTCCAGCAGTTTTCAATTTAGATTGCAAAAAGCAGCATGTTCTTTATAGACAGCGGGGGAGTAAATCTTAAAAACTGCTGAAAGCACAGTGACAGTGTCTCCTGTAAAGCTTTTGGGTTCGACCCCAGGTCATGAGCCAGGCTGATCTGAACGGAGTCGACATCCCATTAGTCTTGGATAACCTCACTAACAGTACACAGTGTGAGCGGGTTGTCTTTTGTTACATTTATCCTCTGTGATAGAATACGCTTTTTTTTAAAGAAAAGAGTGCACTTTCTGCTTCAAACAATGTCAAGTCAGGTGCTTTGTCTGATTGTCAAAATTACATTTGTAAATATTAACTAAAATCATGATAGCACACTTACTGGAAATTGTCCAGTACACTTCATCTCTTCTTTCAGATTCCCTTCCTCCTGGGCTCGCCGCCTCCAGAAGCGTACACTCACTGCAGAATGTAAGTGTGTATGTTTACTGCTTGTACCTACACTGCAATCTACCGCACGCTAGCACAAGCTATCGCAGGTGTTTGGCATGTCCAACAGAAAGCCGACCAACTCTGCGTCCGCGGTAAAAGCCAACCCGAGGTTCACCCTCATTTCGTAATATATTTCTCTTTTTGCCCCTACGTCCACATCTGCAATATTCACCAGTTTGTATCGCGTCCAATCACTAATTTGTATCCACTCCTAAACTCACACGTGCGCTGACATTGGCTGGGGGAAACTCAAAAATGAAATGTAAATCCAGGCAGAGGACAGGGTCTCTGTCACCACCACACAAGTATAGAGACCCAGAAGTGATGATTGATCTGCATTACTTTGGAAAAGGCTATATTTTATTTTTCAGGAAAAAGCTTCTGACTCTGTTCTTTGTGACATTTCAGCTATATTCTTAAAGATAGTCACATATTTCAAACAATCTTCTAAAATGCCACACATACAATCTGTAGAAAATAAATCTGTCTACTTCAAATAGAATAGAAGCCTGGTGAATTCCTTCCTGTCAGTGGTGTGGCTGTGTTTGAAGTGATGACCAGGGGGAGATTTCCCTCCCTGTTGCCATAAAAAAAAAAAAAAGCTCTACAGCAAAGAGGGCAAAATGAAAACCCAGAACAATTACCCGTTCTTCCACTATGGGACATCTTTTACCTGATAAGGTCAGTGCTCATTCGTCTCTTTAAAAAACCTGTCAGCTGTTGGTGAGCAGGGAGGTCGTGCTGTGAGGATCAGACACACATAGGACGGAGTGCGATCACCTGGGTGCTGGAATGAACAGTGGGACAGTTTTCATCAGCACATGCCAGGAGAAATCCTCCATCACCACGACACACTGGACTCACCTGGGGAGTTATTGTGAAACACTTTCATCCAGTCCAGCTAGCAAAGCACATTTAGACAATTCTTGATGTTTTGTTGTTCAGTATCATTTGTTTAACCTGACACAGGAATTTAATGTAGGCCAAGGCTCTGGTGTTCATCTTTACTGACAGATATGTGTATCACATTAGAAATACTGTTGGCACAATGCAACTGCAGATTATGTCTGGATTAACTAGACAGTGACTGTTGGATTTGAGAGAAGCCCTGGATTAAGACTTCATGGATAGCTTGAAATGATAAATAGTTTGGTGTTTGACTTTACAAATATAAAAACAAATGGAATCAGACTCTATAAGCTCACGCCTATCTTCATTTGTAAATTGCTTTTTTATTATATTAGTGCTGTAATACTCAAGATTGTTCTTGTCTCTGTCTCGAGACAAGTTTTTTACTTGGTCTTGTCTCAGTCTGGAACTGGGTGGACTCCGGATTTTTAATCAAGATCAGTCAAGACCACCACTGGAAGGCTATTTTTCCACATCAGTACTGAGATTCGACAGAAAACGCCCCTTTCTAAAACAACAATAACTTCAATTCATTTGTAGTTTGATTTTTATTCCCCACACATGGCCTCGGCTTTCCTGGTGTTGCAGTCTATGCAAGTGAAACGCTCAATGCAGACAAGTGATGGATTTTTCAGTGATATTTATAGTCTTGGTCTTGTCCTGGTCTCGGTCTCGCCCTGCCTTGGTCTTGGTTTTGTCTCGGTCTCGATCCCTCAATGTCTTGGTCTCCAAGCACTCTGGTCTTGGGTATGTCTTGGTCTCTGTTAGTGTGGTCTTGACTGCAACACTACATTATATAAATTATATTTATTCTTGAATGACAACAACCCCCCTAGGATCCTGGAATCCTTGGATACTTGAATAAGGATTTTTTATTTTTAATACACTTATAATTTTGAGATATTAGTTCTCAACGTTCCCAAATGTTGTTCCAGGAAAAAGCAGAAAATTTGGGGATCTGATACAATGTCCAATGTCTTTGAAAGTAACTCTTACTGAATTCAGAATATATTCTTTCCGTTTCCATCGCTTTTTTTTACACACTCAGTTTCTAATGCATGGTCTGTTACCTCTGTTGCTTCAGGTGTCGATAGAGATTTTCATGGAATAGATTGCATAGTCAAAGACACCAATCAACACCAGCAACCTCCATTGATCTGTCTGATAATGAGTCCAGATAGCTACTTTCCACATGGTCCCCAGGCATGACACATCAATACACACTGCTATTCAAAGCTTTTTGTTACACAAACTTTTCATGGAAATCCTTGATGGTGTTTCAGACTATTCATCTTTAAAATACAAATGTAAGATCAAACTATGATTTGATAGGCTCTGTTTGCACTTACATACAGAACTAATCTAACTGATTTAATAAAGTTAATATACTAAATATTAAGCATTTAGTTTTCATAGTTTTGTTTGCCATTACAAGACTCAACATAACAACTCTGCTGGCCCGAATGCACAATCTAAGTCTCCAGAGGCTTCACTGCTGTCACTCCTGTGAGAGCACCAAAACAAACAAAAGCAACAACAAAAACAAACAACCATCATCAAATATCAAGAAAATACACAAACTACAACAAATAATGACAACAACAAATACAGCCAACAAAAAACAACAAGAAAGAACAAGAGTCAACAAACAACAACCAGCCAGTGGCTTATTTCACTTAATGGCAGATTCATGCTGTTTAAAAATGAGATGAAAGTCGATGGGAAAAAGCTCCTTGCAGACTAAAAGAGCAGATTGTCAAGACTTGTGTGCTTTACAGGTTTATTATCTCAAAGCATGTATACTTTAAAGCACACAACACATTTTTTGTTTGAGGCTTTGTAGTATGTAACATATCTTTACAGTCAAGAGTCACATTCAATGAATCATGTTGTGCTTTCTCAAAGGTTTATTTCAACGATTAAGGTCGACATTTTTAGACGGTTCCAAACTGATGGTGAAACTGAATAATGTTAAATTAATCATTTATTAAATATTTATAGATATTTTATTCATCAATATTTACGCCTACCTGCCTTTTTTTAACTGCTTGTCAAAATACAATCTTTATAGGATTTATGTCAACAGCCACACAAACCACACAGCTGGTATTTTGAGTTAATGTAAATGTCACAACGCTAACATGCTCCTACGACTTTTTTGAGTTACCTTTGTAACTTAATTCTACAGAAAAACCGGGAGGCTTTTGTGATTGACATTAGATCTTTGCAGATATTTGCACATAAACCCAAGTATTGGTCAAATAGAAATTCTAAGCCTTAGATAGGAAATTAAGAGGGCTCTCAAAAGGGATTAAATTCATCCTGAGGGGTTACATGAATGTCTGCAGCAAATGTAATGACAAACCTCAAGTCATTTTTTTCATAAGAAAGTAAAGTGATCACCAAAATCACTATGGTACATCATCTCTGAAACTTTAAGGTCTGTAGGGAATGTTATACCAATTTATGTAGTACAGTTAAGTTAAGTTATATCACAGGATAGTGAATTATTAGATTTTCTGGTGGCACTAAAAGTCAATAAGATTCATCCTCTGGGCACCATGGATGTCTTTACCATTGTCTTTACCAAACATCTAAAAGTTGTTAACATACAACAGTCTGAACCAAAGAACTGGACTGACCAACCCCAAAATACTCTTTACATCCTTGGTCAGATGTAGCACAAACTCTGCTACAAGCATGACAGACAGTTTGCCAAAATCCAGAGTGATATTGCCCAAACAAATATTGGTATTGAAACTCAGTTATTCAACTGTGTGTAAAGTTGCTTAGTTCGGCTTTCATCTGGTTCCTCGTACTATCTAAGCTGTCGACCTCCAACCTCACTGACATCTGTATGACCACCTAACGGCACCATCACAGGCCACTACTGTATGCCTAAAGCATTTCACTCAGCCAATCATTAACACTCTGTTATTATTAATCAGCTGTGTGTAGAAGTTGAAAGGGCATGAATTGCGTGAGGGCAGACCCTCCAGCTGTGTTACCACTCACTGCCTCTGGTAACAGGAATGTAGTTCACAGAGTTTAAATTTAGTCTGGGCATCTATCATTTCCCACCAGCTGAATAGGTTGGTGTCGCAGCCCTGGCATAGGTGATCCGTCTCCACAGGTCTGCCTGTAGCACCATCGCTCAAACACACCACCCTGTCACTAAGGACAGAGCCAGCACCTGAGGAGCAGAACAATGTTTTTATACCACACATTAGCAAACAACGTTTTAACACATGATCTTAGTTGATAGCTAACAATGGTAAAAAAAAATAAGTGATAATGCAAGAGATTGCTTTGTAGCCACTATTGAAGATATTTTCAAAGAACTACATTCTGAAAAATAAACCTTCTCTTAATATTTTTTTATCATAGAAATAATATAAAGCTTTTAAAGACCAGAGGTTTCTAGAAGAAAGAGGTCCTTAAAACTTATTTCCACTGAGGCGAAAACTCCAAGAGCACTGCTAACGTCACTATAAAACTGCCCCTGTTTAAGAGCTGTCGTCTCTGAACACTGGACAAGAGCTACAACACATCAGCTAGAGGGCATGTACCACAGTCCTAACACATAGCAGCCAATAACTCAGCTGCTGTCCACTGTGTGATCAAACCTGTGACACTACACATGCACCTTATTTTGCTGTTACAATAGAATTGAGTCACACACCTGAGGTCAAAGATTTGTAAACACAACCCTAGAGCTTTGTTGTAAATTACATCCTTTTCAAATATGCTTTTGTTATATAAGAGCTTTTTTAGTTTGTATGTTTAAGAATTAAGTATAATCTCTCTGCTTTGTGACCTTGAAACAGTTTGATTTCCCTTTAGTTAGATCTTGTTCGTTTGATTTAGAAACACATTTAATTTTTTTATAGCTTTATTTATAAAGTTACTGAATGTCTCATTTGAATGGCTTTGCATTTCAAAAGGCATTGTGGGCCTCTGAAAGTGTTCAAAATGCTGTATTAATGTTATATTTTACAATAAAAAAATAAAAACTTCAGACAAAGGCTGCATAATGATTTAAACTCTTCAGACGAAGCTTACTGCCCCACTCGGAGAGAAATAGAATCCATCTGTTACGGGGCCACAACCCCTCAGCTAAATGCTATCCTTGCGCCTAACGCTAAGGCCAGTGAGCCCGTAACTTAAAGGTCCCATATTATGCTTTTTCTGGTTTTATATGCTCTTTAGTGTGTTTTCCAAGTGTCCTGTGCGTGTTTAGACACATCTATGTGCAAAAATTCAAAGTCCGCAGAAACGCGGCTTCTCCTACGTCCTCCTGTTAGCTGTAGCATTAGCTGCATGTAACGCTCGGTTCTAGCCCCCCTCGATAAAAATTTGTCAGTCCGACGTCATTGTCAGTGTGAGATCACTGATCTAAGTCCATTGGCTCGTTGTGGCAAGCCCAGCAGCTCATGATGCACGCCCGTTAACTTCTGTAGCACGCCCACGATATGCCGTAGCCTGCGGTAGCACAGTAGTGCTAAGGTGCTAATGTTTATGCTCCCCTCGGACGGAGCCAGTGGCTGCATTCCCAATATGGTAAAAGAGGAGGGACATTTCCGAGAACCGTGCTGAGCAACTGACCAATTACGGCAGAGCGGATCGGCAGACCAATCAGAGCAGACTTGGCCCACGTGGGGTCTAACAGTGGGGGCTCAGCAGAGCGTAGATGACGGACTCAGAGCGTAGAGGGAGCAAGGAGGAGCAGTACATGAAAACAGACACTTTTTTCGGGCTTTAGCTATTGTGAACGTACAAAAGTAGGTACATAGATTAAATATATGAACCCCAAAAAGGGCATAATATGGGCTCTTTAATGCCTCTCCTTACGTGTTGCATAAACGTGAATGTGTACCCTGCTTTATCTGAATGTGTGTGCAACTGTCCTGTCTGTTTGAGGGGTGCATGTAGGTGACTCACCAACAAGATCCCCTTACGTGCCGCGACCAGCACACTCGGACAACTCGATCCACGGAGCCACTTGGTTCGATCTCCTCCGCCAGCCCTCGCTTTCATATTAGTTTAGTTCATGTGCAAAAAGAACCCGTGAAGTCTTGACACAAAAACAAACGTTACTTCAGATTCAGTCTCTCAGGTGTCTGCGTCCTCGCGTCTCCCTCGTGGCGTCTCTTCGACTCAAAACCAATCTCGCTGGCTCCTCCGCAGGTGCTGCTAATGAAGGTTACAGAGACAGAGCCACCACACCCCCCTCAGGTGTGACATCAGTACTGACCCTGCTTCTCCTCCTACCAACCACGCCTACCGCTAAAGACACTGAAGTGAATCCTCCTAATGCATTATCATAACACCATCCCTGGCTACCTTTCTATGTTTCATATTTGCAGAGCTGTTCAACACATGCTAACACGATTCTACATTTAGCTTCACCCAGTTTGTAGAAAAGATCCCAAATGATGCTTATTGATTCATTTGCCACAATGTAGCGTATAATTTAGAGCATGTATTGCACAAAAAGTAAGTTACTCTTACTCTGAAGCATTTTTGTCTGGTAAGTACTTGAATGTATTATTTTGAGGATAAATAAATTAACAGAGGTATCACATAATTTTCTCTCATCATAAAATAATAAAGGGTTATACAAGTTATACTGTAATTGCACCATGATGTCTTGTAACTATGTCTTCATACATACTCCATACACACAAAAAGCCTCATTACCACCCGACAAAGGCACTAAGTGATTTGACCCGTGCCCGCTCAGCATGCAGCGCTGTGCTCATCAGTGTTTTCTCTCGTGGCTGCTGATATTCACCAGCATTGATCGGAGTGTCAGGGTTTGTGGAAGGTCCAATGTTTATTGATCGCAGTGCTGGGCTTTGGTTAAGTGTAAGGTCAAACTTTTCAATCGCTCCTGAGGATTTCTTCCTGTCCTGTGGAGGAGCCCCCCTCAATCAATAGCTCATTAGTGTGCTTCTTCACTCAGCAGTGGGGGCAAAGAAAACAAAGGCTATTTTCTGTAGAAGGATCATTTTCACTCCAACGTTCAGTGATTGAGATACTCGTGCATAGAGTTATGTTTCTTGAAAAAAATGAATCATAATCAGGTTTTAACATTTAAAGCTGACAAATGCTTTTTTAATGGTACAACAAATGGACCATAACCTAATTTAAAGACATATGATCATTTACATTTTTCCTAGAGTTATTCAAAAAGCGTGTTACTTGTGCAGCATTTTAACAGACTCATTTAAATGTATATTCATAAAAAAGTGTGTGCGTGCGTTTGTGTGTGTGTGTGTGTGTGTGTAGGTGTGGATGGATTGAGTATAGATCTTTCTAAATAGTATAGTGTTATTTTTCTGATTGAATAAAACCATCACCACTAGGGACAGCTGTGCACAGAGGTACTGTAGAGGGTGCTGTCCTCCAATTGCAAATCGGAGGTTTCGTCTCTAATTCCTGCAGTGTAGTGTATTTGGGCAACACACTGAACTGAAGTCATAGCCGATGGCTTTGCATGTGTTTGAATGCAATTAGATAAGTTCCTGATGAGCAGCCTGGCACTTTGCATAGCAGCTTCCATATAGAGACAGACCAACTGTCATATTTACACTCACAGTTAGGGGAAATTTAGAGTCACACCATAACTTAACGAGCATGTGTTAGGACTGTGGGAGGAAGCCAGACTGCCAGGAGGGAACCCAGGCATGCAAAGGGAGAACATGCAAACTCTGCAGCCCCAGCAACAATCTTTGGCCCCTTAATTTTGTAATATGTCAAAATATAAAGAGAATTTTTTTGTTAAAACTGTAAGAATAAATAAAATGCACAGTACTAAAGGACCTGCAATGACAATGAACAGAAACAGTGTTAGTGTTTGAACAATATTTAGTCATTATGTATTTTAAAGAACCCGACTGATGTTGATGATTTAAATATAACCAGAATATAAAATAGTGCTAAACAAATGATAATTTTATCTAAATGTAGAAGAAGTATATAGATAATATATATCATCTTTCTGACATGTAGCTGTGTTTTGTTGTTATGCAAAGTAAAAGACAGCTCCCATAATTCCTCACAAATAAGGAAGTGTTATTCATTGTGTGCTTGACACTTTCCACACATCAAAACATTGTTTGTGAAGGGTCATATAATATGATTTGGTCTTTTTGCTTTGCCGTGGCATTGCAGGTACTTTGTACAGACCATTTCCTTCTTTCCCACTTGATCTTTCAGAATATCTTCTAAATCACAGTATAGAGGTTAATGTCCAACACTTTGCACATGCCTTGTATCATTATTATGAGTCCACTTGAAATCTTGTTTCAACTTTATAATGACACAACACCAGCACTTTTTGGCTTCAGAATGTAACTTATTAACACGTCAATACAGACTGTAAATGACTTAAACAATTGATAAACACCATTGTATTTGCAGGAAACAGTGCAGAACACAATACATTTCTTTACCTAGTCAATACACATATCAAAAGATTGCTCATTCAATCTTTAACGGCTGAAGCTTGTAGCCATTTCCAGATCCTATATTATCCATTTTTAAAAAGTAAGCAAGGAGTGAGCAGTTGAAAAGGGGCACAGCAGTGCCCCCATGTGATATCTCACTTAAAGGGGATTTGGTTGGTAAAGCAACACACTATGCATTTGAAGTATCCAGTAGGGGTTATACTTTTTCTTTAATCCATCCCAACAATAATGTGACTGAGGCAACAATTTCAGTTCTCAGGTATATTTTATTCAGGTTATTTTTACATTTGCTGTCAAAAAGATCTACAGTAACAACAGTTAATGAACAACGTAAACCTGGTTTCACATGGCTTACTTGGAAGGCAAAGAAAGGTCAAACAAATCAGGGAAACAGGACTGGAATAAAAACGAGCAACTAGCCAGTCAGTTTAAAGTTAAACTGCTAAACATGCAAAGTCACATAATTGTTACCAGTTCCTCTTACTAACATCACACTCAGATGTAGGACTGAACACATCAACTCAAAACAACTTCTTGTCTCAGGGAAATTATTTTATTTCTGACTAGTTTATCACTACCAGACAGGAAATAAAGTATCCATGTTAACATGAGTGTGGGTTTTGAAATGTTGTCCTTATTTAGTTTGAACACTATCAAAACCTTTCTTTTTCTTTTTCTTATTCTTGTGTGTTTCAGGTCTTGTTTAACTTAAAATAACCTCTTACTCTTACTATGTGGTTAAGGTTGATTTGGAGTCACGGTTTTGGCATAGGACCATAAGAGGGCACAGAGACGAGTCGCTCTGCTTTTTAATAGACTCTCCTGGAACTGGTTGAGGAGGCTGAGGACTTGGTGACAGAACCAGTATTTCCACCATAACCACCAAAGCCAAATCCACCACTGGAGCTGGAGCTTGAGAATCCTGGGGAAGAACAAAAACATCCAAATGTTATCATTTATCTCTTTATTCATCACCTATAATGATGATGATGACCATAATCTATGAACTCGGAATCACTACCTCCAGATGTCTGCTGGACATGGATGGTTGCGTTGGCTCCTCCACTGGCCAACCTAACAATGGATTAATAAAGAGTTAGTCCTTCATTCAGAGATGATGATCATAAGTGTAACCATCAAACATTGAATTGTCAGCTTTATCCCACCTGTCTTCCTCTCCTTCCAGCAGTTTCCTGTAGGTGGCGATTTCGATGTCCAGAGCCAGCTTGACGTTCATCAGTTCCTGGTATTCTCGCACCTGGCGGGCCATGTCCTGCTTGGCTCTCTGCAGAGCATCCTCCAGGTCCTTGATGCGGAGCTTGGCATCTCTTACTGCAAGCTCACCACGCTCCTCAGCCTCTGAGATCTGGAGCTCAAGATTGGCTCTCTGTGGAAGTTAATATCACAGTTTGGTTATTAACTGTACAATCACGTTTCTTCATTATGAGGCATCATTCTTTAGGAGAGCTTGACATACCTGTCCCTTGACGGCCTCAATCTCATTCTGAAGGCGGGCGATCATGCGGTTCATCTCGGCAATCTCGGTCTTGGTTGTACGCAGGTCATCACCATACTGTCCAGCAGAGCTCTGCATCTCCTCGTACTGTTTCAATAAAACAATGCATGCAGTAGTATGAACCAGAGGGTTGATAGAGGGGATTCAAATGTATTCAGTGAACTCATGGGATTGATTTCTTCTCTGCTTATTACCTTCTGTTTGTACCAGGACTCTGCCTCAGCCTTGCTTTTGTTGGCGATGTCCTCATACTGTGCACGCACTTCAGCTACAATAGAATCCATGTCCAGGTTACGGCTGTTGTCCATCTCCACAATGACAGAGGTGTCCTTGATCTGGCCCTGCAGCTCACGGAGTTCCTAGAACCAGATTTTTGCACCAGTTAACTGTTGAATGTCATTAGCTTAACTATAGTGTTAGGAAGAAGGGAAAATATTAAATTTTAGAAACATACAGTCTCATAGACGGCCCTGAGGAAGTTGATCTCGTCCTGAAGAGCATCAAGCCTGGCTTCCAGCGTCACCTTGTCCATGTAGGCGGCATCAACATCCTAAAATTTATATTATAGAAAAACACAGTGTTACCAATGACCATATTGTATTAAACTGGGATAAAAAAATCACATCTTAAAGTGTATTTCCTTTAATTCTAAAACTGGTCCCTATTTTTTGATTTGTTGTGGTCTAAGTGGTCCCCAGGTCACCCTTGAAAAAAATCTGATCTCAATGGCAGTAACTTAGTCAAATTAGAGTAAAAAAAAGGGACTAAAAGTTTAATTAAAGGTTTGGGCTGTAATGGCTGCAACATATTTTAAGGAAATTTGCCCAGTGGAAGTACATCCACTAAAATTGCTCATCTAAGCATCTAACAACATTTATTGAAGCTACAGACACCAAGAAGCAGGATTCCTTTTTGAAACCAGAAACAGCTGTAAAACATTTCTGTTTCAAGTCAACGGACTGTACTGACAAGGTACATCTCAGACCATGGGAGTTGTTTATCTACCTCTGCCTCGTTTTTCAGTGTTACTTATCTTACACCAAAATTATAGTAAATTTGAAGTTGACAGCAGGGATAACTTTGCAGCCACTGCAGCTTGTTTATCAGCTCATGGTTTTAATACTGAGATAACAAATTTTAATAATCCTCTTTTTGAAAAATAACATAATTCCCCTTAAATGTCTTCAAACCTTCTTCAGGAGAACAAACTCATTCTCAGCAGATGCACGTTTGTTGATTTCATTTTCATACCTGCAAGAACACAAGGAAATGCGTCAGTGCATCTGCTTCAATTTGTACCACTACATCTATCACTTGGTAGTTAGAGACGTCATGCACACACTCACTTCCTCTTGAAGTCCTCAACCAGGGATTGCATGTTATTCTGCTCTCTCTCCAGCTTGACCTTCTCATTGACGAGCCCGTCGAGCTGTCTGCGCATGTTGGCAATGTAGGCCTCGAACATACCATCAATGTTGGATCGGCTGGTGGTCTGGTCCTGCAGGAGGCTCCATTTGGTCTCCAGCATCTTGTTCTGCTGCTCCAGGAAACGGACCTGTGGAGGCAACATACCAGGCATGATTGTCAGATATCTTAATAGGCATGTATATATATATATATATATCTATATATATTTATATATATTTATATATATATATACACCAATTACAACCTGCAGTCAAAATACAGGCTTTAGACTCTGTGGGCATTATGCTGATTGAGTCTTGTTTTTACAGTCCAGGTAAGGGTTAGAAGAGGAACTAAATCATCACTTGTAAGAGCAGGAAGGGCACCAGATAGGGATAATCTTTCCTGCATCTTCAGGATTGAGTTGATAGTTTAGGATACAGTCTCAGCAACAGTCTTAAAGATATATTAATTTCCTGTTTGATGGATCAAACAATGAAAAGTCACATTCTCATCTTTTTTTGACTGTAAAAATAACATTTCTGTATCTTAGCAGTGTTCATCAGTGTCATTTAATCTAAAGATTGCTGTTACTACACTATGATCTAAAGATTAAACTATATACCAGGGAAAGAATGAAGGTTGTTTATACTACTAAAATGAGGCCTAAAGTAAAGTATACCTTATAAATTGAAAACAATCTTAAAAGAAACAAACCTTGTCGATGAAGGATGCAAAGCGGTTGTTGAGGGACTTGATCTGGTCCTTCTCCTGGGTGCGGACAACCTGGATGGTGGGATCAATCTCCAAGCTGAGAGGGGTCAGCAGGCTCTTGTTTACCTGAACAGCTGTAATTGGTGGAGCAATGTAACAGCCTGCTGTTTGGCTAGAAGAAAAATTGTAAGCAGCAGAGCTTCCACCAATAGAGGATCCACTAAAACCAACACTGGGACCTATCCCATGGCTGGCTCTTTTCACAGAATAGCTGCTTCCTTGTCCAGCAAAGGACCTGCTGGTGCTGCCATTGGAGCTGGTGACTGAGTATGCCTTTCTCATCATCATGTTGCAGCGGTAGAGGTTGTTAACTCTGAGAACTGAAGATGTGAAGTCTTCAAATGGAGAGCCAAGTCCTTGTGAGTGTGTGACTGCCGACTCTGACTGCTTTTATGGCTAAAGCAGGGTGGGGTCAGGGGCCAACTTAACCTGTACTGTCACTTTCTGCTGTCCATCCTTTCTCCACCTCAGCCCCCAGGCCTCTGTCTCTGAATGACAGGAGTGATCAGTCCCGTAAAACTGGAAGGGAGGTATTTTCAGAAGATAAGCCATGACACACCCTGCACCAGCACATTTAAATCAGCATTTTAGGTGCCCTTACTCTTTCAAAAGAAGTGTCCCTTAAAGCTATTGTAGGAACTGTATTCAAGCATTCTTAGGCTATATGTTCAAAATATAACATCCCAATTAAATGCTCTAACAACAAAGGGAAACATAATCTAATAAATTGTGTAATACAGATGTATATAATACTTTATACCTCTCTCTGTGCTGTTGTGCCTTCATTGCACATCTTTCAAGATAAGGCACACACATACCTAAGCTGAGCAAGCTAGGAGATCCATATCTCCCCAACAATGTATTGTGGACAGATGGTTTTTTTAAATATTAAATAGGAAAGTGTAGTGAAGCTGCATCCCTGTTTGAGTTTCCTATACTACATCTGGAGGATGATTCATACATTTAATTTGTAAGCAGTAGCAAAATGTTACCCATTTGTAATAATCTCTTCATATCTAAAAGTTAGAAGCCAATCTAAAGGGAATGAGTTGCAAAGAAGTGACATTTCTAAAGTGGCTGATTGATACATAGATGACGAAATCACATATATTTAGAACTGAAAGCAGGAATCTCTCCTGTCCAATTAACTTGGTGGAACTTCTTCCAATTAAGAAGTGTGGTCGTAGCCTTAGGACAAGTGTTTATAGGAAAGATTACTTATTTGCATGTTTATATATGTACGAGACTGAGAACATGCTTGGGTGTGTGTATTGCAGGCAGTTTTGGGAACATTCAGCTTCTGCATGAATTGTGTTTGTGTTCTGACTGCCTTGTTAAGTTTGAGTTTAAGGGTTTGGACCCCAGAATGCAGAACACGGAAACTAAAGTCAGTCCTTAAGACGTTTTAATGTAGCTTGTAGCAAAATAAAAGGCTTAAGGCAGTTTGTGACAATAGAGGACGGTCTGGCGTAGGAGAACTCAATAAACAACAAGGCCAAACAGAAATCCAAAGCAAGGAGGTGAGGCTCACCGGCAGGCTGCACACAAAAAGAGAAAACAGGTCAGTCTATGACACAAGAACAACAATCACATTCAAAGTTCTTCAAGGTAAGGCTAGTAGTGTGACACAGTTACCGACTGCATAAGTAATAATCTGGCACAGAAGTTGAGTCTCGATCTGTCTTTAAGGCCTGAGTGATGACCTGATGAGATTCAGGTGCTCCTCGTTCCAGCTCAGCCAGCCACGCCCTCCACTGCACACACACTGCAAGAGAGAAAACAGAAAACAGAAGGAGGGGAAACAAACACAAAGTGACACCAAATGCATCAGAAACTAACACCATGACACGCCTGTTTCTGTCTCTATTTTTAGAGACTTTCAATAAAAAGAGAATAATTAAATAAAAACACACACATCATTGATAAGCAGTAGTTGTTTGCAGTTGTCATTTGAAAGTGGTTTTCTCCATGAAATGATATTGAAGTTAAAGCTGAAAGATCAGTTATACCTTAATGAATGTGAAGAGATATTTTGAAACCTGAAAATAGTTTGGGAAAATGAAGCTTGTGTGAACACTACAGCACTTTTTGATCATAAAAGGAGCTAAACTACTGTGAAATTGTTAAATACAGAAAAAAAGGCAAACCTACCCACATGTATCGTTCATAATGTAAAAACGGAGCCGTTTAAAAAAAAATCACCCCCCGTACGGTGCGTGCCCATGATGACAATAACTTATCAGACCAAAGGCGTATATATAAACAGTGCTGCCAGTGCGGCTGCTAGGGCCCGTGGGGTGGGGGGAGTTTGTGTGATGAAAGCAGGCCCCCTCTATACTATGTCGCTATCTGACTTGATAAATGTCAAGTGCCATTCGCTATTGCCTTGAAGAGGCAGACCAATCTCCATCATGGTTTTCTTTTTATATGTGTTATTGTCACGTTTGAGGAATAATAAAAAGGAACTGGACCCAAGTGCAGAACTAATCGAAATATGTATTAAACAAAAAGGCAAAAGGCTTACTTCTTGAATAACTGTGCAAACTGAAAAAATACAACAACAACAGGTCAAACCATAGGGAGCCACGAGGAAAACACTGGAAAGAGATGTGGTTCAAAAAGATACACACATTTTATTTAAAAACATTAGGCTATAATGACTTGGCTGACAGGGGTGAGGGCTTACCAGAAGTGAAGAGGACTGGCTGAAAAGGAGGGGGGGAGGGGATCCTAAATTATACCGCACACTTGAAAAACCACACCATCTGCATAGACACCCAAATGCTCTACTGTACAGGGATGTGAAGGGATTGCCACCGGAGAGTCAGTCAGCCACTTGCTCTGCCCAACAGAAATAAATAAATATGATTATTACTGTGCCGTGTAGTGAACGAATAGCGTTCAGGTGTCTGAGGTAACACAAAAAAGGGGTAAAAAAAGGGTAACTTCGAAACTTTGAGTTTCTTCTGACTTAATCAAAATGGTGTGATTGCATGGCCATTATACCCAGGCCTCCAATGATTAAATGTATGAATGCTGAGTAAAACAAAAACATTGCTTGTTTAATAAAATTATGTTTCCTATCTATCCGGATATATTCAGGTGTGTTTATCATGATAAGGAAGAAATGACAGTTAGTTGTGCAATCTTAATTTCCACTTTAATATGAAGTTGGCAATCCAATCCAGTTCAGTCTGTGTTCTTCAGAAGCAATAGGTGGCTTCTCTGCTTTGAGAAAAATAGTGATCCCCCAACAGTGAAATTCAACCACTTCTTTGTGATGCCTATAATGAAAAATTGTAGTCATTATGTATTTTAAAGAACATGACTGATGTTGATGATTTAAATATAACCAGAATATAAAATATAATAGTGCTAAACAAATGATAATTTTATCTAAATGTAGAAGAAGTATATAGATAATATATATCATCTTTCTGACATGTAGCTGTGTTTTGTTGTTATGCAAAGTAAAAGACAGCTCCCATAATTCCTCACAAATAAGGAAGTGTTATTCATTGTGTGCTTGACACTTTCCACACATCAAAACATTGTTTGTGAAGGGTCATATAATTTGATTTGCTCTTTTTGCTTTCCCATGGCATTGCAGGTACTTTGTACAGACCATTTCCTTTCTTTCCCACTTGATCTTTCAGAATATCCTCTAAATCACAGACTACAGGTCTATGTCCAGATACAACACATTGAAGGATGCATTTAGGGTAAAAGCACCAAATGTGCATTGAGAAACTTTCCGCCTGGCATAATTGGGGAAGAAGTGAACCCATTTCTGTAACATCTTCAGAGGTAGTAACAGAGGTGTTACAGAGGCAAGACGTTATCAGTGGAGCCAGCAGGTTAGTGCAGTGCTGTGTGTGCATGCATGTCTGAGTGTGTATGTGGAGCCCCCACTGTGCTGAACTTCTGCAACTGACTGGGACACCAATTTTACACCTTTGCAGAATCATTATGAATGCACAAAGACATGATTACTGCTGAGCTTATTTATCAATCATCATTGTTTTTATTCTGCTTTTACCCTGGAGCATAGAAGGGAACAACAGCAGGTCAACGTTCCTTGATCAAATGATGGCAGTTTCATGTTTGAGAAAATTGGACTGAAACAAACTTCTTTCTTTAAGTCTTAGGGAGAAAAGTAACTTTACTTGTAATGGTTAACTATGTTTTATGTTGCAAATGTGGTGAAAGATAGATTTCAGACTTTGTTACAATGTTACAATTCACTTAGCAGACACTTTTATCCAAAGTGACACACATCAGAGAGGAAGTACAATACTACTAATCCATTCATACACCGCCACTGAAGCAGTGGGAGCAATGCAGGGTTAAGTGTCTTGCCCAAGGACACATTGGACATGTTGCTCAGCTGGGGATTGAACCCTTGACCTTCTGGTTGAGAGGCGACGACTCTACCAACTGAGCCACAGCCGCCTGGACTGTAAAGTCCACTCAATCGATCAATCGATCAATCGATCAATCGATCAATCAATCAATCAATCGATCGATCAATCAATCAATCAATCAATCAATCAATCAATCAATCAATCAATCAATCAATCAATCAATCAATCAATCAATCAATATGTGGGAGCTACAATTGTATAAACTTTGCACATACCTTGTATCATTATTATGAGTCCACTTGAAATCTTGTTTCAACTTTATAATGACACAACACCAGCACTTTTTGGCTTCAGAATGTAACTTATTAACACGTCAATACAGACTGTAAATGACTTAAACAATTGATAAACACCATTGTATTTGCAGGAAACAGTGCAGAACACAATACATCTTTACCAAGTCAATACACATATCAAAAGATTGCTCATTCAATCTTTAACGGCTGAAGCTTGTAGCCATTTCCAGATCCTATATTATCCATTTTTAAAAAGCAAGCAAGGAGTGAGCAGTTGAAAAGGGGCACAGCAGTGCCCCCATGTGATATCTCACTTAAAGGGGATTTGGTTGGTAAAGCAACACACTATGCATTTGAAGTATCCAGTAGGGGTTATACTTTTTCTTTAATCCATCCCAACAATAATGTGACTGAGGCAACAATTTCAGTTCTCAGGTATATTTTATTCAGGTTATTTTTACATTTGCTGTCAAAAAGATCTACAGTAACAACAGTTAATGAACAACGTAAACCTGGTTTCACATGGCTTACTTGGAAGGCAAAGAAAGGTCAAACAAATCAGGGAAACAGGACTGGAATAAAAACGAGCAACTAGCCAGTCAGTTTAAAGTTAAACTGCTAAACATGCAAAGTCACATAATTGTTACCAGTTCCTCTTACTAACATCACACTCAGATGTAGGACTGAACACATCAACTCAAAACAACTTCTTGTCTCAGGGAAATTATTTTATTTCTGACTAGTTTATCACTACCAGACAGGAAATAAAGTATCCATGTTAACATGAGTGTGGGTTTTGAAATGTTGTCCTTATTTAGTTTGAACACTATCAAAACCTTTCTTTTTCTTTTTCTTATTCTTGTGTGTTTCAGGTCTTGTTTAACTTAAAATAACCTCTTACTCTTACTATGTGGTTAAGGTTGATTTGGAGTCACGGTTTTGGCATAGGACCATAAGAGGGCACAGAGACGAGTCGCTCTGCTTTTTAATAGACTCTCCTGGAACTGGTTGAGGAGGCTGAGGACTTGGTGACAGAACCAGTATTTCCACCATAACCACCAAAGCCAAATCCACCACTGGAGCTGGAGCTTGAGAATCCTGGGGAAGAACAAAAACATCCAAATGTTATCATTTATCTCTTTATTCATCACCTATAATGATGATGATGACCATAATCTATGAACTCGGAATCACTACCTCCAGATGTCTGCTGGACATGGATGGTTGCGTTGGCTCCTCCACTGGCCAACCTAACAATGGATTAATAAAGAGTTAGTCCTTCATTCAGAGATGATGATCATAAGTGTAACCATCAAACATTGAATTGTCAGCTTTATCCCACCTGTCTTCCTCTCCTTCCAGCAGTTTCCTGTAGGTGGCGATTTCGATGTCCAGGGCCAGCTTGACGTTCATCAGTTCCTGGTATTCTCGCACCTGGCGGGCCATGTCCTGCTTGGCTCTCTGCAGAGCATCCTCCAGGTCCTTGATGCGGAGCTTGGCATCTCTTACTGCAAGCTCACCACGCTCCTCAGCCTCTGAGATCTGGAGCTCAAGGTTGGCTCTCTGTGGAAGTTAATATCACAGTTTGGTTATTAACTGTACAATCACGTTTCTTCATTATGAGGCATCATTCTTTAGGAGAGCTTGACATACCTGTCCCTTGACGGCCTCAATCTCATTCTGAAGGCGGGCGATCATGCGGTTCATCTCGGCAATCTCGGTCTTGGTTGTACGCAGGTCATCACCATACTGTCCAGCAGAGCTCTGCATCTCCTCGTACTGTTTCAATAAAACAATGCATGCAGTAGTATGAACCAGAGGGTTGGTAGAGGGGATTCAAATGTATTCAGTGAACTCATGGGATTGATTTCTTCTCTGCTTATTACCTTCTGTTTGTACCAGGACTCTGCCTCAGCCTTGCTTTTGTTGGCGATGTCCTCATACTGTGCACGCACTTCAGCTACAATAGAATCCATGTCCAGGTTACGGCTGTTGTCCATCTCCACAATGACAGAGGTGTCCTTGATCTGGCCCTGCAGCTCACGGAGTTCCTAGAACCAGATTTTTGCACCAGTTAACTGTTGAATGTCATTAGCTTAACTATAGTGTTAGGAAGAAGGGAAAATATTAAATTTTAGAAACATACAGTCTCATAGACGGCCCTGAGGAAGTTGATCTCGTCCTGAAGAGCATCAAGCCTGGCTTCCAGCGTCACCTTGTCCATGTAGGCGGCATCAACATCCTAAAATTTATATTATAGAAAAACACAGTGTTACCAATGACCATATTGTATTAAACTGGGATAAAAAAATCACATCTTAAAGTGTATTTCCTTTAATTCTAAAACTGGTCCCTATTTTTTGATTTGTTGTGGTCTAAGTGGTCCCCAGGTCACCCTTGAAAAAAATCTGATCTCAATGGCAGTAACTTAGTCAAATTAGAGTAAAAAAAAGTAACTAAAAGTTTAATTAAAGGTTTGGAATTCAGTAGAAGATTGCTTCAGCCAGCGTTTGCAATTGGGCTGTAATGGCTGCAACATATTTTAAGGAAATTTGCCCAGTGGAAGTACATCCACTAAAATTGCTCATCTAAGCATCTAACAACATTTATTGAAGCTACAGACACCAAGAAGCAGGATTCCTTTTTGAAACCAGAAACAGCTGTAAAACATTTCTGTTTCAAGTCAACGGACTGTACTGACAAGGTACATCTCAGACCATGGGAGTTGTTTATCTACCTCTGCCTCGTTTTTCAGTGTTACTTATCTTACACCAAAATTATTCTAAATTTGAAGTTGACAGCAGGGATAACTTTGCAGCCACTGCAGCTTGTTTATCAGTTCATGGTTTTAATACTGAGATAACAAATTTTAATAATCCTCTTTTTGAAAAATAACATAATTCCCCTTAAATGTCTTCAAACCTTCTTCAGGAGAACAAACTCATTCTCAGCAGATGCACGTTTGTTGATTTCATTTTCATACCTGCAAGAACACAAGGAAATGCGTCAGTGCATCTGCTTCAATTTGTACCACTACATCTATCACTTGGTAGTTAGAGACGTCATGCACACACTCACTTCCTCTTGAAGTCCTCAACCAGGGATTGCATGTTATTCTGCTCTCTCTCCAGCTTGACCTTCTCATTGACGAGCCCGTCGAGCTGTCTGCGCATGTTGGCAATGTAGGCCTCGAACATACCATCAATGTTGGATCGGCTGGTGGTCTGGTCCTGCAGGAGGCTCCATTTGGTCTCCAGCATCTTGTTCTGCTGCTCCAGGAAACGGACCTGTGGAGGCAACAAACCAGGCATGATTGTCAGATATCTTAATAGGCATGTATATATATATATATATCTATATATATTTATATATATATACACCAATTACAACCTGCAGTCAAAATACAGGCTTTAGACTCTGTGGGCATTATGCTGATTGAGTCTTGTTTTTACAGTCCAGGTAAGGGTTAGAAGAGGAACTAAATCAACACTTGTAAGAGCAGGAAGGGCACCAGATAGGGATAATCTTTCCTGCATCTTCAGGATTGAGTTGATAGTTTAGGATACGGTCTCAGCAACAGTCTTAAAGATATATTAATTTCCTGTTTGATGGATCAAACAATGAAAAGTCACATTCTCATCTTTTTTTGACTGTAAAAATAACATTTCTGTATCTTAGCAGTGTTCATCAGTGTCATTTAATCTAAAGATTGCTGTTACTACACTATGATCTAAAGATTAAACTATATACCAGGGAAAGAATGAAGGCCTAAAGTAAAGTATACCTTATAAATTGAAAACAATCTTAAAAGAAACAAACCTTGTCGATGAAGGATGCAAAGCGGTTGTTGAGGGACTTGATCTGGTCCTTCTCCTGGGTGCGGACAACCTGGATGGTGGGATCAATCTCCAGGCGGAGAGGGGTCAGCAGGCTCTTGTTTACCTGAACAGCTGTAATTGGTGGAGCAATGTAACAGCCTGCTGTTTGGCTAGAAGAAAAATTGTAAGCAGCAGAGCTTCCACCAATAGAGGATCCACTAAAACCAACACTGGGACCTATCCCATGGCTGGCTCTTTTCACAGAATAGCTGCTTCCTTGTCCAGCAAAGGACCTGCTGGTGCTGCCATTGGAGCTGGTGACTGAGTATGCCTTTCTCATCATGATGTTGCAGCGGTAGAGGTTGTTAACTCTGAGAACTGAAGATGTGAAGTCTTCAAATGGAGAGCCAAGTCCTTTTGAGTGTCTGACCGCCAACTATGACTGCTTTTATAGCTAAAGCAGGGTGGGGTCAGGGGGCAACTTAACCTGTACTGTTACTTTCTGTCCATCTTTCTCCACCTCAGCCACCAGGCCTCTGTCTCTGAATGACAGGAGTGATCAGTCCCGTAAAACTGGAAGGGAGGTATTTTCAGAAGATAAGCCATGACACACCCTGCACCAGCACATTTAAATCAGCATTTTAGGTGCCCTTACTCTTTCAAAAGAAGTGTCCCTTAAAGCTATTGTAGGAACTGTATTCAAGCATTCTTAGGCTATATGTTCAAAATATAACATCCCAATTAGTAATCAACCAATTAAATGCTCTAACAACAAAGGGAAACATAATCTAATAAATTGTGTAATACAGATGTATATAATACTTTATACCTCTCTCTGTGCTGTTGTGCCTTCATTGCACATACATCTTTCAAGATAAGGCACACACATACCTAAGCTGAGCAAGCTAGGAGATCCATATCTCCCCAACGATGTATCGTGGACAGACGTTTTTTTTAAAATATTAAATAGGAAAGTGTAGTGAAGCTGCATCCCTGTTTGAGTTTCCTATACTACATCTGGAGGATGATTCATACATTTAATTGGGAAGTAGTGTCAAAGTGTTCATTTCTAAAATGACTGATTTATACACAAATGTTGACATCAAATCATATATAAAAGTGAAAGCAGAAATCTCTCCTGTCCAATTATCTGGGTGGAAGTTTTTCTTATTAAGAAGTGCGGTAGTAGCCTTTAGAAGTAATAGTAAAAAAAAAAATAGGAGAAATGCTTATTGGAAAGAGAACAATCAAAAATAGGCACCCCTGGAATCTGTAAAAAAAAAAAAAGAATTGTCAAAATAACAGACTGTGGAGTTCAGATATAGATGGGGACATTACTGGAATAGAGTGGGATGAGGTCTTGCGTAGAGCCCAAACAGTCTCAAAGGATGTTTCACTGAAATTTGCACAATTTAAAAAGGTGCATCGGTATCACTGGACCCCTAGCAAGCTACACGGAGTTGGCTACAGACCAATGGGTACCTGTTGGAAATATTCAGCTGAAGCAGGGACCTACCTGCACATGGTTTGGGATTGTGTCACAATTAAGAGTTTCTTGAGGTCAGTCAAAAGGTTATTGAAATAACAAGAAAACAAATGGATCCATACCCTAAACTTTGCCTCCTTGGTATTTTCCCCAGACTTGATATCAACCTATTAACAAGTGGCATGATACAGCCTTTGCAGTTGCTAAAGAGCTATAATGTACTGTGGATGGAAAGATGCTTCTGCATCCACTATTCACGACTGATATAATGCACTTGCTAAAAAAGCGATACTGACAGAGTCATATACAGCAACATACTGTATATTCTGTGCCTAAATTTGACAAGATATGGGGGTCTTCTCTTATTTAATGACAAAACTCGTTATTAGCTTTGACCTGTTAGTGAAGAACGCTTCTTGTGACACAACACTTTAAATGCCTATGTGAATAGGCAGGATTTTATAACATATTGTTAATTAAATAATTAAAAATCTTTAAAAAATTGCTCTGGAAGTGTGGACCGATTGACAATTTATTATATATCAATGAGGTAAACACTTCACCAACCCTTATCTGTCTCTATTTTACAGACCTTCATTGATAAGCAGTAGTTCTAGCATCTGCAGTTCTCATTTGAAAGTGGTTTTCTCCATGAAATGATCTTAAAGTTCCAACTGAAAGACCAGTTATAAAAGCACAGCTCTTTTTAGCGCTGAAAAAAGTTTGGGAAAATGAAGTTTGTGGGAACACTAGAGCACAATTTAAAAAAGCTAAACAACTGTGAAGTTGTTTAATACAGACAAAATGCAACTTTACCCACTTGTTCTTGAAAATGCAGTTTAATTAGCATTACTTGTAGCCTGGTTACTGCCCATGGTTCTTGGCCTGAAGGGAAGGGTTGGGATTTTTTGAAACCAGTTTGATACTTTCACAATCTAGCATACTATCTCTAGTTTTTATAGAGGTTTCAGCACAGTTTTGAACCAAAGTTTTAATTGTGACGTTAACTTGGTAGAGGGCTCCATGTTTAATGGCTGTGAGTATTTGAAGATGTACAACGACATCTCCAATTAGTGAAACATAATTGTGAAGTTTATATAATATTTGTGTCGGACACCATTTATTTTCTTATGCTACATGATCCATGATAACATACCTATGTCTCAGACATTTTACTGGTTCATTTCTCTTCTCTCTTACACTAGGTAGCATTCCCTTGTAAAACCTTAGTTTTTAGATTTTGTAGTTAAGCTGGTGTTTATAGTACCGGTATGTCATACTTTAAAATGAATGAATAACCTTTCCTGTCTGCTTAATCAGTTGCCAACAAAGGCTTTTTATGTAGCTCTTAATTAGCTGAGCATCTGGTCATTTTCTGCTTACAATTTAAGCTGCACGATTGGGTGAAATTGTGCGATTCCGATTATAGTGGACAATATTGCAATCTGCAATTTCAACATAATAAATGGCATTATGAGTAAGTAGGGTTTTTTTACAGGCCCAAAATAATACATTATGTTTCTTGTTTCACAAACATTTTTTCAATACATTTAATTGAGTTAATAAGGTTTTATTTTCCATTGGATCAGATACTGGATTTACTGTAAGTCATGGATCATTTCATCAGATCAGGAAATTGAGAAATAATACAAAATATATTTGTTGCCTTTATATTTTAAGAAGGTAGAAGTGTCCAGGCCACCCTTACTACCCTCTGGAACCATCCCATTTACAATCAAGGCATTACAACATTAAGAAGTAAAAACAATAATCCATCTGTGAATAATCCATTTGCTTTAATCCACACACTCAAAAAAATAAGAAATTCAGCAAACTGTTCAAACTGTGTGTGTGTGTGTGTGTGTCTGCGTTGGGTGTTGAGAGTGCATTTAGCATGCACATCCCCTTCCAGAGGGTGTGGTTGAACACAGCTCACTTGCATTTTAAGCTTCAGGCACAGAAACAGCCTGTTCTTAGCAGGGCTACAATAAAGGGTTTTTTAGGCATGCTAAAATTCAGGATCAGAGTGGATTATAGCAAGAAACTTCACACACATGTTTTGGGCAACTTCTCACACTGCAACTTCGATTAGATGAATCATGCATAACTACTTACAACTCCTGCTCATCCTGATATAAACACTGTGCTGTCAATCCTGATAATTCATGTGTATAATTGGTGTGGTATTTGGCTTTTCATGGAAGTCTAATACCAATTACTTTAACTTAAATGTTTCTATTCTGGTCATGGCTGAATTTTAAACTAGGTTTATGTAATTCCTGACCATATTAATTTATTTAGATAATTTCCAGCGGTATGCATTCAGCTCCAGGAAAACATATCAAATTATTGGTCATTTATTTCCATATGTAGAATAGGAGCCACATTTTAACATATTTTATGTGCATATAGTTTGTTGATTTTTCCTGCATTGATTGTAATCAATTTTACAAGTGGAGGCCATACTCCAGTTTCTCCTCCGTTTCTGGAGTGGCAGGAGGTTACAGTACAGCCTTTTCCTCAGGTTGTTGGGTATGCTGACGTCTGTAACATCAGTGGTGCCACTGGGCCTTTTGTACCTGCGGCCCCTCCAGGTTTGGACCAATGGCCTCCACATAGATCCAAGGGGGCACAGATCCAAGAGAGTCATGGTGTCCAGCAGATGTCTCCTTGCTCTGTGGCAATGGAGAAGCAGGGAGTTTCTTTCCAGAGGCGTCTTGTTGGGTTTAGTACCCTCAGGTTGCGATGTGGCAATGACCAGGTCCTCCCCATCAGGATGGGGGGCAGTGTGGCAGCGCAGAGCAGTGAGAGGGCTTTGGACAGTGCAGGAGGCTACACAGTGCAATGCATTTAGCACTCATCGAGCTCCTGCCCTATTTGAGGGGCCGACATGTTTTTGTGCATTCCAACAACATTCACCAGGTCGACCGAGCTGCTGCCTATTCAGTGAGTGAGGCATGCGCTGGAACTCAGATGGCACAGGAGTGGCACTTTGGCCTAGCCCAGGCATGGGCAAACTACGGCCCGCGGGCCATATATGGCCCGTTGGGCTTTATAATCTGGCCCGCTGAACTTGTCCAAATTATATTATTATTAAATTAAATTTTATTATAATTAAACCTTGTTCGTTTTCCCCTGTAATGCCCGCGTTTCCCCAATAGATGGCGCACTTCAGAGTGTGGTGTATTATTCCCTTCTTCACTTTTTCGCTTTGCCCTATGAACCCGTATGAGCCTTTCTGTAAAAATGATCAAAGAAAAGAAAAGTGGACAGTGAATGCCGAGTGTTTAATATGGAGTGGACAACTAAATATTTTTTCACTGAAGTCCGATCAAAGGCTGTATGCCTGATATGCCAAGAAACTGTTGGAGTTTTCAAAGAGTACAGTATCAGCCGTCACTTTGCAACGAAGCATGCTAACTATGCTAGCAAGCAGTCCACGCAAGAACGGGCGGCTGCGGCTCAGAGGTTGAAGGCTAATTTACAGACTCAGCAACATTTTTTTCACCAACAAACTGTGATTCAAGAGTCAACTACCAAGGCAAGTTTTTTGCTGGCATTCAAATTAGCAAAGGCTAGCAAGCCTTTCTCCGAAGGCGAGTTTTTAAAAGAATGCATGGTAGAGACAGCAGGTCTCTTGTGTCCGGAGAGCCAAGGCCAGTTTGAAAAAATCAGTTTATCACACAGGACTGTGACTCGCCGTGTGGAACTGATTGATGAAGATATAGCCAGAGAATTAAACAAAAAGGCTGAGTCCTTTAAGTTATATTCACTAGCGCTGGATGAAAGTAATGACGTGAAAGACACTGCTCAGCTCCTCATTTTTATCCGAGGGATTAATGACAGTTTTGAGATAACGGAGGAGTTTTTGACCATGGAGTCCCTGAACGGAAAAACGCGAGGAGAGGACTTGTATAACCAGGTGTCTGCTGTCATCGAGAGAATGAAGCTACCTTGGAGTAAACTTGCCAATGTCACAACGGATGGATCGCCAAATTTAACTGGAAAACATGTTGGGCTGCTGAAAAGAATCCAGGATAAAGTGAAAGAGGAAAACCCTGACCAGGATGTTATTTTCCTTCACTGCATCATCCATCAGGAATCTCTGTGTAAGTCTGTATTGCAGCTTAATCATGTCGTGAATCCAGTTGTAAAACTTGTTAACTTTATACGAGCAAGGGGACTTCAGCATCGTCAGTTTATTACGTTCCTGGAGGAAACTGATGCGGATCATCAGGACTTACTGTACCACTCTCGTGTCCGCTGGTTAAGTTTGGGCAAAGTGTTTCAACGAGTGTGGGAGCTGAAAGAGGAGATCAGCGCATTTTTGGAGTTAATGGGGAAATCCGACAAATTTCCTGAGCTAAGCGACAAGAACTGGCTTTGTGACTTTGCATTTGCTGTGGACATATTTTCACACATGAATGAGCTGAATGTGAAACTACAGGGGAAAGATCAGTTTGTGCACGACATGTACAAAAATGTTAGAGCCTTCAAATCCAAGCTAACTTTATTCTCCAGACAAATTGCAAACAAATCTTTTGCTCATTTCCCCACACTTGCCATGCAGAAAGAGACGACGCGAAATGCAAAGAAATACAACAAATCCCTTGACGACCTGCACGGAGAATTCTGCCATCGGTTTTCTGATTTTGAAAACATTGAAAAGTCACTTCAGCTGGTGTCCTGTCCCCTGTCAGAAGACCCTGAAACAGCACCACAGGAGCTGCAATTGGAACTGATCGATCTTCAGTCTGACTCCGTCTTAAAGGAGAAGTTCAACTCTCTTAAACTGAATGACTTTTATGCTTCACTTAACGAAGCCACGTTTCCAAACCTCCGGAGGACGGCACAGAAGATGCTGACTTTGTTTGGCTCGACCTACGTATGTGAGCAGACATTCAGCGTCATGAACGTCAACAAAGCCCCTCACAGATCCAAGTTAACTGACCAACACCTCGGATCTATCCTGAGAATTACCACTACAAAACTAACTCCAGACTTTAATGCACTGGCAAAAAAGGGAGATCAACAACACTGTTCCCACTGAAACTGAACGTGAGTTTCTCTACTGTGTTTTTTTTAATTAAATGTAATTAAATGAATGCATTTGGAAATCAATTTGTACAATGAGCCTTGCATATTCATGCTTTGCTACCTGTTAAAGGCCAAATCCTTTCATGTAATGGCTTTTACATGTCATTTATATTAGTTCAGACAAACACTCCATCCATCTGTTCCTGGCCCGGCCCCTCTGTCAAATTTTAGAACCCATTGTGGCCCGCGAGTCAAAAAGTTTGCCCACCCCTGGCCTAGCCCATCTTTTTTCTCCACGAGGTTGGCTGCAAGCCACTTTCATCAGGTCATTGAGATGGCAGCTTATCGCCCCTGCAGGATGAAGATGTCATGATTTGGTCTGTTTTAGTTTTGTATTTCAAAGTTTGTATCTTTTTGTTTTATAGTTTCTTCTTCCCTAGTGTTGCTTGTGTTTCTTTAAATGGTTCCTGGTTAATGTTTTCTGTATGGTTAAATTCTTGAGTTTTCTTTGTCTTTAGTGTTTTAGATTGTAGTTCTTGTCGTCAGTGTTTCTTGTCTTGTGTTAACTCCTGCCTCTGTGTGTTTCCCTCCTGTCTTCATTGCCCTGATTGTCCTCACCTGTGTCTTGTTAGTTTCACCTGTGTTTGATTACCCCTGTCTATTTAGTCTCAGTGTTCCTGCCCTCATGTTGTCAGGTCATTGTTGTAAGTGAGTGTAGTTTGTCTGTCAATGTCAGAGTTTCCAGTGCACTTGCAGAACTTGTTGCTCCTTGTTTTCCCTTTTTGGATTTTGTTCTTGTAATTTTTTGTTTTGCATTTTGCCAACTACTTTTTTGTTAAATTAAATAGTTTTCTTTTTATCTGCAATTGGGTCCACCTCCCTTGTTTTACACAGCGTTCGTGACAGAAGAAGCTTATTCGGCAGAGCTGATCTGCCCAGTTTGGGTCTTGAGAGACTACATCCAGGCAACCTGAAGTTTTCTCCACTCTGATTGCCTGTTTATCTGCCATGGTAGCCACAAGAAAGAGCAAGCCATGTCCAAACAGATTTTATTGATTTACATTTTCAGTCATTTCTGAGAGTATGTATTAGTTTCCCGATCTTGGCTATTAGTTCCATGCTTTTTCAACTTTTTTATTCATTCCATGTACATTGCTAGCCTTATTTATGTAATTAGGGCCTGAGCACCAGTGGTGCAGAGGATGCATTTCTAATACACTTGAGCAGTGGATGTATTGTGACAGTTTTACAGAATTCTACAAATACACTCCAATTAAAGCAACAGCTTTTGAATCTGGGTAAGGCTTTGAGGATTTAAAACCTTTATGAAACAGGATATGGATGTTACGACAATGTAGAGTTCACATGCAGTGCTTTATGCACTTATCTGGCAAATTAAAAAACAAGCAGAAAGTTAATAGTGAATAAGATGCACAGCACCACCCATCCAAACTGTCCATGTGAAAATTCATGTGTCTATCAAAGTTGAACACTTTTTAAGAGTCGTAGCCGAGCATTCTCCTTTTCCAGTGATTAAATACAATAAATGATGAGAGTAAGAGACAAATGTTTCTGTTCTCAGATTTATTTTATTCAAGTTGATTTGATGTCACTTGTTGCAACATTCATGACATGTTGCTAATAATGATTTTACAAAATAAACCTGGTTTCAGCTTACTTAAATCTTTTGGTTCTGGAAAGGCAAAACTAAACAGAGAAACATTTTGAAATAAAAAATAACAGGTTAATAGCCAATCAGTTCAAAATTAAACTGTTAATGTTTAAAGTCACTCAGATTTAAAATGTTTGTATTTTTCCAGCGATCAGATTTGGCCAGTGACTTGTTCCTTTTTCTGATATCAGCCCTGTAGGATGAAGACATCTAGCACCATGATGAGCAGCATCATGCTACCTGTACAGCAGGACTATATTTCAGATGAGCCCACTAATAGTGCAAAAAGTGAAGTGTTGATTTTCAAATGTTTTCTTTGCTTAGTTTTAACACCTTATCAGAATAGTTCTTTTTTTTGTTTTTGCTTTTTCCTTATTCCTTGGAGTCAGTGTAGAATGAAAACTAATGTTGTCCTGCTAACTGATCCAGCCTTGGTGTGTTGCAGGCTTTGATTACCTTCAGAAGCCAGTGATAATTATTACATGCATTCAGGAATCTTTAGGATATTCCCTATCTTGTAGAACTTGCTTAATAGCAATGCATAGCACCATGAAAGGGTACAGATTTAGATCAGATCAAAAAGCTTCTGAAGGGGAAGAGGGACGGCTCTCCTTTTTATTGGAATCTTCTGCTGCTTGATGTGACTGTGGACTTGGACACAACTGCACCACCACTACCATAACCACCATAGCCAAATCCACTACTGGAGTTGGCGGATGAGTAGCCTAGTGAAAAACAAAAACAGATAAGAGTTATCAGGTATCCCACCATCTGTGTGTGAGGTTTCTTGATTTCGTATCACTTATGGTGATAGTGACTATAATGTTTAAGGTTGAATCACTACCTCCAGATGTCTGCTGGACATGGATGGTTGCGTTGGCTCCTCCACTGGCCAACCTAACAATGGATTAATAAAGAGTTAGTCCTTCATTCAGAGATGATGATCATAAGTGTAACCATCAAACATTGAATTGTCAGCTTTATCCCACCTGTCTTCCTCTCCTTCCAGCAGTTTCCTGTAGGTGGCGATTTCGATGTCCAGGGCCAGCTTGACGTTCATCAGTTCCTGGTATTCTCGCACCTGGCGGGCCATGTCCTGCTTGGCTCTCTGCAGAGCATCCTCCAGGTCCTTGATGCGGAGCTTGGCATCTCTTACTGCAAGCTCACCACGCTCCTCAGCCTCTGAGATCTGGAGCTCAAGGTTGGCTCTCTGTGGAAGTTAATATCACAGTTTGGTTAATAACTGTACATTAACCTATACAGTGAAGTTTCTTCATTATGAGGCATCATTCTTAAGGAGATCTTGAAATACCTGTCCCTTGACGGACTCGATCTCATTCTGAAGGCGGGCGATCATGCGGTTCAGCTCGGCAATCTCGGTCTTGGTTGTGCGCAGGTCATCACCATACTGTCCAGCAGAGCTCTGCATCTCCTCGTACTGTTTCAATAAAACAATGCATGCAGTAGTATGAACCAGAGGGTTGGTAGAGGGGAGTCAAATGTATTCAGTGAACTCATGGGATTGATTTCTTCTCTGCTTATTACCTTCTGTTTGTACCAGCCTTCTGCCTCAGCCTTGCTTTTGTTGGCGATGTCCTCATACTGTGCACGCACTTCAGCTACAATAGAATCCATGTCCAGGTTACGGCTGTTGTCCATCTCCACAATGACAGAGGTGTCCTTGATCTGGCCCTGCAGCTCACGGAGTTCCTAAACAACCAATGGATGTTGCACCAATTAACTCCCTGTTGCTAATCAGCTTAGCTATGGTGTTTATCAGTGGATCAAAGGTGACAAAATAGATACATACAGTCTCATAGACGGCCCTGAGGAAGTTGATCTCGTCCTGAAGAGCATCAGCTTTGGCTTCAAGCTCCACCTTGTTCATGTAGGCGGCATCAACATCCTGAGAAAGAGTTTAATTCAAAAAAAGAAATGTTATACATGCACAACTTTGTATTTAACCTTGGAATTAAAAAATTAAAAGGCCTTTTTTTCACACCTTCTTCAGGAGCACAAACTCGTTCTCTGCACCCGCACGTTTGTTGATTTCATCTTCATATCTGGAGGAATGCAAGAGAAGTGTTTGAGTGCATTTGCTCCATTTTGGAAATCTGCCGACTACAACAGTTGTATAACTTGTTTGAACAATTAGTTCTCATGTAATGCAAACACTTACTTTATCTTGAAGTCCTCAACCAGGCCCTGCATGTTCCTCAGCTCTCCCTCCAGCTTGACCTTCTCATTGCCGAGACCGTCGAGCTGTCTGCGCAGGTTGGCAATGTAGGCCTCAAACATACCATCGATGTTGGATCGGCTGGTGGTCTGGTCCTGCAGGAGGCTCCATTTGGTCTCCAGCATCTTGTTCTGCTGCTCCAGGAAACGGACCTGTGGAGGCAATAAACCAGGAAAGATTGTCAGATTTCTTAATAGGCATGTTCATTATACATAGTAGTATAATAGGGGCTTGGCTGGTGCTTCAATTGTCAATAAGTCTTGAATGCTTGAACTGAATTGATAATGAGCGCATAATAAATCAAAAGTAACTTATCCATTCTTAAGGGAAGGATAAGTGCTTTAAAGATTTTATTGAATATAGTTTAAAAATGCTTGACCTCACCCTGCATTACAGATTAGATATCTCCATATCTGAAGAGCCACACCCACGTCATAACAATTGTAACTCTAGGCGGCATTCTTTAGCTTGCTTTTTGTCTAAGAATATTTCAAGATGCAAAAAGAAACTTCTGCACCTTTATCACTCATTGAATACAAAGATTTAAATGTTTCCCTATTGAAAATAATGAATCTTGTATGTTCCATCTAGTGTGTATATGGCTTTAAGGGTTTCACCTTTTGTTTCACTGGCTGTGACTCATCTTGTGTGCTCAGTTGAGCTTTGAAGGCCACACAGTCAGTGTAGTTATAAAAAAAACTGGGTGTGGCAGATAAACCGCAGACAACAAAGCATTGCAGTAACATGGGATGAGTACTTTGTTGTGAGTTTTTGACTTAGTGCCAATTTATAGAGTTTCAAAAGCTTCATTCTACACGAAGGGAAGACTGTATAGCTTGTAAGCAAGTTTCAACACAGACCTTGGATATTTATCCTAAAAACAAGAGAAAGTTGTTCTACTACCCTGAACTAAGCATTCCTGTTGCCCATAACAACCAGGTGATAGGTGCAATGTGCAAATGACAGACTTTGGACCCTGTGGGTACAGATACTGTATATCCTTGTTTTCTCTGCCAGTCTCGAGGAACCGTCATTGCAAAATAATCTCCACCCATGTTTATATAGTGGGCAAGGAGACCACAGATGGCTCAGACGGGGCTAAAGGCCAACTGTTGCCTAAGGTTGAATTAGGATGGGGCTGCCAGTGTCAGTTAGGGTCATGATCACAGACAGACTTGTACATTTCTCTAAGCTTTCCTGAACCCAGAGGCTGTAACTCATTGATGAGTATAACACCACAAAGATAAGATTAACTGCTTCCTTTGTCAGCTCTGACAGTAAAAAATACTTTTTGCAACTAGTAAGTATTGCTCAGCAGTTTGAATTACATCTTAAAGGACATTGCTACTACCATACAATGTATACAGTGGTCACTTTCTAGTCAGTTCTTTGTGATTACAAGTTGAAAGAGCAAAGGAAGTTGATTCACTTTTGACAGCTGTTAAATGTAAAGGTAGACCAGGGAGTGTCCGTTTTATCAATATTGCCACAACAAGGCCTATTGTTAACTAGAAAAAGAGAAATTCACACAGAGCTCACAGGGACTAACCTTGTCGATGAAGGAGGCAAAGCGGTTGTTTAGGGTCTTGATCTGGTCCTTCTCCTGAGTGCGGACAACCTGGATGGTGGGATCAATCGCCAAGTTGAGAGGGGCCAGCAGACTCTGGTTCACTTGGACGGCTGTGATCGGAGCGGTGAAATTGCTTCCTCCTTGGCTGTAAGAACCACTAGCCATTGACAGTGAACCAAAACTGTTACCAGCACTAGCACCAAGGCCATAACTGGTGGTTCTTTTTACAGAGTAGTTGCTAGCTTGAGCCCCCCCAAATGACTTCCTGGTGTTGCTCACATTAGCGCCTGTGACTGAATATGCTCTTCTATTCATGTTTGCAGTGGTAGATGATGATCTTGAGCAGAGAACTGAAGATGTGCAGGCTTCAAAAGGAGAGCTGAGTCCCTGTGAGTGTCTGACTGCAGACTCTGCCTGCTTTTATGGCAGAGCAAGGGGGAGGATCCTCCTCAGCCACTTCAACCTGTACTCTCACTTTTGCTGTCCAGCCTACAAGCCTCTGGCTCTGAATGACAGGAGTGGCCGATCCTGTAAAACAGGTGGGGGAGGATTGTCAGGAGATAAGCTGCGACACACCCTGCACTAGGACAGGCTGAAGGGGGACAGAGTGAGAGTTAAAGAAGTGCAGTGAAAATGTGATCATGAGAAGACAAACAGCCTCTGAGTATGTTCAGGAAGAACAAGACCTGATCTTAGTGGTCAGGTCCTGGTCCTGTTTAGTCCTGCATCCCAAAATAATGAAATGCTTTTATCTGGTTATAAACAACTCTCTGATGTTCACACAACACTATTAATTTCTAACAAACCTCCAAATGTTATATTAATGGAAACCATAGGGTATATGTTTATATTGTTCACATCCCCTGCCTATGCACAATTAGAATAGTGATAATCACCATCACCGGCATTTCCTAATCAGACAGCCTGGTAGAATTTTACACATTCCTTCAGGAAAGTACTCAATTAGTAACAAAAGAATTAAGTTACATTTTAATTAATTTAGTGAAAATAACCAAAAAAATTAACAACTTATAATGGAGTCCTTTTGTTTCATTTCAGTAATAAAATGAACAGGTAAAGTTCACACACTTCTGATATGTAAACTGTTGAACTGGTTACATCTTTACCAGCTACAACAGCTGTGATGAATACCCTGATTCTGGTCAATTGCTATGCCACGCAGAAAAGACCTCTCCTATGGATGATGCTCTTATCAAAGAGCATCATCATCTAACGAGAAATTGATTTAGGAGTAGTTGACACATGAAGTAAACACCTAACAGGAGTTTAAGGACGATGACTATGTCAGTGACAAGGCACAAAACTTGTCTCTGTGATGCCCTAATTTGTGCGACCTGTTCTCTGTATCTTACGTTACAGTATTTGGATGTTGTGTGTAAATGTGAGTTAAAACAAAAAGGGTAGCTTGTTTCAAGAGAGCTACAGTTAAACCTTGCTATTGAGGCAGCTCTAATTGTAAAATCTGTATAACTTGTTGTGATTTTAGAATAAATGTGGTTATTCTTCATTAAATATATTTTCCAAAGTCAACATTTCCTGCAAAAAGCCACGTAAGAAGGGGATGGATACTTACTTTACAATATCTCTTAATAAATGCATGAATAATAGTATTCCCTGTAATGCATGAAATCAAAGAATAGAGGATTACACCTCTGAACATCAAGAGACTGTGACAAGTATATATGAGGAAATCTTAGCCATAGGGTTTCATACCATTATATAAAATAATAAAATAAGCTAATATATTTATATAGGCTGCGTTTTCAGCATTACCACTCAACTTTAAGCAGCCAATACAATACTTTCCCCTGATCCCAAAATCAGCAATACAGTTAATTCAACAGCTGTTATAAATAAACATCGAAAGAAATTACGCTTTTTTTTAATACAATTAACAGGAACACAGTGTTAAATAAGAATGTAACTGCCCAAACAAGTAAGCTAAAAAAAACAAATTAACATAGTGAACCTCCCTGCCTTTCTAATACAACTGGATGGTCTTGTAGGAACAGCAATAAACACGATTTCTGAGATCTAGAGATGGTATTTTGGTACTCCTAAACTGCATCGCATGTCTCTTAAATGATGTGTCCTCATCATCAGTTGAACCAATCAGTCCACTGACCAGATGCAGTCCGTTGTAATGCAATCCAGGAACTCATGGAGGGTCACCTGAT
This sequence comes from Labrus mixtus, assembly GCF_963584025.1. NCBI lineage: Eukaryota > Metazoa > Chordata > Actinopteri > Labriformes > Labridae > Labrus > Labrus mixtus. The sequence goes on along the minus strand of NC_083618.1, from coordinate 2,881,976 downwards.
GACGTGCATGCAAGTGCAGCTAACTGTCCAGTCTTGACTCTATTTTCATCTCTTGCTATAAACTATGCTGTTGTCTAACAGCTATATTGTCGTCAGAAAATAGTTGATGTATCAGTTTGTGCTGATGCCAATAAGAACTAACAACGAAGCAAAAAAGACTGAAAGAGTACAACTGTACACTCACTTTAATGTATAGTCTTTGCAATTAATTTTCACATGTCCACGTTCTCACTGTCAAATATACATTTGCCTATTGAAGAGAAATCTGGACCTCTAGAGATTTATGAATGAGTAGTATTTATGTTATCATAAGCCAGCCAAGAAAGGATTAATACAAAAAGGACTACAATAATTAAAGTTTATTCAAACATGCCTTAGGCACATTTCTCATTACAGTCTTGTCATAACAGAGAGCAAGGGAAGTGTTTAAAATGCTGCCAGAAAAGTTGCTGCACAAAGTGGCATGCTTCAGGCTTACCACTTATTGTGTTCCACTTAGTTTTCTGGGAGCATCCTTGTCCTGGTATAAACGATCTTCCAGATTAATCAAAGGGTGTGCAATACGCTTCTAATGGTTGTTTTCACTGGCTTTATTGACCTAGTTGGTTTGTTCTTACCGCAGTACTTCTTTCTTTCCTCTACCTGCATTCTTGTTCGTTCTTCCCTAACTTTTCACAAGCACATGCCTTTAATTTCTACCCTGGTGTGGAACTTTACTCTACAGCTCAAATCTCTTCTGTCCAGCAACTATTTGGATAATATTTATGTGCAAGCTTTCCCTCTTTCTAATCATTTTACAGATACACAAAACACAATAGGAGAAACTGAAAAATATCTGATGATTCACTTCTGAATAAACACCCACACACACGTGCAGACACCTGTTTTAGAGCTTTCTCATGGTGTGGCAGATTTAACACCAATACTCCATGCACATTATATGCCAGTAAATCATAAACACACAATAGTGTTGGGCAACAAGGGTGAGGCCTCTCAGTTGACCTGAGAAGTCTCATTCTTGAGAAGTTTGATTAAAATCTGGCTCAGCTTTATAAAGGGGAGGTTTTACTGGATTTGCAAAGACAGTATTCTAGGGAAAGTGTTGTTACTGATGATCACAATCGTTAGATGAGACATAACGATAGCTCTGTTTTGTCTCATCTAAAGTGTCATCAGTCTTGGCTGTCATAAATCAATGACCCAAGCTTTGTCTAGATTTTCTGAAACCCCTTAACATGAACACACTTTTTCACCACATTAAAGTTGATGTTACCATATGTGTGAGAGGTGGGGGTCATGTCTCTGCATGGGTTCATGAATCCTGAGTAATAATTTAAAATCTGGACATGTGTGTCAGGAGGTGGGGCATGGTGAGGGTTATAAGTTCAAGAGACAATTCTGAGTCCACGTGTTAATGTGTTTGCATTATTTCTTATGGGAATGTGAATTGTCTGAAACCTTTTCACTTCATTGTTGTTTTATTTGTTGGCACTCACATATGCACAAAAATAAAGCTGCATTAACTTAGTAGTTCTGAGAATAAATCAAAGAAAGCTAATCAGTCACGTTAAAAAAGAGCACAAACATCAAATAGTAATTTTCAATATATTGACTTGATTCATGGTGGATTGCTTCAAATTCGTGGCGGCAGTAGCTCGGTCTGTAAGGACTTTGGTAGCTGGGGAGGTGCCTGACCACTGCCGAGGTGCTCTTGAGCAAGGCACCCAACCCAGCCCAGGAGCGCCTGCTGTGGGCAGCCCCCTCACTCTGAGACCTCTCCATTAGTGCATGTCTGTTTAAGGCTCCTGTGAGGAACTTGAGGATATGTTAATTTAGGTGACTTCTGTGGACAATCAAGGGATGATTTATCTCTTTGCTGATCATGCTCCTGTTCATGTATAAGATGTGCTCTCTGACAAAAAAGAAATGTCCAATGTGTAACTCAGCGTGCGGTTAATCGCCTTGTTTAACACCTACCCTGCAGCAGGGCGGACAGACATACCAAGTAACTTTATTAAAAAAGTTCATCTTGATCCTACTGCTCTTTCTGCTTTTGTTTGTTATGAAAAGGCATCAGTATTCATTTCAGTCACTTTCAGAACAATATAAAAAAAAAACTCCTCATAGGAACTTTAAAATTAAACCTAACCTTTGTTTCCTCATCTTTTTAGTTATTTTTCTTATTCACTGATACTATTGAAGATTATTAGCAATTATAGTCTTGATTACATTTCCCCGTCTTTGCTCTCACGCTTCTCACTCTCACAGGCTTTGGCTGTCACATACTTGAAGTAACAACATTTTATCAGATCTGGTTAAAATGCTATTTACTCTTCTTGACTTTACAAGGAAATGATTTCATTTTCTTATCTCTACTACAAAACCTATGTAACCTTCTTATATGCCCTCCCTTTTGTACCTCTGCTCTGTAAGTAAACTGGGTGTGGTTCTCTATGAGGTGTAGTTTGGAAGGCTTCTCTATATGAATGAGAAACTGTGCAGAAAACTGACATGCAACTATGTTCAGTCTGTGAATGAATCAGGAGTGTCTGCACTGCAACTCTGCACTGTGTATTTGTCATTAAGGCGATACCTAGAACATACTTTTTACTCTCTATTTAACAGTACAGGGACAAATTGAAAGAGTGTTCCCTGATTAAGGAGTTAATCTTTGTCGGGCCAGGTCAAAGGCTAAAACATTTGTTAGTCATATTATTGTGACAAAGGCTGCAAGTGTATGTTGCAGCAGTCGACTATAAGAGTGTCCACAGGAAATCACATTTTTATTATGTACAGATGAAATGAGTGAGGGTTTTGTTAACCTCACAACACCTGAATATTTCTGTGTGTTATAATACAAAGAGGCACAACACTCACACACACATACACATACAAACACACATCTTTCACCATCTATTTCCCGGCATCCTTTGACACCTGCCTATTGTACATACTGTTATGTTGGCATTCTCGTCTTTTGACTACACATCATGCACATCAATTCAATCCACTTAATTACAGGGTGCTGGAAATACAAAAGCTATCCAGTTCCAGTCAGCTTCAATATAAGAATAAGCAGCTTGTAATAGAAATATATCCAAACATGGCTGATAGTTTTAAGGAATGCACTTGTTGACCATAGCACCAAAAAAAAAACCAATGCAGGCTCCTCTAAATACTTTGAAGCTAAAGTGGAGCTCATAAAGTGGAGAAAGAATCTTATTGTTTTATGGCTTACACACCTTAAGGCCAGAGACGGACATTCCTCTTCCAAAACACATCATTCCACATGTCAGGTGTTATATGTTTTTCTGTTTCTGCCTCTTGGCGTTTGATCTTCACTTTTCTGGTTTTCCTGGGGCAGTTTTCAGCTCTGCCTCTGGACGCTAAAAAACCTGTTAAACAGCTCAAGCATGTTTGTTTAATTTTAGTTCTTTAGTCAACATACTTTATGCAACTTTACAGAAAACATGCTCTATGGGTTAACACTGGAGTCATCTTTGTGCAATGTTATTTAAAACCACTAGCGCCACTATCACTTGCAGTACTACATATTTAAAAAAAACATGTACACCGAACCCCTCATCTGTGGAACTTTTTAAAAGATCCCTGATAACGTACAGTAACTTTTGCAAATCCTCTTAGACAGTTGCTCCAGGCACCTTCGTATCTGATGTGGACGCACATTCTTGTTTTTAATTAGCAGCTTGTGAACTTGTTCAAACTTGTGAAATTTTGAATGGTGTGTTTAGCTGACATTTATGAGTATCGACAATGAAAAACCTCCAACAACCAATCAAATGTCAATGGTGCTCTTTGACCCACACAGGGATGTTACTCTTAAGCCATTAGGCATGGTCCTTTCAAAATTTCATATTAAAGAGTGTTTAGAATAGAATAGAATAGAATTACTTTATTGATCCCAAACTGGGATATTGTGGCGTTACAGCAGCAGGTTATCCAAACACACAATATTAGCAAAAAACACAATATAATATTAAATACAAAGTAAATAAGCACTAAAAATATCAAAACTAAGAATGGGAATATATACAACCAGGATTTAACTTAGCATTACTAGTCTAAAATATGAAAGATTAAATGTACATGTGAGTTGTAAATGGACAGTATTGACATAGGGAGATGTGCAATCAGTGATACATAAGTTAAAGTGCATGAGTGTAGACATATTATCAGCAGAACCTATACAATATAACGGCGAGTAGACAGACAAATGAAGTGAACTTGAGTGCAGAACCCAAAAAGGATATGACATTAAATGAAATGCATTAGATGTATTTGGTAAATGCTTTCACCCACATTTAACTATTTGAAGAAGAATCAAAAATTGCAGTTAATTGCTGGGTGGGTTTAAGGACTTTGTCTTTAGTTGTTTTTGGTGCAAAAAACAACAACATAGGAGTACAACAGATTCTAGACTAATTTCTCTGCCAATCTGCCAATCTAATGTTGGACAGCGGTGAAAAGAAGTTAAGTGATGTGCTCGCCACTTTCAACCCAAATTGAGCTTAAATGAACAGCTATGCAGCTCTTTAAGCTTTGACAAGAAACAAGGTCGAGGATGCACTCCAGTCTGCATGAGAGAGTTGCACTACCCTGCAATTGATGGACTTAACCTGTTACAGAGTTCTACATGGCAATCACTTCCCATGTAATGAACGATATGAACAGGTTGTATTTGGCTTCACTTAATCAGATAGTAATTTAACATTACATAATTAATATATATAGATGATCTCAGAATCACTGTATCAGGAGATCATTGTTACTGTGAGCCATGATTTGTGCATCATTAGCTACTCTGCGATTCCTACCCATAAATATTAGTCCAGTTTTAATCTAAATATGAATTTTGTCAAGAATTATGGCTGAACCCAAGCGCATACCAACAAGAGGTAAGGTGACAAAAGGGAATTTTATTTAAAAGCTTGTAGGGCTAGGGAAGGGGCGACTGGCTGGGGTCCAGGGCTGGAGGGTGAGGGAGTGAAGTTGGCTGGCTGGCGGGCTTTGTAGGTGGTGAGACAGATTTAAGGTCCTTGAGACAAGAAGAACAGATGTCAGTCAAGGGGGCAGGCAGGCTGGCAACAAGGCTAAACTTGAGCTGGACATGTGACTTAATGCATTTTCACACATTAAGTTTGTTTATTTGGTCCCAATCATGCTCACCATCAAAATTGATTTGGAAGATCCGTCAGGTATGCCTGTGGTCTTTAACACAAGTTTAGCAATGTTGAAAAGAGAGGGTCCAAGTGTGTTCCTTTCTGCAGTTGGTTTGGATCATTTACTAAATACTCAATATGAATCGCAATAGAATCTGAAGAAGTAGACTGAGAGCCACCTTTTTAAGCGGTCTTGGTACAGTTGTAATGTCTGCACCATGGCATCTGAAATAGTGTAATGAAACTGTTCATAGTTCATGTGAAGAATAATGAACAAATACAAAATACAATCCAAAGCTTTTGGACACATAAACCCACCCCTACATGCTTGTTTTGGCGTCCACATAAAGTCATGGATGGGTTCATCATGAGGGAGTGCCGTCGCATTTTCTCTATAAAAACACCTGCGAAAGGTACACACCCTTACTACTTAGTGGTTGCAATTCATGCATGGGATTGTTTTGTTGAGGCCAAGAGAGTGGAATGAGGTAAATCCACAAATGAATGTGTTGAATAAAGGGTTAGTTAGCACAACAATGAACAAGTTATGGATGTCTCTCTGAGAATGTTTCACTGTAACAAGCTTGGCTGCATTGCAGAGTTGCCCGTTTTGGTTTTTACTCTGAGTTGCAGAGTCAATAGTTTGTTGGCATGCTAACACATTTCCAAACACAAACACACCGTTTTCTAAAAAAATTACTAGGAGATATGACTTGGGAATTGTGGACTTTAACACCTGGTTTATAGCACCAACCCTCCACCCTGTCACACACATACACATACACACACTCACACACACAGACATACACATTGCCTCACTATAATGAGAGAAGATGGCAGGCATGGGAACTCTGACACAAGCTGCCGTCTCACTGGATTACTATGACTCTCCGTCAGACGGGAGGGATCATGTCAGTTGTCTAGCCAAATAACAACCTAGCAACACAATCAAACATTTGCTTATATGTGCTGGCATTCGACAACTTCTGCTTTTGGATGAAGTCATACGCTGTGGTTGCACACAGTCTCTCTGATTTTGTCTTTGGCACACAAACAGCTACATTGATCAACAATGTCAGTTTCACAGTTCAGCTGTGAAACTGACTGATAGATAGATAGAATGATAGAAAACATATTTCTTAAAGCTGACAGATCTGTTCATTCATTATTATTCTTTAGCCATTCTAGCAGTGTGGTTCTTATGATAAAAAAAAAAACGTGTGCTTGTATGTTCACCACTTTTGTCTCCACTGAAATATCTCACATGGCTTGCTTTGATCTTTGCACTGACATTAAAGGTCCTTGGAGAGTATTCAAGCATATTTGGTAATCCCCTGATCTTTGATCCAGCACAGTTATCAGCAGAAGACCAATCTTATTTCCTAATTTGTGGTCAAGTCTTGGATCCCAGATTGTGTCATATTTGTTCCTTTGTTGAATGTCTTGGGACTGTGTTGGAAAGAAGTGTTTTAACTTATCCTTAGTTTTTTTTTGTTCTGCAATAATCAATAAATAATTCAAGTGACCAATGACCAATTTCCCGTATACTGTACACATGCCATTCTCATTAGCCTCAAGAGCATTTTCTGTTTTGTGGTAATTAGCTAATGTTAGCAAGCTGCTAAAAAGAGTTAAACTTCAACATGTTGTACTGTCAGTGTGAGCATGTTAACATGTGTATTCATATAATGGCATTTAGCACTGAGCACTTAGTTACTTATGTTTATGATATGTGGTGTTAAGCTCTCTGGTCACCATAAATGAAAAGTGCAATTGGAAGCTTGATCCAAAGGCAACTAGACTTGGTTGAAGATCTTGAAGATGGGGTGAACATCTCAAGATCTTCAACCAATTACAGTTGTATTTGGATCAAGCTTCGAATTTAGCATGACCTGGATGACTAAGAACCTACACAGAGAAAAGCGCAATCCATTTGGCTTTTAACATTTTACTTACTATAGCTTCAACGAGTAAATGTGGTCGTGAGACGCAGCAATAAAACACCAAAGAAAATGTGACATTATCTGACAAGATGTTGATACGCAGAGTATCAATTTCCTATCACTGTAAGGATCTATATTAACATATATTGCATTGAATTTTTGAATTTTTAAGAGCTGGACCATATTTTTGTACCCGAAAGTGGTCTGATTTTCCTTAGTAGTGCTTATGATATTGTTCGCTAGCATTTAAGCAAGCATGTATTGCCTGTACAGGAAAACAGTCCATGTGGACATCGAAAGGAGTGGAACGTATTGGCAGTAATACAATCCCAGAAGCTATCAACCATCAGCAGTCATAGAACATAGATTTACATTTAATTCATGTCTTTAAACAAACATAAGCATGACAGTGTAGCTAACAGTTCTCTCTTTTCACCAACTCCTTCTCGATCCTCGTGTTTGTAGTTGGACTGTAAAGAAAGCAACGCATAAAAATAAAGTCCAGGCTGGAAGTCCTTGATTGCCACCTGGCAGCCACACCAGAAGCCCCTTAAGTAAGCCATCGCCTCCAAAAGACTTTGTCGTTGTCACCAATCGGTTCCAAAACTGACACCATAATAATTTGCAGGGGTTGTAAAATGTTGCTTTTGGGTGTTATTCATTCTGGACTGCTGTCTTATAAATCCTTAAATGTAGAATCAGGCTAATTGGACTTGCTGGTTCATCAGTGTTCTCGTTTTTTAACAGATATGTTGGTCTTAATATTGATAATAAAAGAAGCTCTTTATGAGCACAATAATCTTTTCATTCATTCTAATCTCCATTCCTTGATTTAACCTTAGACATGGCCTACATATTACATTCAATAGCCTACCTCACAGTGGACTGCTGGGCAGTCCTTATCGCGCACACAGACAACTTGTCAGAGCAGGCCTTTTCTGCCTGTTGTCAACACATTCCTTGAACACCACCCACCCTTTAAGTCAGGAGTTCAGCACTTTTACTGGCTTCACAGTGACACAATAGAGACGGCTGTACCGTAGTGCGACATATAAAGCACTCACCCAAGCCTAGACATCTATGACTGATTTCAATAGTGATTAATAGAATGTACTGCTATATGCTTTATTCTTTCTATACGATGAAACCTATAGAATCCAACTACAAATCTAGAGAAAAATGGGTGTGGCTGCTCAGTCAACACAGACATGGGTTGAGGCCCCTATAGGCCGTAAAACCTGTCAGCAGGTGAACCTTCCATTCAGAGAGTCAGAGACATGTAAAGATGACTTCTTAGATAATCATGTCAGAATCACATTGAGATTAGATTTTGAGATTAAATGTGTTCATATTTAAATTTTATAATGTCACTTAGAGTTTTATCTTACTTTCTTGAAATGTATGTTTGAATGTAGGAAAGTAAAACAGCAGATTCAAGTGAAACTGTTTGAATATCCTAAAATGGAGTTCACAGAGATTATAACTCATAATTCAGCTCACTGTTATCAGAATGCATTGTCTTCCCACGCTGCACTGGGACAGAAGTGTAACTACCTCCTGTTATTGTTGCTGCAGTGCCAAGCAACCATGTCTAGTCATTACTTACATATCACCTTTATAAGTCACAAGTATGTGGGTGTGAGTGTGTCTATGTGTGTGTGTTTCATTTGAGAATCGGTCAGAAGTTGTGCAATGATGATTAGGTGTAGTTTATGGTCTGTTTAGAGAGTTTTAATATTTTAAGTTAAAGTGTAAAAGACAATAGGCATCTGCAGCTTTAAACAGTAGACCTGTTGGCTCATACCTGAATACTAGCGTGTTTAAACAGGTGAAAGGAAACTGAGAATACCATCAGACCACACCCTTGTTACACCCTTCAGAATGCTACACATGATAGTAACAAATGATTAACTCCTGCCCATAAACCACACTTGGCAGCAAACAAGATGCCATCACTTTGCAGCTGGCAAGCTTACCAGCACTGAAAGGGCAATTTGGTAAAACTTGTTTCACACAATGTTAAAGTCAGACAGCGGAAAAACCTTTTCTGAATGTAAAAAATGTTACAGTATCGTAACTCCCTATGATGATTGCAGATATCATTACAAACTATTATGATTAATATCTTTGGATTGACCAAAGATTATTCTATGTAGACATGGACAGAGGTAATAATGAAAATCTTTTGAATGGATTGGTCACGTTTTTCAGGACTCTAATGACAAAATTATATTTAAAAAAAATGTGTGTAGCTTCCATGACTTTGCACCTTAAAAGCATTTCCTAGTGAATTGTATTGTGCTTACTGGCCAACCAAAAAAAGTACTTTGTCTATTTTCTAAGCGTAATCTTACAAACTCGGGTACCCAAGAACCCTGAGGTATATTTTTGGTTTCTGAAAACAAAAACAAAAAAAACACCCAATTCTGCAAGAGCTGTTTTCAAAAATGGAACTATTTGTTGATTTTATGTCTGCCATGAAGCCTTTTATACACCATCATACACTGTCATGGAGGGGCACTGTGTCATTCATTTTCTACAATATGTATTTTTTCCATGATATTGAAATGAACAGTAACTATGCAAGAATAACAATAATCTGTTTATATGATATTGCATGTATTTTGTGAGGACCCCAGTGAGAAATCCTGTTATTTAAATATGTTAGTGAGATGTTAAATTACTCTTAGAATACAGCTTTAAAAAGATCATCAAAATATCTGAAGGTACAAATTAGTTAGAAAATAAATCACTAATCTGCTGCACAGTGACTTCACTGTGACTTTATGGTGAACGAACAACGCATTCCCCAGTAGCTTCCTCAGGTTCGCACACAATAATCACATAACATGATGCTGATTATTGGATTCTTTTTATTTTTTCATTTTCTAATTGTACATTTCTGAAACCAACCAGCACCTAAGTATGTAGGTTGGCTGTGCATGAGGAATCGTTTGTCATTTGTAAAAGTTAATCGAAGCTTGATTCAAAGGTAAGATATATTTACTTTGGTTCAAACGTGTTTAGCCATTGTGCCGAACCAGGAATTTAGTCTGACACACCCGTACATTCCTTACAGGGGAAGATATGTGTCAGAAACGCAGCGAGAGTGATTGTGCACACCCACAAGCTCTTCTATTAGAGTTGGACATCAGTGATTAAGTAAAACAGAACAACCCTTACAAACTGATCACAAAATGAAACAAATGGTTCCTCCTGCCCGTTCTCATTCCAAAGTTGTCACACAGTAAGGGCCCCACAAAGATGCAGGTATTCTTTTGTGTACATGTAATGCAAGAGCTTTCAACTGACACCAACCTGTAGCAATGTCAGACCCTCACAGCAACTGCACACAGTGACAAAGTAGATAAACAGAAAGAGAGACAGCTTCATAGGGAGCAATGAACGGTGGGAACATCCCATTCGGCATCATTAATCTGGATATCGTTAACCAGCACTATCGTTACTCTACAAAACATGCCTTTATTTTTTTATTTATTTAACCTTTATTTAACCAGGAAAGAAACTCATTGAAATTAAAATCTCTTTTTCAAGAGTGTCCTGGCCAAGACAGGCAGCAAAACATTAACAGAGTTTCACACGGACAACGAGCACCCAATCTTCCAAATACAAAATACATTAGACATTAAAAGACACAAATAACAAATCCGAACAGCAAATGTTTGTCAAAAATCATCCACAAACACATCAGGAAGAACATCTACAGCCAGATGTATCCGCCTCCAAGTCATTTAACTTCCTCTTAAAAGAATCCAACGAGAGAAATTCATTAAGTTTCAGCTCTTTTTGTAATTCGTTTCCAAGTAAAGGGAGCAGCAAACTTAAAGGCCTTTTTCCCCAGTTCAGTTCTGACTTTTGGAACAGACAGTAAGAAAAGGTCCTGAGATCGAAGGTTATAAATCCCTGTACTCTTCTGACTGATGAAGGACAGAAGGTATGACGGAAGCAGACCTAAAATAGACTTGTAGATTAAAGTACGCCAATGTTTAAGTCTACGTAGGGTCAAAGAAGTCCATACAACACGTTCATACAACAAACAGTGATGAGTGAGGGATTTAAAATTAGTGATGAACCTCAGAGCTGCATGATACAAAGTGTCCAGAGCATGTAAGCTTTGCTGGATGGTTTGTATTTCGCAATCGCCTGAAGATCAGCCAGTCAGGGCCCATGCAAGGTTATGATCATGCAGCAGAGTAGACAAATCTGGAGTGAACCATGCAGTGCTCCGACCTTTGACTCTGTAGCTCTTCAGAGGAGTATGCTTATTAACAATATGGTTAAAACCCACATCTAAAAAGTTCCAGGCAATCTCAACATCCGGAAAGAGATATATTTTTACCCAGTCAAAGTGAGTCATGGAAGAACCCCTGTTCTGAGAAATGTTTCATGTCACGTTTAACTATGATGCGTGGCCTGGTTTTAGGTATTTTTGTATTCCTAACAGTTGCAACTACACAGTGGTCACTAATGTAGTTTGCAAATATTGAGGCATTGGTGTATTTATGAGGGGCATTTGTGAGAAGGGACAATGCACATTATCAACATTCTTAAAAATGTAACAGAGTTAGCCAAAAGGCCCATTTTTATCGTCAGTCCCTTTTCCAGATGTTGTTTGCCATATTAGAATTAAATACACTACAATATTTTCAGTAGTAAAAAGAAAACATGGAGGAGACAGTATCCAATAATTGATGTAAGCAGAGGCCATTTACTGTACAATGACCACAGCTAAGTACAGCATTAGATAAATAAATATTGTTGCTTCTCTATAAACCACTCCTTAAAGAGGTCATATTATGCCCTTTTGGGGGTTCATATATTTAATCTATGTACCTACTAAAGTATGTTCACAATAGCTAAAGTTATAAAAAAGTGTCTGTTTTCATGTTCTGCCGCTCCATGCACCGGCTCACTTCTGACTCTCTCTCTAAGGCTCTGAAGTGCCCACGTTCAGAGTCCCCACGTGTGCCAAGTCTGATCTGATCGGTCGGCCTGTCGGCTCTGCCGTAATTGGTCAGTTGCTCAGCACGGTTCTCGGAAATGTCCCGCCCCTTTTACCATATTAGGAATGCAGCCACTTTGGCTCCGATGGGAGCAAAAACATTAGCACCTTAGCACTACTGTGCTACCGCAGGCTACAGCATATCGTGTGTGTGCTACAGAAGTTAACGGGCGTGCAACATGAGCTGCTGGGCTTACCACAACGAGCCAATGGGCTTAGATCTGTGATCTCACACTGACAAGATGTCACACTGGCAATACAATTTCGAGGGGGGCTAGAACCGAGCGTTACATGCAGCTAATGCTGCAGCTAACAGGAGGACGTAGGAGAAGCCGCATTTCCGCAGACTTTAAATTTTTGCACATAGATGTGTCTAAACATGCACAGGATACATGGAAAACACACTAAAGAGCATATAAAACCAGAAAAAGCATAATATGGGACCTTTAACATTACATTAAATGAAACATAGGATGGTGACTAATTGATTGCGGTACTGAATTCCACTGAATTCCCCCCCAGCAGTGGTGGATCTGTTTGTGGCAGTTTTGAAGTTAGTACAGGGAGCTAAGCCATGAAGAATCCTATAAAGAACTAAGATTAATAATAAGAAAAACAAGAAAACAAACCATTACATCAACTAGGTACATGTATTAAGCAACTACAGTGGATCTTTACACAGATTGTACGCAGATGATCCAATAATACATTTGTGTTTGCGTCTGCAGATCAATTCACACATAAAGTTACACATGTGTGTTACACATGATTACGAAGAGGATGCAGGAGTTCCTTTCTCATTGTTGAGGCAACAAGAGACTCTTTCTCACATCCAGATAATTTTCTGAAATATTTCATCCTTAAACAAATGCCTCATCCCATTTCATACTAACACATTTGGAAAATGTATTGCAGAGTTTATTTGTCATGATGTTGTTCAGGTGCTTGTTACTATCGCCTTCTTCTGCAAATAGAATCAAAATTCCAGACGTTGTTTGAATATATTGTGACAACCAATCAGTCGAACAATCAACCTGTATCAGCCTGAGTGACAGAGCGTCAGTATTTGATAGTCTGACATGATAACTTGTAGGTTCAGCAAGTATACTCAGTGTGACTGTGAGTTACTGTTTGATGATGAATGAGATGTGTCTCCCTAACATTTCTTCATGGTGTCACCTTTTGTCATTCTAACACATAGCTTTTGATGACAGTGTTTTCTGTTGACATAAACTTACTCCAAGCAGAAGTCTGCATGAAAATTCTCCACAAACTGAAAAAAACAGTGCAGTTTAACATAGAAGAAGCACAAGAAAGGAATTAGAAAGGAGTATCTACAGTCCATTTCTGTGAACAAAAGCATCATCCGGATAGAACAGATAGGGTTATGCAGCATTGCTCTGAGATTTGATCAAATATAGGGTGCAGAATGACTATTTGTGTAACATTTTGTGTTCTTTGGCATTGTGTAAGGTTGTGATTTTAAGTAACTCTGGAAACATATCCTGAGGTCAATAACAATCCATCATTCAGAGCTACACAGCTACATGCCACACTTGGGGATGGGCTGTTCGCTTCTGTCAGATCATAGCTTAGATTAATAGTTCACACCAAACTAGTCCAGTTGACAGATGTCTAAAAGGTCTGCAGCAATTAACTAAAGGTATCTTTATGCTGCACTCTTTAGGAGATGCCTTGCAGGAATGGAATGGCTTGTCAGTCAGTTTCAGTGAAAAGTGACAGACGATCATTCCTTTTAAACCCAGCTTCACTGAGAACTAATACAAACCAAACCCAAAATGTTCAGGATGTTTCAGAGGGGTGCAACCATGAAGGTGTGAATACCATACTGGGTCACATTTATCCCTTCATTCGTTCAGGTAACTCTCACTTTACGACCTTCCGTGGGTGAAATATATACTTCAAGAGAAAATGGATTTACAAATGGGCCCCTGTTGACCTCCAACCTCCACCTCCAGCCTTCAGGGCGCAGATTACATAAGCATCGCGCTACCTGCACATTCCCTTTCAGTTGAGTGCAAAGGACTAATAGCACATTGCAGTGTCACCAAGCAGCACTCCTATCATTAAATACATAACCCCAGGTTTTCTGTTTGTCCATCCGTTCGAGGCAATTTGATTGTAAACAAATGATTTGGAGGTTGAAACCTCAGGCAGAGAGCTCAAGTTACACGCACATGTGACATTCCCTTTTTGAAATGCATCTTTACACGACATGGGCCGTTCAAGCTCTAAAACCTTGTTCCAGTGCTTCTGTTGCTTCATCGTTCTGCAGGCTGCACCACAACCGTTGTTGCTTTATACTCTCATTCTTAAGAGAAAAAATACAAACATTTTAAAAACTATTTTACTTTTTTTTCTTTGTGTTGTAACTCTGTGCTATATAAGTATGCACCAAATATATACAATACTAATAAAAAATGAAAATAATTCAGGTGTTAATCTTCAATCTTCACATCCATTAAGGATTGTTTGACCATGTGTTAACCTCTAAGCTTTTCTGACCATGCCTGGCCATTTGTTTATAACTACCACCTTGAGAAGCGAGCATGGAGTCAGAGTTGGGATACCACATCCTAGAGCGGGTTGGTAGAGATTACTTAAACATCGCTATGACACACAGCCGCTCTAGCACAAAGGGCCACAAAAAACGAGGGAACAATGAAGAAGATCCCATAACCTCATTGGTTCAACTGCTTAAACAAATTGGCATTTAGTTGTGAGACTGCTGCATGGCCTGAAAATTCCTAAGAATGGCCTTTCATCAGGGCTGGACTGGGACCAAAAAATGGCCCTGGCATTTTTGGCCATGGCGGCCCACCATGATTATTTATACGATATGCGGAGGCACACGACATACCAGAGGATATATGCGCACATTGTGTTGTTTAAAAAATTCAAATAAAGCGCAGTAGCCTACATGGAAGAGAGTAACCATGTTAAAAAATTGATACGCTCTTTCACTACTCACAGAGACTTTCACCTTGGGAGAGATGTCCACAGTGCCACAATTCCCATCTTGAAGTGAAAGTGGTTGTCAAAGAAACACTGCTAGAGATGTATTTTCAGTGTTTAATGAAATATACTGTTTATTAATAAGACAATTAGGCCTACAGTAAGACCATAGATCCATGTAAAATAAAGAAATAAAGCGCACCTCAAAGTGGCACCTTAAAGTATGAACACACACACACACACACACACACACACACACTAGGGTGACCACCTCCAAACCAGCAAGGACGAGGTTGTGCACAAAACTCTATAGGCTACTATTATTATGCATGTTTTAAGTCTGACTGAATAAAATGAGTCCTGTATTAATTTCCTATGTTGAGCATTTGCACACTTTTAGCTCTAATTTCCCCAGATACTATTTAGTGAAGATGTACACCCATCCTAAAACATTTTCATTGTTAATTCCACGGGCTATCATCATTTCTGGGTCATTCCAGCGTCTTTCTGACTGCGGACGTGTGTAGCCTATGTATACCTGTCTGTCTGCACAAAGACATTTGATAGGTTTGCTTGTTGTACTGCGTCAAGATTGACAACAATTTCAACCAATCATGACTGATTTCAGATCTCAGAAAGTTGAGTGCGTTCTGAAGGCGACCACTCATTGATTTGTTGTGGATAACTTATTTAAGTTTTCTCCTCTGCACGTCGACGACAATCGTGCAATGTATAATGCAGGTGGCTTCTTTGCTACTGATGCAGGTTGCAGACAAACGCTCAAATGCATACCAATCGAAAGCCTTTTTTCTCTAAGCTTCTCTGCGCCCCCCTTGCGCTTTTGTTGTTTCTTATCCATTTCACACTGACTCACACTCACTTCTCTCCAACTCCGGTCAGCTTAATGGCAAAATTTGATAACCGAGGGGAGGGGCGGGCCGAGGAGGGCTGAGAGATTTCATTGGACTAGCCCAATGTCCTTCAAGAAAATTGAAAATGTTTCGTGTCTCAAATAGCCTATCGTCGATAAAAAATAATATAGGCTACCCTTTTAATTAAATTATGACAGCCCCGGGCCGGCCCAAAAATGTGCGTCGGCCCACCGGGCATTGCCCGGTACGCCCGATGGCCTGTCCATGCCTGCCTTTCATCATTAAATCTGTTTTTTCTTCATTCATCATTCAGTGTTTTGACGGGTCCCTCGGCTGTCCTCCAAGACTTTATGACAACTTGCGAGGTTCCATGGACTTGGTTTTAAGGTTAAAGTTGAGATATTTTGTGAAGAGTTTTTTTTAAATTGCGATTTGGTATAAATCTGCAAAGAAGATTGGATGGTCTTGCACTTAAGCTTATGTGGCTTTTTTATTTTTATTTGAACAATTGTCTTAAAGCTTAAGCATCTTTTTTTCTGCTTTGAGTACAACGCAATTTTAAAAGGTCCGCCATTTTCATTTCTTTTTTGTGTTTCAATCTCAATTATAACAGTTGGAGCCAAGCAGCATTAAGATTCACATTAACATTTATAATAATTATTATAGACGTAGAACTGATATTACTAGTCATTGCAGTTGGGGTCAGGCAGGTCAACAGAATCAAGAGAAGCCTGCGAGACGAAGGAGCTCAATATCTGCAGGGAGATCACTTAAAGTTATGAATGTATGATTGAGAAGGAGGGAGAGATAGGAGCTCAGTGTGCCAGGTGCCAATAGACGCATAGGGGCGATCCAAGCCTGAGCCATCCCTAACTATAGATTCTGTTTGTTGTTGTTTTTGTTTGGCTAGTGCATACTTCTGTTTTATCAGAAGGGGCACACCTCAACCAGGTATCCAGACAATTTACACTTCCATTGCAGAGATTTGATCCTTGATCTTTCTGTCAGTAGTCTCCGCCCTGCGCCTGTGGAGGAAATCAGACCTGTTACTCAAACTGAGAGTGCAGCTTTTCTTTAAGGCTTGTCAGACTGTTTTTTTTATTTCAGGTCCTGTACAGACAAATCCTGGATCAGCTAAATTGACAGGGTGATTACTTGTATAGCCGCTGGTGAACTTCTGGCATACTTAGACAAGTAAATCTGACAGTTTACATGAGAAATCATAAATCCCTGGCGAGACATCAAACACGAATAGCTTTTTAACATGTAAGTGTTCATGTTTTATTTGACTGCCTGTTAGTTTAAGTGAATCAATCGCTTCTTTCACATTTTTTGCTTTGTTAGTGTATAACCAGTAACGCTGCCTTCAAGCTATGAGAAGTTTATTTAATTTTGTCCTACAAGACAAAAGTCTGTCTTTGATGAGCTCATCGAATGACACAATGTTGACTTAATACTCCCCAATTGTTCTGTCTGTAATCATACACTGTATGTGTGTGTGTCATTGGCTGTGTCCTATAATACAGATGTAACATAAGCTGGCATGCAAGCCTGCACTGTCAAGCTGCATGTAAAAAAAAAACTGCCATGCTACCAAAAGAACTATATCAATCATATATTCACTTTAAGATCTGCAGATGATTAAACTAGGTTACCATAAAGAATATTTAAACAAAAGACAAAAGACTCACTGTTACAATGGTGGTTTGTGCAATGTAACAAGTTCAACACTTACCTGCAGGCAGTGTTAGATAAAGAGAAGATATGTCAATTCATGTGTCAGCATGTTTATTCTGACAAAGTGTAGGAGACGGACACATATTGTATGGATTGCATAACATGAAGGTAGAACTGGTACCTGTGACAACATGCTCGCATAGGGGTGTGGGCTGCACATCAATCACTCCCAGAAATGAAGCCAAGTTTCTATCAATTTTCTTGTTTCAGTCATGTCATCGTAGCCTCACCCCGTACCTCACTTACATATCCAGAACATGTATTTCAAGGTTTATTTGTCATGACTTATTCTTTCCGTTTCTTGGATTCAACTCTGACAGAAGTTTTATTCACAGGTGTAGTTTCTGAAGGGTAGCAACATGACAGTATGGTCAAAAGTACATGCTAGAACAAGAACCAAGGTTAAGCAGGATTGTAGAATGCAGGCTTAATGATCCTGGTTCAGTGTGTGTGTGCATCCTATGGGCAGGTTTTACAATGGTTATTGCATTTAAAAAGTTAAAACGATTTTGTATGAATGCATTGCCTAGATTTAAGAAATGAAATTAGTTAATCGATCCAGCAAGAGGTTTACATCCACTGTAACCTGCGGCAGCATACATACAGTGCTCCTTGTACAGTATACGGGGTCGGTAAAGCATGCTTGTGTGCAGCAGAATCTGTCAGAGCAGCTTCCTCTGCAGGGCGAACAGTCAGAGAGCCTCCCAAAACACTTAGAGGTTGAAGCCTCACTGTTTTAATTTGACAGAGTAATAATTATTCATCATTCAATTCAACATATTCTAACAGGAAACATGCTTTTACATTTTACCATTTAGCAAACACACCCTCAAAAACAATACATTTTAGAGGTCACATATTATGCAAAATACAATTTCCCATGTTTTTCGAACTCTGATGTATCCATGTCCCATCTACGAACCCCCGAATTATGAGAAAAGTCCACCCTTTCCCTCTTTTGCCTGCTCCACTTGTCAAAAAATGTATGCTCAAACAGGCAGTTTTTCCAAGATTTTCCCACATCACAAAGGGCAGAACCCCCCCAAAAACTGGTCGTTCTTTATACTATATTTCATTAACTGTAGTGTAATTCCACTATTTTCCACAGAAATGTTGTCCAAAGGTGTGCTATTGTTCTTGTTGAGTTCGCAAACAGGGCTGAGAAGGATTGTGCAAGTTGACCTTACTGTACAACAGCAGTCTGGGTGCCTTCACTTTCAACACCTGAGTTTTCACTAGTCCACATTTTAACCAGTTTTGGTGGTTTTATGGGCCCATAAATGAAAATTGAGAGGATAAAAAGTTCCAGCAACTGTTCCTAGTACTAAGCTAAGCTAGCTGGCCTTAGTCACTTTAGAAAAACATTCAATTGGCCATTTGGTTTCAGACTAAGTAAACTGAACTGAGAACTGTTAAATAGCCCAGAGCTTTCAAGAAAGCCAATAAAACTACTTCAGGAAAGTGGAAAGTTTCACTGAGTACATAAACTACAAAAGTCTCCAAGGGACAGCATGCTCAGACACACCTTGAACATAAAGCATCTGTGGCCGTGTTTATGATTCCTGTATTTACTGAAGTAGTCCTTCAGGGCTATTTAAAACTGATCACTTCATCTACCTTTCTTTTTCTTTAAACAACATTTATTTAGATATTGTGCACATACTTGCTGTCCATATCATTGCATAATAATTATTTACTTTTATAAATTCCTAATAAATTAAGTACTGGTACCCAACGTCTGAACCATCAATCCAAAGTCTTACACAAAAACAAAACTTATACATTAAACTGTTCTCATGCAGTTAACTAATCTAGCCTTCGACGCTTAAAGTCCTCCACTCTGCACCAGTTGTACGTTAGCAGTCATCACTCTTTTAACAGCAATGTACAGTGGGTGGGATTGTCGGTCTTTAATGTAAGTTTGGGAGACGCTGTATAGCCTTGGGCGCAGCCTTCTAACCCATAATTCATGTTCAAACCTGTTCCTGTAGGGCTGAAAAGACCTCTTGAGTAATCATCCACTGAAGAGACAAATACCCTTTACCTCACTATAACCACAGGTTTAATGCACAGGCTCTCACATATATTAGTGTTTGCATTGGTTGTTATGATGTTGTCCTCGATGCAACTCTAGGGTTATTGAACACAACTCTAATTTGGATTTTGTGTGTGTGCTTTATGTACTTATTTACTTGTGTAATTACACACTCTTTATTTTTTACAGTAAGTGATTAAAGGTGGTGCTGACATTGCATAGAATAGAAACACATTACCTGAGATGTAATTTCTTAAAGAAAAACATTTGAACTATCTGGACTGAGACAGGCTTGGACTTGTGGTGTGATGTCATTATTTCTGTGTGTGTGTGTGTGTGTGAGTAAAAGGATCTCTGTATGTGTGTCGATAAAGATTGACAACCCCCTTTAGTTTTATATTAAGTACTTTTCATAACAGTCTATCATGGTTTTTCTTTTTTTCGATGAGGTATTCTAATTGTTTTTTCAATTATTAAACAAAAAAGGTTTAAAATAAAATCTACCATCAAAAAAGAACAGAACACAAATCGGAAACACTTTTTGACAAAGTTTATTGTTGAGCAAACAGGACTCCAGGTGTTGCCAGCAGGTATTGCACCAAAAAGTGTTTACCCCTTCACATTATGAAGACTTTCATGACTGATGTTCATCTTACATCAATGTTTTACAACAGCAGGTAGTGATGCAAAGGTTGCTGTGGTGAAAGTGAAATGAGCTGGTCAAAAAAAAGATGGAGCAGCAGAGGAAAACAGGTGTGATAGTGCCACCTGCTGGCTAACCAAGTGTGGTGCAATTGTCACAGAAGGAATGATGCAGGTTGCAAGTTAGCACCTCTTTATTAAGGATACCTGAAGGAAAGTTGTGTTTACACCTTTTACAGCTAAAATGTGCTTTAGAAAAAGGTATATCAATGACTGATTCATCTAAGAAATAGATAGAAAAACAGAGAGAGTGTAATTACTTATTCTTAACCTCCAAAACCTAAATCATAAAACTGACAATACAGGGGAATGATCACTCCTCAGCCACAGCTTCAGCCTCCACCTGCTCCTGCTCCTCCTTCTTCTCCTCTGCTGCTGGCTCCTCGGTTGCTGCCTGAAGCTGCTCCTGCATCTCCTCCTCCTGCTGCTCCTCCTTCTTCTTCTCCTCGGCCTTCATCACCACAGTTTCGGTCTTGGTGACTGTGGTGCTCTTCACTGTGGCTCCTTCGAGGGCACTGAGGGCAGCGTCCGAGCCACTGCTCGTCCTGACTCCACCGTAGGAGCAGCTGACGTAGGAAGGGGTGCGGGAGCTCTCCAGGCCGTAGGCGCTGTAGTTCATAGCTGCATGTTGAGAAAAAAAAATCTTTCATTAATCTTTAAATTAGGTCATTGGGTAAAGGGGTCTGTATGAAGTTATTTTGAGACCATTGAACATATACACATCTGGATATTTTTCTGTGTCTGTCAGGGTTGGAGGGACTTCTTACTGATATTTTAGAGATGTCAGCCAATGCAGGCAAGAGTAGCTGACGTGGTTTCACGTGATTTTAATTGTGATGTATTGCACTTCATGTGGCATATTGCATGTTTTATCATAGTGTGTAGGACTCATACAAACTTAAGTTTAAAAACCTTCTGAACCTTTAAAAATATTTTTCTTTACTTTTTTAACAACCCTCTTATCAAAAACATGGCTTATGGAACTTTTAACAAAAGTTAACTCCCTATATTGTTTTATTTCATTCTCTGATTGAGAATGTGTGGAAATTTGACATGTATTCATCTTTGTTCAATTAAAGTTATTTCCAAATGTAATTGGTTAAGAGGCAAATGAAAAAGCAGCTTTAGTGAAGTGGTGTTTGATTTAAAGGTGAGAAAATGTCTGAACAGAGATGCTTGTCTACAGGCAGGGCAGGAAACTGTGTGGGGCCCCAGGCCAGTAAGGGGGCCCCCAATGGCTGACTAACTTTAAACCACAGCGGTGGCATGAAGTGAGTTTGCAATGACAGTAGGAAACCTCCCTGAGGGCGCCCCATCTGACAGCATCTTGCTGCACTACCAAGCATCACATGCTTTATTACTGTGAAAAAGTTTGTCACTGAAAGTCACTTAAAGAAAAGAAAGAGAGAATGATTACTTATAACATCATAGAGATGAACACTGGTTGGAGGGGCCCCACTGTTTGCCTAGGGACCCACCAGACTCTAGAAGGGCCACTGTGTCTAGAAGGAGAACACTTCTATAGAAAATTATTGTTTATGAGATCTCATCTGAAGCTCCCAAACTTTTGACACAATGTGAGTGAAGACGGTTTCTTCATCCTGGTTTCCATTTGGACACCAGAGTGTTTTTCTGTGTTTTGATTGTATGTATTAGAGCGACAGGACAGTGGATAGAGGCAGAAATCAGGGTGAGAGAGCCACAGGCCGGATTCAAACCTGGGCCATCAGCTTAGAGCAGTGTTTCCCAAAGTGTGGGCCGCGGCCCCCTGGTGGGCTGTGTTGGTACTTCAGGTGGGGCTTCAACCAAGTATAAAAATAAAATAAATATCACAATAATGCTGATTTACCATGAGTCAACCCTTTAAGTGATTAGTAAGGCTTGTCATGACTATTCATGGACATATTGTTTACTAAACTTTTGTGTCTCTTTTGTCATAATATCATGTTGTCATGTCCAATAATTTACCCTTACTGAAAGTTATAGCTGTAATCATAACTTTTATTTTATAATGGGCCCCGGAGTAATTTCGTATTTCAAAGTGGGCCGCGGCAGTCTTAAGTTTGGGAAAGGCTGGCTTAGAGGATAACAGTCTCTGTACACTTGAACTAACCACTAGGCCACAGGCGGTGAATGGAGTTAAATGTGTACCCTCATCTAATGACATTTATCATTTTGTTACCTAGAGATGTTGTTAACTACGCAGCTACACAAACATTTGTCATCTTAATGATTATTTTGGTATACTCTTGTCATGTGTTGACAGATAATAACACAAACAGCTGTGAAACACTCAAACTGTTTGCAGTCGGTACAACATGAACTTACATGTCTGCTTGGATACAGTGGTCTTGATTCCTGTGGCTAACCTGTAGAGAAAACGTAAAAAAAAGTTGAAAGCAGAATAATGACATGTATTCATGAAAAGAAGACATTTCTCTCCACGTCTGCATGTTGTTGTTATCATGTCACTGTAACATTTTACCTGTCCTCCTCTCCTTCCAGCAGTTTCCTGTAGGTTGCGATCTCAATGTCCAGAGCCAGCTTCACGTTCATCAGTTCCTGGTACTGGCGGACTTGCAGGGCCATGTCCTGCTTGGCTCTCTGCAGAGCCTCCTCCAGATCTCTGATGCGGAGTTTAGCATCCTTCACCGCCAGCTCTCCTCGATCCTCGGCCTCTGCGATCTGAGTCTCCAGATTATTTCTCTTTGGGTAGAGGAAGAATAGAAGAGTGAAGTGCTGTACAAAACATTCAAATTTCTTAAAAGGTAAGGTCCTTATATCCTATTTCTTATTTAATGCTGAATATTAAGTTACTCAAAGCAAATAAATGAATGACCTCTTACAGTGTGAGATGGCTAAATATACAAAACATAAATCTTTATGTGTCACCTGCGCTTTAACCATGTCAATCTCAGACTGGAGCCTCATTATCCTGCGGTTCATGTCAGCAATCTCAGCCTTGGTTGACTTCACGTCATCACCGTATCTTCCTGCTGACTGCTGCATCTCTGCATACTGGATAAGAGAGGGGCGAGTCAGATCGGCACATTAAAGACAATGTATTCCAGGTATGATTTTTTTCTATCTTGTAAGTCTGATGTCATTCTACATTTGTTTTAAATGCCATCAGAAAATGTTGTTTTGACATAATGTGGCACACTTAAATTTGCAGTGAATCTACAGACAACCTGACATATAAACACCAGATGCATTTTTTTGCAGCAACAGATGTGCACACCAGTCGTCTGAAATAATGTCTTTGAAGGAAAAGTGCTAAATGGAGGGAAGTTGTTATAAGTCAACAAGAAAGGACAACACAGATTCCTTCTACTCCCTACTACAGCAGACTATACGTGCTGGTTGAAGTTTTTAATTTCAAATAAGACAAGTGTCTTGTCTCACTTTATTCTGGTACCAGGACTCGGCCTCAGCTCTGCTCCGGTTAGCGATGTCCTCGTACTGGGCGCGCACTTCAGCAACGATGGCGTCCATGTCCAGGTTACGGCTGTTGTCCATCTCCACCACAACAGATGTGTCCTTGATCTGGCCCTGCAGCTCCTGGATTTCCTACAAAAGAAGATTAAAGAATATTAGAACAATATAAATTGACTTGGAACACATCAAGAGGTGAATGTCATTTATTTTTAGATGGTGTGTTAAGATCTAATCGTTCATTTTTGAGCCACTGAAGAGTAAATTCAAGTTTTTACTGTGTCATAGAGCTGCCTCAGGAACTCGATCTCATCAGAGAGCCCATCCAGTTTGGCTTCCAGCTCCACTTTGATCATGTAGGCTGCATCGGTGTCCTGCACCGGAAAGTCAACACAGAATTTTCCAATAAGGCACTCAGCTGAGAAACAAATGACCATTGTGTGAGCTGAATCTACTCGAAGGCTAATTATTGATTCAAGGTGAGGAGTAAGAAAAGAGAGAAAAGCTAAACAGACCTTCTTTGTCAGAACAAAGTTGTTCTCACACTCGTTGCGCTTGTTGATCTCTTCCTCATACCTGGAAACGAAGAGAGACACAGAATGTTTGTATGACCTTAAAATCAGAAGTTTCATCTGATTTCATATTTCATATGTTTTCTTCCTTAATGTGTGCTACAGGGGACTCATTCGGCCACTACATGAAGCTTACTACAGGCTCCTGCTGTGTCCACAGGAGAGCTGTTACATTTATTTTATAGCTTTAATATATATACTATAAAAAACGTTATTAACCCGGGGGAAATATAACTTTTCATTGTTTTATACTTTAACACATACTGCACACACACATACACAGACACACACCACAGGAGGATGCATAGGGCGCCCTGAGTAGTTGAGGATTCTCTGCCATGATTAAACTGGCACCAGTTCCAAATTCCACATGTGGTCCATACTAGGACTTGAACCAGCAACCGTACAGTTTCTAACCCAAGTCCCTGAGCCACTACAGTACTCCCCATACTGTGGCAATGCTGTTTCAGATTGGCCTTAACATAAAAATTGATAAGTGAAACTTTTAAAGAAAATTGAATTAAATATGTGTTTTTTTCCTTAACAATAATCTTCTGCATCTTAAGGGACGGATTTCTAACAGTGGGAAGAAGAAAAAGTGGATGTTGGATGACTGCTTTTAAATACATAATAACTGTTTGTTGAATAAAAATCTGCATGCAGCAACAGAAACCCATCCTGATGAGAGAGAACTGAGAGTGAACCAGATTCTGTGTGGGCCTTTTTAATGCTCAAGTAATCATCTGATCCATTGTTGATACACAAATATGATTATAGGTGTTTTAGTTGTAGGGTAAAATAGAAGGTTTGAAATCCTCTGTCCACTCACTTGGTTTTGAAGTCCTCCACCAGACCAGTCATTTGATGTAAGTCTGATTCCAGTTTGACTTTTTCATGACCCAGGTTGTCGAGCTGCTTGCGCAGGTTGGCGATGTAGGCTTCAAACATGGCATCGACGTTGGAGCGAGACGTGGTCTGCTCCTGCAGAAGCTTCCACTTGGTCTCAAGCATTTTGTTCTGCTGTTCCAGGAAGCGAACCTGCACACACACACACACACACATCACAGATTAGGTTTCAGACATCATGTACGAGTTTATAGATGAGTACCAGGAGCATGTCCAGGGGTGGCCTGGGGTGGCATAGGCCCCCCCCCTTAGAATCGGATTAGCAATCCCATAATTCTTAACTATGATTGGCTCTCATCCAGTTGGAGGCAGGACTACATTTTAAAGCCAAATTATTGGGCTGTTTTGCAACAAGCTGCTAACACCTGGTGGCACTTTATTGTGTATCAAGAATGAAGTCTATATATTGTGAGAAGAGTCATAATATTGTGACATTGAGTCTGAAGAGAATAAAGTCTTAATATTAGAATAAATTTGTAATATTATGAGAATTAAGTAATTTTATGAGAAAAAATAGTATTTCAATCTATGGTTAGACTATATGCTATTTTGAATGGGTATATCAGAAGAGCAGCCAGCCACCTTTACTTAAATGAGGAACATAAGAGCATCTTGTGAAGTCATACTTTGGTACAGGTTTCACTAATTACTGAATACATCTTAATATAAATCTCAGAACCATATTGTCCTGAGTATCACGACTTTTGAAAGATTGTATAAGAAACTGAGTCTATTCAAAAGAAGGAAAAGCCCCAATGGCAGCATGAGCTATTTCAAAATAAATATTACAACCTTATTCTCGTTATCTTTTTTTTTTTTTTGTCTTTGGGTAGCTTTAATACTGTGTTGGACTACTTTAAGAGAAAATTATTCTCTCTGAATCTTTTAAGAGTTAAGCCTGGAAGTTTTGTAGGTTGACATATTGTTGTGTTATTTTTTCTTTTTTAAAGACCAGTTAAAGTGCCATCCAACTACAAAAAGTCTGGACACCCTTCTGCAAATATGACCAGGCTAATGAGTGCTCAGTGACATATAGATTTTAGAATAAGAATGCATGTACAGAAAATGTGGGAGTGACTTGGAAAACACGAGTGGATTAACTTTGTTTGCTGATGGACAAAGAATCCCAAAAGATCGACTGAAAGAAAAATGACTAATTGAACTTGTCCCACCTCCAACACACTCTGAATGTCACATTAATTAGTCCTTACTCAATTCTAACACACAGTGCTGCTGATTTAACACAAAGAGGCACTGTTTCTCAGTGGTGACACAGTTTGCTTCTTTTACAACTTCTCTATTCAGCATGCTGTGCCCTGGGTGGGGTCCTGCTTACACTCTGCAAACATGATGGGAGACACGGAGCTATGCATGTGTGTGTGTGTGTGTGTGTGTGTGTGTGTGTGCCATATCACCATGGTATGCAAGACTGAATTATTCTCAGCGTGATTCATTAACAGTTTAACTCTCAGGGTGCCTCTTTAAACAAGAATGTATGGATGGGCGATAAGTAAAGAATCTGATCAATCTCAGGTAGAGAGGGCTGGAAGCTTCTGTCTGATAAGAAAGTCGTCTCAGGCTTTTTAGTAGACTCTCTTTTATAGTTTGTGCATTACAATGACTTATACTCCTGACAGGAAAATTGCTTTCTTGATTATTTTACAACCTCATAAAGTGGGTATTGTTCACATCACTGATAATCTGGGATAGATAGTGATCTACTCCACTTGGTTTTTAATAAGCTCGTCTTGTGCAAACCTTTCCCCCCGACCACTCCCACTCTTTTTACTTCTAGTGTTTGTGAAGCCTGTATACATTTGACATTTTAAAAAAACGCAACACATAAGATTTGCAGTTCCAAAATGCAATAAGACACATGGTCTTTTATCTGATTTCATAACCACTTTCTGAAGGATCTTGCTCTCTTTTGGATGCAGCACTTTTTCAAAAAATTGTTCTTTTTCTCTTCATCTCAGCCCTGTTTGTAGTCTTTATCCAGGTTGATCTGCTTATCTGAGCTCTGTATGACCATACCTGACTGATAGCAGATGTGGAAGTTTAGCCTTGACTTGAAAAAGAAACCAAAACGGTATCCTCCATAGATTGACTGCTTTACAGACCCATGCAGGCTGTAGTGTGTGCAGTTATTTTTTCTCTGTTGTGAATTGAGACCTCTTTCCCCTAGAGCTATTTTTTTTATCTTGCAGAAAACTAATTTCCTGTGAAGTTGTTGCAGTATTGTTTCCGTGATGAATTTGAAGGCCTCATCCCAAAACTCAAAGAAACCTACCAAATTCCACAGAGAACATATTTTATATTAAACTGAAGCCAACCCCTTTTTTGATGATTTAGATGTATTTTTTCTAATCTGTAGCCACACTCATTTTTTTCCTGTCTCCCCTTATTCTTAAATTGACTAACCTTGTCAATGAAGGATGCAAAGCGGTTGTTCAGGGTCTTGATCTGCTCCTTCTCCTGGGTGCGGACAGCTTGGATAGTGGGGTCAATCTCCAGGTTCAGGGGGGCCAGCAGGCTCTTGTTCACAGTCACTGCAGTGATGGGGGTCATCATGTCGTTGGCCATACCGCCTCCCATACCTCCACCGAAGCCCATATAGCCAAACTCTACTCCACCTCCTCTTTGTCCGGACCCCCCAGCACCATAACCCCCAACCACTTTAAACCCCCCGGCGCCCACAGCTGCACCACTGCTGCCCACTCCCCCGTAGGAGCTGCGGACAGCATAGCTCTGCCTGCCACTTCCCGCACCGTGCCCCCCGTAGCCGGAGAAGGAGCGGCTGCTGAAGCCTTGAGAGGGGCCCCTAGAGGAGGACACAGTGGAGAAGGTGGTGGTCTTTAAAGCTCTGACAGACATGGTCAAAGAAGTGGTGTGAGAGGAGAGAGTCTGCTGAGGAGAGGAGAGCCAGGCAGATGAACCCTCCCTGGTCCATGGTGCTATTTATCAGAGCAGGGGAGGGACCCTGCTGAGGTGTGATTGGCTGCTACCCTCAGCAGGGGAGTGAAGGATGAGGGGGTGGGGGTATGAGGGAATGTAAGGGAAGACAATTTGCTCGTGTTACACATTTACTACACACTTGGAGAGAGCAAAGAATTACATAATAGCCAGTGTGCCAGTTTCTATAAAACTACTGCAGAAACATTGAGGTTTTTTTCCCACCTTTTAGACTTTTATGAAATGACCCAACACTTTCATCAAGTAAACTAAAACTTCCAGCCAGTCTGCCATCCATAAAATAATAAAAATCTTCAAGTGGAGTCTATATCTTTAAATTATTCTCAGTATAAACACATGTATACACACCTACATGCACATATGCAACACCAGACTACGAAGTCAAACCTCGGGTATAATGAACAGGCGCATCGTTTTACGACCTTTTCTGCTTTACACACACTTCTCATTGAGGTGACATATTGCAAAGTTAATTATGGTTGCCCAGTGTGAGGTGCTTTATGCATTTGTGGGCAGTGACCGTATGTCTCATAATCGTGGGAAAACCAAATTTACCCTCTGAAAATGTTCCACTATCTATAGTAGTGTTTCCACTATCTACTTAGTTTTGTTTTTTTTATGCATGCACTTTTCAAAAAATCCTTGCACACACAATGGAACCAGGAAATGCACACATACACACACTGACACACAGAGGGACTATTGGTGAGCATTCCTTTAATATCAGCAAGGTGAGTTGTAAACACAATTAGTCTTTTTTTCCTTTTTTTCCTGAACCCAACCCTAGTCTTAAATATCTCTAGACAGACAGACAGACAGTCGCCCTGCAGATACATGATTCATGATTTTTTTCTTAGTGGTTTGATAACCGTTGCCTATTTTGTACCAACCCTCCTGCTCCCTCTATCAACATTTTCACCACACCCCTCTATTGTTTGCAAGGTTTTATATGGTGCTGAGGAAAAAAAGAACTCACCAGCCAATGAAAAGAGCCAAATTCCTGGGTACTGTTCTGTGTGGAGACTAAATGTGACTTGGCTGAGGGGGGCTTGTTGTGGTCTTAACAACCAGAAAGAGACTTTCAGGCATTGGACCAGTGAAAAAGAAAAAGCACATTTAGCTTGGCTTGTCTGACACGGTGACGTGACTCTCCACAAAGGAGCTGCTGTGCTAAACTTGGAGAGAGCCATATATGTACAAATAAACCAGTTCTTGTTGTTTCATTGAGTCAGCCTTTCAGAAGAATTCACCAAATGATGAACAGAGCTCTTTTTATTCCATGCCCTGCTGATAAGATTTTCCTTCATTTTTTGTGGATGAGACAATAAGAAGGTAATTTAAGGAGCTAGCCCCCTGACCTAAAGTCTCTTAAGAGGCCAGTGATGTTTTGGGTTTGTATGAAGCTGCTATATGACACATCGAGTCAGGAATGTGCTGAGAGAGACACGTACATGCTACAAGACAGAAAGGAGGGTGGGGAGGGGGGATGAGCAAGTGTGGGATATGAGGAGACAATTAGCAAAGATAAGAAACAAACTTGTGTCACAACCACTGACAGAATGACTTAGATAGTAAGAATAGGATGCAATAACATGATGGTGTATTGTGTACCTGTAAAGCAGGCTGAAGGGATAGGCCAAAGGCGATCATATCTTTCCTGCATGCATTTCCATATTTAAGTATCGTGACAATGAATTTGATGCATGCAAACTTTGTGAACAATGAAAAAATGATCAAGTTTAAGGCTAGAATTGAGAGAAAAAATAACAAACAGCAGAAAAACCCTAAAAAAGAATCCTGTTTGGTAGATTGTGTTTGTCAGTGTACAAAGTAGTAATATCTATAAAAGTCTGTCTTTACAAATGTTTTTGAAGAAGTGATTGTACTTAATGTAATTAATTTATTTGTAAATGTACTACAATATTTAACATACATTTTACCATTTGATGCATTGTTCCAGAGTTAGTTTAGAGTGAGTTTACATCTGCAGTCCCTCGGCAGGTCATGATGGTGTTGCTATAGCTGTGTAGTCTTTAAGGTGGACTTTGTGGTGTTTAAATGGACCGGCCAAGCCTTCAAAACTATCAGTAACAACAGTTGTAAAAGTCACTTCCTGCTGCGCCCTGTGATGCCTGTGCAAACAGAGCGCCTCCAGGACAGACATGAAGGAAACATGTACTAACACACGGTGTTAAACAATGGAAGCACACATGTTCTCATTGTAGCTAGTGTGGGAGGAAGCTAAAGTACATGCTGTTCTGAGGGTATTTCCATGCTCGTCTCTCTGAATGTTTTTTTTTTTTTTTTTGGCCATGAGTCTCATGCCACCTAGTGGCCAAAAGATGGAAGTGTATGCTTCACGTCAGCAAATCACATAAAAGGAGTGGCTTGATATTGTCACATGATCATTATCACAGTTTCCCACTGACTTAGATTTATTTGATCTTTTCTTGAAACTTGATCCATTCTTGAGGGGGTTGCTGTTTTTCTCTAAGCACACTAGGAGCACGGCTCAGAAGGAAATATATCAGCAAGCATTGCATGGACAATTTGTAACAGGCATTCAGTGTCACATGAGGATGGAATCCACCACACGACTGATTTGTGGTTCAGAGTGAAATATCTTTGACATAGAGTGATCTTGTATTTAAATTCAAGGTTTATTCATTATTTTAAATCAACTGATTCTCCTCCAGCACCAAAACACCTTTACATATCTATTTAATGGATTAAATGTTTGGCAAAAAATCTCAAAGTGCTACTGTTCAGAGTTTAAAATAAAAACAATTACATCAATATAGACCATGGGAATAAAAACAGGAAGGCAGCTAAGGAAACTAAAAACACTAGTTGTATACAGCTTTAACCCGTACAACTTTAGTGCCTTTTTAACTTTTACTCACATGACTCAACTCAACTTGAATTATAATAAAGCACCTTTCATACACAACGTGTGCAAACCAAAGTGTTTCACAGACGGACAGCAGATGGGAAAAGATATCAGAAATTGACACCAAACGGTAAAAGACAAAAACAAGAATGAAGACGAAAATCAAATGATTCAAATAGGTAAAGCCCAATAAAAAAAAGATGTAAACAATAGCACAGTGAAAGAACTAAACTATTTGGGGGTCGATTAAATAAATTCAAGAGGAAGTTGGCTAATAATAATAATTAAAAAAGGCCAGAGATAACAATTGAAAATGTTGACCAAGGGTAAGAACTTGTTTTAAAGTTAAAAGCCAGATTAAAAAAGCAAATTTTAAATGTACTCTTGAAACGCCCAGAGAGCTCGACATTTAAATATCAAGAGAGTTTAGAGGCATAAAAACAAAAAGGTCTTCTAGTTGTGTGGGACACATACAGTAAGTCCTGTTCAAAAATGAAGTATTCAGACCTAAATGATCTGAGGGAGATCAGTGATACATGTTGTAGCAAAGGCTTTTAAAACAAGTCAAAGAACTTTCAAATCAATTCTAAAAGAAAGAGAGAGTTTGTAGACATTTGGACATGAGCCAGACACTTTTGGATTTGATTGAAATAACTTAATTACTGGAATCTGATGTCTGAAGTTCCTTTAGAAAAATCTAATGAATGTCTTGGTCCTTCAGCTTTGTGTTCAAATGCTAATCTTCATTCATATCTCAGTTTGTTTTTAATGCTTATAAGCAAATGTTAACAAACATACAGCTGATACTGTGGTGTTTAACATCACTGTGTTAGCGTGTTAGCATGTTAAAATGTTGGTTGTCTCTATTGTCCTCTCATCTTATACCCTGCTGATGTGTTTAAGGTCAAAAAGGTGTCTGTTGCTGTGTGGCATCAGTTGTAGTGGTTTTCCCTCACAAATTGTACGTATATTCTGTTATGTTTAAGAATACATATTATTCTGTTTTTAGTAGAGTTAACCTTAAAGAGTCTCACTTCATGAACACTTGAACTCATCATTTGTGTCCACATGAGAAATGGGAGTATCGTTGATTCTGCCCTAACAGTTCTTACTCACTGTTTCTTTTATGTCTGCCTGTGAAATGTCTTGGTGCTCGAAATGGACCTGACATCCCACAGAGAAAATGTTTCTCAGCCGACACATTTCACTAACCTCTGACATGTGCCTCTTACACTCAGATTCTGGACGTGACATTACATTACAGATGAACATTAAAACGCTTAAACAGCATTTTGGGTGAGTCAATAAGGGAGGGAGATCAAAACAGGAAGGTTGGATGTCAGAAAGTATCCATGTTACTGTGTAACACTCACATGCATGCCTGCATTCCTTCTTGCATTAGTCAGTTTTCACACATTTGCGCAAATATGCAAATATGCAAATCCACACTGAAGACATTGTATAAAAGCAAGTGAGCGTGCTCATTCTCAGAGGAGCTGCTAGTCAACAGGCAAGGCAGGCAACTGCTTGGGGCCCTTGGCCAGTAGGGGGCCCAACTGAGGACTGACAAACTTTAAACCATTCGTAGCAGTGACTCAGAGTTTTACAATGACAGTAAAAAACCTCCCTAAGGGGGTCCCATCTGACAGTACTGACTAGTTGCGTTCCAATATTCCTGTGAAAACTGAAATGTTTTATTTGTTTTTTCTTTTTTTATTTGTAAATTTTATTACATTCAAACAAACAATAAAGTGAAGAAAAACAAACAAACATAAAATCTCAAATTGTGAATCTAAATGTGTGCACTTTAAGTTGCCGTTGGTGTCAGATTATTTTTTAACATAAGGGCGATGGATGTTAGTTGTCGGGGCCCCCAATAAATTTTGCTGAGGGCCCCCAAAAGAATCTAGAATCGCTCCTCCCTGAAACTGAAGAAAAAGGAGGAGGGAAGTGAAGTTCATTCAAGGCCACGCTTGGCTGCCAGCTGCGACTCTCAGACAGTTGTCCAAGATTTGTGAAGCACATAAACTCCTGTAGTTGTTCCCAGATTCCTGCTGTGTTACTATGACTCACAGAATCCAGCTTCCCCCTTCTTTCCTTTTCTCTTTTTACAGATTCATCTTAGGGAAGAGGAGTGGGCCTCTGGTTCAGAGAATAGCAAGAAGAAAAGCAGAAACAGGAGAGTTATCCTTCATGACTTTTCATGTCTAACTTAAATGTCTTCATTTTGAAGTGTGGATATGTGCCGTACATGATGTCATTTACTTGACATTTAAGTTAAAGTATTGGTCAAAGATTCAAAGGTTTTTTAGGTCTAGGCAAAAGAGGCAACCCGTTGCCAACACAAGTTGAGACAAACAAGACAGTGAAGTCGCTGTCATGGGGTACAAGTCATGCTGATTTCATTCATCCTTCCTCTTTATGTGTGACTCACTGTCCTTATCCCAGACCAATCAGTGTTTCCCTAGCTTCTTTCTTTGCTTTTTTGTTACTCTTGGTGCTTTCTTTTCTTTATATTGTGTACTTTCAAAGAGATGAGTGAATAAACAAACGACAAGGTGTTTCTGTGGAGTGTGAGAATAAGTGTAACTCGATCACCCGTAATGGTGGGGTAAGAGCAGGAAGGGTGTTTGAGCCTTTGCCAGGGCTCCCCCGGGCGGGGGGGTTCATGTGTTTTGTTTTCTGCTTCTCCTGGGTCCAGAGAGAAAATCCTCTTTGATTACAACCTCAGCCTCAGTTAAACCTACTGTACATAAACCTGCCCGAGGTCATGCCAGATCAGGGTGTGCTGCCGTTGGTTTTGGGGGAAAAAGAGAAAGTTCTCTGTATTTTATTGAGTATTGTCGTTTCCTTAGTGTTCGGCTCTGTGCTGTTAATACACTTTGATTCAGAAGAAAACACATGACTGTGAGGTGAGTAATGTTATTCCTGAAATGAATGAAAAAAAGAGCAATCACAGGACCCTTACCACACCTGATCAGGCTTCAAAGATGATTGTTTAAATGATCTGCACGACTGCTAAAAGAGGGCAGCTCTTCTTTTCTTTTCTTTTGGTTATTTTTTCGAACAAAGTGCTATTGGCTTACTTTGGTTCTTTATTCTTCCTAATCTCTCGACGGTCTTGTGGGTAGATTTGAAGCTTGGGTGTTCTTAGGTTTCTTTTTACAATACGGCAGGCGTCATTGTTAAAACTGTTCTCCCTTTTGTGTTGTCCTTGAATTCACTTTGTGGTTGCAGAAGATCTGTTCTATTTTAACTAAGTTTTTAGTTTCTCAGTCAAAATCTGTCTGATCAGAGTGACTCTGGAAAACAGTTCAATGCTATTTATCATTATTGTTTTCCTTGCGACTTTAAGAGTATAATACAGTAAACCAGTGTTTTTGTATTTGAGCTTTAACTAAGACTAAGAATATAAGTTTCAGAAACTAAGAATCACTGCTCACTTCCTGGTTAGTCCAGATGGAAAAAAAAGTAAAATTCTGTTTATTTTGGGGCCTGGCTGACCACAAACTCAGAAACTATGTGGCAAATGACGGACATTAAACCTTTTATGGGCAAACCAAAGGAATTTAGTTGCCTGTTTACAAAATCGAGCTCATTTTTACAACAATATTCAACTGTTGAAGTTTTAACTCTATCCCCAGCTTTCTTTGTTGAAGCATCGATTCACCTTTGACACAGATCTACACTCATCTTGCTCTTTCTTTGTTGTGAACTGTGGTTTTTATTTTCTCCATGTTTCAGCCAGAAAATCTTGTGTTAATGTCAATTAAATGTGAATGTTTTTAGGAGTTTATAAACAGAAAAATGCCTACTGGTTTCCCTGGAAACAGAAAACACCCTGTAGGTTAAAAAAAAAGGGAACATGTGGGTGAATACGAGCACAAGAGAGCAGGGAGGGGGGAGGGGGGGAGACTGGGAGTGGGCAGGGTCTGAGAGAGAAGCTGTGATTGAGGGAGAGAAGCAGGAGTATAAGTTCCCCAACTTCCCACTGCCAGCGTCACTTTCTCAGCCGGCCTCCTGTGAGTCTCCACATCTCATTTTTTTAACCTCATTCTCTGCTGTGTCTGAACATCTCCAACATGAGTGTCAGAAGATCCACCGTTTCCTTCACCCGCTCCACCCCACAGTACAGTTCTGCAAGTGTCTCCGGTTATGGTGGACATGGAACCCGCATTTCCTCTACTTCCACATCTTCCCTGCGCTCTGGTGCCCCCTTCGCCTCTTCTTCCTCTGCTTTCAAGGTGAGCAGTGGGATGGGTGGAGGCATGGGTGGAGGTTTTGGTTTTGGTGGTGCCGGTGCATCCTTGGCAGCAGGCGGCAGCGGTTCCAGTGGTGCTGGGATCCTGGGCAATGAGAAGGGAGCCATGCAGAACCTGAACGACCGCCTTGCCAACTACCTGGAGACGGTGAGGAGCCTGGAGAAGGCCAACAAGGAGCTGGAGATGAATATCATGCAGGCTCTGGAGAAGGGGGGGCCAGACATGAGGGACTACAGCAAGTATGAGCCCATCATTGAAGACCTGCGCAGACAGGTAAGCATGATAATAACATGATGATTGTAAATAAGATGCAAATTTAAAAAAAAAATGGTCTTCAAATGGTTGAAAAATGGTTTCAGGGGCCTCTCATATAAGAATCAATGAATGCCATTACATGCAATCATTCTGTTTTAAATGTAGACATATTTGTTATTATTATTAAGTTTGTCACTCATGTTGAAATTAATATTAGGATAGAGACAGTCAGCATTTCCTTGGTTATCACATTTCCTGGAAGAGAATGAAGGGTGTGGTTGCAAAGCTCCAACCCTACCCCCCCCAAAAAAACGTTGTTGGCACCACAAACAGGCCAGAACTTCCTGTGATGAATCACCAGCATGCGGGCGGCATCACGGGAGACGGACTGAAAAAAAAAAAATCTGAAACAGACAAAGACATTCCCAAATGGTCCTGCTTGAAAACGCTGGTTCTACAGGCATTCTTTGGTGTAGGCGACCGCAATGTGAAACAGATGTGTGTTAATGACACACACACACACACACACACACACACACACACACACACACACACACACACACACACACACACACACACTCACACACTGGTTGTCCACGATCCTTTATGTGTGTGTGAGTGTGTGTGTGTGTGTGTGTGTGTGTGTGTGTGTGTGTGTGTGTGTGTGTGTGTGTGTGTGTGTGTGTGCGCATACAGTAGTTGTGTGCGAGTGAATGGGTTGTATAACAATCAGCTCCATGTCTGCAGAATCAAATGTCACATTCCTGTGCAGACCCCAGATCTTCTATGTCACATAATGACACATTGATGGTTGGCACTTTGTTTTCCTCAACACATAAAGGGATGAGTATTTTCCTCTAAGGCAGGATATACATAAGAGCGGATAAAAATCCCAACTCATGCACAAAGAATGTTTGCAAACCATTGCTCACATAAACAGATCCATTGATGTATACAAATCAAATAAGAGCTGGGTGTAACCATGGAGAAGTAACACTTGTCTGTATGATTGATTCAGACAGGAAACACATCTTTCCAACAAAGCTAAAACAAAACCAGATTCTGTTTTGGCACAGGAACATCCTCTCTTCCTGTTCTGCTCTTTGTGGTTCCTCTTTTCTCTGAGTTTAACAGTGAATTCAAATAGGTTTCTGCTCTGGAGTGTAATCTGACTCCGGAGGTCCAAGTGTTACATAAGGAGAAACAGTGATTTAAATCAGATGTTGGATTCTGTAGTTGATCTCTTTAAAGAAGAACTCTTAAGTCTTAAAGAAGAACATTTCTGGAGATGACAACTTAAATATGTATTGAATGGAAATGCCTCTGTTTAAATGATTTTGTTGTTTGAATGAGAAAAAAAGTGGTATTGATCCAAAATATCAATTAATAAAGTCAATATGTCCTTACTTCTTTTTCTTTCCAGATCTTTGATAAGATCTCAGAGAATGCTCGTTTCGTGCTCCAGATTGACAATGCCCAACTAGCCGCAGACGACTTTAAAGTAAAGTATGTTGATTTTAAATTTGATCTCAGAGTTATTTCTGTTTGTTTTATACTGAAAGCTTCACATGCTGTACAGAGGTAGAAGGTCAGTGTCATACACTTTTCAACTCAAAGCTTTTTGCAGAGTTTGTACGTCAATGTGCTTTAAACAAAATTCATCATATCTACATAACACATAAGACAGACTGGCTGGTTTTGGTTCAGAAACACAGTCGTAAAATTAAGTCATGCCATTTAAGAGTGTGGTTTAAACTTTTGAAAATGAGAGAATGTCTTATTTGTGCCATGACGTGACTGTCCTTCACACTTGGCATACTCGTGCTCACAAGATAACATGGACCTTGTTAGTATTACTGACTTCACTGATAGTGGAGGGAACAAGAATAACACACATAGTCTGCTTATGAAACTCCACATTACATCGTGTATAGTGTAATAAAATCTAAAACAAATATCGTGTCCATTTATACATAGTGTAGAAAAAAAGCTGGTATCATATTTGTGTTGTATAAAAATTAAATAAAGTTCACTGCAGCTCCTTTGTTGTGTTTTCCTTTAAGTAGAAATGTCCAGGTTTTTTTCTTTTTTCTTATTTAACCAGCAAAAACCTCGATGAGATTAAGAATCTCATTTACAAGAGTGTCCTGGTCCAGACAGGCAGTAAGACAAACGTGCAAAACATCATACTGTACAGCAGAGTGTAAATAACAGCGTTTGTGTCTGCACACGTCTACAGGTACGACAATGAGATGGCAATCCGCCAATCTGTGGAGGCTGACATCGCCGGTCTGAAGAGAGTCATCGATGACACCAACATGACCAGGATGAACATCGAGAGTGAGATCGAGTCCGTGAAGGAGGAGCTCGCCTTCCTCAAGAAGAACCACGAGAATGTGAGTTTACAATACATCATATTAACATGAAGTATCTCAGCAGCTCCCAGGAGGAAATCTTTTCAATGTTTGTTGTCTTTGTCTGTTTCTGTCCACCAGGAGGTGATGGAGCTGAGGAATCAGATCTCTCATTCAGGCGTGCAGGTGGATGTGGACGCTCCTAAAGGTCAGGACCTGGCTCAGATCATGGAGGACGTGAGGGGTAACTATGAGAGGATGGCCGTGAAGAATGCAGAGGACCTCAAACAGTGGCATGAAAATCAGGTAATGTAGCATTAAACGGGTAACTTCCTTTTTTTTTAAACAACCTTGTTTGTAGGCTAACACCCTCCTTCCTCTTCATGTCTACTTTTCAGATTGCAGATGTGCAGGTGCAGGTATCACAGAACACAGAAGCTCTCCAGGGAGCCCAGATGGAGAAGAGTGACCTAACAAGACAAATACAGACCCTGGAAATTGAACTTTCATCCCAACAGAGCCTAGTAAGTATACATTTTATTCATTTTGTTTTATCTTCTGTTTCAGTAAAAAAAAAAATCCAAACTTTATGTAATAAAATCATCACAGTTTTAAGTCATTTTTTACAATATTTGTAAAAGGTAATTTAAAATACCTTGAGATAGCCTATAAATAAAACCCATTTTATTGTTATGCCTTCATATAAACCAACAAATATTATCAAATACCATTTTTGGCAAAGGTTGGAACTTTCCCATGTTCTCCAAATTTAGACTTGCTTCACATAAAAAAAAACATTGTTGGCATGCTTTTAACTTGTCCTTTCTGATCCTTTATCAGAAATCCTCCTTAGAAGAAACATTACGCAACACAGAGAACAGGAACAACATGGAAATGGAGAAGTACAACGACATCATAATGCGTCTTGAGGAAGAGCTGACCGGCTTGCGGGCGAACATTCAGAAACAGACGCAGGATTACGAGGCGCTGCTCAACATGAAGTTAAGGCTGGAGGCTGAGATTTCAACTTACAAGACTCTGCTGGATGGCGGTGACTTCAAGTAAGAGTTATAAAGAGGTGGAAGACATGAAACGAGGCAGATGATAGTAGAGGTGAATACTAAAGTTACTTGTTGGCATGTTTTGCATGGTCAAGTATGACTAAAATCATTAAGTGAGGCAGTATTTCCACTTACTTTAACATGAATATTTTAAAAGTCACCATGTTTATTTGTGCTTTGTACAGGCTTCAGGATGCATTGGATGAGCTGGCCTGAGCGAGCTAATTTGGAACTCGTGCCATCCCAACAATGAAAGAAGAACAAACCACAAAATGTAATTCTTGAAAAAAATATCCATGCTGGTCCATTCATTTAAAAAAAAAAACACTGCTGACCTAACAGCCAAGTGAGATTGAATAAAACCACTATTTGTTCCACGATCATGTCTCATGTGTATTTGTTGTTGTAATTTAAGTGTCATTGTTTGTATTATAAGTTACTCACTTATCTAAAAAAATCAAATCATTGAAATGAATTGCATGCATCATTTTTAAAGACTTGCCTCAAAAGAACCACATCCCCAAAAAAAACAATTTCAAGAAATAACCAAGCAGCAACCTCTGGTGTTGAAAAATGAAGTTAATGCAGAAGTGCAAAATCCTGCAGTTCGTGATTTTTTTTATAATGCATTCCAGATTTTATAAATGATACAAGTACAGACAGACGTGCACGATGAAACAGTTTGTCAAGAGGTTTAAACCCACCTCAGCTCCAGCTCTTAGCCTGTGTTTAGGTTGAATAAAAGTTAGCCTGAGACAGGTTTTACAACATGGCGGCTACCGCTGATGAGCCTCCAGAGCCCCCTGCAGTTACAGATAGGTGACGTCACTCAGGCTTCATCCACTAACATTTACAGTCTATGGAAATAAAACGATTGTGTTAATGGCTTACAGAAAAAGGAAAAAATATTACTATTGTTGCAGTGATCCACTCTTAATCAAAGCAGTTGAAATATTTTGCAAAAAGCGTGTCAGATTTATTCTAGCACAAAAAAAGGATCTGCTGAAGTTTCAAGATACAATTTGTACATTTAAAAAAACATGTTAACTTTAGAAATAGCATGCATTATATGAACTATACAGCAGTATATTCACTTGCTGAATTAGAATCATCGTTACCAGCTACAAAACTAAACAATGCTCATTCACTATAGCAGACATAAATGCACTAGTAACATACTATTCATCATAATAATAATAATAATAAATCATCATCATCATGGTTGAACATTAAAATAATTAATGTACAAATGTCTCCCAATAAGCACAAACCATGGCCTGGGATAAGCCTCAAAGGCATTTTAATCCCCTCTTGTTCAAGCAGTTCAGGCTTCTCTTAAATTAGAGCTAAAAGAAAACAAAAAACAGGACAGGTTTCAGTTAAAGCTGTTTTTATATCATTAAAGTTTATCAATCATGCACCGAACTGTTAAACATTGGAGATTTGAACTCACAACCTAACAAAGCATTCTAAGCTAATAAATAGTCCTACTAACATTTAAAGCTAGGCTATATGTTTTGTATGTGTGTTATGTCGGCTATATAGTATTTAAAAGACATAATGTGAAAAATAAAACTTAGTTTAGGGAAATGTCAGTCCAGCAGATGCGGTTGAGCAAACAAGGGAGGGGACAGGCCCGTGAACGACGATGCGCGCTCCCGATAGTAAACCTCTGACGCTTACATCCGGGAACTACGACGAACTCGCTCTCCAACATGGCGGCGTCAGGTGAGGTTTATGAGGGTGAACGATCTTGGTCGATTGGGGGGAATTTAACCGGGTTATGACTAGATATAATTAAAAACATCATGTTTGAGAATCGTTAATAGCCCGCGCTTATTGTTCGCGTCGTTGTTCCGGTTGTATGAGCTGGTCTGTCGGTTGTTTTGGCCCGGTAAAGACGTAGCTGCTAAGAGGAAAGCATATGAACGGAGCTAGACTTGCTCAATCTGAAAAAAATGAAGTAAAAATGCCTCTGGAGCATGCTAATGTGGTGTTTAAGTTTTCAGCCCATGAGTTCACACGGTATGGCATGAATTGGTAGGTCTGTGACGCGGCGTGAGGTGTTTGTAAGTGCGTGCTAAGCTGGCACATTGTATGCCCGTAGCGGAGCTCGCCGTGGCGCTCAGAGCAGATAAGCATCGGGGCGCAAGCGCGTTTCGTGGAGGAGGGGTTGGGCCGAGAAGTCCGGGGCAGCCCGAGGAGGCGCCCCCACGTGTGTAGCCTTGTTCCCCTGGTATCGGTGTTTGATGAAACGGGGCAGCTGGGCCTCTTGGGTTGCATCCTTAAACACTTCCCTGGCGTCTTCACAACTTTGAACCGTCCTATCCGCCCGGCCAAGTCTGGCTCCGATGATGGCGCACTTGGATCCTGGCACTGCGTCGTGCACTAGGCCCTAAAACCTTAGCCAGCTAAGCAGGGAGACTTTTCCCCCGTCGGCAGTCTTTTGCCGAACCCACAAAGGCATAAAAACAAAAGCGACATAATTAAATAGAAAAGAAACAACCTGCGTGTGAAGCGTAAGAGTGAGCTGTTTGTCTTTGCAGCTGTTATGCTATGGTAGCTCCAAAAAGTTACCACGCAGCTACTTAGCATTGGCGTGAAACACATTAAACAGTCAGTAGACGTGTTATTGCTTTTAGTGGCTCAGCATGTAAACAATGACTTAGCATTATGCGCTGGGGGAATCAGTGTGTTGCTCTCAGTGTGTGCAGGTTTTTTTTTAATTTTTTGTAACGTCACGATGTGTGTATGAAGAATGTCCTGACAGTTGTGTTTCTCACAATGAAGCTCCCAGCCAGCTTTGTTGCTCCCCCCTTTACTGTGTCAGACCAAAACAAACCAGACCTGCTCTATGGAGTGAGCTGTGTGAACTACCTGGCAACAGATAATATGACGACCGGTCTGCTATGTTTGCATGACCCATTGATTTAACCTATGAAGGTGCATTCCTCAAAAAAATGCAGCAAACCTGCAGGTTTGAATGTGCATCAAGGTCTGTTTGACCTGCTGCACAGTGATAGTTGGACTGACCAACCACTCCATTTGTTTACTTTCCTATAGGAAAATAAGTCAGTGTTTTTCACTCACTCAGTGCTGTCTCCTTATCTGACTGCCTGACGATACCTACAGTCCAAAATACTGTAGTAGTATTTTTGTTTGTTCTGTGAGGCAGCCATCACATGAGCAGAGACACACATATCTATTGAAAACCCTGACTGTTGTTGATTTTCAGCTTTATGACAATACATATATATTGGACATTTTCTATATCACTGAACCCAAATAATTGTTGCCACTATCATGTTTTTGCACACCAACCTATGTTTTTCCTGAGCCCAAAGCTGCCTTTTTTTCAATCCATCTTCAGTTTTCCAAAGAATGGTTTAAATGTATCAATTGATGGCACATTTTGTACAACTATTAAATGTATATAATCCCATGTAGTGTAGAGAAAAAAAAAAAATCCAAGAGAGGACGGTCTTGAATCAAATGATCCAGCATATTTCCTCTTTGGCTGACTTTCTACTCTTTGTGTTCACCTCCCGTCCAGCGGCTAAGAAGAAGAATAAGAAGGGGAAGACCCTCACTCTGACTGACTTCTTGGCAGAAGACAGCGGAGGCAGCGGAGGTGGCAATGCCCCCCCAAGCTACCCAGCCAAGTCCACTAGTTGGGCCGATGAGACAGATGACCTTGATGGTGATGGTGAGCTCACACTAAGATACCTACATAAACTGAGCTATCATCACATTAATCGAAGCCAAT
Source organism: Labrus mixtus (assembly GCF_963584025.1). Taxonomy (NCBI): domain Eukaryota; kingdom Metazoa; phylum Chordata; class Actinopteri; order Labriformes; family Labridae; genus Labrus; species Labrus mixtus. Next base: position 2,839,034 of record NC_083618.1, on the reverse strand, counting down.
TCAGATGTTTGAAATAATTTAGGATTAAGTAGGGACATGTTGCAAAAACAGGTACAGACGAAGACACTGACTTATGGGTAACATGCTTTGTTCAAAATGTATTTATTCATCCAACTTCATATCGTTTTCTTGATATTGTACACTGTTATTATCACACATCCCATATATTTATCATATTGTGCTGGCTGATTTGTCGTATTTCTTGGTATCATGCATCTACACATAGTTTTTGTCAGGTTTTCGGTGCTGAACTAATCCACCAACACCATTTGCATTCTGCAGTGAGCAACACATCAAGCAGAGGACGTGATCACATGTTGTCATGGGATGTTTAGTCACATCAAAATGGTTTAAAATACATCCAACATCTTATTTATGTGTAGTTTTACTTACCATCTTTTATACCAATGGTCTATGTAGGTTTCTTGGCTAGTATCATGAAATACAACTATTATTTGCCCCATGGATATATTCCTCATAGAACAGTTACACCTTAGACACTGCTATAAGTAGACCAGCGTTTTTAGTGGCAGTTTACATGATGTAATATTTTTTTTTTGTATATGTAAACATGTTATGTGTGCTAAGGCCAATGTAGTTTCTGTTTAAATTAATGGTTGTGAACCATTTGCTGCTTTTATTTTTGTCCATATAGAAGAACTCTCGGATTTGAAAAATAAATTTTTCAGGATTTAATAATCTGTTTCATTTAGTATTTGAAAGTATGTTTTAGGTTTGCATTTGTTATTTATTTTTGTCTTCATTTTTCATCCCTTCAGTCTCTACTTCCTGGCACACAGAGGAGGACAGCTACCGGGCGCCACCCATCGACCGGTCTATCCTTCCCACAGCGCCTCGTTCAGCTCGTGAACCCAATGTCGACCGGTCCCGACTGCCCCGTAGCCCGCCTTACACGGCCTTCCTGGGAAACCTTCCCTACGACGTCTCTGAGGAATCGATCAAAGACTTCTTCCGCGGCTTGGCAGTAGGTGTAGCAATGAGCACCTATGCAGCGTGGGGCTTAAAACACATAGCATTGCTCTTTACAGGGACCATCAACACTTATCAGAACATCTTGTCTCTTCCATGAATATTAGGGCCTGTATGTGTGTTAGATCTTTATTTGTTTAAAGGTTTAGTCCACAGTGAAAATCTGTCTTCAGGACTGCAGCAGTTAACACCACTGAGGTTGTGTAGTTCTAAGAAACGGGACATACAGGTCTGCCAACTTTCGCTACTCATTATGTATGACAGTTTCTTCAAGTAGCTAAATATTGGAGAAGAAAACAATAGTTACAGATAACCTGAATGTAAAAAGCATAGCTGGTCAAATTTCTTTTCAAGAAACCTAATCAGTTTGAGGGATTAAAATGCACCAAAATCACATGAAACTTCTCAATCAGCACCTTTTTCTATCTGCACGTGTTAAGTTCTGAGCAATTACTTCTCAGGGAAGTAATTCCCAGGGTGGCTTCATTTTCACATTTTATTATATTTTCCTGTTCCTTGTTAAGTGAACCGTACAGCATTCTCTGTTTTTATGTTTTTCTTTCCTCATCTCCAGATCAGTGCTGTGCGTTTGCCCAGAGAGCCCAATAACCCTGAGAGACTGAAGGGCTTTGGTTATGCTGAATTTGATGATGTGGATTCCCTCATGAGGGCCCTCACTCTCAGTGAGGAGGTGAGTCTTCTACAAGAAATTGGTTTAAGAGTTTGAATTTATTTTAATGTCTGAACCTTTAATAGTACTTTTTCTGTAAGTGTTTGCACAAAATACAGCTAAGGGTTATTGCCCCGACTTCATAAAACAACAAAGTGTTTTAAAAACATATACAGGAGAATCACTAACTTGTGCCCTCTATCTGTCCATACAAACAGAACCTTGGAAACCGAAGGATCCGTGTGGATATCGCGGACCAGTCTAATGATAAAGGTACATTGCTGACAGCTAGACTGCATTACAAGGGTCCTCACTACTACAGAACCATAGAATAACATCTTTTCATTTTTGTTAAACTACAGAGAGGGACGGTGGGTCTATGGGAGGCAGAGATCGAGGTGGACGTATGGGGGACATGGGTCCTGACAAAACAGACACTGACTGGAGGGCTCGGCCCAGTGGGGATACGGAGGATGCACCTCCCAGGAGAGATGATGCCTTTGGAGAGAGTGAGTACTTATTTCTGCATTGTTACTAGGATGATTCTTTTAGTTGTTTTTGACATTATGAACTCTTTTATCAGTATCAATGGTGTCGGTACCAATTACATTTCTACTTGAGCATCAACTCTGCTTGACATGTCCTAAAAAAGTATCGACGGTAAGATTCTCTGAGCACTTGAAATGCAGCAGAAATGAAAAGGTTGTTTTCTTGATGTGGACCAATAAATGCAGAGAAAAGGAAGTCTTTGCTGGAAGTGGTTTGATGCTTACGACTGGCTCCACTAGAATTTCAGAGGAATTGGCATCCATTCCAGGAGGCTTTATACTTTATCGTCTATAGGACAATGATTGTCAATAAGTTCAGAGACTGAGACTTATTTTATTCACACTAGGAACTCAGTCCAGCCAAAAGTTAGTGAGCAGAAATTGCATTTTTTTTTTAAATCACAATTTCTGCAGGATCAAGGGACCGCTATGAGTCGGATCGCTTCAGAGATGGGCCAAGACGGGACAATGATCGCTATGACGGAGGAAGAGACCGCTACCGTGATCGTTACGATGACAGGGACCGCAGAGACTACGATAGAGGAGGTGTGCCTTTCTGTTTGGACCCTGTTGTGATTCAGATGTACCTCCAAGTAGTTTCTTAACTTCTTCCAAAATCAGTCCCACCATCAGTTTTCCATTATAATAATATAATATGATAAAGTTTGTTTATAAAGCACTTATCAACGCAAAAGTCACAAAGTGCTTTACAGAATAAAATCCCAACAATAAAATACACGACAACAAAATTCTATTAAAAGCATGAAAATAAAACCACAATGCAGCAATCACCCATTTAACAGAAAAAATAGAAACAACTTGCCGAAAGTTAACAGTAAAACAAATAAAACATCATGGATGAAACAAGGATTATAAGAAGGCCTTTCGATTAAAAAAATGAATGCACAGTTTCCTGTTCTTTACTCCCCTTCTGCTGCCTCTTCAGGTTTTGACTCTCGTGGCGGTAGTGGAGGAGGTCGCCGTGCCTTTGGCAGTGGCTTCCGTCGCGATAATGATGACATTAGGGGAAGCAACGATCGTTATGGCGAACGCGAAGAGCGATTCGAGAGAAGGGATGACCGGCGCGAGGAGAGAGGTGAGAGTATGTATTGAACCTCTGTTATCTCCTCTATAATTTCTAGATTGATCTTTCTGATAATTGATTTTCATACATAGTGTAAATGAAAAATAATATTGTAGTTACCAATGTTGATATATTCTCAAACTCTTTCAATCTAAAATTAAGCTTTATCATGATCATATAATCACGACAACATTTATTAATAATATCCTTTCCTGAACTCCTGTCAGCTCCCCTGCAGAGACCCAAGTTAAACCTCAAGCCCCGTAGCGTTCCCAAGGAGGAAGAAGGTAGCGGCGGTGGTGGTGGTGGCGGCGGTGGAACGCCCCCTGCTCCCCCACCAAGCTCCGGCAGCAGGGCCTCATCCATCTTCGGTGCGGCCAAGCCAGTTGACACAGCAGCCAAGGAGAGGGAGGTGGAGGAGAGGCTGAAGAAAGAAGAAGAGAGGCTGCAGAGGCAGCTGGAGGAGGACAAAGGCAGAGGACCCGACAGAAAGATGAGAGACAGGTCAGGGTTCGACAAAAATGGTCATTACGTAATATATGATGAGGTGGTGGAAACCAAACAAAAATAAAGTTTTGTTATGCAGCTGCACACTACTTGTCGACTGTAAAATTCAATTTAACTTCATTCAGTTTTTGGGCAGCACTGACATTGCAGCATGGTTTGCAAAGAAAAGTTTGGCCAAATTCTCAGAATCTTTACCTCTTTAAGGTCAGGCATACAGTACAATTGTTTAAATGTCGTAGTCACACTGTCCGAGTGAATCTCTTAGGACGCATGCTCACATTGTACGTGTTAAATCAAGACATAGCATTGACAAAAGTCACTTCATTTAAAACTCACATAGACAAGAGTTGAAGTCAGATCAAGTGTATTTAAATTGTCTTATATGCACAGCTAAACTACAAACACCATCAGAGACACCCTTGCTCTCTTACACGCACATACACTCGGCATTACAAAAAAAAACAAGCTAACTAGCAAGCTAAATACTGACACATATTCCCTGGCGGTTGGATGTCCACAACTATTTTCTGCAAAGTCATTCAATGTTATGACAAGAACTGACAGAATTTATCTCACTTGTGGTCGCAGCTGATTTGGCCATGAGTAACTCTAGTGCCCCACTGTGCACAGTTGATAAGTGACGTGCAACTGTGCTGAATTCGTCCTGAGTTCAATATCAAGTGTGTGACCCAAAAAATCTGGAGAAAGTCGCACAGTGTGTATGCCCACCCTTAGTCCCACTTTTTTATATATATTTTTTTTTATCCTCATCGTTCCTTATATTTTATCTATAGAGTATTTATTACATTCTTTTGCAATTTTTTACGGCTATGAATGTGAGATGTGTTTGAGGGTGTGTGCTGGTGTATGTGAACATTTTTTATATGCTGCAGCTGGATTGCTCCTGCAGAGTTTCGTTGTGTTAATTTGCCATGACAATAAAGATCTATCGATGTGGGCTACATAACCCTTTTTTTTGTTGTTTTCAGGGATCCAAGCTGGCGCAATGATGAAACTCCTACCGAGCGATCTCGCACAGGAAGTGAGTCTTCACAGCCTGGAAGCACTTCTGGAAGAGGTGAGATACATGTTCATATTTTTTTAATCTATCCTATTCAGTCTGGTTCTTCTTTTGAAAATTAAAGAGACATGGGAAGGTTGTGCTTCTGGGTGTGCATGCATTATTATTATTATTATTTTTTTTTTTTTTACATAAATACAGTGTCATAAGACTTTTGTTTTATCATTTATATGACAGCTCTACAACCTCTTTAAACGGGATCAAAGCTTCCATTTAGCCATACTGTTTAGAGCTATATTCCTGTAACTCCCAGTCCAAAAAGCAGCATTTGCTTTTACCATACTGGAAATACATTGAATATTTTGCATTTGTCTTTAGAGGAAAATATTCAAACTATATTTTTGCTTTTCACCCGCCAGCTTCCAGGTGTCGAGACAGTGAGCGCTCTGGGGACAACGAGGTTTTCAGTGGGAGAGAAGGTGAACCTTCTTCCCCTGGGACCTCCCCACATCCTCCCTCTACCAATTCAGCCAAGGAGCCACCAAAAGTGATGCCCGCACCTCCTCCCAAGGAAAATGTCTGGGCCAAGAGAAGTGCAGCCAGCACAGGCTCTAGTGAAGGCGATGGACGACCTCCAGTCTCTCCGGTTTCCCCAAGTGGTTCAGCTCCTCCCAAACTCAGGTGAGACGATAATGTACTTCAGTCTACGTTCAGGAACAGACACTTCAAGGCTTCTAAAATCAGATTACTGAGTAAAGCCTTCGTATCTAGATTTTAGGGCTTTAGAAAAGTCAGAACATTTTTAAAAACAATCATGAAATCCTTTTGAATACGTTACTTTGACTGTTCTTACTTTCTCCTCAGCTCCCCAAGTTCTGCAGACGAAAGAGACTCTGAGAAAGGTAAGTCCTAAACAGAAATAATAAGAATTTATAAGAATTTAACTTAAAGCAAACCCTAAGTTTTTAACTGAGTGAACTCAAACCAGACCAGGTTGTCTTTCAGCACAAGCAGAAAGGGCTAAACAAAAACAAAGCAAAAGAAGACAAGTTTACAAAAAGCATCGGGGCGATAGAATTTAGACAACCGTCAAAATGTTGATACTCTATAGGTGCCCATTCTTCAGCTCTTCTTCCAGTCTCGGCTCTTTACGCAATCTAGGCTCAGCTTTCATCTGCTTCAGCTTCTCAAACTGATCTGTGCCTTCAGCTAAAAGCTAATGTTAGCATGTTATTGTTCTTATCCAAAACTATTGAATGTTTACATTCCAACAGCATGCAGTGAGAATGGCTGATGGTTACTCAGGCCACGTTTACACAAGGACAATACTCTAGAAACTTGAGTCTGTTTTTGTTTTCCAAAATGTTCCAGTTTCAGACGACAACATTTTGAAAACAACTGCCGTGCACACAGATTCGCAAAAACGACTCAAAACGTTGTTATATACGTGGCAGACAGGGAGTTGGCGGTGTGACTTTCTAATTCAACAACACATGTCCTGCATCTCAGTTCTGTTAAATGCTCGCTCCTCAGTCAAACCAGGAGTAGTTCCAGAGTCCAGACATAACATGTTAAGCAGCGTCCCAAAGCACTATAACTGAAAGACACGAGAGCTGACAGACACGTCTCCTTACCAGATATTACTCATTGATTTAAACGCTGCAGTGGATCGGACTTCATTTAAACAGATTATGAACATGTCCGTTTCTAAAGAGTCAGTATGTCAAATGCAAAAATGTTACCTGTTAAAATCAAAAGATCACAAATAACTCAATTTGATCATGATGCAAATGCCTGACAGTCTGATAAAGAGTCTGCCAGTAAAGACCTTTTTATCATCATTCTGTTAATGTTGGAACCTTAACAATAATTTTCAGTATTCCTCAGACATAAAGTATCTGTGTTTATAAAATACAGAGTTCACTATCAGATTATCAGTAAAAAAAAACAATTAACAATTCAAAAACTTTGTCAGCAGAAATAATCCATATGGTTTTGAGCAGACTTCTTCCTCGTGCAGTTGTTTATCAGGTAACATACAGAGACAAAACACTGTTATTTTCTGAGAATGAATACAGTACACGTGTTAAAGCAGACTGACAGCCGAGAAGTGATCACAAACCAACCTTGCTTCTTCTGATGCCTCGGGATAAAGGGTGTCTCTTATTTCCTCGTCCCTCTCTCCTCTACCTCGTTGGCGGGAGGGACTAAGTCCCCAGTGCGGGAGGAAAGTGAGAGATTCATGGATGCAATTAAGGGAACTGAGATGTACACATACTTTAACTTCCACAGAGCGTTGAAGTTTAAACATGAGGAATGTCAGACGCATAAGTGTTTGTTTGGACACAGGATGAGGTGAGGTCATTCCTCCAACTGACCCTGAACTACAACGCCAGCCAATTTTAAAGAAAGAATGTTGGCTACGAGTGAGCAGCACAAACAGAACTCAGGAGTCACCCCCTGTTGATGTACTTCACCTACTCACGCATGGCTATTGTTTGTAATGGCAATGTGCACGTGCGTACGGCCGGTGTTTGAAATTAACTGTTTCCAGTTTACACGGTGATGGAGATGGTGCTGTTTCCAAAACTTTTGCACTCTCGTTTTCAGAAACATAAGTTGTCATGCACCTAAAACTCTGTTGTCGTGTGAAAAATAAAAAAGAAGCCAAAACACAACCACAGGTTGCCATTTTTTGGGCCTCAGTCACTAGGGTTGACATGCACTACAATGCCCACTCAGCCTGTCCAAACGGTTTCTGAATGATTTAGTTATTTCATCATTCAACAGGCTTCCTTTAAATCGGACTGTTAAACTGTGGTGCACAATCTACACAGACTCTGAGCTTTGATGTGGATTTGATTTGAGATTCATAGAAAGCTTGAGTAGAGTGTGGCTCTGAATGAATTTACTCTTAAGGAACTTTTTTTTTTAATTTAACCTGCATCTTTTTCAATTGATTCCAATGATAACAGTTTGAATGTGGCCGCATGCAGTCACTAATAAAAATACACTGGACTCTCCACCTTTTTTTAATTTTTTTTTTTATTTGAGCTAAAATTCAAATAACTCTAAGAATGGGGTTGGTGCAGTAAATGTCACTTTTTTCAGGCAACCAATTTTATAGGGTGGGGACATCATCGAACGTTTCCAAACAAATTGTTGAAGAAAATCCTCCAACTGGTATCAGGGAAGAATAATAATCTAAATAATGATTAACAAAGTTTGCTGGACTAGCATCTAATGGTACTTTTAAAAATATGAGAGTTCATTTTTGTCACTGAACATGTGCTTCATCCAAACATAGTGCCAATGCTTTTCTGCCATGAAAAAAGTCGATATGGACAAAATGTCTTAGACCACCTGCACGCCTTTTATTAGATAGACAGGACTGTGGATATAGTTGTAAATCGGTGAGAAAGAAAGTAAGGAGTATCATGCAGGAAAGCCACAGGTTGGACCTGAGGACTGGTACCTGAGGATTGCAAACTAACTACAAGGTTACTGCCGCTGTGTTCACTGTGTATCAAAGTAGTGTGACCGTTTTTCTAGGGCCTACAAAAGATAACGTCTAGAAGGCTTTTTAATTTGTAATATTTACGTCCAAAAATAGTAAGAATGCTAAGAAACAGAACTTCACTATTCAGACAAGAAGTCATGTCCATCATTAAATTTAAACTTATTTTTTTTATACTAAAGTCGTGTTGTAATGTTCCTTCGTATTCAATCAAGACTTTCTCACTAACATGATGAGGTGAGATGAGAGCAGCTGTTACTTTTCACACTGCTTTGCAGCTGTTTTATAGTCATTGTATTCAACACAGCCAGAACATGATAGGAGCAGGCAGTGAGCTCATCTTCCTATGGGGAGAGTATTCATGACAAGAGGAGCGCTAAAACATGTCTCGGTCTTATTAATATAATACTAAAAAGTGACAAAAAGAAATCTCTTTTCAACTCAAAGAAATCTAGCAAACTGTAAAAAACCCTCTCATTGCCTGCAGTCTGGATCAGAGTAGACCTTTTTTTGTATTTGAAACCTTTGGTACAACTCTAAAGCCAAATGCAAATGTAAGGAAGTGAACAGGCTCAGCTTGCATGTAAGCAGTTGTGAACCTTTCATTTGGTCCTACAGCGTTTTAAAATCCAACCCAGTGGCTTGTGATGCTGCAGTGTGTTGTGTTGTAGTCCACTGTCTAAACGTAGACTCAGACACCTTTATGTACCGCAGAAGGCAACTCGGTTATAAGTCCACCAACCTCCCTTCACTCAACTGTCTGGCTTCTACTTTAAGATGAGAACAAGGCTGACGGTGTGCGTCGGGACCGGGGGCCCCCACGGGCACGAGGGGGTCCTGCAGGGCCTGGAGCAGGGCGGGGTCGAGGAGAGGGGCCCAACAGAGACCGAAGAAAGGAGGCCGACAGGTCAGCCATCCAAAGCTAGCAACTCCAAACTTCTTAATGAATGAGACGGAGAACATTAAGTAGGCATCTGTAAAGAGTGACCTATGCTCAGCTTCACAACTGATGACTCATTGAATAGGAACACCATCCAGGATTTCTGCTGATGCACTTTTATAATTAAATTACATCAGGATTTTGGACATTCTGAAAGTTTTTTAATGTTGTTCTTTTTAAGAAGACTGAGCACAGTGTGAACTGGGTGCCAAGCAGCTTATAGATGTAACATTTTCACACAATGAAATTGAGCAGAATTTGTGCTCCTTTTGAGTAAATCTCATTAGCTGTGTGTGTGTTTTTTAAGGATTAACAAACAAAAGTAAACTCTCCAGCACCGAGCTGTGCCAATAAATTTTAACCTCAGTGTTCGTTCGGATTGTAGAAAGGATAACAGAAGAGACCGAGACTCCAGACCACCCCCCGAGCCAAAGAAATGTGAAGAAACCCCAACCCCCGTAAGTCCTTCACTGCCAAGGTTTAGACAGACTTGAATATCACCTGAATGATTCCTCCTGACGGGTTTCCCCCAAGCCTTGAGTAGTTCTACCAGAGCCTCCAGTTCATTGTAGCTGGTTGATAAATTTCTCTTCAGCGATCTTAAGATAATAGTTCCTAATGTTTTTTTGCTTCTTGAGAAAGTTGACCTCTTTTTTTGTTTTTCTTCTAAAAGCTATTTATGTGAAGTATCCAAAGCTACTGTTCTGATCCAGATCCCCATTTGTTTTTTCCTTTCCAGAAGTTCAGCTCAGCCAGTAAGTACGCCGCTTTGCTTATGGACGGAGACGACGCAGACGACGTAGAATAGAGCAAATAACGAGGCGAGGCCCCAAAAGCGCAAGAAGAGGAGAAAACAACGAACGCAGAAAAAAGAAATAATCTCACTTAGCTTATGAAAAATACTCCTCACATGGAAGAGGCTCCTGGGAGGACATCACTCCCATCCTTTCTTTTACTCCTACAAACCTGTCCTTTACTTTCAAGACACCCACCCACCCTCCCTCCTCCTCCCCCCCCCCCCTTTCCCCTGACCGACCTTCGGGACTATTCAAGTTCTAAAGAATAGTCACATACTGGACTTGTTTTAAATGGAAAAAGGTTAGCTGACACATGGAAAATGATGGATAACATTGAATTAATGGTAATAAATAAATGGAAAAAGTGGGGAAAAACTGATTTTGTATATTTGTGGATCTGAGGTGTGGTGAGACTGGATTATAAAACAGATGTTGGTGATGGAAGTGGCACCTTAGTGCAAACTTGTTGTTGAATAACTTACTCATTAACTTTAAATATTCCTGCATCAAATGCGTAGTTATTCATTATTAAATGTTTTAATTCTAAAGCAAATAATTCAATGTTGTTGAAATCAATCTTAGATGTAACAGTCTAAATTGACGAGACTCGTAACCATGGTGACTAAGAAACATTGTCTTATCACGTGCAAGAGTCATCAAATCATTGAATTTCTTCTAAACTGATTCACACAGAACTACAGGAGGTAATGTATTGAAAAAGATATTACGTAAATTACCAGTGAGTTGAGAAAGCCAGAAAAATTCAATTAAGTGCCATTATGATTATCCTCATCGTTGTGCAGATCTACTTCTTCACTTGATAAACTCCTCAAATTAAAGGTGGTTTACAGTCGTCTCAAAAACTCTCCACTGCTGTCGAATCCTTAATCCTCCTCACGGAGAAAAAAAAAAATATTTGTGCAGAGGCTGGAGTCTATAGCAGTCTATTTGCCGTTGTTTCTGAGATAACACGAGTCTGTCTTTTAACTTGCGTTAAATTGGGGTCATTTTGTAAGTTTACATAATATGTGGTCATTGATATTGGAATGGGGCATGGGCTTTAAAATAAGTGTGAACTACAATCAAGGCAGATTTTGTTTTTACTTATTTAAAATATTCACATTCACAAAACTCCCAACCAGCTCTGTGTAGTTAGCCTTGCCCACTTTAATGACTGTGTGACATTTTCAATGAATGTGCATCACTTAATGTGCAGCAACAAAGCTTCTTCTGCTTTCTGTTCTTCTAGTGTGGTCTATGAAACACACAATTTGCGCAGTATTTCTTCAGTCTCGGCCTCCTGCTGAGGGCCGGGCTCCTGGTGGCAGCTGGTTAGGATCCTGCTGAGCTTCACATCCCACACACACGCAGGGCGCCCACTCTCCTGAGAGACGTGACTCCTTTTGACCCCTTAGCAGCAGGGCACTCTTACAGTACAAACAGTGAATGACAGAAAGCAAAATATCTGCATATAGAGATGTACTAGCTTTATTTCATTGCACAAGTCATACATGAGGTGTGTGTTTGCCAATCCAACATGAGAGCTTCATTTTCCCCTCTCAAAGTGATCCTTTGTTGAAAAAGCACATTGATTCTGGATATTATAAGTTCTACTATAGTGACTTCTCTGAGTGCGTAATCTGTGTGTGTATATAATAAGAACCTGCTAAATGTCATGTGGAGTTAAGTACCTGTGTGAACAAATACTAAGAAGTTCACATGCTGTTTCATGAATCATTCTCAAAATCAACAACAGGTAGTGTTGTAGTCCTGCAATATGACCTCACTTCAGTTAGATTTTTTTTGGGGGGGAAGTACTTGTACTTTACCAGAAAATGTTTTTAACAATAATTTAGGGGGAAATATTTGGTTTACCCAGATTTTTTATCAGTATTATAATCTCTATTTACAGATACAGATCAATATGCATGACTTGATCACTTTTAGATGAGTGTAAGAATGACTAGAGTAATGCATCCTATTATACATCTTCATCACTTACAAATAGTAATGTCAAAAGTAAGTCACCAGTTCCACCTGTCCCAGGTAATAAGTCAAGAGTAATAACTATGATACTATGATTTTTTGTCCGTTGTAGAATTGCTACATTAACTCGACAAAAGATGGGGACAATTTTCCCAGAACATCCTGTGGGGAAAAAAAGAATGCTGCATCTTTAAGTTTAAATATCTCTGCACTCACCCAGCAAACCACCAGCCCCCTCCCCTCATGCTATGTGGATCAGCAGCTGGTCCACACAGGAGGGTCCTGCTTTCATCCACCTCAAACTACCACACAACATTTTTTTTCCCTTGATGACAAATCAGGTGATATTTGCAATGTTCATTTACTAATGTCATATAAAATCTGTCTTGGTCAACTTGTCATCACTGGAACTATATTATAGATGCATCTCCAACAGGGCTCAAGATCTGTTGGACCCTAATTCATGTTGATGGTTTGTCATCTAATTTAGCTCACAGCCACAGATTTTTCCAAACCAAGGCCTGCTTTGTACGGTCTGACTGGGGGCTAAAACATGGCTTAATAAAGAGCTTATTGTTGGAGATTTTCCCCTCACTCCTAAAACCTCCAGCTTAAAGCAGCATTTTGTCTGGCGAACCCAGTTTGAGGAATTCAGTTGTGTGTGTGTGTGTGTGTATATGTATGTAGCAGAGAGAGGGAGAGCAGTAGTCTGAAGGATCAATGAGGGGAGAAGCAGAGCTTGGATTTAAGCACAGAGAAAATCTTTGTTTTAATTTCAGTCGAGAGAGCAACTGAGGGAATAAAGAGAGCGGACAATGTTGTCGTGTGTCTCATCAAACAGGGTGCTGGAGTTCATTACAAGCTTTTTCACATCCCAAGGAGAGGCCAAAATAAAAAAGGACAGAGGGATCCTTATTAGCAAAAAAGAAAGGAGAGTCCTGGTCCTCTTGTCTGTTGCTCCAGGCGAGCAGATCATGATTAAAAGTCTAAACTTCCTCACAATAAGCTGAGAGGAAGGAAGTGTGTTCTCATGTGCAAAGTTACAGTCTGGAGAAATGACGTGTGTGAAAGAAGCTCTATCTAATCACTCCCCCCGTGAGGAAGAAGAGAGAGCATGAGGGGCTGAAGTGAAGCAAAAAGAAAAGGGGAAGGGCCTGACATCAACAAGCCTAAACAGCTGCCCCCTTCTCCCCCGTGGAGAGACAGCAAGAGGAGCCCGATGGAGCAGGAGAGCGAGAGAGAGGGAGGGGGGGGGGCTGGATGGTCTGTGAGAGTGGGAAGGAGAGAGCAGCATGCGAGACATTTGAGGGTCTGAAGAGGCAAAGAGAAGGAGGTATTGGCAAGTGAAAAGGAGAAGGGGAGGAAGAGGTGTATGTTTGCATGCTTTCTGGTTGAGGTTAGCCAGGGAGCAAGGGGACAAGGAGAAGAGAGGGGGGTGTGAAAACAGTGGGAGGCCCTGCTTGGTGACATTTCTTGGACGGGAGAAGGAAAGGTTGTAAGAGGAGAGGAGGGAAAGAAAAAAAAATCATCTGGGGTGGATTTCAAGGCAGGACAAGCTGTCAGAGAAGAAGGAGCAGAGGTGTGAGGAGTTGCTGGGGAAGAGGGATCATGCCGGTGGAGGAACTTATGGAGGCCCCCCCCCCCAACAACATGAAGCGCTGAGAGGAGGAAGAGGAGAGAGTTAAGCACTTGTTTGACGGAGTTGAGGAAATTCAAGACAAGAAGAAGAGGCATCTGGTGGAAGTATGGGGTGCATTCACAGCACGAGTAGCAGCAGGAAGAAGACACATGGGCCCAGCATGGATCCAGGAGGAGTCCCCATAAAAGCAGACCCTGATGTGCATCCTGAAATCATTCAACTTGCTGAGGTAAGTGAGTTAAGATATTTTTCAGGGAGCTGTTAAAATTCTGTTCATACACTGCAAAGTTTGATCATGCAGTATGTTAAGCATGAGCCTTTAAAGTTTGATGATAATCGGTGCAAATGAATAAAAGAAAGATAAACATTACTGACCTGTACTGTCATCAGGTACTAGTTGTTTTCTGTTTGACATTTGACGAAGCTGAACTTTGCTTAATATTTATGCATGCTTACCAAATACTAGTCATGGAAAATCAACCAAAGGAATCATGACATTTTAGATGATGCCTGGAAACATTCCTCCTCTATATTTTGTCGACACGAGTGTTAGTAGAGCAGCAGCATCTCGTGCTGCACATGCATGCATACCCAGACATAAACATGTTCACAGGTCCTGTTAAGAGCTGCATCAGATGTTTGAGTTGCATGCACATTGGGTCTGTTTGTAAGTCGAAGCTAAAAGTCAAAAGTGTGTGACTGTGATGGCCCATTCATTTGTCATTCCTGCTGCGTGCAAGGAAACGGTAATATAAGATGCCAAGAGTAGAGGATGATCCACTTGATCGCTGTTAATCATGTCCCTCAGGGATCAAGGTTCAAGAGGAAGTGGTATAAGTTACTGTCCAGTTCCGGCCCGCCGTCCGCCTGTCTGCTGCCTCTATTTAGGAACATGTATGGATTTAGGAGCATGCCACATTGCTCCACATGTAAAGCCACCCTGGGACTTTTATAGAGACTGAAATAAGAAGTGTGTGTTGTTTTAGCACCAAAGGCCACAGGTTCTTGTCAAAGTAAATCACAATCTGGCATGCTGTGCGTCAGAGGGAATAAGAAAAAGAAAACTTTTTTTTTTTTGTTTCAAATTGAAATTTGCTGTGAGGTGCTGCACAGTGGACGTTCAGATCCTGCTGGAAGGAGAACGTTACTCTGATCACATGTGGCTTCAAATCCCCTAAAGCCCTGATTGTGTGTCTGTCTGATTTCTTTTTTGTTTTTGTGAGAGTGTGTGCTTTTGTGTGTGTGTGTGCCTTACCAGGCCAAATTATGATAACATAGTCCCAGCTGAATGGGTGGACTCTACACTGGAGGGGAATGCAATGTGTCATACATGCAAGCAAACCATGGAGTCCTTAAATTGTCTCGTAGTAAGTAGTGCTTTTGTTTTCTTGATGATTCTCACCAACTTACACACACACAATCTCAAAAGTACACTCAATCCCACATTTATTTTTAGCTTTTTTCATGGCTGGTTAGAGGTGACACCCCCTTCTCCTGCAGGTTATAAATACCCCACCAGAGCCAGAGCATACCCCTGGCTCGCCACCTGCTCCTGTCCCTTCCTGAGAAAATCCTGTGTGTGTGTGTGTGTGTGTGTGTGTGTGTGTGTGTGTGTGTGTGTGTGTGTGTGTGTGTGTTTGTTTACATTTGTGTGAGTTAGAAGTTACAGCCCCTGCTCTCCAGTATATCATCACCAGTGATGTGTCACAGAAAAAAACAATCACGCACACTCAGGCATTAAGTACCAGGGGGGTGTGTCACAGTACTCTGTATTCATGTACTCATACTGGGCTTTATGTTGCAGTTTTTCCGCTCTTCTCGATCTATAAAACCATCATTTAAAAGGACTCTGAACCTGAGCCAACTTTCCTTCATTTTCTCTGTCAGTCTAGATGAGTTGTTTTATAATAATATTGTCACAATGCTACTGCTGCAGCCCTCACAGTGATAAATAAAAATGGTAAACGCAGCTGCAGGAATAAAGCAATCCATTATGCTTGTGTTGTTTCCTGACCCTCTCCTCATCTCCATGGTAGAAGCTAGAGTGCTCCAGGCTCTCTGCAGTGGTCAGAGATGCTTGTGGAATGACACAGACTTTGGCTGCAAACATCCTACTGGGGTGGGGTTCTTAAATACTGCAATGCAATACTGCAACACTGCTGATAGTCACAGGAGCCCTCTGGAGACTAAATGCAAACTGAAGCAGAGTTCCTTTTTTCACTGGTGTCGAAAGTACATTCAGGGGGTTGGATGCAATGTTTCGTACACATGTACAGTCTAATACAGGACAAAACAATTGAAAAAAAGAGCGTGCGCTTTGATGGATTCTAGAGAAACAGCAACAACTGGAAAAAGTGTAAGAAGCTGCACAACCCCCACAATGTGACGTCCATTTTATTATTTTCATTTGAGACAGTTATTAATTTAATGACCGTTCTTTTGATCCTTTATGTTATTTGACAGATCATAAACGTAAGTTTGCTCAACTTGAGTGTTAACTTAACAAACCTGCAGCTAACAGCTCAAATTATATGCCGTGATGACGCCTAAGGTTTTTGTGGTGGGGACAGACTTAGCCAGCGGCGGTGGGGTTTTTGGGGTTGTATGTCAGTCCCTTTATTGTGAAAATTGTATCAAAGGAACATCTGGATGAAAGTTATTCAAATTAAGTTCAAACATCTACTTTGGCTTAAGGATGGACTAATATGATTTTGTTGGACAGAGGTCAAGGTCACAGCGGTCTTTCAAACTAACTTTCTGGCCATAATTAAAAAATTCATACACTTTTGAAACCTTTTTAAAACAAATGTCTCACAGTAAACAATTAAACGATTCAATTATTTGACCCAAATGTCTGGGGAACAAGACCTCACTATGAAGTCATAATGTCCAAAATGATTTTCCGACCGTTGTTATCCTCCCATTGGTGGGATAATATCTCTAAAGGATTTATGTAAACTTGAATAGTGAGTGTAGGTTTACTGTTGTAAGGTATTAGTTCTGATTTCACAAGTTTGTTTGCTTTATTTTTAGAAGATTGATTTATTGATCACACTCATAGTTTTTAGTAGTATTATTTTAGAGGACATTTTGATCTCATGAGTCAGCATTTGTAACACAGATGATACGATCAGGTCTTCATACATCAGATCATTAAAACAATGTTTGAAGTTCGAAAAATGTTAATCATCCTTGATACTCAGATCCCTGTTTTCACCTTTAATTGCAGTAATCTGTCCTGTGTGTGAATTCAGACTGCATTACTACTTTTTGACCACCAAGTGGTGCCCTTAACTAGTGTTGTGTTTTACTGTAAGAGTGGATTAATCCTCCCACACTGGCAGAAATGATGACTTATTATTTTTTAAATGGTCTGATAAAAAGATGTCCAGCCAATATAAACAGTTTTGTAGTCCTCTGAGATGTTTGTCTTTTGAAAAATTCACAGTCCCTTTGAAAACTCGAAGAGCCCATACTCATATACATTCCGCTTTGGTGGATTTTATTACATCTGCAATACAAACAGTGCACTCATGTCAGTTTCCTGTAGCTTTAAGGATGTGTTTAAGTGGCATTCAAATATTAGAGAGCTGCTTGGATAGGTTGTCCCTAAAAGCCACATTTGGAGGGATTATTATTACTGCCACAAAATCCCACATTCATGTGCAAACAGTGAAAACCGTACTGAGCCACATGCCGCTCATTCATGATTTTTTAGATTTGAATGCTGTAAGGTAAATGGATTTCTATAGCACCTTTCTAAAGTACTTCTACTACTACTACTACTAAATGTCAAATTCTCCAATTCACATCATTATCACACACTGATGGCAGAGGCTGCTACGGGAAGTGCCCAACCATCCAACAGTACTAAGTCAGACACATTTACTGCTGGACCATCCAGCTCTGTCACTGAGCCACAGCCGCTCCAAACTGTGTAAGAAATGTTAACATTCTTAAATTAAAAATAGTGTTGAATATCATAATTTAGATAATAAGACATATTGTGTATTGTTTTTGTAGGGCTTTTAATATATATTAAACAATTATAAAGGTTTACTTTTTTGTAAAAAATGTTGAGATTTTTGAGAAAAATATGAGCAATCTAAGTTGATTCTTGTTAAAATCCTATCTTACCTGAGCAGTGAGTCTACTATTGAAGCTTAAATCCTGCAGTAGATCTGATTTCAGAATGATAAACGGGCTCAGTGAGCCGATTGCATGAGCCCGTTTTTATGTAATAATATTTGAAATGTAATGGCTGGAGTGGATGATGATCCTCTCTCCCCTCATGTGCCCTCTTTTTTTGTCAGGTTCATCGCCCATCATCTCTCTTCCTAAATCCCCATGCACACACACACACACACACACACACACACACACACACACACACACACACACACACACACACACCAAAACACACACAGAGACCCACATTCAACAAATGCCGCACATGTCCCAGTTAACATCAGCAACCATTCATCGTCATAGCAGAGGACACATGTCAATAGTCCAATGTTACTGTGCTGTTTTCATTATAAAGTCAATACATTCCACCAAATGGTAATGTCTGTAGCCTAAGCATCTGAGTATTTTGTATTTTGTTGCTTGATATGACAAAATGTGTCAATAAAAGATCTTGTGAAGTTATTACATACCAGCTGCCTTTATTAAGGTGAAACCATAGGGTGAAGCACACCCCAAATCAATTTTAGACCCCTGTGACCCCTGGACCCAAATATGGGGCACGAGGCTGTCATAAAAACAATCACACCGTGCAGGTTGAGGAGATTTGAAACACACACTAGTTGAGACTGACTGTCAAGTCTTGTGTCTGTGTGCTCAGTATAACTATGACCATTGGGGGGCTTTAAAATATTTTCATCTGCCAAAGGAAAAGTTTGGGAACCATTGGCTTAGCTTATTTTAGTTTAGCTCCTGGAAATGGGGAAACAGCTGGGTCTTTCCAAAAGCCCATCAGCATCTGACTTGTACTCACAATAAAGTGATTATAATCCATATTATTTTTGGTAACACCAATGTTCAAATGAGGAAACCATGTGATGAGTTTTAAGAACTGATTAACATTTCTGAAAGCATCTGGACTCCCTAAACCTTTTAATAATACCTTGTCATTTGGTATCAGTATAAAAAGGCCAAACACTTATTTTATCCTTAACAGAGCCAACCGAAAGCGATGCTAAACTTGTTCCACTGAAACACTGACATAACTTCGAAGCTTGATCCAAAGGCCTGATACAAAATGACCTGCAGAGACACTGACACTAACTTCAAATCAAACTCCAATCTGCCTACAAATAGGCAATATCAACTGAAATGGTGATCAAAAATGTGATTAAAATATCACTTTATAGGGCGCCGGAGAGCCATGGCTTGTGGTTGTTGGTATGAATCCGACATTGCTGCATGTCGGATTCATACCAACAACCACAAGCCTTCTTACTTGATGAACTTTACAGATGAAACTAAACTACTAACTAATTAAGCTAAATAATGAATTACATTTTTATTGAAGCAACGAGGGAATTCTGTGGGTTTTAAAGGGTTGAGAGCAAGTGCAGTCAGAGGGAATCTGCTGTATTTATTTTCACATTATGTAACCACGCAGAGCACAAGGTAGGGCTCCATGAAACATTAATAAGACATTTCTAGTCATAAAGGATTTAGTCTGTGTATGCACCACTTCAGAGACACAGCTGATCTATTATAGATTGTGGTTAATAGAATGACTTTTCCTTCCACTCTCAATTCAAGCAAGATTAAGGTGTTGGATAGTCAATAAATAAGTGTGTGAGACGTTCGAGTGTATGCACCTCCACCTTCCAGAGTTAAACTCAATGCCCCTCCTGTCTGGAAAACCCGGGCATCGGAAAACGTAAGAAAAAAAAAGGCAAGAGCTGAGAATGTATTTTTTCAAGACAGGAGAGACACAGCCAGCCATTTAAAAAAGAAAAGAAACACCAGTGTGTGCAGTTAGGCTGGCTGTTTGTCACCCTCCAGCTCCCTCATTACGTCATACACACAAACACAAACAGTGTTAACAACATCTCCTTCCTGTTTCCAGGCCCCTCCTCCTCATCTAAAGGGAAGATTTAATGGTTTAATGTGCTTCACATGCTGTCAGGCATTGCTTTGGTAGGGTATTACTCTGTGCGTATAGTCCCAGTTGAGTTGAGCTGGTTTACAAAAACACAAATCCATGGATTATGATTCAGGGAAAGGAAGAGTGTGGCCTGTTCAAATGATGCAAAAAATGTTCTTCAGGGTTAATGCTTTATTTTAATCACCACATCTGAATTTCAACCCTGGGTATCATTCAGTTCATTCTGGGTAATCTAGTATATTCAATCTTTAAGCTAATAATATAGTTTTAGTAGAGATGAATCGAGATGTCTGAATGGTATCAGATTTACATTTACTTTACCCAATGAAGCTCATGTCTCATATTTACACAGCTGGCATGATGGTCCACTGTGTAGGCCTATAGTGTAGAGAGGTATCATGAAATGGGAGAGACCCAGGCTACTTCAGTCAGAGTAATAAAAGACCACCAAGCATTAAAACATTTCAAATATTAGACAGCATTTGTTGTGGTTTTGGGCAAAAAAACATGGCATAGGTTTGCCAGAAATATCTTTGTTCTGCATAATAATCGTCTTTAAGCTAGACCATATAGCACAATTTCTCAAGGCTAACTATGCTAGTTGTAGGCTATGCTAGTTAGCGATGCTTTACCCTATCATTACAATGATGATTCTTACATGCTAATGTTTATGAGGGACAATGTTTTCAATGTTCACATATTAGAATTAGTAGCCTATGTTAATATGCTAACACATATTAGCCTTAAACAGAAAATGCAGCTATGGCTAATGTGCCACAATTTTGTGGTCACAGTTCACAGCAAATAACAAATTTGACTTGATTTTCTGTGCCTACAGAAAAGTCAGTTGGAATCATCCTCACTGAGCAACAAGGATGTTTGCACGATATTTCTTGGTGAAAGTTGATATTAATATTTCAGAGGGGACCAAAGTACAAACTCACTGACACCTTCTCACTCTTAAACAAGGAACAGCAAATCTATCTACATTAAATTGAGCTAGCTGCACAGAAAGCTGCTTATCTTTCATCATCATAGGTACTCTTAGACAGAATAAGAATATGTTAAAAGATGAGACAAAGTGATGCCTTTAAACACAGCGTGATTTGACAGTGGGTTTTTTTGTTGAGGAGGCTGAATGTACGGCAGGTAGGGCATCATTGCTCATGCTGGTATGTCACTGAGCCAGCCCACATCTGTTCTGACAGCAGCACTGAGGCAGTGACCGACCAGTGCTTCAGAAGGAATAATTAAGACACAAGGAATGTTACAACTAAATATGTCACATTCTCAGTAGAAATGCATTAATGTGGTATTAGTTATATGGTCAGTTTTAATTTTGTGACTTGAATCCCTCTGTGTGTCTGCAGCTGGCCAAAGGGGGAGCTGGGAGCCACGCCTTCACAGAGAAGAGCTTCAAGAGGAAACGAGTGTGTGATGTGTGCAACCAGAACATCGATAACCCGGGGGCGCTCTGCAAAGGTGAGTCTCAGAAAGGTCAGGCTGAAGACCTAAAGGGACAGTACTGACATACACCTAAGACCTGACACTGATGAGCTCACCCTGACTGTCCTCTCTGTGTCTCTGTCAAAGCCGATGTCAGACTTAATCATGTCCCTCACCTCTGTGTTCTCCTTGATGTCTGCAGAATGCAAGGTTGCAGTCCACAAGACATGTGAAGCCAAGGTAAGCCCCATTTTTCTCTGCTGAATTCATCACAAATTTAACACTTTGCCTCACTCCTCACATCCTGAAAAAAGTCTGTTTCTGTGTCAGCACTTTGTCAGAGGTTCACATGTGCTCTTAGTCTGAAGTGGAGTAAGCCATGTGCATTGACCTACATCTCTGTTTAAAGATGGCCTCCCCCTGAACTGCAAACCTTCAGGTTGCTGTGACTGATTCAGTCATGTGGTAATCAACATCAAAAACCTCAAACGTCACAGTGGAAATTACTCTCTTAAACAGATTGATATGAAGCATTTTTGCATATGAAAGAGTAATATAATGCACAATACAATGTCAGGGGGAAGATCTCCTGGGCCGAACTGAAGGGGGCAGCATTGAGCTTTCTCTGTGGGGGTCAAAGCAGGAGAAAAGCTTCACGAAGCAGCAAAGCTCAGGGAGATGGCACCTTGCAGAGCGGATTATTTCAAAATTTGTATGAGGATTTGTGACTCAGGAAATGTCTTTCTCTTAATGGCTCTTCTTTTTGGGTTACTTATGTGTCAAATAATCATTCTGCAATCATTTTAGAGCACTGTGATTGTCACCTTTGACCCTCCAAGCTATATTTATGTCTATATGTTAGTTTTTTAATGTGCATATATATTTAGCATTTTGTGTCAGCTCATTGGGATTAAAAATCTCTTTTATGAGAGTGTCCTGGCCAACACAGGCAGCAAGACAGTCCAAAAGGTTTCCAACAAAGATTGAGCAGCCATACATGTAAACATTACAATGGACACATTACTATAATACATTTAAAATAACAAGTGAAACCAGTAAATAATTGTCACAATTGGCCACAATCATAATTATATCAGACCACCTGTTTAAGTTTCAGGTCTCTTTGTAATTTGTTCCTAGAAAAGGCAGCAGCAAACTTCTAAAATGCTTTATAGTTTGTGATGATTCACAGTATCAAGAGGTGCATGAATAAGACAGCCACCGTAGTATAGGAAACATGTCATCATCAAAATGGAGCTGAATTACAGAGCGCTTCTCGCATTGATTCAGTGATGACCGTTAGGTTTTCAGAATCAAAATAAAATGTATTTTTGTTCTCATTTTACACTTCCATTATCAGCAGCCTCCTCTGCTCTCCTCTGGCCTCACATCAGTGTCACACCACTGAGTGAGATAGTGACCTTGCTGCAACTGTGCTGCTTTGCTTCACCGTCCTACAGCACAAACAAACCCAGCGCATTTGCACCATCCCCTTTAGTCCTTAGCTCTTCAGGTCAGCACAAATCCTGTAGGATTTATGACCAGAGGGGGCAAACCCCCCCCCCCCCTTGTTCATACACACACACACGGACACACTGTAATGTACTGCTGGGTACTACCAGCTGTTGTGCCTCAGCAGCATGCATCAAAATAAGATTATTATTTTTGTCATACTCGTCCCCTCTGGTCACCACGGCAATAGCCAAAAACAACTCATGGTGGCTGCAGGAGAGGCAGGCGCCGTGGCGACCAGAGTGGACATCGTCACACAGAACGATGATCAGTGTGGACATGAGAAGTCTGAGCGGGTAAATATAGAAAATAACAAGAGTGCCGTAGATGCCTGCCAGTGAGTGATCTGTTGGGGGACACGAATTAGTGAGAGGCAGCTGGGGAGGTAGACTGTGTTTGTGTGTGTGTGTGTGTGTGTGTGTGTGTGTGTAATAAGTCCCATTTGGGGGTATTCATAAATGAGGGGGAACATTAGGTCAAGGCTACAAATTGCTGTCTGCTGCATGTCACGCCATGCTCTCTCTGTTTCCTGAAGTTTTTTTAATATGCATCTCATATTGCTTCTTTTCTTTTTCACTTCATTCATCCCTTGCATCTCACTGTCATCATCTTTTTTTTTTAACCTTGAATCTTTGGGATAGCATCTGCTCCTTGTTTTATGTTGTTGCACATAAAGCTTCTGCGACTCCTCAGTGGCATTTTTTCACTTTTTATGTCTTAAATCATTTTAGCATTATCATTTTAGTAGGCTACCCACTCTGTAACTGCCTCACTATTTTGCTCTTGCATCATTTGTAAATGTCTCAAACTCTTGTATTTTCATCTAATTTTGTATTATTATTCATGTATTTGTTTATTTAACAGGGACAAATGATATGCCAGACACACAGGTTTTTCTAGCCATGGCTCATTTGCAACCTTTGTCATGCTGCCCCTTTAGTCTGCCTCTTGTCATATCTCTCTATGGTCACTGCACATCAGCACCATGTGCCTCTGCAGGGCTGCCCACTGTCTGCATGTGTTGCATTGACTAATTGATGTGTATGTGAGTGCATGTGCAAAGGGAAAGTGCTTGCACAGTGACACGCGTTACAGTCTGCGAACGGCAGAGGCAGAGCGAGAAGGGAAGGCTGTTCTGCATGTGCTGCTGGCACAGTGGGACAGTGTGTGTTATCATGAGAGAGAGAGGGAGGGAGGTAAAGGGCGCTGGTGAGAGAGAGAGAGAGTGAGCAGAGAGCTTGTATGAGAGGGAGAGTGGGGAGGTTTGTGTATCCCACTCCACAGACAGGACTGCTCGGAGTCAGAGGGGAACACTGAAGCTGCTTGTTGAGAGGTAAAAACACTCGGCACTCTTATTTACTTTGTGACAGCTTTGGCTTTTCTCATAAATATGCAGTTTTCATCTACATTGTACTGTACATTCTGTTTTACCGAGCAGCAATCGAATAACCTTCTAGCCTCTTCATGGGGGTATGCTCTGATAATGTGGCATGTGATTGTGCATATTATTCCATTAAAGCTGTAAGTCAGTGCACTCTCGCTTTGCCAAGAAAGAGGATTTCATTGACTGTGATTAAGGCAAGTGCAGAAAATGAAGCAAGACCCCTGCTGTGACCTACAAAAAAATAGAGATTTTAATTTTTAATACTAGAGAGTGAACGTATAAGATTGACTTTTTTATGAGTTTGTTGACTACAGTATATGTGCAGGTTGGTATAATATAGACTCTGCATTACATCCTGAGATATACACTACTTTATTTGGTTGTTTGGGGTGTAAATTAGATGCGTGTTTTGGGGCATATTTCCCTCTACTTTTATATATGCGAGTGTGTGTTCTGTTTGTGTGTGTGATTTTACAAGTGTTTGCATACCTAGAAGTTCTTCTTATTAGTACTTTGTTCAGTATTTAAATAACTAGTGCAGAATACAGAAAGCATGTGTAGTTAAAATGCAATGTTCTGCATTAATCCATCAATCCACTTCTACTTCAACACTGTGTACAGACCTGCTTGTGTTGTATGGTGTATTCCAAAGGTTTCCTGACAGAGACAAATGTCTGTAAATAACCCCAAGTCAACTATCCTTGCATCATCTGATGGCTCCTAATGCTGCATAGTGAGATACAGATGGTTGCACTGTCTGCTCATACACACCAGCTGCTCTGCGAATGTTGCATGCTGATTTATGAATTGATATAGGAATTATGATAATATAATGGACCCTGTGCTAATAATAAAGTCATTTTTGTAAATTCTAATGCAGTCCATTTGTCCTGATTAGTGCCAGCGGAGCTAGAACAGATCTACAAAGTTGCCTGTAAAGTTTGTTTTTGTCTTAAACACACGATGTAAACAAACAATCTTCAGTCTGCTCATTTCAGCTGATTTATTACTCGAGCTTGTGTGTGACTGGTGTTTTTATTATTCTGGGTTCTTGCTTATCAAGTATTTGAACAGCATGGCAACACGTTTCATGTTTTTCAGCTTGTCCAGTCGGTTGTGTCTCTCACCACAGGAGACACGTCCTAAAGTCGTCCTGTGACTGTAGAAACAGCAAAGTCTAAAGAGATGGAGAACTCGGCAGGATAATGGTTGAAGATGATGATGTCATGAACAGACTGTATGAGTAACCTTATAGAGCCACTGACGTATGGACGTCACATTTTTGTTGCTCATTATAACCGACCTAACATTTTGCACAAATAATTCTCAAGTTAAATGTACTGCTTTACCTCTCTCATATCCATAATCAAGTGTCAGAGGGCACACACACAAGTAGGCATGCATGCAAACAGTGTTTATGTTTACCCATTGCTTTTAATTTCCTGAAACCATAAGCCAGCTTGATAAGTGCTCTTTGTCACTATTCCAGGAATTAGGCACAATCAATATTGCCACAGATGTATTAGAGGATATTTTTGGATTATTTGATGTTAAATGTTGTATGCCAAGACGCAGTCACACGAGACATAGCTTTACTAGAGATCCATTTCTGAATCTCCTAAAAAATGTCATTGCTGCTGCTGCCAGAATAGTAAAGTGGACTTGTGAGATGACTGACGGACTTATAGACAAAGTGAACCTTTGAGTGTTCTGGTTCTGAGGGACGTGTGATCTAAAATAAGGAGCTCTATCAAAATAGCTCTGCAAAATCTCTCTGCTCTATGTCAGTGGTCAGCATGTTCAGCTGTTGACATCTTTCTCCCATCCAGCTTTTCGCTCTCACTTCCTGTCTGCGTTTCTGTATGCCTCTCCTTTTTTTCTCCTTCACATTTCCCTTTTTTTTCACCCCTCTAAGCTGCGTCTGTATCTCTGCTCCCTGGACAGTTTTTTTTTTAAGTTGTTGCTTTGAGTCCTCATCCCAGCTTCCTCTTGTTCTCTTCTTCTCCAGTTGCATAAAGTGATATGCCCTGGTTATGTGTGATGCTTATCGAGGTGTCCTTTGTCATCACATGTTGTTTATTCAGAGGGGGGGGGGGGGGGGGGGCATACTTGTGTCTCACGGCAGGGATGATGGTGTTTATCCTGTCCCCAGGCACTGAAAGAAGAGAGAGAGAAACAGGAGTGTGAGGTTGCAGCAGGAGTGGGATTCTGCACAGTGTAGGAAATCCCAAAAAAAATCAGGGGATCAAAGATGAGAGGAAACCAGAAAAAAAGCAGGCCGATAATGGGAGAAGAAAGAAAGAACGGAATTCTTTCATGTTAAGCCTCCTAAATGGTGGCCACTCCTAAATGTGCCCTCTGGTATACTTAGAGAATGTTCACTGTCTGTTTAAATAAATCAAATGCATCAGTTTTATTTAGCTTTTTTGGACTTCAGTGTCATTCTGTGAGTCTATGGAACTTGGAATAAGCGATGGTTATTTTTGCTTTTCCAGTTTGAAATGGGAAGGCTTACTCACTTCTCCCTCTCCTCAGTGTGATGTCAGATCTGAGGTGCCTGTCAGAGTGGTACTCGCTCCTCCTGGATGGCAAACTGACGCGTGTGTCTCAAACACTCACATGTATCTCCAGCTTCTATGAAACTGACTCAGCTGCTCCGGCAGAGCTCTGTGTTGGATTTCCTTTTCATTGGAAAAGGAGCAGTGATTCATGATGTGGCAGGGAAAAACTTTTCTGATTTCGTTCCACAGTTAATCTGTTGTGGAGCAGATTCACGGCAAAGGAAGCTGTAAAGAAGTTTGGATGTAGATTAAGGCTGATTAATCCGTCAAATCTTTAGTTTAATCAGATAGGATGTATAAATCGAAAAATGTAGTGAGAATGTGCACTACACTAGAGCCCAAGACGAGCCCAATCACTCTTAAATCTGTTGACTTAGTCAGAAGTTAAAGCAAGCAGCTTAAGCTCTGTCCAAATGATAGCAAAACCCCCCTACTAGAACCTTTGAAAGCTTTACCATCTTAATAACTAATTAAGACATGCTGAAATGTAGAATCTTTAAACTTCAGGCAAGTTATTTTTTATTGTTTTCAACGCGCTTAATTTAGCCAAAGGGCTGCCAGCAACGCCAGAATTGATAATTTTTCTATTATTTTCTGATTTTTGACTGCTTGTTAGCCGAAACAAACGACGTACGTATGCTTTTTTGGGAGAAAATGTATTCCTACCTGAACAGAGGAAGGTTAGACGATTGATACCACTCCCATTATATGTCTGAGCCAGCAGCCAGTTAGCTTATCTTAGTAGCTCATAGCTCTTTCAAGAAATAATCTAATTGTTTTTGCTTACAGTCTTATATGCTAAGCTAACTCTCTGTTGGCAGTAGCTTTTTGTTATTGCTGGAGACATAAGAAATGTACTTATTTATTTAACTCTGGACAGCTTCAGTAAGAAGCATGTTCCCCAAAAGTATTTCCAATAGAGCTAAAGATGATTCATATAAGCAGCACAATCTCACATGTGACAAGCTAAGCTTTCCACATTTTGTGTAATAAATGAATGAAACGTTTGACTTGATAAACAAGGCAAAGTGAACCATTTAGAGAACAGTCCAGGCATCCAGTCCTCTTAACAGTAAGTGAGTCCCTGAGGGCGTCGTTGAGTGCTGTCATTGGCACCACAACTAGACAAACTGAACCAGATGGCTCCATTCCATGTGGCTCCATCATACAGTCCACATGCATTAAATGAAGAGCCTGAGGCTGGCAGGGCTTCCAAAGACACGTGTTAACACTATGCATGTGTGTGTTTGAGTGTGTGTTTTGTATGTGCTTGCGTAGGCTACATGTGAACCCAGTTTGACCAGTGCTGACATCCTGTTGCAAATTGTTTCCTGTTGACTCTGGTGTCTTGTCCCTATGTCTTTATTATGCTGCATTTTGGTGTTTTCTGTCTTCATGTTCAACCCCTGGCGACTTTGTGTGTGTGCATGTTTTTTTGTTAATATGTGGGTGTACATGTGTATGTTGTGTCTGTCTCCCACTGTTCCTTCCTGGACCACTTTATTCATTTAACCACCATTATTAAGCCTATTAAGAGATGAGTTCTCCCCTGTGGCTGAATCTCTGCGTACTCTCCTTTCCTACTGCAGGTTTTATAACATGTTTGTGATTCTACATCTGCACACTGCAGAGTGTGGACAATGTTTGCTTCCTGTCGTGGAATGTGAAAAGAACTGATTGACGTGAGCAAAGATGTGGATATTACAGATATCACCTCATGATACCATGGATATGAAAAAAAAATAAAACCAAATAAAAAGGGTTTTTGTAAGTATTTCTGAGACATTCGTGACAATAACCACATGATGATGGCATCATTTTGTCATTTCAGCAGTAGCATACTTTGGTGAATTTGCTTTGCCATGCAGTAGCCAATTACAGCACGCCATACCCATTCCTCCCTACATCACATGTCTTTTTCCCTATAAAGCTTTGCTCTCAGATAATAGTCATTACAATAATGCTAGGTGGGCTCAGACTTCCTATGACTGCCTTCAGCCTGCAAATCAAATTTGCTGCAAATTTTGGTTTAAATCAGATTAAAGTCATGTAAAGTAAATTTCTCTTTCTGAAAGCATGCACAAGGAAGACCATTATGTAGGAGTTGCAGGAGCGCCTTCACAAAGTTTGGTCCTCGGTTGATGCCTCATCTTCCTTCTGATTTGAACAATGCCAAAGTGTTGTTGCTGACATGATGTGTCAGAAAGCTCTTCTGAATCTACTGAGCAACCGACCTCGACTATCAGGTGTTCTTCATCATTTCTCGGGACCTTGAATCAAAGATCCCTGACATTCACTTGGGTTGACTATTAGTTGCCTTTAAAGTACTCAAAGTTTGAGCGAGAAAGGTCAACAAGGTCGGCCTTAAAATCAATATCGACCTGGAAGTTATCTAACTAAAAGAATTGTGTAGCACCCTGAAACATTTGTGCATTTCTGGTCAGTCGCTTTTTTTTCCCCCGAGGTTGTTTCTGCTGTAGATCATTTTGTCTGTCAGGCATCTGACTCGTTAACCTGTTGCCTGACACCTGTCAGCACTGGCCGGCGCTCAGCCTCAGAGGGCAGCTCAGCTGTCAGTCACTCTCATGGGGTAGTGCACAGGTCAAAAGCTGACAGCGTGGCACCTGTCAAGGTTTTACGGTCAAAGTACACAGTTATTGTTGTTGCATTTCACAGTTCATTTCCTGATTTGTGAGCCGTGTTGAATTCGTTGCTCATCTTTCACCATGTTTTTGAATAGTTTGATGTGATTTGCATAATAAATTAATACCTTGTGTGTCTAAAAATAACTTTTTTACATACCACTTTCTACTTGCTCGGCACCTCAGCCTCAATTGCTTTTATAAAAAAAAACAATCTAGAATTGAAAAAGCACAGAATCCTGTTCATGTCTGTTCATAGAGTATTGTGGCTCTGTGGGTGATCTTGTCTTCCCTTGCTCTGTTTCCCTGTGTAAATCTGTGTTTGGGGTTTTGGCAAGTTACTGTTGACTCACCAGCAAAGAACCAGGACTGCACACCACATGTAGAATCTTCCGCCATTAAACTTGAGCCATTTGGTCTCCTCCTGCGTCTTTACGAGACACACAGATACAATCAATCATTTTTATTGAGACTTGTGTTATTTTAGTGAGGAAAATAAAACCGAACAAGAATCTAAATAAGTCAATACAATGTATTAGAGAGTGGAAGAGTTTTAAGTGAAATTAGTCTGTAAGTCTGTATCAGGATGAGTGTGTGTGTGTGTGTGTGTGTGTGTGTGTGTGTGTGTGTGTGTGTGTGTGTGTGTGTGTGTGTGTGTGTGTGTGTGTGTGTGTGTGTGTGTGTGTGTGTGTCACTAACTCATCATGCAGAACAGCTAAATCTTTACAGACAGCCTCTTCTTCGAACCAGCTGCTGTGCACATCAGAAAGGAAAGTGAGAATGAATGTGCTATCCCCTCAATCAGCTCTTCATCCCTCCTCATCCTTCCATCCGTTCATCTGCGCTACTGGAGCGAGACCAAGAGCGTTAAACCAAACACATGACTTGGCTTGCAGCTTCCCAGTGTGTCCATATGGTTATGTTCACAATTAACTGTGTGCTTTCCGTTTCCTTTTAGGCAACTCTCACCTGTACCTCAACCCCAGACCTGGTAAGTGTATTTACTAGATCTTGTAAGGAAGTAGCTTTACAATATATAGTGTGATCAATGATTACAGAGTTTTTTCTTTCTGGATTGTTTTTCAGCACGGCTCCACCAAATCCACACCACAGAAGAAGAGAGGCTCCCTTCCAAGGTACACAGAAGCCCTGAATCCCCTACTTACATACTGTATGTTACATTAATGACAAAATAAATTGTATATAGAGCATAAACTGTGATTTTGCCTGAGGCCTGTTTCAGCAGCACTAAAACAATGACTCCCCCCAAAAAATGTCTAGGAGTAAAAGTGTGGAAAAGGTGATGGAGCATGTGATGGAGCGTCACTATGACTTTGACCTCACCTACATCACAGAGAGGATCATCTCCGTCTTTTTCCTGCCGGACCTGGAGGAGCAGCGGTATCGAACAAACCTTCAGGAAGTGGCCTCAATGTTGAAGTCCAAACACCAAGACAAGTTCTTAGTAAGTCATCAAACTGAAAACAAGAAATATAGAAACTCCAAGTCTCCTAAAATAAATACATATTTGTACTGTGTGGCTGCAACTACAATGTATTGAAACAAACTCCTGAGCGTGTGTAACTATCCAAAAATAAACAAAAAACTAGACAAAAAAGTCTTTTTTTATGTTAAATGAACAACCATATTGTTCCTTTAACTGCTTCCTTTTTTGCATCTTCATTCTCATGCTGAAAAAAAGATTTGTGACATATCTTTATGTGTCTGACTTTTTAGCTACTGAATCTATCAGAGAAGAGACACGACATCACCAGACTCAACCCAAAGGTAAATTTATTTTAAAAAGAGAACAGATTTTTAAACTATAACTGGCATCATGAGTGAATTCAAAAACCATTATTTTAATTGTTTGCTCTCCAGGTGCAGGACTTTGGCTGGCCAGATGTTCACGCTCCACCCCTGGAGCAGATCTGTGCTATTTGTAAAGCCATGGAGACCTGGCTGACCTCTGACCCTCTCAATGTGGTGGTTCTCCACTGTAAGGTCAGTGCCACCTGGATCCACATGTGCTTGCCTGGTTGACAGAAAGGAAAGGAAAGCTATTTCATGGTCGCTTTAATCTGTTGACAGGGTCACAAAGGGAAGACGGGGGTCATCGTGGCTGCCTACATGCACTACAGCAAGATATCAGCTGGGTAATTTTCTTTATCCAAATACACGCATGTCTGAAGATGAATTATGCAAGCTGAATCTACAATTATCACAGTTCCATTTATACCCTCAAAAAATTGTATGTCTCTTCAACATTTTTTATTATCTGCCATCAAGGCAAAAACAATCTTTGATCACCTTTCAGTGATAGTTAAGTCGGTTTAAAAAACTGTATGGCTGGAAGATAATTTCATCAAACAATTTTATGAATATTTCTTTTAATCAGGCTACTCATAATACTCATAATGTCGGAAAATAATACAAAACAACTAAATTTCAAAGAGCCAAAGTTGACATATGATGTTTTTTCTGTGCCCAGATAACAGTCGTCAACACAAATACAAGTGAAAACAAACCAAATGGAAATATATTTCATCCAGTAGCTGAAAACCAATGCGTCTTTTGGTGTTAATTAAAAAAAAAAGTTCATTTTAATTGGTTATCAATTTGTTGATGATATTTATTCTGACGATAAATTAATCTAATAATTGACCAACTAATTTAGCTCTAGATTACGGCCCTTGGTGCATACAATTAATACGTTTTGTACCCAGAGAAAATGTAAATATCCATAATGCCTATAAAATAAAATTCTTAGAAGACACATGTATGAAAAGTAAATAATGACAGAACTCAACCTCCAAAACACTCTATAACTTCTGAACATTTATTGCATGGATGTTGTTTCGTCATTTAATATTGCACACGTGGTTGTGTCCACAGAGCGGAGCAGGCTCTCACCACTTTAGCGATGAGAAAGTTCTGTGAAGACAAAGTGTCCTCTTCCCTACAGCCCTCTCAGAACAGGTCAGACACACTAAAGTATCTTTGAATTTTGTCCTCTCTTTTTGTGCTGCATTTTTTTTATCACATTGTGTGCTCATCTCTCTCTTCTTCAGGTACATTTACTACTTTGGAGGTTTACTGTCGGGTACCATTAAAATGAACAGCAGCCCCCTGTTCCTCCATCAGATCCTCATCCCATCAATGCCCAACTTCCAGACAGGAGGAGGTCAGTTTCACACAAAAAAGCCAAACATTTGAGGTTGAGTTTTTACAGTTTTTTCTTATCTTATCGCAAAGTAAGTTTAAAAAAAGAAATTTAACAATGACAAACAATGCAGTCTTTGACCCTTTTTTTCTAATCATCTTTCTTCAGGATTTTACCCCTTCCTAAAAATATACCAGTCTTTACAGCTGGTGTACACCTCAGGCGTCTAGTAAGTACAAAAAGTCATGCAAGCAGATACTTTTCTTTCCTCTGTCTAACTGACAGATGTTGCTCATACACATCGCATTCTGTGTTTAGGTGTAGGCCAGTCTGTGCTTATGTTAAAGGTCACATATTATACTCTTTTTTTTTTCATAGTTTAAATAAGTCTAAGAGGTCTCCAAAACATGTCTCTGAGGTTTCTTGTTCTAAATCCACTCTGATCCTGTATTTTATCATGCCTACAAATGCCTCTATTTCAGCCCTGCTCAGAACAGGCTGATTCTGTGTCTGTACCTTTAAATGCAAGTGAGCTGTTATCGGCCACACCCAACTGAAAGGGCTGGGGTGGCTCTGGCTTTCTTACACCATGTCCTATTGTTTATGGTAGAAAGGCCAAACACCTAGCGGTGGGAGTGTCACCCACCTGGGGGAGGGGTTACTGCCCTTTGTGATGTCATGAAGGGAAAATCTCCAAAAGGCCTGTTTAAGCACACATTTCATGAAGAGTGGAGCAGGCGAAAAAAAAAGGAGAGGAGGGACTTTTCTTGTAATTGGGGTGTTTGTAGACAGACTAGGAACATGGTGAAGTGTGTTTTGCATAATACAGTGTGTGACCTTTAAGGTTAGTGTTGTTAGGAGTGTTTTTATCAATGTTTTTAGCTGGTGTGGTGTTTTGTTTGAATTCTGTGTATGTGTGTGTCCAGTGATCCCCAAAGCTCGAGGGCCCGGAAACTGTGTGTGACTATGGAGCCAGCACTTTTATTAAAGGGGGACATTATGGTGAGGATAAGTTTATCATGACCTATATGTCTGTATGACCAGTTTTATTGGAAACCTTTGAACACTATGCATATCCACACATACAGATCATTACTGCAATAACTGCAAAACCTCAATTGTATTATAGCTAAATCCTTTTATTCCCAGTTACTCGACTGCTGGCTTTGATACACTTTGAATCATTGCCTTTGAAAAGTGCTGGATTATTTTAAACCACTTAAGCTACAAATCCTCCGTAGAATATGAAAATGTGCACTTAATGATTTTCTTGCGCTGTCTTGCATGCCTCCTCAAGACGCTTGAAAGGCTTTATATTCCTAAGAGACCTACAAAGAAACAGACTGAAACATACGATTCAAAGCAACAGAACCCATAAACAAAGCAGATAAACCATGATGTCAATATTTTAAGATGTTCTTGTATTCATACATCACTCATCTCTCTCTGCAGGTGAAGTGTTATCATCGGCGGAGTCGCTCAGCAGAAAGGGAGGTTGTGTTTAGAGTCCAATATCACACCTGCACTGTTCATGGAGCTCAGCTGTGGTTTGGCAAGACTGAACTGGACATGGCATGCACAGGTATAAAACAAAGGGTCTGTTAAGGTTCTATATCCTAGCCAGTTGGCTTTTAGACAATACTAGGGCTTAAATAAACTTAGAATTGAATGTATCATAAGCATATAGATAGATAGCATATACCTACCAATGTGTCATACATCTCGAGGACAGTACTCAATAAAATACTCAAATTATGGAACACGCATATTTATTTACTTAAAGATTTTTTGTCTTTTTCTAGATACAAATTGAGACTGAGAAATGTGTTGATGTCAGAAAGATTTGTAGTGAATAGTGAATCGTCCTGATTTTGTTATATTGTCTACATACTGTATGTCCTGTTTTGCTATATTTTTATGTTTTCAATGTTTGTAATTTTCAATTGGGTAAATTTTATTTGTGATAGTAAATATTCTTACTTTGTTATTTTTACTGTATTTTATTTGAACTTTGTTTAATCTCTTAAGGTGAGGTTTTGAGATAAGCCCTCATGGGGTTCTACCTCACCTGCACACGTGTTTTATTTTTTATTTGTTTTATTTTTCTGTTTGACTCTTCTTTCAAAAAATGTGCAAATAAACTAAAACTAAAAAACTAATAGACAAATAGAACCCTGCTGTATATTATTGTTCTTTCTTTGGCCAACATGGCTGTATAATTCAAAACCCACTTATTTTCAGATCATTGTGGTGTTTGTGTGTCTTTTGATTCAGATATCAAATGACATGAAACAGAATTGCTTGTACATGGCTAAGTAAGCAGCAGTCTCATGTGAATTGCTCTAAGTGCTTTAAGCTGATGCATGAATACAATATATGATTCATATTACACGTCCGCATGAATGAGAGAAAAAAGGAAACTTATTTTTGGTATGCATCTGTATAGTGTTATTCTCTGTTTCTATTACAATGACTGACAGAATCCTTATTTAAGTGTCTTTATTTATTCACACGGTATTTCTACTTCACAGAGCACAATTTTTCCTCTGTGTTTTTTTTTAATCAGTCTCTTCAGACACAGTCTGGATATTTTAGTCATTGCCTTTGTGCTCCTCTTTTTGTAGATGACAGGTTCCCTCCTGATGCTACAGTTGAGTTTATCTTCTCCAATGGGCCAGAAAAAATGAAAGGTGATTATTCTCGGCTGTTTGCTGTCTGTCACTGCGTCCTCTGGTGCATTACTTCATCTGACAGTTTTTTTTCAATACAATAATAAAAATGGCCGCCTTTTAGGTCGAGAATACCGCAAAAACGATGCGTCTATTAAAGTGGACTACAACACATCGGACCCTGTGGTCAGGTGGGATTCTTATGAGAACTTCAACCTTCATCATCAAGACAGCATGGAAAGTAAGAAACCTATAAACACACAGGTGTAAAAGTTTTCTTTGGATTAAATTATCAAATTTAAAGAAGCCATCTCTTTTCCAGATATCTGTCATACAAGAGGCCCTCTGGACGGCAGCCTGTACGCCCAGGTGAGGAAGCGTCGAGGGCCGGGTTCGACTGCCTCCGCGGCATCAACAAATGGATGCCTCACAAGCAGCCCAACAGTCAAGCCCCACCCTCCGAGCCCGCCGCAGGCTCTCATCTACATCCCCGACTCCAAACGCTCCTCGGTCCCCTGTGGTCACTTGAAAGACGCCACAAACCACCCAGAAAGAGACCCTACATCTCCATCTGGGAAAGGAGAATGGGAAGATGGAGCAAAGGAAATAACAAGAGGGAAAGAGAGGGATAGAGAGACCGCTATTTTAGACGATGGAGACCCGTCAAGTCCTGGGGGCGTGAGGAGAGAGCGCTTCTGCTGCGGTCGAGCGGGTACAAAGTGTGGCGAAGTTGGATGGGAGAGAGAACGAGAACCCTGCATCTCTAACAGTCGTTGCCTCGGCCGGTGCAACAGCACTAAAAACAACCCAAAAAGCCAAACACTGCCGGCCTTACCGTCCAAATCCATGTCCCCGCCTCCTCATGCAACTCATATGGAACTCTGCCATCGACATAGTTCTCATCCTTTACCAGAGTTACCATGGGAGCGTCCACCCCCACCCCCACCCCCACCCCCGCCTTGTTTCCACAGGCCTTGCTACCCGTACTCCACCCCCGAACACGCCCACCAGCACAGCCACACCCTCCCAGCCGCAAACAGACTCTGTACTGGGGAAGAGTGCCATCTCTTCCATTACCCCGGCCACACTCCGGCCTCTCACCTCTCCCATCAATCACTGCCCTCCAGCCCCTACAGGGAAATCTTCTTTGGCTCTCCGGCGCCATCCTCTGGTTGTTCCTGTCGTGACTGCTCCAGCAGGAGAGAGCACCAGTCCGCCTCAGTGAGGACAATCGGTCCGCTGAACCCGGACCAGTTGGAAAACCCTCACTGGTCCAAAGGAGCGGGGCGAGCCAGAGAGCCGCCTCCGCTGTGGGAAAGAGAGAACCCTTGGGAGGTGGCAAGGGAGGCAGAAATCTGGCAGTGTAAATCAGCCATGCCGGCATTTCACGTCTACCAGCCCCCTTTGGGTCAAGGTCAGAACCCAGAGTACCCTAGATATGCCATGGCACTCCACCAGGGCTACCCAAGCCCCCAGTCTTTAATGGATGTGCGGGATGGAGCCAGTAGTGGGTACCACACCCCTCCACAGCCTCGCCATTCTTGCCCCTGCTCTTCTAATCAGTCCTCTCCGGCAGAGAGCCACGAGAGCCGGGGCTACGCCTCAGGGTATCACTCTGGATCAGCCTCACCCCTGCCTGCTAGCAGCCCCTCACCAGGGAGAGGAAGACTGCCTGAGAACCCCTGTGGATCTAAAGACCAGCAGCAGACTGAGCATAATAAAGGTGAACTATGGATAGATACTATCTGTACTGGTTTTTAACATGCCAAAAGCACGTGTGTTACTTCTTGTCTCACTTCTTCTTCTCACATCTTTTCTTTGTATATCACCTCTATTTAAGTGGAACAAGCCAAGGCTGACATGAAAGACAACATATCCGAGGGTTCAGAAGGTAAATCAGACTCCAATGGCCAGTCGAGCAACGCTGGAGTGGACTCTGATAATGACTACACGATCATTGGTAGCAGCAGTCCAACACACACAGAAGACAGGTTGGTGTAGCTTTTGTTTTCGACATCTACAAAAACTGAAAATGAAATGCTAATTATTTTATTTCTTGCCATTTTTGTTTTAAGTATACCTGCTGATAGCCCTCCTCAAAGCCAAGAAACCTCCACACAACTGGAGCCCAACTCAAACGACAGCCAATCTGTGTCGCCATCACCAAGAGAAACGCAAAGCCAAAGTTCCAACATATCCATAAGCTCCACACAAACATCAAGTGAGCAAAGGTTTGGCCCTGATGCTGTGCTAAGAGAAGCCAACATCCAAGGAAGTTCAGGAGGAACCAAGCAATTGCAGTCTTCAAGCTATGCCACTGTTTTCATCACCCCGGTCCAAGTGCAACTCAACGGCTCTAACCTTCCCACTGATGCTCCATCCGATAGCAGCAGAGGTGTCGCCATGAACCTTTCTGCCAACTCGAGCCCTTCCACCACCTGTCCAAATTCTCCTATTGCCTCCCCTGACCTCCAGTCGTCACCTCGGGGCTCCACATCAGCTTCAGAGGCAGCAGGACAAAGACTGACTCCGGACAGAGATGGCTTATCAGACAACAAACCACCATCACCCGTGCCTGATGGATATAACACACCGACTTTCCCCTTAGCATCCTATTACTACCCATTACTCAACGTCCCGCATGTACCCTACACTGGGTACACCGCCATCACCATCCCCGCCATGCAGCCCCCGCTCCCTGAGAAGAAACGGCTTTCAAACACAGCAGGATCCCAGAATGGACACAGCTCTTTACTCAGGGTCTCCTCTGCTCCTTCCCCTACACACCATGTTAGTTTCTCCCCCGCAGTGGGGGAGCAGAGACGGGGGTCCGCACAATACAGCTGTAGGGATGACTCGGACAACAGGGTCAATGCTAAGTTTGTCCAGGACAGCTCGAAGCACTGGTACAAGCCGGACATTTCCAGAGACCAAGGTGAGGATTTGAATTCAGTAGAAGGGATGAGCAATGTTTTTATTCATGATTATCAAGCAGCTTGACCTCCGCCATTTTTCATTGTACCTTCCTACTCTGTGCCCTTTTGTGTTGCAGCAATAGCTGTTTTGAAGGATAAAGAACCAGGAACTTTTCTCATCAGAGACAGCAACTCCTTCCAGGGGGCCTATGGCCTTGCCCTCAAAGTAGCCACCCCACCTCCTAATGCCAACATCATTGGCATCAAAGGTATCCATTATAATGTGTTATTCATAGCAATTAGCTTCCAATGGGTCTTTTAGAAATGGTACAGTAACCAAAGCATGGATGCAAATATTGAAATATTCAACGACTGTAAATTATTTAGCTGCTTTGTTTTCAGGGTGCCAGGCTGCCATCCAATATTTGTTTTAGCTAGGTGAGGT
Organism: Labrus mixtus; assembly: GCF_963584025.1. NCBI lineage: Eukaryota > Metazoa > Chordata > Actinopteri > Labriformes > Labridae > Labrus > Labrus mixtus. The sequence continues at coordinate 2,800,474 of NC_083618.1, read as the reverse complement.
TACTAACTGAGGAAAATGAGCCCAAAAATATCAGAGGTAATCATGTTAAGAGCAGGTGATAGCTCTAATCCAAGACGCAAGTTTACACAACAAACCTCTACAAAAGAAAAAGAATCAAACGTTCCTGTGTTGCAGCAACCTACAAGTCGATAAACATAAGAATCTTGCCACATAATTAAGTAATCCAGGGTTTGTGGCACAGAGGTAATCTTGGAATTGAGTCCTTCAAAAGTTTCTCATCAAGGCCAGGTTCAGTAAAGTTTGAAGCAAAAGACATTGCATGTATGTAACCAGCAAACAGCAGCCACGGTGTTTAGCATGCTGGCTCAATGTCATACTGCTGTAGCTAAATGGGACGATGAATTAAATAGCTATCTTTACTGTTATGAGTACAAAAATAAATGGCAAACAGCACAACTCACTTGAACAGTTTTCTTACATATGAAGCCGTTTCTGTTTTCCTTTACTCTACTTTACATTTATGCTGTTAATACATTCAACATTTCACGTTTAAGTGACACAGTTACATACCTAATCCTTGTTTTAGTTTGAAGTCTGCAAATTATAATTGTGGCATCAAATATGAGTCAGGGGTACTAAAACTGAGTTATAACTAGGCCCCAAATATTATTCTTGTGCATTTCTGTGAAGGTCACTTTGATTTTTTTGTTAGTTGTACGTACAGAGTAAATTAAATGTTAATAGATATTCAGCTTTAGTGCATTTTGGGTACATTCTGTTCATGCATCAAGTAAAAATGACCAAATAGCCACTGTCATTGAATCAAAATAAAGTGACATTAGGGTTTTATAGGCATCAAATAACTACAGCCTGATATTTCCTGCATTTCTGTTCATGTATTTTCATAGAATTTGTTCTGCAGCCAGAAAGTCTGTCATGTTTTTCATCCTCACCTCTCTCCTCCGCCCCTCTTCTATCCCAGGGGATCCTCTTGAACAGCTGGTGAGACACTTCCTCATCGAGACAGGGCAGCGGGGAGTGAAGATCAAGGGCTGTCAGAACGAGTCCTACTTTGGTCAGTTATGTGAGAGACACAACATGCCAGAACATATTTCATATGTTTAGCGATGTTTGTGATACTGAAACAGCCCTTTAGTATTTACTCTCTCTCCGGTCGTCTTCCTAAGATCTTCTCTCCTTGGGTGCATTATAATCCTGATATGCTCTACTTTTGTCTTCTTTCTGTCTTTATATCTCAGGAAGTTTATCTGCCCTAGTGTACCAGCATTCAATTACTCCCATCTCTCTGCCATGTGCCCTTCGCATCCCAGAAAAAGGTAAAAATGTTTTTCATGCATTAAGATGTCAGAGTTTATATGCCCAAATGATATCTTCCATACTGTTAAAACATCATTTTCATAACAACAAAAACTAAACAATATAAAGAATGGAAGGTTAAATCAACAAATACTGACTGGATCCTAACTAAAACGATCATTTTAAATACTGACTAATGATGTTTCAGACCTAGTGGGCGAGCTTCAGGAGGTGCAGAGTGTGACAAACACCAGCACAGCAGCTGACCTCCTCAAACAAGGAGCAGGTAAGACATGTGCTTGTTTGTTTTTTTCTGATTCTGTTGTGATCCGATCTTCAATTGAAGATTTCTTAAATGTTAAACAGTTGCAGTTCTCACCTTTGACCAGCAGAGACTGCAATAGCATCACACTTTCAAAGCACAGACCTATTAGATCACACACTTTTGTTTATTTAAATTTCTTTATCTCTCTTAAAAACAAGCGTGCAACGTGCTGTACCTGAACTCTGTGGAGACCGAGTCACTGACGGGCCCTGAGGCCATTTCTAAGGCAACCAAGTGTACTTTGTCTCTGAGTCCACGTCCAGTGCCGACAGTAGTCCACTTCAAGGTGTCGGCTCAGGGAATCACTCTGACAGACAGCAAGAGAAGGTACATCTTAGACACATCTGTTTTTTCATTGCAATGGACATTTATAAAAACCTGGATATTTATAAAAAGTGTTGTTTCTTTTTGTGTCATATTTCTTTAGCACCGTGTCCATTTCTCTAAATAGTATTCTTCTAATTCCAAAGAAATGTGAGTAATAATATTGTTTGTGTTTACAGGGTATTTTTCAGGAGACACTATCCAATCAGCAGTGTGACTTTCAGCAGCCTTGATCCGCAAGACAAGAGGTAGGTCATTAAAATCTAAAAAACAAATGTAATGTAAAAACATTCTTTATCCTGGGGCTGCTGACCATGTTCAGTAAAATCAATGTGTATTTTCTGCTGCTGTACAAATCATTTTTGTTTAGACTTATATTTAAGAAATATAAGTTCTTTGTGATTTGCCTGCCTCTTTGTTTGCTTTGTGGATATCTTTAGAGCGCTAGTCTGAGCTGAGTCTTTGTTTTACAGTCTCCATGTCTTTGTTATTCATGTTCCCAATGTTTTGTCTGTGTCTCTATTTATGCACCCATGCTTCAGGTGGACTAATTCTGATAGCACTTCAAGCAAGTAAGTGCTTGCTATATTTGTGTTATATTGTTGACCAAGTCAATGTGCTACGTTGCATGGCAATTAATCACAATCAGTTCTGGTAGTGTGGATTCATTTAGTCTTTTGTGCCTTTTTTTCTATCTATTCTGTCTTTTTTCTGTCCCTTCTTTTGACTACTTGTGTCTTTTTTTTGCGGAAGGATGTTTGGTTTTGTGGCAAGGCGGACAGGCAGTGCTACAGAGAACGTTTGCCACCTGTTTGCAGAGATGGACCCCGAGCAGCCAGCTGTAGCCATTGTCAACTTTATCAACAAAGTCATGCTGGGACCACAGCTACACAGATGAGAGAGCACAAACTCTGTGTTAAAGGGGGATCTGGGGGAGATATTAATGTGATTGTGACATATTTTTGATGAAGTGTGTGTCTGTGTGTGTGTATTTGTACAGGTGCACCATTGTGCTTGGCTGTATGACTGTTTGATGACAGATTCACTCTGATGAGTATACAGTTTACAGAGTGAACAGTTGAAGAGGAAGCGCTCAATAAGCCAAAAAAAACTGACCTCATTTTGGCTACTTTTTGTTCCAAATGAGATGGAAATAACATTTTGAGGGAGTTGGCTGTTTTGATTTTTTTGTATTGTTTTTCCTTTTTTAAACATTTCAAATAATGTGCAACAGACTTCACATGCTGCAAGAGTGACAATCCATTTATATTAAACTTAGAAAATTCTACATCAAAATATGAAGCAAACAGAAAGAGTTCAGATGGTCATCAACAATGCAGAATGTCAGAGTCATACATGAAGGTGTGTTTAGCTGATTTTTTCTAATGCAATGTGCCAAAGGGTAATGGAAGTTATGCTACATTAAAACTAGTATTATCATGTTTTTGTAACAATCAATATTTTCTTCACAAATAAATTATCAAAACAATATTTTCTATCTATTAGAAACGACTACACCTACATATACAATTTTGTAAAACAGGTAGGTATTATATGGTTTCACAAAATGTTGTGTAATGTAGCTTATAACTGCATTTTAATATATAAGAGGTACGCCTTAATGCAGAACAAATAATCAAATGTAAATATTGTGGATAAAAAAGTATTATCTTAAAGTTTTCTAAAGCTATAAATCATAAAACGCCTTACTTTGTGAAGTTAAAAATGGCATCAAAGAACATTCTCAAATGAATATCAGTGTTGGCATCGCAACTATATAAAAAAGGTTTTGAAAAGTCTCCATATTCCAGATATATAAATAACATGTTAGGGATTTATCTTTAAGAGGGAGTTTGCCTTCAAGCCAAAGACTTGATATTATTTTTTTTTCTATTACATTTAGATTTTTTTGGTATATGCGTGTTTTTCTATAAATTTATACAGTATTTAGATGGTTTAAGCACAATCATTATTTTTCATAATGAATTTCTATGTAAATGAAGTAATATATTTGAGTCCTGAGATGGTGCAAAACATGTCAAATAATGTGTTATATTTGACAGAAAATTGAAGCAATAAAATCAAAATGACTTACAAGTGTGTTCTTCATTACTCAAATACTCATAAACTAAAATTTTAATATGTTTATCAGACTCCATGCTTTATTTATCAAGTCCTTGTGTTATCTTTTTACATATTCTCAGCTTCATCTAACCTTTAATTGTTGGCTTCACAAAGAAACCATTAATACCATCTTCTTCTCTGAGGTTGTACAGCCATTGAAATGTGTGGTCAACATTTGTCTCTCCTACTATTTACTTCACAAATAGATATGCTCCACTGCATTTAACAGACAAACCAACTCCTCTAAACAAATTAAAAACACTGGCCCCAGTCTTTTTTTACTTGAGCTTTTCTAAGCTCATCTGCCAGACACAACACTGTCCCTTTCACTTTTTAATCTGATTTGGTACATGGCCATCACTCCTTGCTTCAAGTACATTCGCAATTAGTGAACCACCTGTTCCATCCATAGTGTGTGCTTTTAAGGCCAAAGGTCTACAATCTGCCAGCTTAAATCTAAAATAACCTACAACTAAGACACATCTCAACAAAGGTGAGGTATGATAGGCCTATATGTCTTGAAATAAAATGTCCATATTTTATTTTGATTATAACGATATATTATTCAAAATGAAAGCTGAAAAAAAGTTTTTGCCAAATTTCAAGAACTTTGAGGCATGTGCCCCTGTCAGCCTACAATTATTTCACGTCTATGGGGTTCCACGGAGGTAATTGGCAGTTCATGTGGTTCATGTTACATGGCCTTTTTAAATGTATTTTTGTTTAATTTATTATAATCCATTTCTTACGAAATGAATGTCGTGATACAAACACAATTCAAAAGGATGAGGTCCCACCGAGATTTGAACTCGGATCGCTGGATTCAAAGTCCAGAGTGCTAACCATTACACCATGGGACCATGTCTGCCACACACGTCGGTATTACTGTATTTAAAGGTTGTTTTGCCCTATAGTGATGTCTAATAATTAACAATTGGGAATGTAAGTTATGTTGTTATACGTATTACAAAACGGAACCACATATTGACTCGCTCAGAGAGTCATCGACCGTGTGTAGGCTTTGCTAGTTAGCTTACAACGTTAAAGCTAATTTGACGTTAGCTAACTCTGACAAGCTAACGAAACGTGTGTTGAGAAACAGGCAGCGACGTTAAAGTGTGAATCCAGAGACAGCTTGTTTACATCCGTATCCATCTACAGGTGGAGATAGTCGGCCACGTTTGTCTTACAGGGCCTGCAATCATATATAATAGATACAATAATAATTTTACGCTACTTTCAATTAGGCGGGCAGCTAGCTACATACAACTTGTCATCCGGTATGTCAAAATAAAAGCTTTGTTTTCAAAATAAAGTTGATTTGTTTACAACTGATGTGTTTCATATAGGCTATAGTGTAGTGTAGTGTAGTGTAGTGTATCTTTTTGATGACTTTATAGACATATTTTTTTTCAGTAACATTTTTATTTAGAACGTGGTAACGATTATTTTTAGTGTACGCATCTTCCCACTGTACATTTTTAGACTCGTATGTAGCTTACTGATTGTATAAATATTTGAAAATAAACTTAACTTTAAAAAAGGTCACATTAGATTAAAAAAAAAATAGTGTCTAATAAAGAAAACAAAAACACATTTTTCCACCACCTCTTCCATGGAGGAGATTTGTGTTTGTGGTTGAGCTAATATCCCTGTTGTAGGCAGGTTTATGCATTACACACAGAAATCACACTGTTACCGTTTCCATCGCGTAAAATTTAACCTGACAAGGCAGTAATTTTGGTGCCCAGCTGTTTTGACGGTTCACCATCCAACTCTATTCTTAAAACTTTATCCTTTTGACAATTGACAACCATAATGACTTGGAGGTATACCTACTCATTTCATTAATACTTTTTAATAATGTATAATAAGAGTATATTCTTAGATATTTGTGTTAATTTATTCTTCCTTTGTGATTGAGAAACAATGAAGGCTCCACGTATGTGTGATTGCATGGAACCAGCCTAACCAATCACACAGCTGTACATTGCTTTGGCAGCCACATAGGATTTTAAGAAATGTTGTGTTGTTAGCCCAGCGATCCATATTGCAGTAGACGGGTAATGAGTCTTCCCTTGTCTTTCCAGAAGAGGGAACTAAAGGGACTTTTATGGACCTTGGCCGTCTTCTTGTTAAAGCAAGCTCTCAATACTGCAGCTCTTGGTGAGTCAGTGAAGGAGAAAAGTATGGCCGTGCTACAAGGTTTCAGAGTTTTATGTCAGTCAGTCTATCCACATCACTTGATGATATAAGTGTGACTCATGTAGCATCGGCAATGTCTGCAAAGTCCTGCCATTTTTGTACTTTGTAAGGTCTAAGAACCCTTCAGTCCCTGCAATCCTCTGAGGAATTACAATAAGAAAATCAACCTTTGGTCTCTAAATACATAACTGAAGAAGACACAGGAATTCCCACAATGCTCAGGATTTGCTGGGATAAAAAAAACTTAAAAGACAATGAAATTATAAACTTATCTGATTAGAAACTCCGGAGCTGACACTTTACCAATACATTAAAATGATCTCTGCATGTATAGCTTAATTTAATAAAATAGAATATCTTGAACTGGTTAGAGTAGAAAAACATGTTATTATACACTTTATTTTGAAGTTATTGTAACATTGTTAAGCAAAAAAATGAAATGTATATTCACTAAAGTAATTTATTTCTGTTCAGTTTTTTTTGGAGTATCCAAATTTTAGGGCATCATATACACCTTTTTGACAGGGATGCTCTACTATTACATGCTAAATAACAAGTAGGGTAATTGACTACTATTCCTGGATTACAACAGCATTAAAATAAAAATAAATGAAATACAATTGTGCTTTACCCCTCACTTCAGAACGGTTACAAAAGTGATTCCCAAATTACCAAACAGTCTAAGCATTGCACTGGTTTAACAAAGTAGTTGTTTTTGAATTGGTCATAAAACAGTACGCTTCAACCTTTATAGGCAGCATTTGAATGAGAGACATTTTGTTTACAAATGTAACTGTCTGATGGCATTCATGATGAAGCTTTCCTTAACATGTCAGCTCTGGAAATAGGACTCTGGTAATGTTTTCCAGAAGGTTTAAAGCCAGTCTAGTCTGTGGCTTGGGATGAGTGTGGTCTTGTATGTTTCTGCGGGCCTCCTTCGAATGTCTCGTGTTGTAAATGTCCCAGAGGTATAGTCGTTTATTGCCTGTGAGAAACTATGTTGTACACACCACCTGCTGTACAGCTTTAAAGTCCAGGATGGTGCAACATGGACACCAAACAGTGATGCAGCTGCTTCTCTGTGTGTAAGGTAGAGAGAATCTAAGGAGCCATGATGCTGAATTTACATGTTGACATTTCTCTGTACTGCTGAACTAAAGGAACCTGAAACTGCTGACTCTCTCAGATTAATGGCATATTGATGAGAATGAGGGTGGCCCACCACCACCCCCCACCCCCCTTCCACTATCATCTCCTACAACTACGGTACTTATCCTGTCACCATATTTAAGGATCTCGCTATGGTTTGTTGTCAGAGAAATATTTCTTTTTATTATAGGAGATAATGCAAAATAAAAATAATGGGTTTAAGTGTCCTCTATTGATCTGACTACTCTTGATCCTCTTCTAACTAACTGGTCAGGAATCAGATGTTCCCATATTTTAACCATATTTTAATTCACAAGAAAACCATACATAAGAATTTGTATTACTTACTTTGTATATGTGCCTGAATTAAGAAATAATATTAACAAATCATACTGTTTATGTTACATAAATCAGACTATAGATGAAAGTCATTACACAATCAGTTTTTTTTCCCTTTCAGGAAAACTTGTCAAGAGCTGATGGCCTTGGTTTTGTTCTCAAACTGATGAAAGGGTTGCTGAGCTGTGCCACACAGTTATGTGTGATCAGGGAGTACTGGCATGGGCTGGAGTGCTAAGAATGAAAGGAGGAAGTGCCAATCTTAACCACCAGTCCCCTGCCTGTCAGCAAGTCCAGGATTCAGTTGCATATAGATGTGGTCCCTGAGGATGAGGAGAGTTCAAGTGAATGCTGTGCTGTAATCGGCAGTATTCTCTCAAGAATGAAAGGACAGTCAGGGGTTAATGTGATCCTAAGATGATCTATTTGTTCTATGTAAAAAGTGCACACTGTCTAGATCGCTTGGGGAAAGTAAGTCTTCTCTGTGTGGGTTTTGACCAGCAGCCTGAAGCATCCCATGATGACAGACGTAAATGGAACAGGGTGGTAGTCCCTCAGGCAGGATATCCTGGGTTTCATAGGCTCTACATGAATGCATGCTACAGCACTGATGCAGGCAACGCTTGAGTGTATCCACAAGGACATCTGCGAGTTGATCAGTTCTGATTTCAGCATCCTGTCAGAGACCCTTTCAGGTGCTTCAAGTGCGTTTGTACACCTGAGGGCTCGGCTCGTAGGACTGGACACAGTGAGTTCTCATAGACATGATGGCTTGTTTGTGTTGCACTGTGACAGTCCTCAGGCCACTAAAGAAATGACTGGATACGTGATGGTTTTAACTTTTGTATTTGCTTCTTGGAGGTTAAGTAGTTTCCTGTTAAATATCACATAATGGACACAATATACTTTAACAACTTTTTTCAAAGCAACATAACAGTGAAATGGCAGTCAACATATACACATTTGCCAAAATTGGAAAAAAAATAAGACTTTGGAAAAGAACCCATAAACTAAACAAACTATGATATAATAAATGGCACTAATACCCAGCAGGTAATAGAATAAACAAAAAAGTATATGTTGCCATCCAAAAATGAATCCCCTTCACAATCTGTAAATCAAGTAGGAAAATAAAGGCTGCCATATTTGTTTTAATCTGCCAATAGACTCATGCAGCAAATCTTATTTTCTCCAAATTCATTAAGTTCTGAGAATTTAGTTAGAGGAGTGGTTTCCTTCCAATTTAACAAGATTAGTCTTTGTGCTAAAAGAGAAGTGTAAGCAGTACATTGGATAGGCTATTTGGTAAAGGGGTTTCAAAAAGAGTTGTGAGATGGGGGGTGGGTTCAGAATTGAAGGTTTACATACTGCTTTGAATTAAATGCATCTCCTCTGAAACTGCAGTCATTATATCGCAAGTATATATTTTTTAAATGTACGAGTTTACCTGTCCTGCACTGTCCCTTTGCATTTCAATATAGCTTCAAGTCAAATCAGTCTCTTCTCAAGGCATATGCCATTATGCACTCTGTTAATATGCAAGTTATTTATGTCTCTGCACCAGTGCTGCAAAGACTAATTCTCTTACTTTTAGTGGGTCAAGTGTTTCTGATTTATGATTTCCATTCTTCTGTTTTCCAAACAGCAAGCCAAGCTCAGTGTGCAGGGCCAGAGCATCTGAGGACACAAAGTGGCTGGGCCAGCATACATGTCTTACATGGGTGTTGTGGAGCCAAACAAATCACTGTTCGCTGAACGGCTTGATCCAGTGCTGGTGCCAGACTTGGAGACCGCCCAAGCCACAGGACAAGGATCAACTCTCCATGAGCATGAACCTAACACCCACACACTTTACTACTAGTTACCGCACATGAATCAACTGCAACAGATTTCTAAGGTGCTGCAAGGCTCGGGTTATGCACATTTTTTCAGTGTCATACATAATACAGAACTGGATGTCGAAGTTTGTATGTGTTCTAAGGTTTTATGGTGTGACCCTAATTGTTGAGTGCTCCTTAGAAACAGAGCGGGTAAAAAAAAAGATGAATCATGTCAGATTATTGATGAGAGGAGTAAAATACTTACGATACTTGTTGTTTTGGACAAGGTGTGGTGCTGGCAGGGGATACAGAAAGCTCACTGTAACTTTACTTTCTATACAGGGGATAAACAGGAGCTCATGACAATTTACAAAGCACATTTGATAAACAGAAAAAAGGAAGAGGAAAAAGGAAAAGTCCTGGAAAAAAAATATTTAATTGCGTCAATTAAATAATAGAAATAGACAATTTCAAGTTAACACAAACAGATTGATTGGAATACATAAATATAATGATAAAATAATACAAAATAATCGCAGTTTAAAATATTAAATGTATTTATAAAATCAACATATTTATAATAGGCACGTACGTTTTCTGTTGTATCATAATAAATTGCTCACAGTTTATCCTCTTTTCGAACGGCATTGGTTTTTATCTTTTGTTTTCTGGCAGCAACAAGAGTAGAGAAAGATGACTTGAGAGAGGATATATGGGACCGGATGGGGCCCTCCTCTCTTTTCCCCTCTCCCCCTTCGTATCTGTCGCTTTTACTGTGTTTACATTATAGACACACCCCTGACCTTCACCCAAGCCCCTCCGCATGGCCCCGTCACACACACACAAACACCACCATTTATCCTGAGAGGTTCAACAATAAGGAAGATTCTTACTTTAAGGAGAGCACACCCACATTTTTCTTGCATCACGCAGTTAGAGTTTTTCAATCGTTTGGTTTTTTTTCAGCTTGCTCGTCCATCTTTCATGCATTGCAAAGCGCATAGGAAGATCACCATGCAGCGGAATTGCTTCCCAGCCTACCAGTGTACCGCAGAGTAGACACACCCCTCTCTCTCACTCACACACACACACACACACGCCTCACTGGACACATTTACATTGTGTCAAAGAAATCATGCAGCAAAATGCACGAAATGAAAAATGTTTGACCAGACAGCGCTCATATCGTGTTTTCAGCCGCGTGATATCGATGGTGTTTTTGGCTCATTGAAATTTCAAATGTAGGCTAAGGGTCAAAGTCCGAAAGTGAAAAACAAAGACAGTAGCCTACATGACAGAAACACGACCTCAACGGGACGATCTGCTCCGTAGGAGACACTACAACATTTCTAATGATAGCACCGTTATCCCCTAATTGCGTGCCATCACAATCAGAGATCAGGGGCAATACGATGTTGCTTTAAACCTCACGCGGTCAAAGTTGTTTACCTCTTCGTTACCTCTGACGTCACGACACACCCCTGTTTGAAAGGGCCGCCCCCTCCAAGGTAATGAGCAGCGGGTCTGACCAATCAGAGCCGGAAGAGGCCGAAATGTCACCAACCACAACACAGGATACACGCCGAGCCTACCTGCGATTGGTCACCAGAGGGGCTTGGGGGGGAAAATCCCTCTTTCCCGTAGCGGCACTGAAGAGGGGCGGTGCATAACAAAAACTAATGGCCATCTATTTGGGTCCTGAAGAAGGAGGGGTATTGCTCGTCGGACTACCGTAGGTGTGCTTGAGTTTCCCCCTCATGTTACTGCGTACGTTTTGCCCGTCAATGATATACAGTGTCGCCTTTAGTCGTCTTTCTGCTGGACGTTGTTTAGCCACAGTGGCCACACGGTTTGTGAAGCGGGGCTGAACTTGGTGCCGCGTTTTAGGGTTAAAGCAGGAGCAGCTAGCCACGCTAACGCTAAGCTACTACCAGCGCCTCCTCTATAGTGAACCAGCGTCTAGAAGGGCGTACGAGTTTGACGTCTCCTCCTCAAGTCTCCTCACATTTACAACGAGTTTTAGTACAACGACAGTCCTCTCTTCCTCAAAGCAAAGCCCACCCAGCCAACATGGAGGGGACACTCTTCCAAAGAGCATGAAGAAGACGAGAGGCGGCGACTGAAAAGGATTTACAAGCAACTCGGACTTGATGGGGAAAAGTTGAGCTGAGGTATGAAACTCGCATTGCACAGGAGGAATGCTAAAATCTAGACTCTGCTTATTGTAAATTGACTTGCGCAAAAATGTTTAACACAATTCAAGGCTGCTGTGTCAAGTGTTTACCTGGATACTGCCAACTACCTATATGATGTTTACCATTGAGTGTGTGTGTGTGTTTCTGCGTTACATAAACGGAGTAACAGCAGGTTACCTACTTAAGAGTATAGGCCCACTCTTCTAAATGCGACATGCCATTTTGCTTTTGTATTGAACAGGACTAACAACTTGGGGGAAAATACAGAAGAACGGTTCCAAGGCTCAAGCTTTTGTACAAGGGCATGCGTAAAACTGAGGTGAGACATTTCCCCCTGTTGCTTTGATGTGCACACGTGTATAGTGATAGTCCTCTGTTTAAACACACTGAAAGTGTCCACTCACGTGTTACACAGCTGTAACTCGTGTTTCTCTGGAGTTACACATTTTTACACTGATTTGCTTGGAAATCGTTGCACTGATTATTAGAAGTGTATTTACTCTTATCGTACATGGACATCATATCAACAGATACTTCCTTTTAAATGCAGCAAGCAATGCATAGATTTTTATGACTATTGTAAACTTAAAAACTCTAATACAGTTCAGTTCAGATCTTTATTGTCCCTGGAAGGGAAATTTGATTTGCAGCAGTGGAGACAAAAACACAACAGATAAACAGACAAAGGACAGTGAAACACAACCTGATGAAATACAACCAAGAAATATAAAATATAAAAACTCACTGTTCGTTAAGAAGTTTCACTCAAATGGTATAAATAAATAAATATAAAGTGCAATAGCTCTGCTTGAAAGTGCAGTCAAGGATTTAAAGAAGATTAAGAGCATTAATTGCATGAGGAACATATGAAAATTTAAATGTGTTTGCCTTCCTTAGCCCTGGGCAGCCCGTACCTCCGACCTGAGGGGAGAAGACACAGTCTTTTAACACACATACCAGTGTCTTAAAAGTCATAGTGTTTGTAGTTTTCTGAATTGTTGTAGTTTTGAAACTTTGTTGAACCTGTCAAGCTGAAACCTAAATCAGGGACACTGCTCAAACCAAAGGAATAAGACTGAACATGTGGGCTGTGTTATCAAGTCTGCAGGACTGAAAATGGTAATTTTAATGTTAATTTTAGTGTACAGTGTTTTTCCTGTCCCAATTTGAAAGAGTCTTTCATACAACCACAAAGTATAATTTGTCTCACTATATAAAAAAAGGAATTATTCTTATTGTGCGGACATTGCTAATAAAAGTGTCATTTTGTGTTGTGACTAGAAACATGATAAACTGGTGAGTGGCTCGGGTGATCTCAAACAATACACCCAGCTCTGATGTCACACAACATACAGTTACAGTTTGTCTGGGTGAAACCACAAAACATTTATCGACCCACACAGTTGTTAAAGTATTTCTAATAGTGATTTTTTTTTTTTACACCATAACATTTCATTTCATTTCATAGATACAGAGAACTAAGCACCTGACAAATAATGACATAATTTATCACTACTAGATTCTTGTCTTTCTTCGGATCTGAAATTTAATTTTCAAACACTTAAATAAAATCTGCGTGGACCAAATACAGCCAGCAGCATGGGGGCATACAGTGTAATTCCTCCCAGTAAGCTTTCTTTCTGCTGTCATTCTCACACCTATCCATTTCTGTTTATAACACAGTTTGACTCCTGAAATATAGCTGCTAGGATTTTTGTTTTTGTATCAGCTGCTGCATTGCCTGTTTTGAAGAAGGAGGAAAAAATGAATGGGTCTCTCCTCTTCAACAACTTCTTGAGATCAACGGTCACACATGTTCTGGATTTATATGATGGGGAAATTTACGAGAGAACCCGTGTTATTTTGGATAGCTAGAAGGAGTTCTCTCAAATGAGGAGCGAGTATGTTTGAGCCTTTTGAATCAATCTGCAATTTCTTTGTAAGGAGAAGAGTGATGATTAGCCACATAGTGGACTCGGTTTGTGTCGTTTATTGATTGTAGCGTGTCACTCTTGGAGCTGTGTGCAGTGGTGATGGTACAGTCCATTAGGTCTCCTGTACAGTGAAAAATACCCCGCCCCCTCCCCCCTTTCGTGACTACAGTAATTGGTTGCTTCCTCTCACATGTAACCCTATAGAAAGAAGGGGCTGCTGTACTTAACTGTAGAGACCCTCTTGTATATGTACTCTGTGCATGCATGCTGTTTGCCACATATGTTCAGTTGCCTTTGGGACTAATGAAGTGTTAACTTCCCCCTTAATGTCCTTGGGTCCGCAATTACCTCCTGTGGTTGATGGTTTCTAGGCCAAACACATCACACAGGTAATGTTTGTCGTATATGGAGCGCAAGTCATGCAGAAAAAATATCTTGGAAAGCAAAATAAATGTCAGCACTCTATATCAAGGGTGGTTCCTTTTTTTCTTTTTCACTGTAAAATCAGATTACAGGTTTTTCATTATGTGTAATATACTTCAGTGCTCTATGGAGGTCCGTTTCTTTATTTATTTCAGTGTGTTACAGTTTTTTTATATCTATAAAAACATCAATAGTTGACTTTTCATCAAAAGTTCAAATTCCAGTCGTTAACATTTCAACATATTTTTAACTCAAGTATTTCCTGTAAAGAGACAGCATTTTATGAAAGTTATATAACCTTTACATGTGGGCTAAGTGCATTTGCACCCACCTCACCCACATGTCTGTTGTCTGTCTGGTTCTGTCTAGTTTGCTGTCGACGTGCACGACTTTTGCGTGCTTGAGAATGTGCATTCTCTGTCAGATTCGGCATAGACATAAACAGGACTTTCGGTGTGTGTTTGAGTGGGCCTCTCCCTGCGTCGTCTCTTTCCCCTCTCCAGAGTCCAGCAAGGGGCCCAGCATAAGGGGGCAGGCTGCCGTCACTGCCTCTCTCTCTCCTCTCGCAGGCCAGCACTGGGGCCTGGGCAAGGGGGGGAGTGGTGCAGAGACCATAGGGTTGGACACGGGACATGGGACCCCCCACCCTTTCCACCCCCAGTTTAGCCCATCCTGTGTGGGGCACAGGTCACCTTGTCATGTGCTATTACTGCTGCTGTAACATGCTCCCTGTGATCGTAGGAAAAGAGCATGAGATAGACCCGTGGAGGCTGCGGAAGGGAGAATGAGAGAGGGAAGAGGACAGGACTGGACTAGTCTGCTCAGCCAGTTGTTTAGCTTCATTACAGACTGGGTTTGTCTAAGTTGTTGTTGTAAGGTCCACATTGTCTCTTTTTGTCCATTGTTCTCTCTCTGTTTTTTTGTTTTTTTCAAAGAAAATGTTAATTATCAACCTGATTTGAATTAAAATTCTTGTCTTAAATCCCATTTGTTTTCTTCACTCTGTTCCCTCCTTCTCCTTTAATGTCCCCTTTAAATCTCTCTTTTGCTGCCTTTATTGTAGACTTGACGTACTTCCATGTGTGAACCACAAACTCATGTATGTCAGTTGTAGACCAGCTCTCTCTCTGCAGCCCAGGTCATTCCAGATCTGAATTGTTTTATGTCTCTCGTGTACTCGTAGTGACCCAGCCGGAGGTATGCAGTATAACACATTGCCTTATGTTTTCACCCTCCCAACCCACTCCACAACGTCTTCCCATTCCTCTCTTCCTCTCTCTCTCTCTCCCCCTCTCTCTCTCTTTCCTCTTTAACATTTTTCTCCCACCTTCTCGTTTTCCGTTTTCCCCTTTAAAGAGAAACTTTTGGCAGCATGGAACAATTTCAGAACCATTTGTGGGATTGCGTCATGTGATGTAAAGGAAGGATGCTCATTGGGCTGTCTGAGGGGCCTCCTTCTCGCACTCAAGCAGTCCACAGCAATCCCTCTCTTTCTTTTACTGCCGTTATAGGTCTGGATGTGATTCTGACTTTGACTCTTATGTGTTGGGATGTGGTCTGTAAGCTCATTGCTGACATTCTTGGGACATGATGCCAGAGGAATTTTTTTTAATTTCCCACTCTCTCTCCCTCTTGTGCACGTCTGTGTGCAGTAAAAATGATCCCTCATTGAAATGTCTGGATCCTCCTCTTTACCCACTTTGTTACATCTTCCCCAAATCCTAAATCACATTTCATTTCAACACCTCGGCACTAATGGTACCACTTAATTAGGTTTGTTAGTCAGTGGACGTTGGTGGAGGTCGGGTTTTATAATCACTTGATATTGACTTTGATGAAAGTTAATCTAACATCTGGGCTGCAGTCCAAACCTTTTTTTCAGAGCTAAGGTCTCACTTAGGTCTTCTGTAAGTAATAGGGCACCTGACAAGGAAACCAATGGCCACTTTCCTGTTTGCTCATTACATACTTAGACAATAGTGCAGCTGAAAATGAAATGGCGAGTAGAGCAGAAGGAAATAAGCTACCTTATGAGTGGTGTTGGACTCTTGCCAGGGTCCACCTTGGCACTCATCCCTGCATGTTTATCTCCCAGCAGCTCAGACTCACTGTAGATACGCTAACTGCAGCAGTAATACAAATATTTTAAAAAACGACTTCATTCTCAGGATTCAAGTGTTACTATTTCTCCGTGAATAACACTTAACAAGTCTTTACCGTGTGTTTCTCAGATTTTGCACTGATTGACATCAAATGTCGGCTAATTAGGAGGTGTCAGAGGTATCATTTGGGAGTCTAGAAGGCAGATGGTGTGAAACAGGTTGTGCAGTGTTCTGTGGATTTGATGCAAATTGGGAGTTTCTTCTATTACACATAAAACACCAGTTTATTTTTCAATAGATATTTAACTACTCGACTTTTATGTAGTGTATTTTAGGTCAAAAAAGACATTCTATGAGGGTGTGTTTTGGACTGGTTGATATTTAATCACCCCAAACAACATAATTCAGTCTTTAAATCCAACCCTTGTCCGGCTCTTACATCAGTCCCTGGGTTATGAGATACACGTGTGTCATTTCTACCATGATGTGAATAAATCAAAGCAGGAAAAGATGAGTCATCACTCCTCTGCATGCAAAGTGGCACTTGTTCTCCCTCTGCCACTTTGTTGGGTAAAAAAGATGGGGAAACTCCCTAGCTTTTCCTTCAGCTTCACCAATATTGGACTAATGTCTTCATTTTGCAGCTTTCACCACCCAGTTAAAATGACAAGCTAGAGTCAGTTTGTGGTTCTGCGAGTAATTACTGCAGGCCTCATTCCTTTGCTCATCGGCCACTGCCACCTTACTCAAAGTCCTCGCTGCTAGTCCCATTTGCTTCTCCTCCCTTTCATCACATGATTTCTCAGATAGGGCTGTCAATGTTTTTATTATGAACGGTTTATTTGGTTGCAGACCGAGACGTGTTTATTGCACAGTAGGTGAACATTATTCTGAACATTAACTGGCAAAGTTTTGTCACATTTTCTATGCTGTTACTAGAAATGAAATGTTCAGAGACAAATAATAAATGTGCAGTCATTGGTTAGGTCAAACACACCAAATATTTTGGGATATGCAACGCATTGCTGTTTGTCTTATGGTTATTGCACATCTTCATTATGTACTGTTTACATGAAATAGAACATTAAGAAGTATTTGCATCCTATTGTTGTTGATAGATTGTCCATTCTCTCCTATAATCCTCCAATACTGGATTGCCCTTCAGGGTCTTTACTGATTGGCTGAGCGAGGGGGTGTGGCGGTAGTCACGTGGGGTTATGTGAGCCACCCTGTTGGTATCAGCCTCTCTCATAGTCTTCACAAACAACACATCTGAACATGAAAGTTTGAAATGTGGCTGAAATATAAGAAATAAATAATACTGTAAATGTGATGCCAGCATGAAAGCAAATCGCCTCCTGAAAGATGATTTTCTTCAGAATAAAAAGCTGTCAGGGATGAGACATTTGTATTTATTTTTAGCCAGTAATTGAATGCCTTATGATGGTGTATTTTTAGCTACCTTTCAAAATCACAACCAGCCTGTTTGTTGTGTTTGCCTTTTCTCTCTCTCTCTCTCTCTCTCTCTGTGCCACTGCTGTGTGTTGGTCCCTCGTAGTACGTTTGTCTTATTTCTGCAGCAGGCAGCAGGGTCTGCTTTGTGACGCAGAAATTCAGGGTAACAAAGAGGTCACCCCTCCCCTACTCACTGTATCTATGTTTATATCTGTGTCTGTTTTGACTCCATCTCTCCAGTGTCCACCCTACTCCTCCCTGGCCTGCTTCTCTCGTCCATCCCTCTCTCCTCCTTCACTACTATCACTGCTCCTGTGGGCTGCCCCCCCCTCCCCCCCTCATAATGCAAGCAGCACACAAGATGAGAACTGACTCAGCTGTACTATCTGTGTTGTGTGGTTCAATGGACACATAAGCAGAGTAAAAGTGCCTACAATGTGACAAACTCAGCGTTATTTGTTTATTTATTTGGCTCCCTATTAGCTACATCCAAGGTTGAAACTATTCCTCCTGGGATCATGGGGAAAAAATAACATCCAAATGTACTACAGTAATGAGAAATTCCAAAGAAAAAGGAAACACAATTAATAATAACAATGCATTTGAAAATCAAAGGAAATGAAGCTGAAATAAAAAAAAAATGTTTTCAATAAACATTAAAGTGTAAAAAAAAACATAAAAACAGTGACTGAAGGTATCCACATTATATCTATGCAGTCATAGATATAGATATCATAGATATAATGTAGCATAGATATATAATAGCTTTGGATAAAAGCTAAGTGAATTGTAGTCATGCAGTACTGACTCGACTATTGTAATGCACTTTATTCTGACATCAGCAAACAGAACATCCAAAGACCAATACGTTAAAAAAAAAATGCTGCTGGCAAGCCGGGCCGCCCGCTTGAAGGACTATAGCCTCCATACATGGGGCGAGCGCACTAACCACTAGGCTACTGATGCCTTCACTGGCAGGCCTTTTTATGTGTAGCAAGAGAGCTGGCCAAACTTTACCTGTCTTTGATTCACTTCACTGGCTACCTGTGAGTTTGAGTTGTGATTGATTTTAAGATGGTATTGCCGCTTGTTGTTAAAGCCTTAAATGACCAGGCCTCACCATATGAGCCTGACCGCCGCCTTACACCCTCCTGCAGGGCAATGCTAGCAGTTTCTAAACACTTCAGGTCACGAAAGGTTTGCGATTCACGGGCCACAGCTGTACTTCTTTACAAGGTTTTTTATTGATAAATCTTTTGTTTGGGTCTATTTGCTCTTCTTATTTGTTGATTCAAGTATTTGTTTTTATTATTTTGGCTTTTATTGTAAAGCGCTTTGTAACTTGTCTTTGAAAAGTGCTTGATCATAATAAGTCTTAGTATTAAAGTTATTATTGTTGTTGTTGATATTATTATTAAAACATTTGATAATGCTTTAAATAAAAGTGGAATGACCCTGATAGATCCTGATAAATGATCTCATAAACGTCTCTTCCCACGGATACTCTTCTAACACTCTGAGGGATGACACGGAGCACATTCAATGAACGACGCAGCCAGCGTAAGACATTCAAAGTTTTTGACCTAATATAAGAAGCAGCCACCACCCTCAGGTAGAACGTGTTCATGTTCAGAGAGATTTGTCTCCTTGAGTTGGTGTAAGCTCATTCCTTCTCATACTAGTCATGTGGCTGAGATGAGCTACCTTAATTACCCTCAGTAGTTCTCCTCGTCACGTGGAATGTGTGCAACATTCAAGGTCGCTCGCACACGACGATTCTACACATTTATCTTCTCTTGCTTTAATATACTTAAAGAACATTTTGACACACTGACACGTGAAATGACAATGAGTCCGCCCCACTATCGCTGAGGCCTCCTCCACACAGGCAGCCTCTAAATAAAAGATAATGTGTGTGCGTGTAAAGATTGAGGCGTGTAAGATTAAAAACAGACAGTTTTGCTTAAGACACCATTTTTTGTCTATGACGGGGTCATTGTGTAGTTTTTGTTTGATACGATATTAGAAAGGATATTCACACAGTGTTTATAGAATCTACTCAGTGTTTTCTGGTTGAATTTCTGCCATCAGTGCATTATCACATTGAAAACACAGCTTTTGTTTTTATCATTAAGAAACAATGATTTTGGAATTATGGCAATATTGTTTCAACATGAAAAAAACATTGCAACAAATTTCCATCCAAAGTCTCAGCCCAAGTTATTTTTCAAACCGATTAGCTTAGATAAGATTTTTGCTTGTACCTTTAACAATACAAATTTATCTTATTTTGAACTAAGAGATTTTAGCACAATTCACATAATTGTTATTTTTTTCCTTTTTTTGCAAAAGGGAACCTTTTGATAAAGTTCTTAATAAAACTGTGCGTTGTCTTTAAGTTGGCTTGACTGGAATAGACAGATGGCTCCTTTTTTTTTGTAGGGTTACAGTTTTGCTTGGGTAAGAAATGTGAGAACTCCATTTAATAACCTAGACTACAACAACACTTGTCTCTTGGCATGCTTAGTTGGAGTTTAACACCATGTCTCTGCAAAACTAATTGTTACATTTCTTGCTTGGTACAACAGATCTGCCTACAACCTGATTGTGTTTCTTGGTACAACAGGTTGGAGTTCAGCAGCTCCAGAAGTTTTTGATCTTCAATGTTTTTAAAACTTTAAACACAGTCAGTGGGAAAGCATAATGCCCCCCCCCCCCCCCCCCCCCCACACACACACACACACACACACACACACACACACACACACACACACACACTAAAACACATGGCAGCTGTTCTCTTAATGTTAATACTGTCTAATTACCATACACAAGCAGACTGGTAGTATATGCTTCTTTCCATTGTCTTAATGGTACATAGCAGCCTCTATTCACCAGTCGTCAGATGACTAATTAATAATTGGTTTCCTCATCAACTCGGTTTGCAACTCAGAAATCAGAAGGTTACTGCTTTATGCCTAGGCTTTATGCAAGTGTAACGCATGAGGGCTGTGTAATATTTCACATCATTACTGCAAAGATTTGATTAATGCTGTCTACTGCATACACACATCATGTGTATCACTCAAGAGTTAGACATTCAGTAAAAATCAAAATCTGTTTCCTGGCTTTGCGTGCCCAAGATTGGAACGAGTACGGATCGGGTCTAATAACCTGATGCATTATTTAGCGCGCTCTCAATACCACTGTGCATTTAGTGTAATGGCCTGTCAAGACTGAATGCAATCACAGAGGACTGACTTCACTGATCAGTTGATGATGTAGGAAGGTAAATGGGTGTTTTTCCTATTGGTGCACTGTGAGCGATGAGTGAGGATGCCCCCTGGGATTAGTTTTCTTGCACGCAGCCAAGCAGATTTTTTTGATTAGCTAAAGGCTGCGCCATTTACATGATACCTATTAAGATTTGGAAGGTAATCTATAAACCTGTAGTAAGGACTTCTAATGTAAAGACACTGCATTACGATAGGCTGCCAGTGTGTGTCAGTTTGTTGTTAGTATCTTCATTTAGCTCTGAAATCACCTCATAGTCTCAGCCAGTAGGGTAACTCAAACCTTAAAGTTAGACTAGTGTGAGTGCTTGAAATGTAAAACCAGTGCCTATTCATATATCATCTCATATATAGCAAGTGTTATCGTAAAGTAAATAGCCTGTAGGTCCTATCTTGTTGGTGTTACAAAAGGGTTGACATGAAGATGTGACTAGTGCAGCTTTCATTGCCAGGTATGTCATTCTGAAGGACCCTTAGATAAATGTGCGTACTTCACCTTGACTTAAGAAATGTGGGAGAAACAAACACAAAATGTGCACCAAGACAGTTGGAGAAAAACCAGCGAGTTAAGGACACACCCTTGATTATTCTGCCAGTGGAGGCCAGCCTGCCATCATAACAAAACGAAACGGTGTGGCACACTGCTCTTAGACACATTTTTTCATTTTATTCAACCTGTGTCCTGAGTTGCCTCTGGAAATATTCCCTGAACTATTTGAATTATGTGCTGCTGCTGCTGCTGCTGCTGCTGCTGCTGCTGCTGCTGCTGCTGCGGCGATACAAGACATCAACGAACGATAGAGGCCCTAGTCAGTGCTGTCATCGATGCCTGCAGCAGTAAACCAATAACTGGGTCCTCTGTTTCCTATCTTCCTTTGACCTTTTGTTTTAATAAGGACTTCATGTTCTGGCAATAAAATTGGTCAGGTGCAGATATTGGTTTAAAGGCATACAGTACTGTTCAATTCCAGGGTCCAACTAAATACTAAAACAACCAAAAAATACAATTATTCTCAGGTGTACGTGAAAAAAGTGATCAGAAAACTTATGTAGAATTATGTAGTTAATCCATTTACCTCATTGCTGTTGATTTCTTATTTTAGAGTTTGTAGAGGTTTGTGTCGGGTAAGTAACCGCCCCCCCTCCCTCAGCCCTCTCATCC
Source organism: Labrus mixtus (assembly GCF_963584025.1). NCBI lineage: Eukaryota > Metazoa > Chordata > Actinopteri > Labriformes > Labridae > Labrus > Labrus mixtus. The sequence continues at coordinate 2,778,346 of NC_083618.1, read as the reverse complement.
CCCTTCATTCGCCCTGCCTTCCCCTTTGCAGAGGAAGCAAAGAAAAGAATAAGAAAGGAGCTCTGTGAAAAGGACAGTGATTGTTTGTTTATGAGGATGCTCGCCTTGCGGTGACATGCCCCCCCCCCCCCCGCCCCCTCCTCTCACGAGGCCGTTAAGTGAAATAGATACTCTGAGCACTATGTAATCAAAAGTAACCAGGATCAGGCATTTTAGAGGGGGAACGGTTTTTTTCCCCCACTTGATTCATGTGGTCCCCCCTTTTCTCGCCCCAGGACAAAAACACTAGAGTTAAATTCACCTCCAGGTGTAGGACTGTGTACAGGGCACTTGTTTGTTGCATGTTGGTGAAGGGTTTTAACAGTAAAAACATTCATTTGATATCAGTTTAAATATCTATACGAGTAAGAACTTGTGAAACTGGTAGCTGATAACATCTGTCTTTGTCTCTTGTCTTTTCTTCCTCTGTTTTCCCCATCTTTGTTCAGTGATGGATACAACTGTTGTGAGCACATCCACTCTGGCCTCTGATGAGTTTGATAGGAACATGCCGAGGATCTGTGGCGTGTGTGGTGACAAAGCCACTGGTTTCCACTTCAACGCCATGACCTGCGAAGGCTGCAAGGGTTTTTTCAGGTACACAAATGCATGTGTAACACCAAAGATAAACTGTAAGGAACAGATTTACCTTTCTAATGTATAACGTCAGTCTTGTGTAGCAGAACAATGAAAACAAACACATACACACTGATGAAGTTATTGACACATGTTAATGTTAGCATACAAACAGAGATGTGATCTTGCATAGATATTTATAATGGCCACCCACACACACACATTAAATGTAATTACCACCTACAGTTACACAAGAACACACACATAACAGCTGACAACACTAATGCCCAGCAGCACGTAGAGAATATAAATAAGCTTGCTCCTATAGTTAATGCCATGGCTGCTTCCTGCTCATTCATACACACATAAGTTTTCAATTCAACTGAAGACAAAACTAGAGCAAATCATGATCTAGAAAGCCTGGCGTGCATGATGTATCCACCAGTCTTTCGCCTTTTCCTCTCCGCAGTGTTGATATTTAAAGGAGAGGATGAAAAAGACGGATGTTTGATAATCTCCTTCCCCGTCTCTCAGCTGGCCCTCGCTTGAACTCTCAGCATGCATGCTTCTCTGTGTGTTTTTGCTCACATCTGTGTATAATTGTTCGTACATACACGTCCGTCACTGACTAAATCATTATGCTTTGCGTCACTGTTTGGCAAGACTTATGTTTTACCCAGAGATTCCTGGCACTCATCCATATTTATAATGTTTCACACAATCCCAGGCTTAAAAGGCAAAACGCATGTTTCTAATTCTACTGTGATTTTGAATTTGAGCAAAGCACCTGGAGGTTTAAAACAGGTGCTGTATGTGCAAAAAGAGCAAAATTAGAAGCATGTTCAGCCTTCAGCAGAGTCTTATCTAAACTCTTAATCATTTGAGGGGTTACTTTAACTTTGTCTTTTGCGTCTTTATAACCTGATGTTTTAACAGACTTAAATCTATGCAATCTATTTAGGCGCAGTATGAAGCGCAAAGCGGCCTTCACATGTCCCTTTAACGGCAGTTGCACTATCACCAAGGACAACAGGCGCCACTGCCAGGCATGCCGGCTCAAACGCTGCGTGGACATCGGCATGATGAAAGAGTGTAAGTATGACATGTGACTGGTATGTTTTCAGAACAAAGGATTGCAGGTAATCGTAGGTGCATCGTACTATTCATTAATGATGGTTTTATTATATAATGCTTGGAAGGGATGACAAAAAAAATTCTTTTTTTTTATGTTGCCATGGACCTTTTGTATAATAGATACTGCATACAAGACTCAACTAACTTTAATAACTTTAAATCCTAATGTTCTTGTTTTTTTCTTTTTGATGGACAGTAAACTTTACACATTGCTGTTTGCAGTTTTGGAGGCCTACTGTCCCCTTTTCTTTCAATTATGTAATAGTTAGACTTGGGTCAAAGATCTCAGGTTCTTTGCTCCCATTAGTGTGTGTACATGTTCTATTTGAACTAACAGAGCCTCCCCACATTGTATACAGAAAGTATACTCCATCTGAAGTTTAAACACCTGCTGTTATGTACAATCTAGCGTGGCCTCCTCTCTGCACACAGTCATGTTTATTTTGCTTCTCTAAATAGCAGGTACATTTCTTCTTGTTTTCCCCCCGATATCCGGATATTGTCCACAGGCCTCTTTTAAGAAAAGGCCTCTCACTTCCAGCTGAATGTTCTTTCCCCCGGAGTGTATTTTCTGGGAATACCACAAGAGTGGAGGTGGCAGCAGCACCACAATTTACTGTACATGAACAGGAGCCAGTGGCGTTGCCGTTGCAAAAAACAGCAACATGTTGTTGAGTCTCAGCGGTCCCGTCTTCTCTCTCTTGCTTTTCTGTGAGCTAATTCAGTGGCTAGAACAACAAGGAGCAAACAGAACAAAAACAATGCTTTCAGTTGTTCGGTGCAGCAGGGGTCTCCATATGGACCCGTCCCCTCCCATGCTCTTCCTCTAGGGAATAACAACCCCAGCACCACCCCCACCCAACCCCACATTGACATATCTGTCATCACAATGAGAAACTCAAGTACATACTGGAAAGCTTGAAAACCTCTCCTGTAATTTTGGATTTTAAATGTCTTTGCTCTTATTGTTACCCTTCATGTGTTCCTGCTCTCAATCCAACTAATTTCTGCTTGAGTTAAAAAAAGAAAATCACTGTTCACAGTTTATTTTTCCCTTGTGTGTGTTTATATAATGTAACACTCTCTCCCCCTCTTTTGTCTTCTTTTATTTGCATCCTCAGTCATTCTGACAGACGAGGAAGTACAGAGGAAGAAGGACCTGATTCAACGGAGGAAGGACGAGGAGGCACAGCGCGAAGCAGAGAGGGAGGCACGGAGGCCCAGACTCACAGACGAACAGAGTCAGGTCATCTCCACGCTGGTGGAGGCGCACCACAAAACATACGACGACTCCTACTCCGACTTCTGCCGCTTCAGGGTTTGTGTTTTATGATGCAATACATTATACCATTCCCCATTAGTAGAATTAATCTACAAACGCCAAACTGAATATAGATACATCAAATATTCTTCATTTAACATCAAGGTTCAACCGTTCCTACTCTGTGCAACTAGCATCAACAATTATGTGCCATGACAGCAGTCCCAAGATATAACTCATCAATTACAATGTCGATATTGTTTCCAAATGAGTGCAGGAATTGTTATGTGCACACCTGTCTTTTCAGATATCTAGTTTGTAGTGATGTTGTCCACACTGTAAATGATTTCCCTTGACATAAATACATGGCCTGTCTGGGCTGAGATTTTAGAGACTGATATTTCAAATTCACGGATTACTGATATGGTGGCCAATAAAGTTAACAGTCCAAATGTAAAAATGTATGAGGACTGTGATCTTTTTTTTGCACTGATGACTCTGCAAAAGATACTTAGAAAGCTCCATTAAAAAAAGAATACCTTACTTAATTAAATAGAATAGAATAGAATAGAATATATGTTTATTGCCATTTGCACAGGTACAGGACAGTACAGGTACATTGGAATTTTTGTGCGTCAGCTTCTACAAAAAAGTTAAAATTATATGTAAAATAGAATAGCAAATATGTTTTATTATTTTTATTATTATTTAAATATGTTTTACAGTCAGTTTGAGTGTGGACTGTCTGCTGCTCTACATGTGGCAAGAATTTTGGCAGATAGCCAAAAAAAAAAGTCAATTAGTTCAATCCAATTTTCTCTATTTATTAAAGAAAACAGATTTTTTTAATTGTCAGGATGAAAATGGGAATAAAAAAAACAAGAATGTATTATTTCTGTTGACTTAAAATATGTTGGGAATCCTTCAGTGTCTTTATGAATGCCCCTTTTTCTCCCGTGCAGCCTCCTGTGCGCGAGGGCCCAGTGACACGCAGCGCCAGTAGAGCTGCGTCCCTCCACTCTCTGTCTGACGCCTCCTCTGACTCCTTCAGTCACTCTCCAGGTAAGAGATACACATTATGAGGACCTCACTTTAAAAACATGGGAATACAGTGAATATTCTGTTTGTAAGGATCATCTGAAATGAATCTTAAAAAAAAAATTAAAAAAAAATAGTTTCCTTCCAAAACTATAACTTTAAAGAAACACAATGTTTAAGTAAAGGGTTGAAGGGTTATCAGTATCAATAAACTTAACACTTAAGACTGCTATTGTTTTCCCAGTTCAGCTGTTTGAATGTATGCTTATGTAAACTGCTTTACTGAGAATCCTGTGGAAGGTCTGTGAGTAACCTGGCCTCCCCACCTCCACCCGCAGGACCACCTGACTCCGACTAGTAAACACCAGTTCATTAATGCATCTGTCACTAATGGAGGGAACATAGTGAGGGACACAGTTACATGGCTTACAGCCAACACTCAGAGGAGACAAATGACTCCAAACAACCCCAGCTAGCTCCGCATGCCTCACATGTTGTCATAGCTGTCATCTAAGCTTTCATCCAACTCCTACTGACCCGACACTTGTGTATTTTCAGATGATCCTTTCCATCAACAAGCCTATATGCCTTGAATTCTTCGGTTCTTTCAGCACAGAGTGTGTCTCATGTAAGAATAGTGTGAAATTGATTTGCTCTATGTATAACCACTTTTCTGTCCCTGCTTTTCCACTTCCTTCTCGTTCCTCTTCCTCCCTTGCTTGGTCGCCTTCATCTTGCTCGCCACAGAGTCGGTCGACAACAAAATGAACTTCAACAACCTGCTGATGATGTACCACGAGCAGGGCAGCAGCCCCGACTCCAGCGAGGAGGAGGGCTCCAGCTTCTCCATGCTGCCCCACCTTGCTGACCTGGTCTCCTATAGCATCCAGAAGGTCATCGGCTTTGCAAAGATGATCCCGGGGTTCAGGTATGTCTGTGTGATTGTTTTTTGTGTTTGGAATGAATCATTTTATCTGCCTTTTTCTTTTTAACTCGCGCTCTCTACTTTAGTTATATTTGCTACAAAGAGCCAACATACATAGTGTTGGACAATTCAGCTGGTAAAGTTTAAGTTTTCCATCCTAGAGAGATTAAGAGATAATGGGTTTATTTTTTCTGAGCTTCTATGTTGTTTGGACTTTAATGAGGACATTCTGACTTTCTGTTTTTGATTTTCTGTACAGATAAAAAAAAAAAAAAACTGCTTATGTAACAAAGACATGAAGTCTGGCATAATAAGACCCTTAACTAAACAAAAGTTTACATGCAGAACTGTCCACACGTATTTGTTAATGAAATGTCTCTGTGTGACTTTTTACCTAAATGTGCATTGAAGACTTTGTCCACCTACTTGTTTTTCTGCCCTATTAGTCGATATTGTGCCACAGTGATTGCTATGGTCTAAAGGCCATAGGTAACTGAAAAGATAGCTGACACATTGTGAACAATATTTTTATGTTAGGTTGTTTCTTCACTGCATGAGATTACACATTTGCTACTGTTGTTGGTGTGAAGTGCGTTGGTAGGTGATTGCTAAACTCGGGAGGAAGACACTCCTCAATTGCTGAGCACTCACCTGTCTGCCTCTCACGTACACCCTCAGGTTGTCTACCTGATGATCAAAACATGTTTAGAACACACAACAGATACTTTACAGGATTGACTGGGTTTTGTGTATAAGTTGGATTGGTAAAAGGTTCATGCTTAAGTGACAGGAAGAAGAATAAACACATCTTAGGAATACAGTTAACAGAGGACATTGTGACTGTGAAGGCAAAACAGCAATAGCTGGCCTCGGCTTTGTTATTCTCTTCCCCCGTCTTTCCCAACATGGCAACAGTTGCATTTCAGCATGTTTGTCTGTCAGTGCGTTGACGGGGACAAAACGCTCAGTGTCTCAGGGGTCACCTCAAAGTCAGGGCTAAAACGAGTTAGGGCCTGTATTTCCTGAAAGTTGTCGTCCTCACTGGCAGCGAGTGATAGACGTGGTCGGATTACATATGGAATGTTTGTCCACTTGTAATCTGCTGCCTAAGGCCAGAAAAACAAAGCAGACCTCCCTTACAGATCTGCAGGTTTTAACTCATGTCTCCTGCTAGTTTAGTAGTTTGCATTTCCAAACGTCTAAAGACTTTTCAAGACATTTCCTAAAACAGGATTTGTCTGTGACGGCAACAGCACATAAAACAGCCTTAGTTTGACTTCAAATGAGTCAACAGCAGGGAGTAATGTTTTTCTTCCTCCACACCATATAGAAGATAAAGTTTAAAGACATTGACTGACCTCGGACCTGAAGCCTGTAAACCGATGATAAGCATAATCTTTTGAATAAAGTTTTCCATCTCAAGAGCCTGACATATTCCAGACCCAAAAACATGCAGAACGGGCATAACTTGTTGTCAATCCATACTTGTTTATCTGTTGTGGTATCAGCCTTCTGTAAAACTAAACATGATCAACACTGCGTGATTAAGGTTATCTGAGGACCGCGGGTTTAATAGTTAACTGTTTGTGGTTCACTAACTCAGTAGGTGTTATTTTTCCCCTGCAGGGAGCTGACTGCAGAGGACCAGATTGCCCTGCTCAAGTCCAGTGCCATAGAGGTGATCATGCTGCGCTCAAATCAGAGCTTCAACCTAGAGGACATGTCCTGGAGCTGTGGCGGGCCTGACTTTAAATACCAGATCAGTGATGTCACCAAAGGTCGGTCTGAACTCTGCCACGTGTACACTTTTAGACCGCTGTGAAGACAAGCTAGCGTTTTGGACTATGAATTTGCATGCCAGTCCACTCGTTTAGCCTCTCCGACAGCTGAAGAAAAGAGGCGCATGTTACACATTAACACTCCCGCTCAGAGCTCGCAGGAAGCAGCGTGGCGTTGAGGAGGCGACCAGATCATTAGTGGGGGAGAGCAGATAAGATTACTTGTAGTGGCCTGTGCTCACACCCATAGGAAAAAAAAATATGCTAATGCACGTTTTTCTGCTAAACCAGTCTTACATATCCACAGAGGCCCCTATGGGCATGGCTTTCATTTGCCTTTCAAACAAGACCCCTCTGACGGGGATCAACCAAAGAATGTTACTCCTGACCTGCTCACCGCACAAAACAACCACTGTCTGCACCAGGGAGAAGTGTGCGTTCCTTACAAGAATTTGTGCTTTTCTTAAAATATCCCTGAATAGTCCACATGAACAAAATATACTGTTGATTTATGTCTTTTCTTTTGTAAGTCTACACCAAGATTGAAAAAAAAAGGCCATTAAAATCTTTTCTGCAAATTGTTTAACATTAGCACTTCATTCACAAGATATCTTTGCTGTTAACGTTTCTGCTGTGTATCATAAAAATGAGCATTTCCTTTAAAAAAAATTAAAGGAATCATTTTCAATACTAAAACAGTTTTTTATACTCAGCTTTTTCAAAACGAGATTTACAAAACACATTAGTGTTTAACGAAATTAGGGCAAGACTAAAATTTAAATACAAGGACTTACTATTCAATTAGAATTAAATAGGGAATATGCATTTGTATGGTGTCTCATTAACAACTCTACATAAAAAACAACATCTCCCCCTGAGAAACTGAGTAAACACTGACTTGAATTCAGATTTGCTGATTAAAAAGCATTCACAGCCATTAGTTCTTAGTGACAAAAGTCTAGATAACGCACAACACATGTAGGAAGAAGTCCTCTCCAGAGATGACTCTTAACAGGCAGAGTGAAATATTAATGAGTCAGAGGGATGCTAACGTTCCCTGGAGGGCCTTTCTCCTGTGATATATAGTATGAAGCTGATTCTGTTTGCTGCACGGACAGTCATGATGTGTTTGCGTACTTTTTTAGCGGGCCACACTCTGGAGCTGCTGGAGCCCTTGGTGAAGTTCCAGGTGGGTCTGAAGAAGCTAAACCTGCAGGAGGAGGAACATGTGCTGCTGATGGCCATCTGCCTGCTGTCTCCAGGTACTGTAGGTCTGAGTGTTCGCTGAAGGGAACATATAGAGGGGTCAGCAGCATGAATTCTTAATGTGTTATCTTCTTATATCAATTTTTCAACAGAAATAGTAGTGTCATTTCCTTTTTTTAGTCGTGGTTGGAGATTATTTGAGGATTTGTTGTCATCTGTCACTCAACATAAAACACAGGGAGGAGCAGATCTCAGCTACTTTTAAGAGTTTCATGCCTCTTTCTGAATACACATTTGTGTTTATGTTATAGATTGCAGCATATACATTCCATATATTATACATGTTATGTAAGCAAGCAAGCATGTGTAACTAAGTGGAGATTTGCATTCCTTTGTATACATTAGGAAGCTCATTAACAATGCATGGATGTGAGCTCCATGATCTAAAATTAGTTTGACTTGACCCGAACGGTAGAAATGCAACCGCACATGTAGGTCATACATTTTGTTGTGGATTAACAAGTAAACAAATGTTTCACACTGAACAGTGACGGTTTCCAGCTCTCTTTTCAGTGTAACCACCGTAAATATCTGAAGACTCCCCTCTTCTCTCCTTCCATGTAGATCGCCCAGGTGTTCAGGATCACGCGCAGGTCGAAGTCCTCCAAGACCGACTGTCGGAGACCCTGCAGGCCTACATCCAGCTTCACCACCCGGGAGGTCGGCTGCTGTATGCCAAGATGATCCAGAAGCTGGCTGACCTGCGCAGCCTCAACGAGGAGCACTCCAAACAGTACCGCTCGCTCTCCTTCCAGCCGGAGCACAGCATGCAGCTGACCCCACTGGTGTTGGAGGTGTTCGGCAGTGAAGTCTCCTAAAGGCTCGGTGGTAGAGATGCAGCGGGAGACGAGATCCCTGGTGGAATTGAACGAAAGGAGAGAGTTGAGGATGTGCTGGATGGACCAAATTGGAGTTGTGGAGATTGAAGTGAGTGGAAGAGAGAAAGTGATGTGTGCGTGCGTGCGTGTTTGTGTGCGTGTGTCTCGTTTAATTGAGGCTGTCTCGGCATCAAGGTTGTATGGCGAGAAAGCAGATGTTTAGAGACACAGTAAACAAGGAGACTTCATGAAATACAAATTCAACTATACATACAACTTCTCTCTACGTACAGTGTTTTTGTCTGTATTTAAATCAACCAACAGCTGCTTCAGATGCCAGGACATTTTCTATGTGTGCATGTGAAATGCACACACCAACACAACAAACACACTCAATTATTCATTTTGCTATTCAGTTGAGCTACCTCTTGGTTTTACTGGGGTTGTTTTATACTTACATCACCCATGTGAAACTGTAACTTTAACACAGGACAATTTAGATACAGTGGAGCTGCACGGTGGTGCAGTGGTTAGCGCTCTCGCCTCAAAGCAAGAAGGTTCATGGTTGGGACAGGGACAGGGCCTCTGTGTGTGGAGTTTGCATGTTCTCCCTCTGCATGTGTGGATTCCGACCGGGTACTCCGGCTTCCTCCCACAGTCCAAAGACATGCTTGTTAGGTTGATTGGTGACTCTTAACATTGCCCTTAAGTGTGCATGTGAGCGTGCCTGGTTGTTTTAGTCTGTATGTTGGCCCTGTGATTGACTGGCGACCAGTCCAGGGTGTACCCCCACTTCTCGCCCAGTGACAGATGGGAATCGACTCCGGCCCCCTTGCGACCCCAAACAGGATAAACGGTATAAATAATGGACGGATGGAACTTAGATACAGTACGGACAACTTTTCAGTGTACCTGTGCAGAAGCACCGTCTGCACATTACTCTGACTTTTTATGATATTTGTGATTCCTTTGTTTGGTTTGTTTTCATCTGCTTCTCTCCAAAGCAGCATATATAAATATATATATATATATATATATGACTGTGTATACAAATCAAACGCATGCCTTTCACCTTTCACCAAAGGTATGGTCTACTACTTTCTCAATAAGCTTTCAGTACCTAAAAATAACCTTGCTGCTGCTCCATGGCTCGTTTCACCCATGCAGCCATTCGGCATGGGAGCAAGTTATGCTACTGGCCTCGCAGCCAATGAAGGAAAATGTCATAATATAGGATAACTGCAGAGTGCAGAACTTAGTCTGTAATTTAGTGAGGTTTTTTGACAGGACTTGGGGTGTATGGTTTTGAGGTGAGAATTAGCCACTAAATGTGTTAGCTACTTTTTACTCTGCTAACTGTCAATCAAACCAAGCCTGCATTATGGCTTGTTCCTCTCTTATGGAAATTATTTTTTCATTCTTCTCTGGTATTGTTTATTTCCTTGTAAATAGTTAATTACTACCACATGTATCCTAAGCACTGTTATACCACCTTTACTCAAGCCTATGTATTGTTATACAGTATCTATATTATCACAGATTTTTAAAGGGCTAAGTTGCCAAATCTAACTGGAATAGTAAATGAAGGCCAAAGCAAGGGGCCGGTCTTGTTTATATATAGCTGCATACCATACTTGGAATTGGCATAGCTATGGATGTAATTTCAACGAATGCTTTTTTTTTTTTTGGTTGTTTTATTGGTCATTTCACTTTTAAAAACAATTCCATGAATTGTTCCTCCTCAGTACACCGTGAGCTCGATGGGCGGAGAGCTTCGGAAGCTGCTTCAGACCTCCATAGATATCACACCCTTTCGTTTCTGACAGGGACGTGGATCCTCTAGAATGTCAGAGGGCCTGATTGTGTTGATGGTGTGCACCTCACCACCCAGGCCCGTCCTGTTTGATGATGTATGCTGCGCAGCCCTCTAGTGGCTGCATTGTGTAAATACCAGGTATATATATATATATATCTATATATATATATATCAATATGTAATATGGCTGTCGCTGTACATAGGGCTACATAGATATTTCTCAAGACACATTTTTCTGAAATATATATGCAAATTCAATATAGACCCTTTTTTGGTTTTGAGTCATTATCACTACGTTCTGATACACTATGCTCTTTGTTTGACTTTGATCACATTACTTCTGGTAAGAATGAGTGAGGACTGGCCTGAACAGGGATCACTTGTGTATTTTACTCAGTCAGATTATTTGTTTAGTGGTTGGGTTGATGTATTTGCCCTAATTTTTCATGTTCACTCTGAAAAAGAGGACAAGCTAAACTTACCATGCTGCTCTGCTCTCTAATATAAGCCATACAGATCACCAAGCTAGTAACACACCTACCAGTAATGCATTACAGAATATCCAGAGCCATGGGTATTCTCATTCTAAAATGTCATATGCTATTTAACCGTGGCTTCTCAGAGATAAGCTTGTACATGATTGGACCTCATGCCTTTTACTGCCACCATCTTAGGCTTCTGCTCAGACAGCATCTAATGGCTTCCAAACCAAACTGCCAAGATAATAAAAAAAGCTTGTGTTTAGAGGTCAGTGATGCATGTGGGATTATGGTTTCAATATTTGACATGACTTGTCTTTTATATCAAGACATTAACTGAATTAAGCGTTAAGTCAACTTCCTGATGACTTCATGTGATGTAACCAGAGCCAACTTGGTTACAGTGAAATCATTCAGAAAGATGATTCAATTGGTTTTTGTCTTCTATTTGCTGTGAAAGAAGACACAAAACGGTTTCCTGTGATCGACCATTACGGCTCTTATGTTGTAGACTTAAAGCCTCCAACATCTCAGTAGGCCGGGTTAGTGTGGCATCTTGGAGAGAGATGGTCGGAGAGAGCATGTGTTAGTTGATGAGCTGATTTGTAAAGAGTTGGTAAAGTTGATGCTTTAATATGTTCGGGCGGTTAGGGTTTATTTTAAACCTCTATGAAATATTTAGTCAAATCGTTGTCACTGTGGCTTTATTCCAACACTTCTTCTGTCACTGTGACTGTGTGCATGCTTTCGGTCGGGATATACACGACGTATATAATCTGCATAGCACAGATAGCAAAGTACTTTTTGGAGTTTTTAAACATTTATGATGACAAGTTGTCCTATGAAAATCATGGGAATTATCTAGTGTATATTTGTAATACCAAGTGTCCCACAAATGCCCCTTCTGTTATTGGACTTCAAGAAGTTGAGGCTCAAGTGTCTTTAGGCAGTACCACTCATGTGTGTAGTATGTCAGTATGATGAGGGGTATGATGTGCTTGGTTACTGAACACTGACTTTTGAAGTTTTGAAAAGTCTCCATGACGATTTTTCTCTGAATACATACTTCAGTATGTAGAAATGGGAATCTTATTTTTTTTTTTGTTCATGAGAGAGATTTGGTGTTGATGTGTGTATGTAAAATACAGTGTGGGGAAGTTTGGTGAACTTGTAAGTGCCACGGGGAGAGTTCCCTCTACACGAGAACAGGGTAAAAGAGGAGTTGCTCTGGGGAATTTTAAAACTGAACAGGAAAAGTCTTGAGGATGCATCATGTGGCCACTGATCAGTTTTTTCTCGTAAAAGGGGAACCCCCTTGTTTCCCTTTTATGACTAAATATGAGAATAAGTGTATTTGTTGTTGCCCTTATTTCCCACCTGCAACTGTACATAACTTGCAAGTTACATGTTACAGTTCAATCTGAATATGGGGCATCCCTCGAGATTCCTGTTTGGTTTCACCACAGTGGGCTGCTCAGAATCCGTAAGTTTTGAACTCTGCATTGTGGTTGGTAAAATACTGGAACTTGAAAAACCATGCATCAAAGGAGATCTACCACATGTAACATGGATCCATCGTTGGAGAGATTTCCTTATCATTTGAAACACAACACACGATAACAATGCCTGCAATATGAAACTTATGGTACACTATCACCAGCAAGCTTTACAGGATATCATTTTAGACATTTTTGAAGATTTTTCTATAACTGTTGCCAATACAAATCCTGTCTGTACAAACATGTAAGATATTCTCATCCATAGAAAACAGTAGGCCATCTCCCACGCAAAGGCTTTCAAGTCTGTATTTTATGATTTTGTTTTCTTTTTGTTCTTCCCATTAGGACAGGGATTGTAATGGAATCAACTTAATGTAGTTCTTATAAAAGGAGTGTCCACAATGGATGTACACCATAATCTACCTAAAAAACCTACCTCTTTTAGCTCAGATTTTTGCTTTAGCATTAAGCATTTGCCTCTGTTTTTACTTTTGTAATATTTGTATTCATGTTGGTATTTATTGCTGTCTAATGAGTCATACTTGTATGATTACCTCAGAGATATCTCACAGATTTGGGAGACTCCAGCTAATGAAGTCATTCATAGTTATTTTTATTTTTTTGTACAGTTTATTTTTTTTCTTCTCAGACTTAGCATTGCCTTTTTTTTAACGCACAAAGTACCGGGAGAGTTTTTAATACAGTGCCTGCACTCTGACCAACGGGGGGCTCAGACTGGCGAGGGGCTGCATTAACTCAACACAAAGTACCTCCTTTTCTGCATCCGTTGTTCTGTTTACGGGACGTTTTTCGATACTTTTGAGCAACATATGCATCAAATCTTGTTGCTATTTAGCTGAACCTTATCTTTAAAGTCCCTCAGAGCAAACCGAAGAGGAGGATTCTGTGGAGTGAATGCAGCTTTAAAGAAGGAACAGCCTGAATGACTTTGCGGCAGTAGGAGAAAGGAGAGTTGTGTTTGGGCTCCGCTTGGTACTGACAGCATGGTATTTGCTTTGTAGTACGCCATCCTTACCTTTTTTCCTTGCTACTTTTCCAAGTCCTTCCTCCTCATTACCCGTCCTTTGTCTTCACCTCTCCTTCTGTCCTAAAGTCTGCTCTTGCACCTTCATTATTCCCTGCCGATGTTTGGTCTAATATAGGAGAAGTGAAATCCTCAGTATCCATGCAATGCTGCTTTTTTATCTTGAGCGCCACCAAGTCGTGTGTAATCGATACAACGTAATAATGCAGGCATCGTCCAAAATGTCAGCCCCAGGCGGTGCGACAAGCCTCATTGTAAAGCTTGTGTCTTTTAAACGAACACGACTTAGTGGCGCTTATTGGGGGAATAAACTTTCCCTTCAAATCCTAGTATCATATTAACAGAGCAACTACTCACTTTGGTGAATTGAAACCAAGTTTTTTTTTTTTTTTATTCATGTCAAACTGCTTCAGGTAAACACTGAATGAAATAAGAGAGGTTTTTATTGATCAGTGAATACTGAGGAACAATGTGGACATGGTCACATCTACCCTGAGCTGTGTGCCATAGTTCGACCCTTTTCGATGCAGGGGGAGGGTGTTGATGAAGCTGGCTTCACATGCTGACGAGTGTGAGATTAGTCTCCAACTTTGGGACTCTGTCAGCTGTATGTTTTGACCGTGTTTGAGGATTAAATTCTGAATTAGGTGTTGAATTCTTACCCTGCATTGTTTACCCAAATTTAATCAATTAAAAATGCCTGAACCAACAAAAAGCACTTAATGTAATGTTTGTAACACGTGCATACTTATGAATCTTCTAGCCATACACTGCCTGTGTTGGTCAGCATGATATGGCTTCAATTATCAATAAAAAGTTCAAGTCACTTAAATTCTAGTGTAATTGCAATTTATCCTTTGTCTCATTTTTTTTCAAAGATCTTCTTTTTTCTATTATAAATTGGTGTTTATGTTATGTTATTTTTGTCAAATATTTTGCAAATCAAAAATAAACAATTGTACAGAGCGGCGGGATTCTGTGTGAGTTATTCTATCTGGTTCACATTTTTTATACTTTACATCTGCTTTATGGTCGTCTGTTGGAGTAGTGGTCTTTTCTGATCACATGCTACTTATGAGCAATCTAAGGCTATTCAAGGCTGCTGTACATTCTAATAAGAAAATCATGAGCCCAGTTTACATAAATACATTTTCAATTACAACCTGAATACTAATGTGAGGGATTTCCCATCTTAACGCACACATTGAGGCGTATTGGAGAGGTGTTAACATTAAACAATCAAAGCTGTCTGAGCATCCTGTCAGAGAGAGCAGCATAAATACATATTTCCCCAGAATGTGTTGATTATTCCTTTTATAACGTTGAGAGAGGGAGGGAGTGAGAGATCGTATGGACGAGCGACACTGACTGAGCGTGCCATTGTGCAAGGAACAGGAAGTACAAGAAACAAAAAACTTCATGCACAGTGGCACGCTCAGTGTTGCTCGTCCATTGGAGCTCTCCCTCTCTCTCAGAAATCTTTTTAAACATTGAACAGGAATGAAAATGTTATTGTTTTAAGCAATAATCAGCTAAACTCCACATGTTATGGAAACATGTACATCAGACACCTTGGATTACTGAAATTTAAAAAAAACCTCTCCGAACCGGCTCACATTTCAAGTGCATCCGTGTCAGCTCAGAATGTCATAGTTGTGACATCCTGATATTGTAATATGTATATATATTCTATATGATTGATTGTATTTATTTACGTATCATGCACGCAGAAGCTCAACCCTCATGGGTTTATAAGACACCAGAAATGTAATTGCAGGGGTTTACCATTTTTGAACTTTACAAAGTTGCTCGCTTCTCTCACAGAACTCTCCCAGGCTTTGCAGATAAAATCTGCAACAAAAAAGTTTCCTTTTCTAAAACACAACCCAAGTTTTTTGTAATGGTCTTACCAGAAGAAATCAACATTAATGGAAGATATTTTTCTCAGAAGAACATCCCTTATTTCGTCATAGATGGGAGTCTTTCTCAATTTCACCTAACTCACACAACAAACTCTGTTTTCCTCAGGAGT
Organism: Labrus mixtus; assembly: GCF_963584025.1. Classification (NCBI taxonomy): domain Eukaryota; kingdom Metazoa; phylum Chordata; class Actinopteri; order Labriformes; family Labridae; genus Labrus; species Labrus mixtus. Next base: position 2,762,640 of record NC_083618.1, on the reverse strand, counting down.
GGCTTTAAACCTGCTGGTCTAAAGCTAACCTTCCTGAATGTATTGTGCACAGAGGGATCTTTGTCTTTTGGTGAAATTATACTTAACATAGGCCTCTACACTGTAACGATCCTATGGGACAATAAGTTTGGTAGTTTTGGTTTACACCATATACCAACAGACCATTTCTCTCTGTACATAAGTAAAATGTTCCGCTTAATCTCCTGAATATCACAAGGAACTTATTTAGACCAAAAATCCAGATTTCAACTCATTAGCCCAGGGATGACAATGAAAAGTATCCCAAATAAAGATCTTTTTAAAGAGTCTCTGATCAGACAATTTAACAAGCTTATTCTAAAGCTGAAGCTTTTCACATTTATGCCTGATGTTTGGAGGCTCCCATCCCATATCTCCACTCAAAGACAGGACTGGTGTAGATTTATGGACTCCGAAGAAGGAATTAGAACTTGGATGTTCCTGGAGCTCCCAAACATCAGAAGCATAATCAGACACTGGGCACACACATCAATGACAAAGTTGTGTACAAGTTTGGAACTTTGTTCAATACAAATCCCAGAGCTCTACCAGCTGACTGAAGCAAAACACTCACAGCATCTTTAAATGTCATGTGTTCGTCCAATGTCAAACCAACATATTTATTTTGATTAGTGTATGATAACACTAGCATTGTCTTGATTCACTACTAGTCTCCATTCAGAGCACGATTCTTTAACAATATTCAGCATAATCTCTAGATCTTCATGTTCAGCCAGTAGAACTTCATCATCCGCATATAATATTCCAACAATCGTAGACATTAACTCCAAAGTTAGAAGCTTTAACTTGAAGATCCAAATCATTGATATAAATGGAAAACAATGAGAGAGAGAAAACTCTTGCTTCACACCAAATTGTTGGTGAAACCAACCAGTTTTGTATTCATTAACCTGAGCGCAGGCAGCAACAGGTGCTTGATAAAGAGACTTAACAGCAGAATAAAAGTTGCCATTCACACCAGCACTTAATAACCTATATTGCAGAAGTTCCCTATTTATCCAGTCAAACGCCTTCTTGAAATGAATGAAACAAACAAATGTTGATCTCTTTTCCTTCATTCTAGCATGTATGATTGAGGTGACTGCATATACATGGTCAATACATGCTCTAGCTTTTCTGTATCCATTGTGCTCATCCACACGCAAACCCATTCTCTGAAGGTGGTCAAATAGTCTTCAATTTAAAAGCGTAGAATATGATTTATACATACATCTAGACTTATACCACTTTAATATAGTGGAATCCTAGGATCATTTTTTTGAAAGTTTGTGAGTACGTTTAGTGATAGTGTTGTGCCACTGTGTGGGACAAATGCCATTATGAAAAGAGGACTGAAATAATTAGGGCCCGAGCACCAACCTCGGAGCGAGGACCCTATTGAAACTGAAGGAGTTATTTTTCTCCCTCACCACAGTAAATTGTTTATTTGGGGGCTTTAACGTGCACAAAAACTCACCAAACTTCACCCAAAATTCAGCCTCGTGTGAAATTTATGTATGAAAGTGGTTAGGTGCATGGGCATCGCCGAATGGTTGCACAGCGCCCCCAAACGTAACTCAGGGTACTGCGGTTAACCTACATGCACGAAAATTGGTGAGTCATATGTAGCTCAATGACACGAGAAAAAAAATTACATTATAACCATACTCTTAAGTCACTCATATGCGGCATATGCTGCGGCACGAGGAGACCGCCTGGCATATGTCACGGCATGTGCTACTCATGTGCCACTCATGCGGTATATGCTGCGGCCCAGACCGGCATATGCCACTCATAGGCGGCATGTGCCACTCATGTGCCACGGCATGTGCCACTCATATGCGGCATATGCTGCAGCACATAAGGTGAACAGACTGGCACATGCCACTCATGTGCAGCGGCTTTTGAGGGAGCACAGAGGGAAGGGGATGGGTTTTGACGGAACCCTGAGTGAATGCTACTTTCAAAATTGTGCTAGTTTTCAAATATTACCAACCCTGCCCTTAATTTCCACACTTTAATTATTTCCACAATAAATACCTGCAGGTGATAAAGGTGTGCTTAGTAACAAGAAGGCAAAATGTGTAAAGCCACCGCTGTCTCTGCGCTCTGTGCATCTTGCAGCTCAGTCATCCTTATCAAAATTCAAAATCGTACTTGTTAAATGCATGATATTGCACGCATGTTTAAATAAAACTGCAGGTCTTAATGATTATGATGACAGAGAGTTGCTTCTTTTAACAGCTGCAGCAGGCTTTATCGTTGGGATCTTATGGTCTGACCTCTTTTTTAAAACCTGCATGTAAAGAATTTTGATTATGTTATAACTTTTTAAGTTACACATCATGGAGGTTTAAATTATAATTTAAAAACTCTGCTGGAGTTCAAAAGTTCTTACCTTAGGAGACCCCCTGCCCCCCATCCTGTCTGACAGGAGTAGTGTCCAGCCGTGCAATGAATGTGTGAACAGGCAGGTCAGGAGAAAATTTGTAGCACTCCTCCTGATATGATCTACATATTTTCAGGAGTGCATATGTAAAAACGCCTAAAGAAGCCACTGCAGCAGCACGCTTTGTAGCTGTGCATCATGACAGTGCTGGCCTGAACTGCTCTGCATTTCTGTGATTCTCTTCTAATGAAAAACGTTCATTCAAAAACCTATTACTATTATTTTCAACAGCTAACATTTCAGAGCCTATTACCTCTTTTAGTCCAATCGTTTCTTTCAAGAAAGCATCCATCAAATGAATTATTGCACCCAGAGAACAGATCTGCAAAATCTTTTCCCTATTTATCTTTATACATATTTATACAATTCCTAAAACAAAAATACATTCCCCGTTCTCTAGTTTTATTTGCATGGGAATTCCACTAGACTTTCTAGGACCTACTCTATTAATTCCATGCCAAAACTGTTGGGGATTGTGAGTTTGTAATTGATAAATGTGCAATAAAAGACCTCAATTAAAGTTGCGTTACACAGTGTGTAACCTCCTGTCAAATTTGTCAAAAAACAATATGTCTGGGCCGAGCTATGAATGAACTTTTTCTAAAAGTCTGACTGCATTTTTATGAAATGTGAAAACTGTGTTTATCCTCCGCTAGTGAAAGTAAAAATAAGTGTACGCTACATTTTACTGTTATATGCACTAAAACAAAATATGAGTAAAACAGTTCAAGTTTAACAAAAATAAGATGACGTTATAAGTACAACTAAGATGCAACAAATAAATGAAGGTGCAGTGCAGGCTATGTTGTAAATAACTAAATCTGAATATATTACACAGAAAGGTGCATGGCAGTGTACTTTGGTTAATTACTGTAAAAAAAAAAGGAAAAGAAGAGAAGGTACAGTATATGACATAATTATGCCAGTGCTCAATTCACCTCCAATGTTATTCTTAGTTTGATTGTACATTTTATAACACCAAAACATACTGAGATTTTATATTCTTTTATTTCTGTCCGTGTTTTTTTATTTGTTCCGTAAATGTAAGCTGTAAGTTTTCCCATGCGGTTTCTGATCAAGTTCAAATATTTTCATGCTATCTTTTGGTCACCAGAGGGCACTGTCACTCTTTACATGAACCTGTGCTCACTCATTTGACCTAATGACCTCTCTGGTATAACTCTGAGGTCAGCCAGAGACAGTTCAAATTATTACGGTTGTACTGGATGTCCTCACCACTGAGCTGTGGTGTATGTAGGGAAACAAAACAGTTCTGGTGAGGACACACACACAGAGACACACACAGCAGACTTGTACTTAGATATATCTGACATGTACATGTACAATATGTCCGAAGAGATTTCAGCTCACCTCAGCTCACCTCTCTCTGGCTGCTTATGTACAGAACAAGATTACACGAGTGTTGATGTGCAGGAGGAACAAATACAAGGTTATCAGAGAAATCCAGTCATTGTTCGACAGTTAATTGTCAGCTCTGGTACGAAGCAGAGGCACTTCTTTTGACTGCTGATAAGGATTCACTCGCGTGGTCTGCCGAGCCGTTGCGACTGTGCGTTAGGTCAGATGAAGGAAAGAGGGGCTCTGGCTGAAGCAACATCCTTTAGGTGAGGACTCTCCCGACTGCATTATCTCACAACAGAGCAACCAGACCCTGAGCAGCCTTTACTTTTTGCAGAGTGGGCATATTACTGGCTGCACGTTTCCACCAAGATAAAAAAAAGTGTTGCTTATAACAGTCTTGGGCCTTATCATTTAGGTGCGTCAAGGAGGTCAATATGTTTTATATGAAAAAGACCAAAATGCCTTCAAGTTGTTCTGAACCTTCAATCAATAGCACTGATTTGCCCTTTTTATTAATCCTAAAAAATAAGTATACTATATTTATCACACATTTTAAACTAGTCCTTATTCACATCTCACAGTTGTGAGTTGTGCTGTACAGTCACTTAAAAGAAACACAAAAACATAGGGTATAAGAGCCCATTAGAACACTGAAATTAACTACACGTGCACGTCTATAAAACATAAAAAATACAGTTATTCATTATAACATATACGTATGCAATGTGTCAGATTGTATTCTCTGAATGACGATCTGAAACTAAATTGTATTCAGGTCTGCCCTTCCCCTCAGCTTTCTGCTTGTTATGGCCTTACAGCTACAGTACACAGCTTGGTACTCTCCCTGCATCTCACAAAGACAAGACAAAATCAGTGTAATAGACCAATGACTGCCATATTTAATTAATAGCAAGAGCTCAAGTTTTAGTCCTTGCGCTGAATGTTATCCCCCTCTTTAAGGCCCATCGCAGAGCTGGACAGGAACACAGCCGTAACTCAATAATAAAGCTGAACCATTAGTAAATGTAGAATCACAGTTGTAGTTGTAGAAAAATGTGATTCAACAATATGACATTTTAAACATGACATTGGTATACATTTTTCCCAAAAGTTAAATTGTACATAATGTCTGTTGTGATAAAAATATGAAGTCACCTCTTTGTACTCAGGGACCGGGGTCACACCAGGACAGTTTCTAGGACTGTGTGTGTCCATAGAGGGTATAAATACAAATGGGTGGTGTCTTCATATTATCACAGACTGATAGAGCAGCACATGTGCACACTGATAGACTGCGACCACTTTATAAAATTTAACTAAATGTCTAGGCATGCCCCTGCCATAATAAGGAGTTTTATTTTTTGCCGCCCAGCTTGGGGTATGACTGTTCAGTTGGCACATAGCCGCCTGCAGGGGGATGTCAGTTGTGACTTTCCAGTAATAACAAGGGCGTGTTGTTTTCTGTGTGCATATCTTTTGTACAAGTGTGTGTGAAGCACAGAGAGAGAGTTTTATATTAAACTAAACAGATTATCTCTATGACACAAAGCCAAAAGCAATCATATCTGTTATACCATGAAGATCATTGAATTCAATGAGTTTCTGTGTGAGCCTGCAGGTTGGAAGAGAGAATATCACTTTTTTTCCTCTTTTCGAGTGATTCTGTGCCTGTTTAGCCCGATTGGATGCTTGATGCCCTTCATGCAAGTCATTCAAATATCATTAGGAATGAAGCCACCATGTGGTTTTGGTGCAGAATGTAAGGAACGCATGCATGGCTCGTAGATGTTTCTCTGCTCTCAGGCCCTCCACAGGGCAAAATAACATCTTCTGCTCTCACACAGTTGAAGGGGGAGCCAGACAGAAAATACATACATCCAAAAAAATGTCAATAAACCAGTGTTTTATGAGAGATTCTGAGATCTAACATACAGAGGGCCATAATTCACCTGTTCTCTTTGAGTTGCAGCATTGCATACAGAAAAACACATTTTAAAAATATGAGTCGCCTTTAAAAAAAATCTGGACCAAAGCTGGACATTGTTTCAAGAGGAAAGAAAAACATATTGGCTCTATTAAATGTCGGCTGTTCTTGCGCCCTATTTACTTTCCAGGAATAAAGAAGAGGGCAGATCTGTGTGTGTGTGTGTGTGCGTGTGCGTGTGCGTGTGCGTGTGCGTGTGCGTGTGCGTGTGCGTGTGTGTGTGTGTGTGTGTGTCTAGGAAGTTCGAAAATAATGGCTGCAAGGTCGCATTACCAGCCAGACATTTCCCCTTCTTTTCCCGTGGCCTATATTTAAACTCTCATTGTCACACACACACACACACACACACACACACAGCATACCACTTTTTTCACTTTTTAGACACTTTAGTCATGTGCTTGTGGTTGTTATAATGGTCCTGACTTCATTATGGATGGACTTCAGGTGGAAAGTAGGAGAAAGTGCAGATTTTTGTGTTCTCAATAAACACATGTTTAACTTTGAATTCCTATTTCCTCTCATTGAGGTACTAAAGTTAAATATACATATTTATGTATAAGTGAAAATTACTTTTAAATTGTGCCGTCAACAAACATAACTTCTATATTTTTTTGACTGTTTTGCTTCATCCCTTCAAACAGCGCATCTTTATACTCTATTGTAGGGCTGCAAAAAAGGAATATTTTCAGTTCACATGCCAATCACTATGAAGATTAATTATTGAGTCAATACAAATGAAGACATTGGGAAGACCCCTTTATCTCACACAAAACAGAACAATCTTTACATATAAATAGAAGGAATCTGCAAATGTCTACATTTCTTTTCATGAAAAACACCATTTTGGTATTCTAATAGTTAGCACTAAAATCAGTGTTGACTGTATTGTTGAATGCGTAATGCTGTTTGACAGTTAAAGGCTTTATTTGTGATTTTTTGATCCAGTAGATGTCGCCCTTGAGCACCAGCATGAAACCAAAACAACTCGCGCTGCATTGTTGTGTTAGCATGCTAATGCTAGCGATCTTTATTCTGCTCGTATCTTCACACTGCATGTAGATTTAGCTGAAATGAGCGTGATCTAGAAACACAGTTAAGCAGTGAGTACAGTATGTTATTCTTCTTTTCTCTAGTCCCTCAATTAAACAACTTTTATACATGAGGGGAGGAGTCAGCCGGCTGTCCTGACGATGTAAACAAACTGAAGATAGGACTCTGAAAACTCTGAAAACATCACAGACAGTGGGACTCGGGTGTTACACCCATTGTAGACAGTCATGACTCACAGTTATTTTCAGAGGATATACTTGATTTCTATTATATTTAAGTGTGAAAAACCGTATATAAAGCCTTTAAGTCAGCTAAGACATGAGCTAAACCAAAAGTTTACAAAAATAACGTGTGGAGCCTGACTATCATTAAACCTGCTAAGCATCAGCATGTCTGCATTTGGTTTGTTGCATGTTAGCACTCTGACATTTGCATTAAGACCAAGCATCAAAGTACAGGTTCATAAAACACCTACAATCAGTGCACCAGTTGTTTTAATTATACTGAATTAATAGTTTTGCAGAAAGTGACAGGGGTATATAGTATGGTATTAAGAAATACAGGATACATGTGTATAAATGAATCAATTTGGTGGCACAAAAAAAACGGCAGCATTAACTATATTAGTGACAGAATAAGTGCATACTTGTGCAGATACTGTAGTAAATATTTGTAAATGTAACCAAAGGGAGAAAGGTAGCCAATTGACTTCTATGTGCACATTATGGGTGTGAAGAGTATATATGATGTTAAATGTCATGTGTGTATGTGTGTGTCTTTGTCTTTGTGGTTTCCTGAACAATTCACATCTCAGGCCTGCATGAGATCACACACAGTAGCAAAGCATATATAACATTCCTGTAGGTGTGTGTGGATAAACCAAATTACAAGTCTCACATAAATGTGAGCTACTGGGTTGGCAAACCTCTCTGCCTGTTTTGTTTTTTTCCTGCAGCAAGACGGTGCCCGTACTTTCACGTCAATTAAGGTAAAGTGGTAATGTTTGCATGCTTGTATCTGGGTTGGGATGGTTGCATGCATCTGTGAGGGGGGGCTATATGTATTTCACTACCACCATATAATAACCTGTACTATAACTCAGAAGAAAGTGTAGGCTATGTGTACAGAGAAGGTCTTGATTTGGTGTGTTCACGCCTCTGCAGTGAAACCTTTTCTCAGTAAAAACCACACAGAGTGTTTTTGATCACAGCTGAAGGCAGGGAGACACCTGTCAACCCCTGTGGTCACCCTGACCTATGTATATACACATGCATGCACACAAAGTGATCAGCATGGGTAGAAAAAAATACTGGTGTTAAAAAAAAAGTTATTTAATCAATTATTATTTATCAAAAATATACATTTTTATGGCAGCAATAAAGTAAAATGGCTACTCAAATTAAAAAAAAATTAAAGTGATAATGTACAGCCTTATTCTCACTGCCTCTGTTCAACTCCTGTTAAAATACTCTGATGACACCATCCTGTAATACCTCCTCCAAACATTTGTGTTATGATTACTGAAGACATGGAATATATTAACTAACCTTTGTTGAAATGATTTAGTCATAGCTTTATTTAAGTATGTTTGTATTTGTTTCAATCTTCCATCTCTGTTTTTCTTTGTCTTTAAAGGGGTCATATTATGCTTTTTCTGGTTTTATATGCTCTTTAGTGTGTTTTCCATGTATCCTGTGCATGTTTAGACACATCTATGTGCAAAAATTCAAAGTCCGCGGAAACGCGGCTTCTCCTACGTCCTCCTGTTAGCTGTAGCATTAGCTGCATGTAACACTCGGTTCTAGCCCCCCTCGATAAAAATGTGTCAGTGTGAGATCACTGATCTAAGTCCATTGGCTCGTTGTGGCAAGCCCAGCAGCTCATGTTGCACGCCCATTAACTTCTGTAGCACGCCCACGATATGCTGTAGCCTGCGGTATCACAGTAGTGCTAAGATGCTAATGTTTATGCTCCGCTCGGAGCCAAAGTGGCTGCATTCCTAATATGGTAAAGGGGGCGGGACATTTCCGAGAACCGTGCTGAGCGACTGACCAATTACGGCAGAGCCGACAGGCCGACCAATCAGATCAGACTTGGCACACGTGGGGACTCTGACCGTGGGCACTTCAGAGCCTTAGAGAGAGAGTCAGAAGTGAGCCGGTGCATGGAGCGGCAGAACATGAAAACAGACACTTTTTTATAACTTTAGCTTTTGTGAACATACTTTAGTAGGTACATAGATTAAATATATGAACCCAAAAAAGGACATAATATGGGCTCTTTAACGTTTCATGACAAACTAGAACTAATCCATCACTGATTTTTCTTAGCAAAAGGTATTTAAAGGGATGATTGTTAGAACCGATGTTAGCATGAAACAGGATGAGGCCGCACATGTACAGTGTCATATCTATTAACCTTAACACTGAGCATATAACTAACACACAGTGGCGACAAGTGACACAATTACAGTAACTGTGGCAAACGACTCAAGTATTTAGGTTAGAACACAGAAAAGAGGCAGTACAGGTGGTTTGTGTGCATTAGTGTGTGTGTGTGTGTTCTGTGGTGGTGGGGGGAGAAGCATTTCCGTCAACACACAGGTGCACTGTGAATGTAGCCCTAGTAAAGCCTCGCTCTCACACACGTACATGCACACATAATAATTCACACACTGTAACAAATACACTTCAGATGTTGTGATAAGTGTCATCTCCCACCACAGCGACTGAGAGGTTTTTTTTTGGTTTTTTTCAGTAGAGCTCTAAAGACGAGGGAATTTCACAACATGTGAAGCACTCTGGTGTAAAAACTCTCAAAAAAAAAGTTTCATTTCATAAAGGTGTGTGTTGATGTGTCAATACAAAGAGAGGAAAATGAATGATTGTGTTAAATAAATCTGACTGGAACACTTGGGCACCTTGGTTCATGTGTGTTTGCATGATTGTGCATGTATACATGTATGCGGCCGTCCTCTGGCTGTAACTCATGATTCCCCCCTCTCCCTCTCTCTCCCCGCTCACTATGCTGAACAAATATGTAGCTCGTCCTCTGGATAATGGGAGTGGCAAAAATAAAACCGCAAACAGATGCTTTCTTGCATGAAAATACAGACCGCGTCGACATAGAAACATAAAGCAGAGATGTAGATCCAGGCCAGGTCACAGCTGTAATAGGTGGTCAACAGCTCGTGAAAGTGGTGAGGTGAAAATCAATGTTGGTATGTTCCCAGCAAATCAACACACCATCATGACCTTATTCGCGGTCCAGTTTGACATATAAAGATGTAATGCAGAGCCAATTTTGAACATTTCCCCTTCTTTTCCCGTGTTCTATATTTAAACTCTCATTGTCACACACACACACACACACACACACACACACACACACACACACACACACACACACACACACACACACACACACACACACACTCACACACACACTCACACACACAAGCAGTCAAAGGTAACTTGTCCTATGCATTGGTCCTGTTCATTCAGTCTCTTTCAGCCGTTCAATTTCCCAGGGCTTCTTCATTACAGAGAGCCCACTTAATCAGAGGAACGTCCACCACAACAGCAGATAGGCTCTGCAACAGCTGAGCGAAACATCTGCAAGGGCGTGCGGCCCCCTACAAGGACACTCTGGGTTTGATTTAAAATCTGCGTTAAACGATACATTTGTTGATTCCACTTCCAGAGAGGTCCACCCTCTCTGCATACTGTTGCTCTTAGTGTGTTTCTTCCTTCTCTTTTTCATAATTTGTGTCTGTACCTAGCCCTTCTTCTGTGAATCAACTGCACCCTACTCTCCTGCCCCCCCTCTGCATACAGCTGTTCCTTTGCCTCATGTTGCACATTCTTTCATTCTTTAGGGCTGTCAGGGACCCATTACTTTCCTTCCTGCTGTGTGTGTATGTGTGTGTGTGACTGAGAGAGACAGAGGCAGTGTATCAATTTGAGAGGGGTCTAGAGCCTGAAAGACAGAGTACAGCTGCATGGACTAGAGCCCCCCCCCTCACACAAACACACACACACACACACACTCCCCCAGCTGTTTGTCTCTCGCCAATTACTGTGGTCCTAGCTCGTCCTGTCCCCTTCAATCCTGCCCCGGTCCCATAAGCACCTTCCTACTCCGGCTATTTTTAGCCTGGGAGCCGAGGAAAGACGGGGGGCCCCTTCACAGCCTTAATCATGGCCTCCTCTGTGCAACCGCTGCCTTCATATTTTCAGCCTTCAACCTCCCCCTTTCTTTGTCTCCCACTCCTCAAACTTCCCTTTCCCATCCTCCACATTTCTTGGCCAAAGGCTCAGGTAATATACTTGGGAATGTTAAACAAAGGAAAAGTGCAACACAAAAACAGGCACCGACCCGACAAACAACAAAGCAATTAGCCAGTGTTTGGTCTGCTGGAACAACGGTGACCTTTCAGGAAACTCCCCCTTCCTGAGAGAGAAGGGTCGGCTTGTTGCTCAGGGCTGATTAAAGGGCAGAGAAGCACAACAGACAAAAGTTTGGAAGTGTGACAGCGCCTTTGACTGAGAAGGTGTGTTTCTTACAGAGGTCATTGGGACCTACTTGAGCCTGACAAAATCTGTACCTCTAAGCCAGCCTTTCCCAAACTTAAGACTGCCGCGGCCCACTTTGAAAAACAAAATTACTTCGGGGCCCGTTATAAAATAAAAGTTATGACTATAGCTATAACTTTCAGTTAGGGTAAATTATTGTACATTACAACATGATATTATGGCAAGATAGACACAAAATTTTACTAAACAATATGTCCATGAATAGTCATGACAAGCCTTACTAATCACTTAAAGGGTTGACTCATAGTAAAACATCATTATTGTGATATTTATTTTATTTTTATACTTGGTTGAAGGCCCACCTGCAGTACCAACACAGCACACCAGGGGGCCACGGCCCACACTTTGGGAAACACTGCCTTAAAGCATATATGCCATAGGTTTGCGTAGCCCTCTACCTTCGGAAAAGCCTTCTTCTTTAGCCTGACGTGCCCCTCCTCAACAATCTTACTACAAGTCCAAAGGACGGAACTAACTGTACGAGCCCTCCGATTGGACTGCTGGATAGCGTCGTATTTCTTGCATTTACAACATTTCCGACATTGGGACCGTTTTTTCAAAATTCTGCAGAATGCTACAAGCCAGTATAATAAACTGCTGCTCAAAATGTTTCAGCTCAAACAGCAACAGAATACAAATTAGCAGAAGTGTGGCGGAATCAAAAAGTAGCGATATAACAATTAGAGAGATGTTTACATACTTGCATAAAGCTGATTTAGCCAAGGACTAGAGGAAAGAAGAATAACATAGCCTACTCACTGCTTATTCTGATGTCACATAAGTGTCACGGTCATTCCCTGTCAATTACGCAATGTGAAGCGATGAGTTAAAGGCTTTATAAGTGATTTTTTGATCCAGTAGATGTCGCCCTTGAGCACCAGCATGAAACCAAAACAACTTGCGCTGCATTGTTGTGTTAGCATGCTAATGCTAGCGATCTTTATTATGCTCGTATCTTCACACTGCATGTAAATTTACCTGAAATGAGCGTGATCTAGAAACACAGTTAAGCAGTGAGTACAGTATGTTATTCTTCTTTTCTCTAGTCCCTCAATTAAACAACTTTTATTCGTGAGGGGAGGAGTCAGCCGGCCGTCCCAACGATGTAAACAAACTGAAGATAGGACTCTGAAAACTCTGAAAACATCACAGACAGTGGGACTCGGGTGTTACACCCATTGTAGACAGTCATGACTCACAGAGTTATTTTCAGAGGATGTACTTGATTTATATTACATTTAAGTGTGAAAAATCACATATAAAGCCTTTAAGCAAAGTGTGCTAACATTAACCTGCTAACACAACAATGCAGGCCACAGGCCATGGCAGGATGGATGGCTGGATCCAAAAGTCACACATTCTTTCTTGAATGTCAAAATATCCTGTCATTCCAAAATCACCACTGTATTGATCCAACTAGCCTGGATCAGACTACTCTCAGATGTCCATGGTTGCAAAACAACATATAATACCAACACTGGCTGACGTGATAAATAGAATCCAATTTACACCACTCTGCTGCTATAGACCCATGACCATGCATTGTGTATGAAATCTCTGATGATAATATTCCCAATCTAATGCAGTGTTTACTCCTGTTTGAGGGGGGTCATTCACTTGCTGATAAGACATTCACAATGTTTTTCTTTTCTTTTCATTTTCTTGTCATCTGTCTAAACCCCTCTGGGCAGATGAAGGTCCCCCCGACCTTTCCTTCGTCTCCTCCTCACGTTGATCTGTTGCTCCTCATGTTTCCAGATTATGCAGATCCCATTGTATTCCTCAAGGACTCCTAACCTTGTTATCAGTGTTGACGTCTTTTTTTTGTGTCTCTCCTTTTCCTCTTCATGCTCTAAAAGAAACTGTTTATCTATTTGTATCAACTCAACCACACACTTTGGCATCTTCAACTCCCTTTGATAACAGGTGTGGATTTTTTTTTTTTGCAAGGCTTGAAAAAGTCAGTAAGCAATATTTCAAATGAATTTATTTTTTAAAAAACATGCTCTCTTATGAAAAAAAATCTTGGTAGTCATGTATCTGCTAAGTAAATTAGATTCTAAATTGCAGACAAAATATATATTTTTTTAAATGTATGACTTTCTTGAAAATTGTTATAATGAGGCAGAACACCTATTCACTGAAGTTTATTTTTACTGAAGTATAATCACAACCATCCATTTGTTGCTTTCTAGCTTTTTGTATAAATCTGATATTATAACATCACAATCCTCTTCTGTGGAAAGTTTGTTAGAGGAGAAACTGAGTCCAGGGCAAACCAACCTTAGAATCCCTCTCACTTGCCATAAGGACAAAGGGTCATAACCCCCAAACACGAGTTTCCTTTGGTCAGTATGTTTTCCCAAAGGATGAAGTTACATTTGAACCACAGAGCTAATCCATCCCTGCTAGTGCAGCAGGAGAAGGAGCCAGACCACACAGCAGATGAGGTCAGAGGGTTTGTGGACCTTTTTAGATGCATTTCTCTTCCTCAGATGGAGAAGATGGTGGCACACACCCTAAAGTAAACTCAGGTTAATTGAACTTAACAATACAACTTTGTGTTGACGTAGCAGTATGCTGTTTCTTACTGACTTGTTATGTCCGTCTGTGGCATTGTTATGTCTGCTGAAAGGTTTGTGAAGGTCAAATGAAAGTCGTGTTGATTTAATTAGGGCAAGGAAAACATGCTAATGGTATTGACCACCTGATTTTAACCTCTTAGGTTATCTCCATTGAACTACTAAGATGATAGAACCCAAAACAAACCAGCTTGGGCTCATGTTTTAAAAAAGGTCTCAAATGATCAACCTGTTAATGCACATTGGATAGCTAAATAAATTCTACAATTGTACAATTCACTTAGCAGACCCTTTTATCCAAAGCGACGTACATCAGAGAGTAAGTACAACACAAGCAAGGATCTAGAAAAAAGGGAACAATGTCAGTAAGAGCAAACGATCAGCTTTGAGTCTGATTGGACATACAGGTGCTGACAGGAAGTGACCAGAGGCAAAGCACAACATTGATGGCAGTTCTTGAGAGCTCTAATCAGTATAGAAACCATCTTATAAGTCGTCGTTATCAAACAAAAACCATCGTCATTACCATCATCATCATCATCAATAATATGGAGACCATCATCATTAAGTTAGTAGGTATTCATGAAAGAGCTGGGTCTTTAGCTTTTTCTTAAAGGTGCAGAGGGACTCTGCAGATCGAATGGAGTTTGGAAGTTCATTTCACCACCGGGGGGCGACAGAGGAGAAGAGTCTAGTCAGAGACTTAGGACCCTGTTGTGAAGGTTGGATCAGATGCCTTTCATTGGCAGAGCGTAGGTAAACATGCATGGTTTTGTGAAATGCAGAATTTTTCTGTGCAGGACTTATCATACAGTCAACTTGGGTCATTACTTAGTCATGTTTTTTTTAACTGCTGCTAGTTAAGCCTCATGTCCTGTTTTTCTTTTGGGAAAAGGGTCACATGTAGACACATAGGAAAATCAGGAAAGGACTAGTCGTGACAGATTAAGACCCCACTGTCTGAATCATCATTCACAATATTTCCTGTATCCCCCCAGCCCACACACAAACACACACAAAGGGGTCAGCAGTATCTCCAACTCTCTGTCTCAGGGGTTCTTCTAAACCACCACAAATGTCAGGACTCCAGTGTTGAGGATATACAAAATCATAGCACGTTTATGTTATACAAGAAAACTGAATGTGACTTAGCCTTAAGGATAACTATTTCCCAAAAACCGTCTTAAAAGCAAATGTATTTCACAAATTGTGCAAATGCATTATGACTTCCTCGGCTGAAGTTTTTTTCTATGCTTTTTGTTTGACTGCTTCTAACTTTCTCGAAGGTGTTTTTTTTTTTTTTTTAAATCTACCGCCCTGATTTTCATGTAACTTGTGTGAGGGCTGTAGCATGCAGGGAAAAAAAGGACCAAGTACATTTTGGATTGGCAAAAACCTCAATTACTGTTTAATGTGCTTTATCCTTACCCCATGACTTATGATACAACAACGTTCAGTAAAAACAGGCTGAGCCCTTTGAACCATCTGATGTTGATTCACATGAATGAATCTCCAGTTCTTCACAGATCTCATTGGTGACTATTTAGTGAGAAAACACCACACTTTAACTCGTCTTTTCCAACACGTGATTCTGGAGGAAATGTGGATTTTCCAGAATGAATGAACCTTAGAAAATATCTAAACTCATGTCACGCTCAATCATGCTAAAGTAAAAAAAAAAAAAAAAGTATGTTCAAAGGATAAGATCTTAATGACACAAACTTCTATAATTTGCTCAAATACCGTTAAATTATTTGATAAATTACCATCATCCTGCCTGTTTTCTTCCTCGTTAAACTTGCTCTGGCTGAAATGTAATTGCTTGGGTGTAATATGTCACTTTGTGCTAGTAATCTCCCTGAATGCTCAATTTGTGTGTTTACTCAGAAATAGAGGCTTGACTGGGTCACGCAGTTTAAAGGGACAGAAGCGTATTCTCCAGAAATAGAGGGAGAACTACTTTACGCACTCCTTTTGAAGGAACTTACAAATTTAAGTGTCACCTGCAATTTGATGCTGCTTTTAAAAAAGTTTTGACTACAGAAGTGAAATTATGCTGAGCTATTAAAAAGGACGACCGTTAGATAAACCCAAAACAACAGTGCTTTAAGATTTGGATCAACCTCACACAACTTAAATATGTCTTTAATACTTGCAAAGCTCGATGCAGCTTTCTTATTTTGGTCCTCTGTACTTTGTGCATCCTAAATCAGTACTTCCTGCCATTGTCTGACAGACCTAAGGGACCACGCAATCTGTCTTTCTCTCTTTTTCTGTCTCTCTACACACACACAGATACACACAACCTCTGCAACCCCCCCTACCCCTCCAATACACCAACATCCCCAAAACTTTTTCTGGTGCACTGACAAGAAAAGTGAAAGGGATCTGATAGGGCAGAGCAACTGTGTCTTTCTCGAGAAAAAAAAAGAATAAGGGGGAGTGATTAAATGAGAAAGCGAGAGAGCTCACATGAGAGGAAGTAGAAGACAGAAAAAAGTCAGAGTGAACCCGTTGTGTCAACCAGTTGAGTGTGACTCCCTCTGTCAGTGCACAGTCGTGCTCCAGCGCGGTTGCACCACTCCCCTGTCAAAGCAGGATCTATCCTCTCCAGCCAGCCTGCCTGTCTGTCTGCTGCCTCTGTGATTGACTGGAGAGACCTCTCAGTGGATGTCAGCACCCCAACCTGGTAGGAGACATTATATTTGCACATTTATATCTATTAGTGAAAGATGTATTACAGCTGTGCAAGAAGATGTCTTTAAATCTTGGACATTAACAGATGAGTATTTATTATGCATTGCTTTTTGTATTATGTGGACTGGAAAGAGGGGTTTGCAGATGTGTACACAAACAGAGGATTTTTGGGTCCAGTTTGTGGTTTTGGTTCATCTTCACTGTTACTGCCAGCAGATTGTCAGCTTTGGTTGGATTCAACTGTGAGAAGCTTGGGTTTGCTTTGGATTTTGTGAAGCCACTATCAAAGCTAAGGCTTCCAAAATAATGTAGGTGTATGAAGGTTTAGGAGTACCCCTTTTTTTTATGTTTTATTTGTTTGCTTTAGGATGTGGCTTTTCACAGTACGGGGAAGGGGAGAAAATTGGAAACAGACCCACCCACCCCGGAGAGCTAGTCTGTCCATGAACAGTATTAGAGCGCAAAGAATGAGGAGACGGACCAACAGTTCCTCTCTGCAATGCTGAAGCACAGGAGCATTGAGAGAGGGAGATGAGTGTAAATAAAGCTGAACAGAGGTTCGGTTACACAGTGAGAGCAGACGAAGCTGCTGTTAATGCCATATGTCCTCTGTGCTGAGTAACTGTTTATGACTAAACAAGGTTTAAAACTGTTAACTTTCTTGAGTTATTGAATTATGCTTGTGCATTCATAAAGTTTTACACCACAAAATATATTTCTATCGAAATCTGGAAAAGCCCTATACACAACACAACACAACACAACACCACCAGTTAGTAAAAGTTAGAATAAAGAAAGTAAAAAAGTAAGCAGAGTGTGCAGTGTATCAACTTTAGTTTTTCACCCTCCTGCTGTATTGTATTTCTGCACTGTACATAAATCTTGCTTTATAATGAATTAAAACGATGGCCTCAGCCCTTTGCTTGCTTGTCCCCCCGAAACACCGGACCCCTAATTCATTGAAGCACATTCAGAGACTTCTCAATATATATTTTTTTATTCCTTAGTGTTCTCTCTGATAGTAATGGGGTTACAATGATGACATTAGATGTTTAATTGGCCTCATCTTTTTTAATGTCTCTGTAATTTGATTAAAAACAGATGACGACCTTGTCAGCTAGAGTTTAACTCAGTATGAGTACTTAACGGTATACTTCAGATTACCTGATAATCAAATTAATAGTTTGAATGTGTCCCAAAATCCACTTGCACATGAAACTAGTTTTACTGTTATTCTGAAAAAAATAATAATGAACAATAAGCACCTTGCCCCCATAAGTGTCCTATTGTTTTGTTTATGGTTTTATGGTGAGAAGGAGAGCCGGTATAATTGGTTAGCGTGGTTGATTGACGGTAAATTCATAGAAAGTTAATTTGATTATTGATCAATTGTAATGCATTCATTAGCAAGACAGAAACATTTTTCAATCGATATTTAATATCCTGCTTCTCAGATCTAAATAATTTCTCGTGTTCTTCTTCTGCTATGACAGTAAAGCTTAAACCCTTAAATGAAATATCCCGTGCAAATTTTTAAGAAACAGTCCAAGTAGTCAAACTGTATTTATACCAGGATGAATTTGACGTCGTATGGTTCTGACATTGTGATATATCTTTCTATTCTAGGTTTATTTGGTTTGTAAAAGTTCAGAGGTAACACGTTAAGAGGCCACAGTCAGCTGGTAATGGCCCTTGGGGACTCTCTGTCTCACTGAATCACTGAATCAGACATCATCTCTGTGAGCGAGTCATGTCACGAGTCTCTAAATCAAGCAAAGTGAGGGCATGAAGGATTAGTAATTGATGTGTTTATGTTTTTTTGTTTCTCTTGAAAACCTAATGTTTCCAATAACCATGAACTTGGATTTATTGTAAAATCATCAACTGCTTAAAGACTCTTCAATAATTTGCAGTACAGAGAGACAAAAGTAAGGCAATAGAAACACATGACTTCTCATGAAGTCCTCCCTGGTCTGAAGATGGTTCTTCATTAAAGCAAAGGCTGCTAAATGAGGTGAAGAACACTTCATTTCTTACACCTAGACAGGCTGTTGTTTGTGTTTGGATAACAAACTAAACATATGGTCCATTTATTTGAGTACCGCCCCCTTGTGGAGTTCTTTTCTTACTACAACACTTTGCTTTAAAGTGAATGTGAATGCAGCTATCATTTGGAAATTATACTGTATGGAGAAAAAAAAGGTGTCAGAAAATGTTGTCATGGCGTAGCAGTTAAACTTAATGCTTTCAAAACTTGCTGAACAGAGATGGAAATGCCACATTTACCTGGAATTACAAATAATTAAGTAGGTTCATCTCCACATTCCTGTGTACATACATGCCATGAATTAAACTGCAATTAAACTGTTGTTTCTCTCACTGCATGTAATCTATAACAATTGTTTATTCCAATACACAAGAGACATCACAAGATATTTAAAAATAAATATTAAGTTGACAGCATCTTCAGTAAGCTTCAGTCAGCTTGCAGATTTGTACAGGCTGACACTTAAAAAGAAGTGAAAAGCTTTCAGAAGGGGAACAAACTGTTCCTAACTCTATGATTTGACCTTTTCATTTAACACACGCACACACAGGAGTGTGAGGGCGTCGTAAAGCAACTCTTTCCACCATCGTTGTCGGTTTCCAGAGAAACTAGGCAAATTCTTAGTTCTATATATCCCCTCTGTGGGCTGACTTTTCTTTGCTGTTGGGAATGGAAACGGTTTCAGAGGCTACCAACCGCTCGCACAGCCTCCAGCGCTTTCTCGGTTCAAAGTTACCACAGAGCTGCCGGCTAGAGCTAAGGGGTGCCTACCTGAACATTTGTGAACATCTTCAACATACGTAGTAGAGGTGTGTGAGAAGCAACACTTACATTTCAAGAATACAAAAAGACAATAATCAGTCATGATATTTGTTGATTTTTTTGGCCACTTTATGGCAGTAGAACACACCGGCATTAACACAACAAAAGAAAAGTCACAAAGTTGATGTGGCAAATGTATTTTTGTTTTTACCTACTCCTTGGGCATCAGGCTCATAGTTTCTGTATGCTCCATTATGTTAACCAGTAAGCTCTAACTGTGTCTGCTGCTTGGTGTGGGGTAGTTTACAGTGGGTGTATCACAGCGTGGTGCTGCTGGAGTACTACTTTGATTAGAGGTGCACTAACTCTTGAAAATAGAGTAGAAAGCTGGGTTATTATTTTCTGCTATTCATTCATGTAATATTTGATCAATGTTTGATAATAATTCTTGACTTAAATATCATATTTGAAGGATTCCAGGACAGCACCAACACCAACACCTTAAATTCTAAAAGTGGAAATTTTTGAATTTGATTTGCTGTCCTAAAATAATTTTGATACATTTTTTTTGGTAGAGGATTCAGCACTCATATAAGTTACTGAGGCAGCTATTCTATGCCTGTCAACCATTAAACAAATATCATCTCTTTCCAAAGGTTCCTCCTTTTTTGTTTTCCTTGTATAAGAAAGAGTTCTAAGGATAGTTTTTTTTTGGTACGTAAAACACATTTCATAGCCTTTTAAGACAGACACATTTGTGATTAAAGATACTATTGGATAATAAATTCAACCAAGAAAATACTGACAGAAAAGTGTATTTGAGAAATTGAAGGAGATGTTGGTGAAAGAAGAAAAAACAAGTCAAGTGTATGAATGGCTGTGTTTCTCATGTATTTATGTACATGCCAGTATATGTTTTTGCATGCATGTGTCTTTATATTTGTGTATCTGACCCTCTGTGTTGTAAAAATCCAATCATGGTTTGCAGACCACCAGAGTCTCCATCCATTACCAGGACATTTGTTTGTAACTATCCAAGAGAAGGATTACACTTTCACTTCATTTAACTACAAAAAGCATGGCTGGACACCATGAGTGTGGTTGTGCGTGGCTTGAGGCATCCCAGTGCCCAAATGACTGATTGTGCATATTAATAATTCATGCCCCTGCTTTTTTCCATCTTGGAATCACGCTTTAACTATTCCTATCTTTTTCCTTACTCTCTCAGTTTCTTTCACTTTTTTGGCAATCCGCCCTGCAACTGCTGCTCCCTCCATCACCGTATTGCCTGACTGCATTCCTCTCATTCCTACTGGCTTCCTGTGACTAGAAGAGGAGTGAGTCCTACTGGCCACAAAACTCACCATTGGAGTCCTACCCATGTATGCCATATGTGTCTTTTCCCCTTCTCCACAACGGTTTTGGCTTTTAGTTTTGAAATCATCTTGGGGATCCTGTATAAAATTGTGTCTCCAAGAGAGTCAATCACAAAATGATGAGTTCTCTACAGCATCTCACCCAAAGTCTCATTGTACTTTAAGGTTTGGATAATGTTACTGAGGGGTCTAACGACTGTACTTATCTCTATGATCCGCTCAATCAAAAGTAGACATGTAGGCTGAAACACACAGAGGGGCAATCTACACCTGGTATGAGTTATGCACTTGGCTGATCCAATCACAAGGGTAGCTCTACCCGGCCAGAGTATACGTCTCCAAATCTGTCCCCAGTAAATACTTGTGACCAGATCTTAATTTGCACATAAACAAGGAGTCTCATTCGGCTTCATTAGACCTTTAAAACATTCAGTAGTTATAATAATAAAGTTTTTCGAATTGAATTGAATTAAACTGTGATACAAGGACAGCTACCCTCACCAACACACGTTGCATCAGCAGCAGAGCGGGTCCTACTCTCTAATGAAACCGCTCCTCGTTGCAATGCATGTGGAGACGTGGATCATGCTTTATAGTAGCCTGTGCATGGACATACGGAACAGATATGTCCATTATTGAGTCAGGTATTGAGCATGACAGGCAGACAAATTGGTGATATATCTGATAGTTCTCTCCATTATTATCTGTATCTTCAGTGTGCTGTGTAATAGACACTCTGAAAAACTGGATCACAGTATGACCTGTGCCATCTCTCCTCTCTCATCAGCATAGAATATAGTCCAATTAAAAAAAAAAAGTTAAATAAATAAATAAGGATTTGTATTTATGTTCTCACACGTATGCTATATAATATATTTATAATACTACATCTTCACTTGTTGGAATGACATGAGATCTTTAAGCATGTGATGAAGCTGCCTCTTACTCTTTTCTGTTTGCCAGCGTGTTCTTTTCCACTCTTTTATTTCTTCAGTGAATTTAGCATATGTTGATATTAGGACAAAAACTGTAATCATAGTTTCGGACTCTAGTGCTTTGTCTGCCACCCGCGCCCCCCAGACAGTGAAAATCTCCTGCTGGAAGGGTCATGTTTGAAAATGCAACTCAGGAAAATTTCAGGGTCAGGCTGTCCTGAAAGTTTCTGTAGCCTACATTTCCAGGAGTGTATATGTGAAAGGGTCTTCTATCTCTAGCATGTGCTGTTCAAAATGGAAGATCTAAATTAAATTAGCTTGTACTTATCTCAAATTGTATCGGCCACAGTCAACCTCGTGACAGGGGGATGGACTGGTAAGTCCTGCCAAATACACAGGAGGATACACAAGATATACTCTTGCTGAAATAAGTGGTGTTGTCGACATAATGTTTCCCTCACACAATTTAACAGAACGACAAATCTCATGTTAGCTCACAATCTTGTACCTGTTGCTTTGTCCCAAATATTGTTTTTGGCAGGGGACAGATTTGGCCACAAGCAGAAAGACAATACTGTGAGAAACAGTGAGACCAACACTATGCATTTACAGGTCTCTTTTGCCTGTTTAGTGTGTGTCTGAATTTGCATTTTTGCATTTATGCATATTAATTTTCTTTTTTTTTTCAAAATAGGTTGAAATGAGCCTCTGGCTTCACAAAGTGGTTATATTGAACTGAAATCAGTTAAGCGCAGGACACACATTAAATACAGAAAAACATAATGCTTTGTAGTTTTTTTAAGGGCTCTAGCACCAATAGTCAAAAATATTAAAGTTTGTGCACAAATAATTAATTCTACTAGGATTTATTTTTTTTGCTTGCTTGTTCCCAAAGCGGTTATTCATACACAGCTGTAAAGTGGGAAACAATTGGAAAGTCTATCTTATAACTTCCTTTTTTAAATGATTATTGATTGCTTTTCATTATTATAATAGGGATTCTATGACATGTTGGCTAACTGTGGCTCTATTTCTGTAAACTCTAATTTCTGAAAACTTTTTTTTTACTTTATGAATAGTTTTAGGATGAATATTCTGACTTCTGGGTCATCCGTCTATCCTGGTTTGGACTTCCACTTAGGCTCATACTTAATGTATTACGTATGGAAATAAATCAACAGATAATCTTGAAGGTTGTCAGGTCCTTCAGGTTTTGTGTTACATACAATCATACATCCTAATTAGGGCTGCAAACCTATCACATTATGGAGAGGTGTAGGCTTCCAAAAATATGCACAAAGTAAGTTGTTGAAGTCCCTACTCCAGCCTGCAGGGGCACTGCTGAGTGTGGACACTGTGACACTGACACACAGTGGATGAGATTATTCACAGGCTAATGTTAGAACGGCATGGTTAAAAGCTGGCCAATCAGTAAACCCCCTAAACTAAACCCCCTAACTAGTAATCCTAAAATTGCTCTTCATGTGCTTATGAATTTATATGAGTTTAGGCTTCTGGTACTCATATTGACACACGCACACACGCACACGCACACACACACACACACACACACACACACACACACACACACACACACACACACACACACACACACACACACACACACACACACAGAGGGCATCCTTACCCAGCGGAGTTCAGTAGATGGAGCCCTCACACCGGCAGCACACACTCGGATGAAAGAGAAACTCACAGCAGGTTCTTATCAGCAGTTTCACTATTCACCGACAGTCAGACTCAGAGAGGAGGAGACGGTGAAGTGGAGAGCTGCTTTCGGTGACGGGGAACAGTCTTTCTTTTACATAATTAATCGAGAATTGTTTTAAAGTGCTGAGTTTAAACTTGCTGTGTGCGTATACAGCCATTGCAGGAGCGCCCGCTGATGGTTTAAAGCGACAGGACCAACCTTTACTACTACTGACACAAATACAACCAGTTTCGACTAAAAAAAGAGTCAAGATAAAAAAAAGTGCAGACAGCCGGACCCAGTTTTTATTCATAATTTCGTTTTTCTGAACGTACTACCATAAACCTGGACACAAGCAGGTTGAAAATGCTTCGGCTTTGAGCTCCAAAATCCAAAGAGGTAAGCAACTTTTAATTAGCGTCCACCTGTGGAGAAGCTAGCAAACTTTTTTTGCTCTGTACATTTTTATTGAAGACCTACTAAATACAACACTCAACTGTTGTCTACTGCTTTCTTGTTAGGAAAAAATATTCGTGTACGTTGTGAAACTAAAAACTGAAACAACTGTATTGTTTCCTGAGCCTATTTTATGATGAAAGATATGAGCTACATTTCAGCTACATTCCATGAACACTGTTTTCTTATTGGTCTGGCTAGCATCCAACCTCAACAGGTGTTCAATCTCAAATGGCAATGATTACCCATAAGAAAAAAAAAATGTTTTGTCCTGTTTATTTAAGAATTATGAAACTTATCCTATTATAATAATTTTCCAAACCAGTCTACATGTCGAGGTCATGACCCAGAGTCAGATGTACAGTCTGAATTAGTAATGACATCATTACCCGCCTTGTTAATGACAATGTGAAACCCAAGACTGCAGTAATTACCCTAATCTGACAGGTAACATGACTTTTTGGAGGTAATAAATAGAAAGGATAATTGTGTAATTATGGTATTAAGGCTTCATTTTGAGTGCTGGTGTGGATTTCCTTCTGAATGTACTTCTGCCAATAACGCCATTGAAAAGTTTCACTACTAGGCAACAAATGTTTGCTTTTTTGATGGACCAAGGAGTGGGACAGGTGTGTCTGAGTGTGTGCTAGATTATGACAGCATGTTGTTAAATTGGTGAGGACTCCTCCAAGGTCTACAGAAAAAGAAAACACACAAACATACAATCACAAAAGGCAGCCATGCATAGACAGTGTGACCGTGCCCTAATGTGTCCAGGTTCCCTATGAGGTCACAGCCTCGGTGCTGTAGCGGATAGGATTCAGTTACATTGGTTACAGGTCTGCCATGCCAAAGGAAGTGACATCACCTATACTCCTACCCCCTTTCTTTTTAACTTTTAAATCTACAGTATCGCTCTTCTATATTTTCCACTCATCATCTCAAATGAGCAGCAGTCATCATTAATGCTTTGAATGGGAAGATGTCTACCTGTTTGTGTGCCTGATTGCCTCTGGAGCATGCTTAACACTGTATCCACACCAGGAATATATATGTGAAGTGTATCATTCTAATATAACCAGCCCTTCATGAAACATAATTGGTTTCATCTTACCCAAAATGTTAAACACAAATGTCCCGTAACTTGCGACAGTTTCTAAGTTTGGCCTTGTTGTTGTAATAAACGCAGAATAGAGCTCATGTGGCTAAAGTTTCAAATGAAACGTATCAAACATCATCTTAGAGAAAAGGCTTAATAATATTTTCACTTACTCTGGAGGTGATAGAATTCAGTTTGTCACTCTGTCTGTCTGTGGGGTTTGTCTACATTCTTTTACGAGACATTTTTATGTCAACACAAGTCTCCTTTCTTCTACACTCATGTCAGCCATCAGTCACACTCCTGCCCAACTAGTTGTAAAGTATTGCTTGTGTCTTACATAATTCTAATGACACAACTGCAATGTGATGAGCTTGCTTTCTAAGTATGAAGCTGAGATTCTCCTTTCAATGAACCAACCCTCTATTTAAAAACAACAAAACATTATATAACCAGGTTGATTTAAAGCCTGATATAAGAATTCAGTTCATCTTGTGATGTGTCCAAATGTGTGCTAGTTGTTTCCGTTAACTTTTTGAGCTTCCAGAGGACATAGCTAATTGGATCGGATTGATTTTCTTTCAAGAGATTCATCTTTTCACTGTTGGGATATTAGTGAGATAGGATAAGAGCTGTAGTCAACATTATTCCTAAATATGAAGCGATCCTATGAGTCATACTTTATTAGTTACATAGGTCTCTAAAAATCCATAAAATAGCAAGTACAATTTTCCAGGACACATGCTGATGGCATTGCATATCTTATTTTGTCCTTATACATTTTTAAAATAGTTGATCTATTACTGCTTATTGATAAAATGGTTGACACATTCACAACCTCTTGACTTCAGCTAAATGAGTAGAGGACATTTAAGTTGATAGTTTGTCTTCTTGAGCAGTTAGAGACTTTCCTGCATTAGTGGATTAATCGCTTATTTCTAGAGATTTGGACCAGTGTTTTGGTAGCTAGCTGAATAAAAACTTATAGAGAAGGTATTTTGTATTAGCTTCTTTATTGAGCCCTCTATTAAACCATCATGAGCCTTTACTCTTAGGTGTCCATTTTGGATCTATCTTTACTTTGCAGGCCCGTTGTGAAAGTGAACATAAACCTTTTCCCAGGACAGATAACCTTTAAAAGTCCCCAGTGTTTTCCCAGTGTGAGCCACAGCAGTGCCCTGACAATAGGGACACTGTTCTGGACCCGGCCAGAGCCCCAGATCACATTTCCTGTTCCTGATTTAAGATCAACTCAGCTGACTACTGATACACTCTGCTGCTCAAAAACAAACAAAAAAAACAACAGGAACATCACTCTTTTTTTTGTATCATGGGAATGTGTGGATTTTGTGAGAAAGAGGGCAATATGTACTGGTATATGATGGGAATCAACAAAGTTTAAACAAAGAAAGTAACTTAATCAAAAGCAGCAGTAAGAACAGTGTAGTACCAGAGGAAAGTAACCTTATTCTTACTCACTACAGGGTGTATTAGAAACAAACCCTTCTGTGTACATAGCTGTCAGTGAGCAATAACAGACAGTTATACACAGTGTGCTACAGCAGACACATGGGATACTTCAAGTTAAGATTTGTTCTCTCAGTCAAATCAACCTTAAGACAGGAGTTTGTTTTTCACATGTACCAAAAACCATATATGGTTGTGTGCGTGTGTGTGTGCATGTTGCGTGCGTGTTAAGGCCACATTACTCTACATAACATCTGGTAATAGCATGGGTGGATGTTTGTAGGTGGAGATGGGATAAACACAGCACTGACGTGATACGGTCTATATGCTCAGATAATCAGTCACTGTACTTTTGAATTACATAAAGGAAGTCACTGGAGTTCCCATCAGGACAAACGGTGGCTCTTGTTGTGATTTGCATAATTGAGGTCAGTGTTAAGGTGATAGTTTGTGTGCGGTGTGTCTGAATGAGGGTGTGTATTAGTACTGTGTAACTCTCTCTTATGAACATCAAGCACCTGCCCGGTTATGAGAGTATCATTGTTAATCCTTTTTGCACTAACACACATTGTGTGTGTCCTCAGGCAAGACAAGAGTTTCGGTCTCATGCCAACCTTATGACTGATCCCTAGGCCAAATTTAGCTCTGTTTTCACCCTCCAAAAAATTGACCTTTTGGATCCCAAAGGGGAAAAATTGAATCTCAACAATTGTCAGTCTGTTTTGCTTGTGAGAAATCAAGCTAGTGAATCACACTAAAGAGCATGCTAGCTTTTGACTGCTCATTTACACACAACTCCTCAGTGAGCAGGCAACCCCTCATCTTTTCTCTGTGCTGCCTCAGGGACACAGCATCAAGAGAAGTCTTATAACTCTCTGACCTTTAATCTTTTGGTTTAAAAGTGTAGAAGGGACAGTAGAAAACAGAGCTGAAGAGAAAGAGAAATCGGACCAGACAATAAGAAAAGTCTCTTTTTTGCTTGCGCTGTTATACTGTGTACAGTCAAGTGTAGGAGTGTATGTTGTAATAAGTTGTTACCTAATGAGCTTTGCTGGGAAATTAAATAATCAGGGTGGTATGCTTTTCAGAGTTTATTGCTATTGAATAAAAGTCGGAACTGAAACACATTTGTAAACATTAGTTTTTAAAGGTGATATATAAATAAAGTTATTAAAATAAAGTTATAAATAAAGTAATTCAATTTTTAGCATGATATTTTAGTATTCGATTTTGTAAAAAGAACCAAATTATCAGTTGATTAATTGATCAGAAGATTTACAAAACATTCATCTCCACTGATGTTGTAATTTAATAATTCATTGCTTCTTCAAGCCAAAATCCAAAATACAGCATGCTTCCATCTCCTGTAATGTCAGGATTTTCTAAATGTACTTTGTGTGTGTGTGTGTGTGTGTGTGTGTGTGTGTGTGTGTGTGTGTGTGTGTGTGTGTGTGTGTGTGTGTGTGTGTGTGTGTGTGTGTGTGTGTGTGTCATTGCAAATGGAATACTTCAGTGTCATTGGCTGGATTGATTGGGTTGTAAGAAAAAGCGAGTAATTTCAAGTGACAACCTTGGATCCACTGGAACATTGTTGACTTTTCCGAAAAAATTTATAGCAAAATATTTTCCATACATAAAATGATCTGTCTAAAAAACAGAACATTGATCTTAGAGAAAAAAGGAAGGCTTTTGAAGCCATGAAAGAAATGCGAATAATTTATAAAATGGCCCAGAAAACATTATTTTGTTACCAATTAAATGTATTTGTCAAATAGGAGAATGGTGTTTAAGTTTTCATACAAGTAATAGTGAAACATACTTAAAATTGTAGCCTCTAAAACATTAGTGTTCCCTTGTCTGCCAACAGGCTACAGATACTGTGATAAGCCAATATCAGCCCCTACTTAAAGCGGCTGTAGTAAACTATCCACATCTATTTGCAGTTGGGCTCATATATGTGAGGCTGGAGTTATTGACAGCCACTTACACACACACCGTTCACATACAGAAACATGTGTGGGCAATTGGCAATACTATTTATACACTCATAAGAACACAGACACCACCCTCAGCAAAACAAGTGTTGCTGTGTTATTAATACGTCAAAAAACAGCATCGTACAAACTCAGTGTCATCAATGTGTGCATGATAGCATACAATAACACAAGTGTTTACTGACAGGTGACACTAAAAATAACCCAGCATGGTAACATACACTGAAACTTGCACAAAGACCGACAGTGTTCCTCTAAAGAAACAAATGGGCACTATTAATACATTGGCACCAACACACGCCATCATCGACACACGGATACTTGTGTACGCACCCTCAACTGTCGCACAAGAAGATCCTACTTATGCAAACACAAAGACCTGCTGTGTACACTCAAAGGAAACAACTGTAAGCTATTAATATCTTGGCGCACATTGGATGGACCCACACAAGCGCACACACATGGATGCACACATTAGGAGATTGATACTCCAGCTGCTCGGAAGCAGAGGGACAGAATGTCCCCAACAGCTGTGGATTCCTCTTAACCTAAGGACGGGGGGGAGGGACGGAGAAAAGGACCAAGAGATAGGTGGCGGGCTGAAGGTGGACGGCGCCATAGTAGAGAAGCTCTTGTATTTTTATATTGTGTATGGGTCTAAAGCTAATACAGAGTTTAGTTTCAACCGTATTTTAAAGGGGTCATATTATGTTTTTTCTGGTTTTATATGCTCTTTAGTGTGTTTTCCAAGTGTCCTGTTCATGTTTAGGCACATCTATGTGCAAAAATTCAAAGTCTGTTAGCTGTAGCATTAGCTGCATGTAACGCTCGGTTCTAGCCCCCCTCGAAAAAAATGTGTCAGTGTGACGTCTTGTCAGTGTGATATCACTGATCTAAGCCCATTGGCTCGTTGTGGCAAGCCCTGCAGCTCATGATGCAGGCCCGTTAACTTCTGTAGCACACCCATGATATGCTGTAGCCTGCGGTATCACAGTAGTGCTAAGGTGCTAATGTTTTTGCTCCCCGGCCCTCTGAGCCAGAGTGGCTGAGCGACTGACCAATTACGGCAGAGCTGACAGGCCGACCAATCAGATCAGACTTGGAACACGTGGGGACTCTGAACGTGGGCACTTCAGAGCCTTAGAGAGAGAGTCAGAAGAGAGCCGGTGCATGGAGCGGCAGAACATGAAAACAGACACTTTTTTATAACTTTAGCTATTGTGAACATACTTTAGTAGGTACATAGATTAAATATATGAAGTTGATTAAGCCCGCCAAAGTTCTATCCATCTAAGAATAAAGACTGAAATCCATTGTAATAGTGGGATTCATGTTTCACCCAAAACACACCTACTTATAATCAAGCCACTTAATCCAACCTCTTAGGGCCCTGCACCTCACTTAGCACCCAGATTGCGTTCTGAGTTAACATGAAAAATGTAGTCATACATTGCTCAAATCCAGTTGCCCCTCACATTTAAGACAACATGCTTTAGACTGTCAAAGTCCTTTCAATTTAGACTGTCATAACCATTAAGAAAACCCTTACAGGTTTGGAGGAAACAAAGTAATTGAATCAGGATTGAAATTCAAAAGTCATATTTATGAAAAAATTATGACAACCTGAGTACAAGGTAAAATGGTAAGGTAAGGTACACACCTTACTGGAAACGTATCTCCACAGTATATTATTCTTTGAGCTCCTGCTGTTACTTCTTCATTGCTCATCTTACGAGGCATAGACCTCAGGCTGGCTTCCAGTGTTTATGTATCTAAATAGTAACTAGCACTTAACCCTAATGTGCGACTTCCAGAATTAACTTCAACCAATACCACTGTGGAGTTCACTTTGACCCAACAATAAACAAAGTACTTTTTAGGGCCACAATGTGAATATAAATACTGCTGAAAGACGTCTTCCTCTCAAGCTGCAACAATGAGTCAATGGAGGCCTTCAACCAAAATAGCAGCTTCTTCTTGCCTAAATGAACTAAGAGGATGTTATGGTTCAGACTAACTTTAGAAACAGGAAGTCACTGTTTCTGTGTGTGTGTGTGTGTGTGTGTGTGTGTGTGTGTGTGTGTGTGTGTGTGAGTGTGGGGGGGGGGGTGTGGGTGTGGGTGGGTGGGTGTGTGTGTGTGTGTGTGTGTGTGTGTGTGTGTCACCAGTAAAGCCTACACATGTGTGCTTGTGTGTGTCAGTGCTCGAGTGCGTTGCTACACAGAAAGAGGATGATGGTTGTGAAACAAATATGCTATTACAGAAACCAGAAGTTTGTCTCCTGTCTATTTTTAGCAACACAGTGCTCAAATGAGAGGCAGAACAGCTCACAAACAGATCTTATCTAGATGCAGTTCTCCTTATTCTTAAGACAGTACAGATGTGTATCTGATAAATAGCATTTGTTTTCAGCTTTTAAATTATGTATCTAGTTTTTTAGAGCCCAGTTGATTGATAGCAGAACCTGGAAAGCAATGTTGGCTACAAACATCTGTTCCATTGCATTACTTTTTGTTTTTTTGTGACGTGGACAGAAGTTGTTAGGGTAAATATATTGTTGGTAAGATCATAGGGAGTGTTAGCAGCTTTTTAAAAAACCTTTCAGAGTTAAGGATGAAGGAAGTTTAACTATTGACTTGACTCTTTGAATTCATCAGGCATGAATCACTGCCTGTGTCATGTCATGTGATGATTCCACTTAAGAGTGGCCTTCCCTTGAAAATTGCAAAACAATGTCCTGCTAGAAAATGTAATGAGTACAAGTTGACCATGTGTTTCTTGAAGTACATTTAATGTGACATGGTTTAAAGTGAGTAGAAGTCCAAATACCTATGGTGGCTTCAGCCTGATCTTCACTGTATTTACCATTTAGATGAGAACTAACACTGACTTCATTTCATTTCTTTGTTCACTATGGAGCTTTCTTGTTTGGCATTCATGTTTGAGTGTGTTTATGTGCAACACGACCAACACGCTTGTTTCAGAGACTGTAATTGTGATTGTGATTTATTTGAAAAGACAGAGTCATTCTTCTGAACACAACACAACACAAACTGTCATGTTGCTATGGCTACTTCCTGTTGCACCTTTTACTTTTTTTCAATTAAAAGATCCAATGCTTTAAAAAAAACATAACATAATATTATTGACATTAATTCTTCTACCAGCTGAAAGTGACACAAATCTCTCTAAGAACAAGTGTTACCTGCATGAAATGTCATGACTTCCTTGAGTTACCTGGAAAGGTAGGATTCCAGTGACACCGGAGAACAGTGCAGAGCAAGAAGCGTGTAATTATCCAGCATGATTCTGTTCCTGTCTCTAAGATGATCTGTAAATATAATCATGGATCAGACTTGCATATATTTCTGTTGACCTTGCTGCACCGTTGCACCAGGAGGTTTTGTGGGCCTTGGGTGCAGCCTGCAAATTGAGGTTTGTTATTGGCTTTGTAGCACTGCTGACGGTTAGATCAGTTAAAGTGATCTCTTTTCCTTATCTGAGTGTTGTGTGCCAGTGTGATGGAGATTCTGATTGTTTTCTTGGAACAGGCATCAAAGTTATGTGTGTTTTCAGTATAAAAATACCATCTACTTGATTAAATCTCATATTCTATTTCGGGAACTTGGTTTTAACTTTCAATGTGCCCTATCATAAAGTGGTTTGATAATGTCACCTTCTACTTATAAACTCCTGAATTAATCCTAAATGAAGTAAATCCTTTTTTTTGCAAGGATATTATTTCAGGTGGACTGTGATGTGGATACAGCATTGTCATTGTATAGTTGTCACTGTGTTGCAGTGCATTTCTCAGCAGATAAGGTGATCCAGCAGGGTATGCCAGTAAAGAACTGTCCACTTACAGGAAATCTGTAGAGTCATATTTTGAGTTGAAGTCATGTCGGTCTATGAGTTCAGTAAATTTCCACGGCCTTCCCTCCCTCCTTCTGTCCATTTACCCCAGAGGGTGAAGCTATCTCCTTCCATACTGTATCTCTACGCTTTTGTATCAGTTGTACCGAAACATTCCTCAACATGTTTATTGGTTTCAAATGTCAGACACAATGACACGTGAAAACAGTATCAAATTATCTGTGAGTTTGCATTTGTTTTGTACCGTTGTTATGGTGCCACACAAAACACTAGAAAATCCTGAGGCTGATGTTTTCTTAGTACTAGTTATTATAAGCTTCCTTATCAGAAATGTGGCATATATGCAGATAAATCTATCAAAATGAATATATTGCAAGTGTGCTCTGACATATTAACAGCGGCCTGTGAATTGCATAGATGGATGAAATGCTTTACCCACTCCCCTGCACCTATAAAAGACATCTGTCTTATGTTAGGGCACGGGAGCTTGGTTTAGTTGTCTCACTCGTGCTAAATTTAGCTTTTTATTTCCTTCATTTTTGTAAAGCCTGGAAGGGAGATGACAGATTGATGTACCTGACCCAAATGCCTTGACCACACAGTGTTCAAATCTAGCTCCCCACCCTGTTTCCTCCACACTTTCTTGCCCCTCCAACCCCAGCACACACAAACACCCCCTCTCTTTTGCTTTCCTGAATTCAGAGTTGGACAATAGCCATTTCATGGAGGCAGGAAGACTTGAATTAAATGAAATATTACTGTTTAACATGAAGAGTTCACATCCAAGTAAACATCTGTGCATAAACTTACACTAAACAAACTGAGAGGACTCTAGATCATGTTTACGTAAAGAACACACAGAAACAGATTTTCTTTGACTTTTTCTTTGAATATCAGTTAAAATATTCTGTGTCAGGTAACCATTTCAGTTTTTAGTTGTTTACATATATTAATATAGAGATGGCCATACTGTATGTCGCATCCATTATTATGTGACATTGTGTCTTCAGTGTTTGGGCCCATCAAGCACCTTTTCACCCAAGTTGTATTGTTGGTAATTTCACATCCACGGACTATGGAGAGCTATGTAAGAGATCAAGATACTGAAAATATTATAAAAAATTCAGTTGGAAATTATCAACAGTCATTGTACGTAAACCTATTGTTTAATACATTTTAATATTGACTAATGTCTGCAAGAAGCCTGCGGACACTTCATGTTTAAATATATCATATTCTCTGCTCTTATGCCTAATGTAGCCAGTTTCATTGGTTATATTGAAAACTGTGGATTGCTTCAGCTGGATCAGCACTAGAGCCCGGGCCATTAATCGGCCAGCCGATAATATCGACCAGCTGATAATGTATGAGCATATCCAGGGACTATCGATATCGGCTAATTATTTATATATTATTATTATTATATTAATATATTAATATATATATCCCTCAATCAAATAGCATTTGATTAGAGTTTCATTGTATTAAACAAGCAGTTCTCTTTCACCAGAGTGTGCTATATGGATTACAACAAGCATTATATCTCTTCATAGTGTCAAGCAGTGATGCACGTATGCGCAGTTACTTTTCAGTTGAGTGACCCTCTTGTATATATTTTTCACAAGTAATTACTGCTTTTGAGGGATTAACACAATAAAGTATTGTGTCTGCTGACCGAACATAGATCCAAGAAAGATATCGGCCAATTTATCGGTATCAGATTATTTTTTCTTCGGTATGGGCCCCAAAAATCCCATAATGGTCGAGCCCTAGCACTGACTCATATTACAAAAAGAGCAAAAGATGGAAGCAAATGATGAATGTAGATGAAATTATAGTTTGTGTTGTTGTTTGTGCATTGTAGTTGGAGCTTCACATTATTGGCTTGTAATTCTTACTGACTACTTTAAAGCCCCTAAAGGTTATACTGGACAGCCCTTAAACCGAAATTAGAAAGTAGACTATGATGTAATTTCAACAGATACTCAAGAATGATTCACTGAGTTTCCATAAATGATGGTCACATTGACAAATTGTCAATTTCTTCTTTGTCGGTTCTGCAGTGGAGGTGATCATTAGAAAACCAGGTTTCATCATCCATACATGGGGAGCAGTCCATGGACCTAAGTGTGAGCCAGAGGTTGCTACATCCAGGCTCAGATTCGGCCATGCTGACCCCCCATTCTCCCTTCTTCCTGGGATCCCTCACCTCTCAGCATTTCACCCAGTTGCCCCAGCATCACTTGCAGGTAAAGGCACACACTGGCAAAATCTTTGATATTTATTCTTTTCATGTAGTTTTTTTATTTTTATCGCCTTTGGACAGCTTCATCAAACCATAAGAGGCATTTAAGCTGTCAGTACATACACACACTAAATACAACATTGTCTGAAACACACAGAGTGACAGGCATGGTTTTATTTGGGGGAGCTTAACAGAGTGAAAGGCAGATCGACCTCCTGCCACATTAACCACAAGAACACCTCAGCTGCTTTTTCTGCACTACTTTACACAGGTGTAATGCTCAGCAGAACTTTCTTAGAAGCAGATCAGGTTACAGTAAACGGAAAACCTTCTCAGCTTTAGAGTCTGCTAGGGGCTGATCATAGAAAAGCTGATTTGTACAGCACTTCAATCGTGTAATTGTTTTAGTTAAACTTGCAATCTTATCTGACATGTAAATCTTGAAGCAATATTCTGGTGTGTACAGATGTGTATCTTATTTAAATGTTCAATAGAAGCAGTGTTTGTCTTTTTTAATGCAAATCTCATGACTGGTTAAGGCAGGCTAGCAGGGCTAATATTTATGTGTCTTGATTGTTTTTCTACACAGTATAACATTGAGCAAAGGCAAAGAGAGATGGAGGAGGAAGAGAAAAGAGAAGAGCTACAACAGCTGATACGAAAAAGAAAACCTGGGCCGAGTGAGTATCACATGCAATGTACATCTCCTTACTGTAAGGGGTTTGCGCAAGTTCTCTGCTAAAAAACATTTTGGTGCTGACGTGCTCCTCATCTGAGTCATAGCTCACTGTAGGTTTCATGAAGAAAAAATGGGGGATTTCCAAAACTTCTGTGATGAATCCTCAGATTCCAAGGAAATTTGTTCTCATATCGTACCTAAGTGAAGCAAACATCCTTACAGGAAACATTTTTCTGCTGCTTTTATTTTTTTACCACTTAAAGTAAATCAGTAGATCATATGGGAAAGTGACACAAATCCTGGATTCTACTTAAAATGACTCAGTGTATCACAGTGTTTTTGAAGAAAAGCAATAAAGATTTAATGATTAACCCACTGTGGTTGTAAGTTTTCATTTTGTTTGGCTGTACATGATCACTGTGTGTTTCCTCATTCATTGTTTTTATTTACTGGTAGGTGCTGTATCCAGTCCCATGGTAAGGCAGAAACTCCGGGAACACTTAATAATGAAGAGTCAGTCCACACACGACAGGGTGACTCCCACCCACAGCACTCCTACCCAGGGCTACAGGTGAGTTAGAAAAACAAGCAAATATTGCAAACACTACTCGATATTTCTTCTGAAGTAGAACTCAAGGAGTGAGAGCTGCAGGACCAGAATAGCTTATGCAGAACATACAGTTTTGTAATTTTTGTGTTTAACTGCAAGACCCACAATGCAACCCTTTTTTAATATTTTAATTTTTTTCTTACCAAGGCTCCCAAATCCTGACATATCCCCAAGTCCTCAGGCTTCCCCCTGTGACCAACGTAAAGACCTCGCTCTGCGCAGGACAGGTAAGTAACC
Source organism: Labrus mixtus (assembly GCF_963584025.1). Classification (NCBI taxonomy): domain Eukaryota; kingdom Metazoa; phylum Chordata; class Actinopteri; order Labriformes; family Labridae; genus Labrus; species Labrus mixtus. Next base: position 2,726,415 of record NC_083618.1, on the reverse strand, counting down.
TCTGGCCATTTGTGTGTGTGTGGTGGGGGTTCCCAGTCTGAGGTTTAAGCGGTGAAGGTCACTGGTGATTTTCCATTTCAGATCTGTTCTGTTGTGGTGTGCTCTGTGTAATTTGAGTCACATTCAAAGTCATCTGACTGCATAGCTCAGTGGGATATTTTGTTCAGCATGATACTTTGCAGTGTTTCCCTCACTGTCATTATGTTACACACTCTGGAGCAGAGAAAGGGACAGTGAGGGAGACACTGAATGTACAATGGAGTGTCCTTTCCAATGAGACAAATAAAACTCATTAAGCAGCAGGCCTGCAGGGCCAGAGAGAGACCGAACAGTCATAAAATAACAACAGTGACCGTGAGATTCAGACCAAAGCAGTTGCATAACTTTAGCTCAGGTATGTGTAAAATGAACTGCGTGAGAGACTGGAGCAGGTCTGGGGAGTGGTTTCATCTTCCTGTACATATCCGCGAGTACACTAACAATTCAAAATACCATTATTTATTTACTTGCCCTAGAACCCTTAGGTGCCAGCAGACACACCCTTCACTGCTTTCCTTGTCTAAGCTTAAAAAAAGCTGCTTTTTATCTGCTGTAAGCCAGCCTCTTATTGGTTATTTGTTTGGGCATAATGGAGGCTGACCAATGGAAACATGGCACTCTTATCATGCTGTTGACCAGGGTTGCAGTGTATGTTTTGGCTCAGCTATGCTACAGTTGCTTTATGGAATTTGGATGCTACATTGTAGTGCATTACTGAGTAAGAACATTGTTGTGATGTCGAAGATGTTGGAAATCCGTCCGTTGATTACCGAGCTCTCTGAGCTCTCTTCAAAGATTAATTTTCTTTTTTAAAAGAACTAAGCGATGATTATTTCTGTATACGTTTTTTGTGTTTGCTTCTTCATTCATTAATTTGTGTGTATTTGTGTTTATACAGTCTCTGAGCCCATTCTGAAGTGGAAGATAAAGAAACTCATCAGTTCGAGGCCAAACCCACTTCATCGAAAAATCAGTGCCCCTCCATCCATGAAGCACAGGACAGAAACTCTGGGTATAGCATCTAAAATAAGCTGGGACAATGCGATTTCATGTGCTGTTTCTATCTCTGTTACTTTACGAGACACACTTGAAAGATTTATTTTTCTTAATAGTTTATTCTCAAGACATACTGTGCTGACACAGTTTGCTTTGTGTGTCATTTGGTGCTCTATGAAAGCATCTGTTGTGATACTGTTGATGAGTTGATGGGCATGTCTCAATTTTGTCACCCAGACTCGTCCACCAGCAGTAGCAGCAACCCAGCATCAGGTTGCAGCTCCCCCAATGACAGCCTCCATTCAGACAACGGGGCGCTCCCACTGAATCATGAGGTGAGCCCTTTTTTATATTCATATTACCGTATAGTAATAATAGCTTTATTTATATAGCATCTTTAAAAACAAATGTTTACAAAGTGCTGTGACAGACAAAGCAAATACAGCAAAACAACAATAGAACAGAGATCAACAGAGGGGCCAAATGGGCCAAATTGTAAAAAAATGCAAATAACAGGAATAAGACAGATTCAGCAGGCAGGTATGGAGAGGCAGTTCAGTACAGTGAAGGAAAATTGGTTGTTCCAAAGTCGAGGGGCTAAGCAGACTAGTAGTTAAGCAGACTTTCTTATCCACTCTAAGGATCAATATGTGGGATTTCTACTGAATTAAATCATAAAATGACTTCTATATTGTCAGACATGCTATGTCAGGATAGGAAACATGCTATGTTGACGTGCTGGCTTCCCTGACCACAGTACAGCAGCCAGTATGTCCTCGTTCTAAGTGTTGATTTCAGTCCGTAATGGTCTGTATGAATGGATCAGAGAAGGTAGGCGGTTTTAAGGAACCCCCACATGAACACCCCTCGATTTGTCAGGAAAACGGCAAACCAACAGGTGTTGCAGTGATGGAAGCGGTCAAGCAAACTGCTTCAGATATAACATGGTGAAACTAGGATAGATATTTGATATGCTTTTAAAAAATTGAGAGATGCTTTCAGGACCTTTGCAGAGCTGGATAAACACTGAAGCTTCTGTGTCTGCAACATGGTAACCCTTGTGCGCATTGACTCTAGGAAGGAGGGAGCAGGGGGAGACAGCTCTTTTCAATGTTTTGAATTTGGTCTGCAGTAACAATTTTGAACACTAGGTGTCAGAGTTACATATCGCTCCTTTAAGAATACAATGAGCCATGAGGTTGGAGTTTAGTGTCCTGTCCAAGCACACAAGCATGCAACCTTTGTTCTACCTTCTTCTTCTAATATTTTACCTTTAATCTAATATAATCTAAATGTTTCTGTTATGTGTGTTTTGTTAAATGTTTGCACAATAAAGATTAGAAAGAAAATGAAATGAATATAAATCAATTTTATATGTGCACACTTATCATAAATCACATTGCTATTTACAAACAGGATTATCAGTTTCACAGTCTACACATAAGTCTCTTATTTTGACTTTTTTAATCAAATATGATTTAATAAAAAAAAAAACTTAAGGCTCAGCCCATCAGACTTGGTGTAAAGCACAAAAGAAAGAAGTTAAATTGTTTCTATATTTGGGGGATGATGTAATCCCCCAAATATGTAATATGTAATATGTGATAACCTATAGAAAGTCTATCTGTCTCTCTCAGGCACAGAGGTTGCTTCTGAAGGATGGTAGTTTGGCTCATTTCACTTTGCCTCCTAACTCGTCTGCTATGCCAAACATCACTGCTGGACTTCCTGCACAGGTGAGCAATCTGTTTTATTTTGTGCACATTATATATAACAACCCAAAATTATAATCCTGCATCTACTTTATATAGAGGATAAAGCAAGGTCTTAGATCACATAGATACAAATGTATGCTATAAATGTACAGTATGTACAGTATATCTAAACCTTAATGTCTTAAATAGAGCTAAACACATTTAGAAACCTGTTTTATGATCAGCTTTCACTTCCCTCTTGGTCTCTGTGGTGCTTTCATATCTCATGAATCAGTCATGAGGTAGTTTACTCTCTTGATGACATTATTAAAATGTTTGATGAGTCTCTCAACAACCTATTGAGCCACACCCAATGAACTAAAAAGCCATGGTGCTCATGTGGGTTAAGTTGCTGACAATTTAAGCATTTCTTACCTCTCCTCTTCCCAGGCCGACCTTCGAATAGCGAGGCCGTTTGCAGTACCTGGTCTGCATCAGATCTTCCTGCCTCTGGATGGAACCAATCCAGCCCTGGCTCAGCGCCTCCAGCCGGTGCTCATATTGGAGCCACATACTGGAATAGTGCACTCACAACTTGTCTCCTGTGAGTTATTCAATTCTAAATATGCATTCAGAAAGAAAAAAAAACCTCAATATGCTAATGTACAAGACACATTCATTTGGTCATGCAAGAGACAACACAAAACATGTTTTTTTTATTCTGCAACAACTATTATGCAACTTGATCTTTTGTGCAGCACATAAAAGATGTGAAGCATACGCTTTTATTTAGTCTTTAGTCTTCAGTCTTGATGGGGGAACTGATGGATTTCGTATGCTTGATTTTTTTTTTTCTCTTTTGCAGTTTCACATTGATTAAAACTATCAGTCACAGTAAAAGCCTCTTCCTTTGAGGTACAGTAAGAAATGACTTTAGGTCATCAAACCCAACATACACACAGCATGGTGAAGTAAACCTGTGACTAAACTGAAGACTTGCACTATCATTGCAATGCTTAACCTTAGCATTTTAATTTATGTTAAAAAAAAATCTTTGGATGAACCTTACTGGTACCTCTGATATGAAACACAGCTTGTGGTTTTGTGACAAAAATAAAGTGAGTTATACTGTATTTGTTTAGTTTTGTTTTGGGTAGATACTGTTAGCCAAAGCAATGTACAATTAAGTAAAAGGCCATAGTATTTCATGGTGAAGCCTTTCAGAATGTTTTGACCTGACATTAGTGCCACATGGCTGCAGGATAAAATCCATCTTATTACTTAAGGTTGTTTCTACAGAGGACTGTCTGTCCCAGTTTTTGTGACCTATGGACAACACAAAGCAGCTTAAAGAGAGAAAGACTTCAGCAGTGATGGTTGACATCTGTTGTAAGTTGATGAAGCCTTCAGATCATCTTCAACAAAAGCTGTGGATGCTTTAAAGAGAACACAGAATCTGCTGGTTCTACATCAAGCTTCAAAGTTTGCTTTTAACGAGTTTGATGTCAAAATACATTTTTGTTAGGGGTTTAAAGATTCCCCGATCCATATCCGTTAACCTTAAAGGTTCCAGGTTCATTAGTTTGCAAGGCTCTGGATTGGTAGAATAGAACTACAAAGTACAAACCCATCAATGACCTGATTTTAAAGTTCTGAACTGGTTTACTGAGGTTCTGCTGCTTATTCTTCATACTGTGCTCAGCTTCTTCAATCTTGTAAGACTTGACATTGACCTTTAAGCCATTACGAGAACCCCATAAGTGAGGTGGCTTGCCAGTAAGCATAGATTAGCTCAATAGAAGAAAAACTATGGGGTGGTGATAGGGCTGAGCAGAGAGAGAGAGAGACCGGACATCTTGCAGCTTATATAGACCTCTAATTGGAAGGAGGTGTTGTCAGGTGATTGTAGAGAATGAGGCACGTCCAGTGTGTGTGTTAGTGCAGCTCGAGTGGAATGCCTGAACTAGCTCGCAGACGTCGCCTCATATCAAAAACAGCATTTTCCTTTGAGCTTATCAGAAATGTTTTGCATTTAAAAAACAGACTAAACTAAATTTGTCAACAAAGAGTGAACAAGTGTCAATCCCAACAGATGTCTGAACATCATGTGCAGTCACATGTGACGATCACAGAGAAACTATGAAAGGAAAAAAAATCATGTGTTGAATTGTTTAGTTATTAATTTAAAACAGCAGCATTGATGACACACAGAGCTCTGTCATACAGTGTTTTTTTAATCCCTTATTATAAATTAATTGGCTTTAATTTGTGTCTCTTCAGGGAATGAAATACGTTCTTCTAAGAGTAAAAGCAGAGCTTTGAAAAGCCCAAGATGTGAGATATACAAAAGAACTAAGATTTATTTATTAATTATAACAACATGTTTCTTAACCAACAGACAAAGTTAGACACATTGGTATATAATATTCAGTTTATATACATAATGTCAAAGTATTTTCACAGGAACCCTAGTATCTCGTCTCTTGGAAAAGATATGACACAAGGTCATGATATTTAAAAATAAAACACTGTTAGAATTTTAACTCAATTCCATAAATCAAAAAGATGACTGTGGGGAGCGCTGATAGCCTAGAGGTTATGAAGCCTAACCCTAACCCCAACCCCATGCGGAGGCTGTGGTCCACGTCGCAGCAGCTGTGGGTTTGAAACCAACCTTGGCCGTTTGCTGCATGTCATCCCCTACTCTCTCCTCCCAACATTCCCTGACTATCTTCAGCTGTCCTCTCCAATAAAGGCAAAAAATGCCCACAAATGTACTTAAAAAAAAAGAAAAATATTAAATTATCTATTTGCATTGGACTGAATAACACTTCACCCCACTGAAAAACATCAAACCAAATCTTTCAATGTTTCAATTGTTTCGTCACTGATCGTATATGTGGGAATGTATCGTCTTATCGAGCAGAGATAAACACCTTTACTTTATTCACACTGTTGAGTGAAAACATTTTATCCCTGATCATTGCTGTCGATGATTAACATAACCACTGCACCCTGCTGGGTCCCTAGAATATGATAAGTGACACATTCATGTTCACCATATTTGAATCCCAGGGCTGTGGTTCTCCACATTAACATTATCGAGGTGTTTGCACTGTTGAGCTTTTGAGCCCCAGCTTGTCTCTCAATGTGACGATTGGGACAAGATTCTTTCTGCCAAGAGTCAATGTTTATTTTGAGTCAAGTATTTTTGTTGTTTTTTTTTTTTTTTAAAACCCTTAAGTCAAGTCACATAAGAAAGCCTGTATGTGATCAATTTACGCCCAAAATAAATTTAAAAAACTCACATTTTATCCTGTTAAAGCAGGAAAACACACGCTGGCAAAGCTTACTGACACACCTGCACTACTCTGTGTTTATCAAGTCAAAATATCTGCTGTGACAAACATCCACTATTTTTTTTATTAGAGGTTTTACTGTAACATTGATATCCTCTTTCTTATTCTATATTTCATTGTCCTTATTGTTATAAAAGCACAAGAGCGCCCTCTACTGGGGAGTTCTAGTACAGTGCTGCAGGTTTGAGACGCACTCTAATGCAAGCAATGCATTAGACATGCAGCTTTGATCTATTTCCGCCTGCACTCTTTTTTCATTTTCTGGGTCAAATATAAACTTTTTTTAATGCCAATATTATTTCTTGGACTATATTCTTTCCCTATACCATCCTTTCTTTGAAGTTTGCTTCATAGTTTAGTTATTTTAATCTCCATCTTAATCTCCCCCCCCCCCCGTCTCCTCTGCCTTTATCTGTATTAACCTCCTTCTCTGTCTCCTCTTTCTCCTCTCTGCAGTTCATGGTTTGAACCCCGTTCCTCTGCAGCAGCACCAGCAGCAGCAGTCTCACCTGTCCAGAAGGGAAGGTCTTGTTTCCTTACCTTCTCACAGACCCCTGGAGCGAACGCGCTCAGAGCCCCCTCCCTACAGCCACTCGCCAATTACACTGCAAGCAATCCATGAGACGCACATCCAGCCCCAGCTGCATCAGCAATACACCCGTGGGCTGGAGAGGTTCAAACAGAATGCACCCCTGAGCAAGGTGAGAGGATTTAGTCCTTGTGTGGATTTGTGCATGGATATCTCTTTTTTAAATTGTCATACATAAACAGCTTTCAGACTTGTACACACTTTTAAACACACACTTTATAGCGACCTTCAATCCTTACCTGAAACAGATCCCTTCGGAGGACATGGACCTGGAGGAAACCGGATCAGAATTTGGTTCGGGACCAGGGTCCGCATGTGGCTCAGAGCCGGGCTCAGTGGGTGATGAAGGCTACTGCAGGAGACAGAGCAATGCCAGCACAGACTCAGTTTACGACACAGAGTCCAGTACCTCTTCACGGGAGAGCTTGATTGAGCCCTCACATTCTCTCAGCCAGGTACTAAATTAAACAATTGCATCCGCGCGCACACACACACACACACACACACACACACACACACACAGCTTTCCAAATGGACAAGTAATAACTGTCCTGTAAAAGTAATCTCCTGATTACGTCAATGCTCTTTTTTGCTACTGGAATAAAACATATTTTGACAAGGACTCTCTGAGAAAGGATTAAGCTTAAAGCTCCTTTGAGGAACTTTTGGTCTGTGTCGATATTTTCACGTTCTGGACAAATGTGTAACTCTTGTTTCTTTGCTGTACATGTGTAAGTAGCTCATCCTGCTTTCTTTTAGCAGTTAAATGTTTCTTTATCTATAATCCTTTCTGTGGAGAACGTCTGTTTCTGCAGCATGTGTGCTTAAACTCTTCATCAACCCTGCAGCAAAGCTATCAGGCTTTAAAGATAACTATATAGACAATCTTAATGCTGATTGTCTTGTGTGCTGTCGTAGGTCATGAAGAGGCATCAGTATTGATTTTGGTCTTTTCGTTACCAGTTAAGATCTTCTTGTGCTCCTTAAACAATACAAACCATCATAGGAGTTTAGCTTGCAATTGTGTGTTCCATGTTTAGGACATCAGAGGGCGCTGTAGCTTTATTTTTACCTCATGATAGAAGTGAGAGTTTGCAGCATATTTCTGAATTGTCTTCATCAGTCGCTTGTTCTGGAAAAACAGAATTTAAATTAGCCAAATAAGAAGTAGTTACAACGTGCTGGGGAGAGACATTTCACTTTTAAACACTCTTAGTCCTTTCATTGTGCTGCTGTCAAAATCTTGTTCATACTCTGACCTCCCCTGTGATCCACAGAGACAGGTGATCCTTAGACAGGGTCATCAGCTGGACCATCTAGGTGTGCCTGCCGGAATTTGGTCTCACCAGCGTCTAATTCGAACCAAGTCCTCGCCGGCCTCCACCTCCCTGCCTCCTTCTCCACATGCACCAAGCAACATATCTTCGCTGTCACTGTCCAGCCCTGCCACAGACGTCCAGTTACGCTACACCACAGGTGAGGGATAACTCTGACCAGCATAAAAGACTAAAGACGCCATTGAAGACCTTAAGCCAGTGATGTATTTTAGTTAAAATTAATGTAAAACTTGTTAACAAGTGTATGTGTGCTTGTGTGTGTGTGTGTGTGTGTGTGTGTGTGTGTGTGTGTGTGTGTGTGTAGGTTTGGCTTATGATGCTCAGATGCAGAAGCACCAGTGTTCCTGTGGGGACAACAGCCGCCACCCTGAGCATGCTGGGAGGGTACAGAGTATCTGGTCCAGACTGCATGAAAGAGGTCTTAGGAGCCAGTGTGAGGTATGGCTCATTAATATACACAAAAACTACACAAATTGCGGAAAAGTCTTTCCAAAGTTGTTTCTTTATTAAGTAATTATGTATGTTTATGTAGCGTGTCCGCAGCAGAAAGGCAACTCTAGAAGAGCTGCAGTCAGTTCATTCAGAGAAACATGTTCTCCTGTTCGGCACCAACCCGCTCAACCGCCTCAAGCTGGACAACCGCAAGCTGACCGGTAATAAACTGTAGATTATAATAATGACAAGAAAAACTCTTTAATAATAAAATCAACATCATTTCATCAAAGATCCATTACATACATTATCGCCCACAGGAATCTTATCTCAACGGATTTTTGTGATATTACCCTGTGGAGGAGTTGGGGTGAGTGCTACACAAACACACACACACACACACACACACACACACAGCAAAGACCACTTTCAAACAAAAGTCATGTGGGAATCTTTCCACTTATGTAATTGCATTACCGGACAGCAAACATTACATGGCTGATTGCTCCATTACACAATTAAGCTAATAGCACCACAAATTGCTAATGCTATTGTTTTTGGCGAAGATTACCTAAAAACACAATCAAAATCAAAGGCTGTGTTAAGGTGAGATGTGGTAGAGGAAAAACTAGAGGATGAAGAGGAAAAGGGGCTGTATGTTAAGAAGTGTTGCGTGCCAGTGAAACTATATGAATGGGTGTTGGAATAAGAAGAAAAAAGACACGATGTAGAGATAAGAGAGCAAACTAGATGAAACTTATTAGAGGAAAAAAAAAACCTGTTGGGAATTTTGTTTCTTCTCTGTTCTGAAGAGCAGAGGTTATAATGCCCATGAGAAACTGTGGTGAGGCACTATGAGACGAGAGGAGACAGATAATAGAGGTGGAGAGGAGAGGAGGAAGGAGAAGAAAAAGGAGGCTGGGTGTCAGTTGATAAGACGACTGATCTGCCTGGATTTCCGGCCCTTGGCTGCTCTGGTGAAGAGAGGTGATTGGAACAAGATGGCAGAGTCTGTGATAAAAGAAATTCCTCTTATTTCATTGTTCCTCCGCGGCACACCACCAGTGCGAGTTTTGAAACATGGGGTTACATCGGAAAAAGAAACAGGGCATGGTTTACGAAGAGAAAAGATGAGAATGTTGATGTGAGAAAATGAACTTTCTCAGCACTTTAAAGTATTTGCAACAACTAAAAAGATAACTGTCGATCTTCAATCTTTTTTTTAATGCATCACAAGAATATACAGCACTTCACTGTAAGACACACGTTTTTACATGTAATCATTGTTTTTATGTGCAATCAAAAGAAAACATCAGTGGATTACTTCAAATCCTCATAGACTGAACTGTCAATAGCTGACCCTTTATTGGTCAACAGCGGTTCCCTTTTCAGAAATATAGCTCACCAGTCTGATGGGAATAAGGTCAATCTTTTATATGTCGATCAGTCAAGAGGATTCCTGATCTGATGACTTTTAATGAAGTCATGTTTAAACTGACTGTTTGTTTCACCTCTGCTTTACAAACAGGTTGATAATGATACAGTCTGGAATGAGCTTCACACGTCAGCAGCTTCCCGTATCGCAGCAGGATGTGTCACAGACCTGGCACTAAAGGTGGCACAGAGAGAGCTGAAGGTGTGTCTTAATCGCCCAAATTCCTTATCAGCAAATACATTTTTTTCTTTCTCAGGCATTTCAGGGCCGCAGTACAACCGTTTTTTTAGGTAAACAATATTATAAACAGTATAGAAATGCTTTGTCAGCTCCCCCTTTGTAAAGTAAAAAGTGGAGTCTATAATCAGAATAACCAGGTGTGGTCATGACAGATGTGAACAGTGGTAACAGCTGAAAGGTGCTAAAGTTTTTGCTCTCCTCTTGCAGAATGGCTTTGCAGTGGTGAGGCCCCCTGGACACCACGCAAGTCACTCCTCCCCTCAGTAAGTACAGCATTATACACAAACACACACACACACACACACACACACACACACACAAACACACACACACACATATACACACACATTCCAGGAGCCAGGAGGTCTCCCAAAAGTGTTTCAAAGGATTTATTACAGATCACCTACGCTTCTGAAGTAGAGAGAGAGAGAGAGTGTGTGTGTGTGTGTGTGTGTGTGTGTGTGTGTGTGTGTGTGTGTGTGTGTGTGTGTGTGTGTGTGTGTGTGTGTGTGTGTGTGTGTGTGTGTGTGTGTGTGTACATGCGTGCGTGCGTGCGTGTGTGCGTGCCTGCCTGCCTGCCTGCCTGCCTGCCTGCCTGCCTGCCTGCGTGCCTGCGTGCGTGCCTGCGTGCCTGCGTGCGTGTATCTGTCTTGGAATAGGTGGTTTGTGTAATGTGTGCTACCTGCCTGATGCCTGAGGCAAGTCTTTGCCTCCACCAAGTTTCTTTGAAACTTTCAACACATTGAGCAAAGCACCTCAAAGAGAACTGTGTGTGTGTGTGTGTGTGTGCGTGTGTGTGTGTGTGTGTGTGTGTGTGTGTGTGTGTGTGTGTGTGTGTGTGTGTGTGTGTGTGTGTGTGTGTGTGTGTGTGTGTGTGTGTGTGTGTGTGTGTGTGTGTGGGGCTGTGTGTGTGCGTGTCTGTCTAGATTTTTATCAGTGTCTTTGATAGGAGGCATTAGCCAAGTAACCACATTCAGCTGGGACTGTGTGTGTGCTCAGCAGTACATGTCACTGGTTATTTATGGGATGATAATGACTTTTCTTGAAGAGTAGAGTTTGGACAGCATATGATATACCGTCCACACAAACACACGTACAAAAACATAAAGACAGTCACAGTTTACGATCCATGCTGACACTGCCACTTCCAACATTCCTCCATTGTTTTTCATGCATCAACACTTTTTTTTGCATACCTTTTACTGTCGACAGCGAGTGTTTGGGGAGATGCTGCGCCAGGTCGTGAGTTCATTTCTCAGAAATCATCTCACACATAACACCAGCGATTTATTCTGTTATCGTCAGGAATGTGCAGAGAGCTTTATGATAATCTCAGTTTTCTGTTTGTCACTAAATGTGTTGGAGGTTGCATTTCTCAAGAGGTGAAAATTTGGTCTCGGCATAATGTTCTCATATGAAAAGCAATTTTTGTTTGTCAGCAGTGGAAGATTAAATACAAAACAACTTGAAATGAAACTCCTCAAATATTTGCACTAAATGTTTGCCTGGCAGGAGTTTCTCTACGACTGGCACATTAAAGTCAGTGCTATGATTGTCACAACCTGGAATGAAGAGCCACCACATGAAAACACAGATTTAGAGACTTGTCTTAGAGGTTCCTAAGGTCCATATGGGGATTCTATGATATTAATTTGCTGAAGATGTACGACAAACACATGTGTCTGTCTGTCCACAGGGGCTTCTGTTTCTTCAACTCTGTGGCCATCGCTGCCAAACAGCTCCAACAAAAACTCAACGTCAGCAAGATCCTCATCGTTGACTGGGTGAGGACCCGTTGCATGATCGTCATCGTCACCCACATAGACAGGAAAATCACACATGCACAGGCCTCTACAGTAGCACCCCTATTTATCATTAGGTTCATTCATATCTTCAAATCTCTGGTCTCCATGTGTGCTCTAAACCGTCACCTATTTTTAGAGTCACACACACGCTTATAACACGCACACACACATATGCAGATATTGATCCACAGCCAGGTGGTCGTCTCTGCTCGCCATGTGTGTGTATATGACTCTGCACCATGACTTTAAACATGCTCTGCTGTCTGACATATTACTGCATCAAACACTGATTACTACCTGCCTCATCAGAAAGGTTTTATGATCAAAACAGACAGCCCTTCACAGACCCAGATCTCTACAATGTTTTTTTGACTTTTCTTTTTAGAAATTTAGGTCTAAAGTTTTTTTATTTTATTGATTTGGAAACTTATGTGAACCCATCAAAGTTTTTATGTATAACTTATATGGTATGGAAACATTTCAACTTTTTACTTCCTTAAGCTTTTCTTTTTTTTTATAAAGGCAACAAACACACCGCCCCCCATACATGTTGATTTGATAATACATTTTACAAGCTAAATAAAAGCATGGGAAAAGAAAAATAAGGCAGCCAATCTGTTCTTTTATCCAAACCTTTAATGTAATACAACACACAAATCGACAAAACCCTATATTGGTTAAGATCAAAATAATGAAATGATTGTTTTGGGGATAGACATTGATAATGTACATGTAAAAAAGTAAAGCATTTATGATGCATTAGTTATATATGAGTCTGAACTGTGAACCTTGTAAAGAGTTATCCTTAAGTTGAAGAGACCGCTAAATGGAATCAGGTAGAGTGGGAAGTTTATCTAGATGTGTCATAATCAGATCCCAGTGTCTCAATGTTTTTAATCATGTGTAAAAGTACTAATTTAGTTCATGACAGCTACCTAACGTCACCTATCACTACCCAGGATGTTCACCATGGCAACGGTACCCAGGAGGCCTTCTATAACGACCCGGGAGTGTTGTACATCTCTCTTCATCGCTTTGACGACGGCAACTTCTTTCCCGGTGGTGGACATCCCAGCGAGGTAGGAAGTCCTCCAGTCTGCAGGGCTTTGTTTCCTGCTTTTGTTTGTGTAGTCATGGTAACGGCTGGGTGTTTGTGTGTGTTTGTATGTACATAGACTCTTGTGAACACAATAGCCTCAGAACAACACATGAGAAACATGTAAACTTGTTGAACAGGTTTCTTCTTGTGGAGGAGCTGATGTGAGTCCATTCTGTTTATGTAATACAGCTTTTCTTTCTTAATCTGCCTCACAATACAGACTTCATTATTATACCACCCACGTCTGTTGTGAAGATAGATATGTTGGCATAGAAATATTTTCTAATTATGTGATTCAAGTGGAACATTAGGGAGCTTAAGAGCCTTGTGTTTACCATATACTTGTCAATACAAGAAGACTGATTGTAACAATAAATCCCGGATTAATTTACATGATTTAAAGCCCCAATTACAAGCTCCATTTGGTCATGATGACTGATTTTCATGTAGTGGAGTCTGTACTGCACGAGAAAAGAAGGAAACTGTAAGTATGGAAGTGATAGTTAGCAGTGTGTAATGTGTAGGATTAAATCATCTACTAAAGAGCCTTAGACCACTTCTGACTGTTATGATTGGATCAAATATTTCTTAAACTTCAGGAATCTTAGAAACTTAATTTATATACAATACAGTAGGAGATGACCAGAGGAGCTTTACAGAAAGGGCTGATTGTTTATATTCTTCCACAGTACATTTTCATGATCACAAGGCTACAAGCTCAAAGGAAGAGTACAAAAATAATATCAGTAATATAGAATGTCATAGATATAAGGAATTAATGCAAATGTGAGGGATTTAAGATGGTTATGTAACAGGCTGAAATTAATAGTGATGCCTCTTTCTGAACTAAAAAAAACAAACAAGACAATCAGCAATAAGAGTGACTATTTTTCTAAAGTCATTTTTATGTCAGCTTTTGAAGCCACCGGATTGGTGTTAGAGGAGGCGTGGTCTGCACGCGACTCCTACCAGCCGTTAATTACACTTCCATTAGCAAAGATTCACAGTGAGTGACACATTAGACTGTTTACACAAAGCAGACCGATATTTGAATTCAGAAAACAGAACGTATTCATGTATAGGACATATGAAGTACTAATAATCCTTTCTTCTTTTTTGTAGTTTTTTGACTCTTTTCATTCAAAAATCTATGTTGAAAACATCTCTGTTGGAATGAATTGTTAACTGTATGAATGAAGCAACTCTCGTAAAAATCAAGGATAAAAAAAAACAATCAGCACCAAAAAGAGTGTCAAATAAAAAAGGACATTAGAAAGTTGACGGGAGAGGAAATAACAAGATCACATAAAAGAACATTATCCTGAAATAAATATTTTATTTATTCATTTCTCTTGTGGTTTAAGCATGTTTAGACTTTACATGAATAGCGTAAACATGTATTCACAAGAGTTTGTTAGATTCCTTTCACAGTGGTCTTGTTTTTTCTTCGTCAGCACGATGACTTTGTGACGTATTTAACATAAACTCTTCATATGTTACACATGTGTTCATTCAGCGAACTCGCTGTAGGCCTGTAACACTTTGGTTTTTCTGTATCAACTGTAGGTTTATTTCTCTTGTTTCAGTTTATTTTATAAACTCCAGTGCTTTGGATGTCAGAACGTCACAACAGGATGTGTACAGTGGAATTGCATGCCTATGTTTGAATACAGGAAATTGAGATGCCTATGAATTCTGCCTGCGGTCTCCCCAGAAACCAAGTGTGATGAATATCCCCAGTCAGATGAATTGACCCCAACCCGTGGCGGCATCCACCACCCATTCAATCCCCTACATCCCCTCCTCCCTTTCTCCACTCCTCCCCCACAATAATGAGCATAAAATAGTCAATGTTTTCCCATAAAATCCCCTGATGAGGGACGCTACATAAAACGCTCAGCAAGCTTGGATGTGGCTTTTGCCTTAAGTGGCCCCTCAACCTCTGTTGAGCTGTGTGGTAAACCTCTGGAGTCTTGCTGTCCCCCGTGTAGGTATATAACACACCATGGGGCAGGGTTGTGATGTCATAGCCATAACAGAGAGAGCCGAGCACCACGCAGAACCCAGCAAAGGCCTAATGCAGTCCAGCAACTCTTGAAACATGAAAGAGAGAGAGAAAAGGACGGAGAGGAGCACAAGAGACTTAAAGCTTAAGCAGGAACTGTGTGTGTGTGTGTGTGTGTGTGTGTGTGTGTGTGTGTGTGTGTGTGTGTGTGTGTGTGTGTGTGTGTGTGTGTGTGTGTGTGTGTGTGTGTGTGTGTGTGTGTGTGTGTGTGTGTGTGCGCGTGTGCATGCGGGTACATTACCAGTTGGCAGAGGACAGGAGGCCTCATGTGTTTTTCGTTTGCCCTGTGAACATGCCGTCCACTGAGAGAAGAATGGAGACAGACACTCTGTGATGCTCATCAGCATTCTTTCAAACATCCTCTCACACCCATACACACACATTTATACACACACACAAAGGAAATTACCACGCGTTCCTGCCAAGAGTATGTCAATCAACCTCCTCATCCTTCCCTCAAACTGACACATTGACTGATGGTGAAGGGCTTCGAGAACAGCTAAATGGCTTCTAGCTGGACTACAAAGAGAGAGGCAGGAATCCTTGAACCTCCTTTCCAAGAGCTGCTGGGCCTCAGTTCACTCTCTGCCCCGAATATGCGAGGTCATATTGAGAAGGCCGCTATAATCTCTGCCTGGCATTTTGAGGAACACGTCAATCTGAAAAAACAACCTTAGAATCATTTACAATATGAAGTATGAACAGTAAACCTGACATGTCATATATACCAAACCTATTTAACGTCTATACACAGAACAAGAAGTAGTGTTTTAAAATATAAATAAAACATTTCACGACATCCCGTATGTGATTGTGATGCATTGTTTCTTTATCGATCGGGGAGCGTTAGCCAAATGTGAAATATTTCCCAGTTTAGCCGAAGCTAAAGCTTGGAATCATAAACGGGTGTAGCTCTGTTGTGGCTGTGACTGATTTATAAGGCCGTTTGACAAATTATATCAAAATCAAAATGGAGGGATAGGGGTGCTGAATTCATAGCATCAGTCTTTTATTTGGGAATCATAATCACTCCCTGGTGCTGGAGTCACTTTTTCTTAATTGCTGCAATGTGAGGTTTTGCAACAGCCGTGTCAATTTTGTGAACATTCGACACAAATCTGTCATCGTCGCGGAGTTTCTCAACTTTCAGTGGGACTCATTAACTTTATTGACATTCACAGAGACAGTTTTTCTGTCCTAGACTAACTCTCTGACCCAAATCTCTCTCTCTCTCTCTCTCTTTCTCCAGGTTGGTGTAGGTGAAGGCGAGGGCTTCAATGTGAACGTAGGATGGACAGGTGGTTTGAACCCTCCCATGGGTGATGCAGAGTACCTGGCTGCATTCAGGTAAGGAATTAATTGAACCTTATATTTAAGGTCTCTGCTGGTGTTCACTAATGTTTCAGCCCTTTAACTACAATCATATCTACATTTTTTATTGGCCTTCTGGGGCACCATATGTTTGCAGAGACTTGGATATTCACTGAAACATTAAACCAGGTTCCATTATTTCGTTTATATTTTATTAGTAAGATTTATCTTAAAGTTGATGCATTATATTTGCTGTAAGCTCTGCAACTGCAGAGTTGGATGCTGAACACCAAACTTAGTATGAAAAAAAAAATTCATGCATCACTAAGGTTGAACGACTATGTACAAAAATGTTAAAACACACCTAGGTCAACATGTTCCCTATCCAGTCCTATCAGATACATAAACATTTCAGTCTTTGCTCCAACACAAAATTAATCTTTAACCTCTCAGTTTTAGTGAAATAAGATGAATAATTATCAAGGTTTTTATTCATCTCAGAGAGACCGTGAGTGACCCTCTGTGATATGTAGGATAGTAACACCAGATACGCCATGACTGCAGAGAACAGGCAGGTCAAGAAAAGGCAGAAAACGAAAATTCTCTTCAGGAGTTGGAAAGTTTTTTTTCACCAATTTGAACGACAACTGTGTATGCCAGCAGGACAAACAACAAGCCTTTGTTTTTTGCCTGGTGGAATCTGCTCACAGGTTTTGGAGGGCAGAACTTCCCATCTGCACTGGAATGCAACACCTGTAAACACAGCACTTTGCCTACATTATCCTGCAATTACACTGCGCTGCTGGACTTTGTTAACTGCATTGGATTACCTGTTCTGTCCTTAAGCAGGTTTTTATATCTGGATCCTGACTCACTCTGGAAAAATTGTTGATCATGGCAAATGTGAAAGAACTTTTATATTAAAGGACAACAGGTTTATTTGGTGGTTGCAATGATATTAGTAATAATGCTACATTAGCTGTTGAGCTAAAAACAAAACCCCAAATTGATTCTGAGACACACCTTTGCTCTCACCCCTCCTCTCATGTCATTCATGCCATTTTTCCTCAATGATTAAGGCTTGGTTCTGCTCTCCACTGTAATGAACTCAGAGTGTTTCTGTCAGCAACACTGGCACACCACCAGATGATAAAACAGTGTGTGAGTTCTGCACAGTTCCGCATGCAGCAGACACAGTGGGTGGGCCCCTTGTCGAAGGAAAGATGCTAATGAGCTAACCCGCACTGGTATAAATCCATAGAGCCAATAGGCGGGCTAGGAAACACTAAGTCCACTGTTTACTGCAACTCTGGATTCTAATTAAGAGACAACTGCTCTTTTCCTGAGCAGGCGTCTGGTTTTTTGGTATTTTTCATCAAGTTTTGGAAATGGCAAGTTTTTTTACGTGTAAAACATCTTCAGTCAACCACACTGTAGGACTGTACAATATTGTGTGTTACTCCTAGAAACTTCTTCCTGTTTCAAAGCTCTGCAGAAAAAGGAGTGTCCTGGTGGTCCAGCGGTTTGAGACACAAACCACATTGCTCTGATGTCCTAGTGCTGGTGGTGCAGGTTTGGCCTGAGACCTTTGTCACATGTCGATTTGAGGAGCAGCCCGCCGTATTTACTGCTACTGTTAACTATGTGATTTAGGCAAAAACTTCCACAGAGACTGTTTGAAAAGATTTTCAAGAAAATTAAGAATTTTACAAAGCGAATCACACAAAACAGCAAAAAGGGGATTTTAGTAAAAAAAAAAAACACACTCTACACGAATGTTTGAATAACTTTTTCATCCACTATTCACTGGTGTGGATAAAATCATAACATGCCATACAGACAAAATTTAATGCATCGTGAATTCATGTTTATGCAATTAAGTATGAAGTCCGGTGCCAGTTCTGTGATCCAATTTGAATCCGTTATTTAGACGTTGGGCTGTTCCAGGCTGAGCGCTCCTCTGGAACAGAAAAGCATCCAGAGTGCGGTCGTTGATGATGTGTCTCTGTTTTTGGGTGTGTGTGTTAGTGACAGGGGAAATATTGTGGTCGAGAGTGATGGTGGGACTCCAGTACAATCAGGAGAGAGCTCAGCTGCGTTGCGATTAAATGTCATGACGTAGTGTGTGTGTGTGAATGTGTGGAGCATTACTAAGGTGTAACCACCGGTAGCACAGCAAACACACACCTTCAAAAGTGCAAAGGAAGAGAAATGTATTTAACTTTTGGACTTTCACTTTTTTTTCTTTTTAATTTTTTTTTGAATGTGCACATCATGTTTGTGTGCATATACATATTTTCATGAGCATCTCTCAGTGGCTACTGACAAACTTTGGAGAAGAGAGTAGAGGAGAGGAGAAGAAGTGGGGGGTGCATTGTTAGGGAATCCAAAGGCGGCGTAATTAGGCCCAATGGATCCCAGATGGCTGGCTGTCAGTGACGTGAGAAGAGGGACGAGCTCCTAATAGGAACCAGACGCACACAAACGCCTTTGAACTGCCGCTGAGAGAGAGAGAGAGAATCAAACGCGGCATGGGCCGTGCGCTCTTGCTAAATAACTGGCAGCGGGAGAGGAGAGGAAGTGGGGAGGAGAGCAAAGAAGCGAGGAAAGTGGTCTCCCCTGAGCGGAGTATACAGTATGTGGGCGTCTCAGTCCACAAATGTCAGGGGGCCTCGTTTTTATCTGTTTATTTCACTCGCAAGAAAAAACTTTCAGTGTTTGCCACCTGCCTAAAGGTCACTGAGTCTTTGCTTCAACCACTATGTGATCTTCATGCACCCAAGAAAAAGCTTTTTCAGGACACCCGTGCCTCTTTTTTTTTTTTTTTTTTTTTTCTTTTCTTTCAGAACTCTGCTTCAAATTTAAACAGTTGCACACATTCACACCTGGGAGCTACCCCACACTCATGTGTTGGCTGCTCTCCAGGAGGGGATCAAAAACAGAGTTCAAACACCTGGAACACGGCCTTGGATAATTTATCTTTCATCATTTTCAAATGGATGGAGTTTACAATGAAGTAAATGTTTGCAGTGAACAATCAGGAACCAAAGTTGTTCATGGTCGTACAAAAGTCAACCACATGTCCCAGACTCAAATTAATCCCGCCGACTTTGTCGTAAACTTCAGATTCTGTTTTTTTACTTTACATGCAACTTTAAATTGTTTTAACGACAATAACTTAAAAGTCTATTTGAGATGTTAGATACACTTTACCTTATTATATTGTGTTCACTGTTCCAAGTTAGGGATTTTCACAAATGATAAACACCTGCTAAAAACATGATTTCTGAAATGTACTATCTCATTTCAGCAGGGCCACAAGGCTTGAACGAGTGTAACATACATCACAGTATTTGCTTCACAGCGTGTTGTTTCCTCCTCCTCCTCCTCAGAGCTGTGGTGATGCCCATTGCCCACGAGTTCTCCCCTGATGTGGTGCTGGTGTCAGCTGGCTTCGATGCTGTTGAAGGACATTCATCATCACTGGGCGGCTACAAAGTCACAGCCAAGTGTAAGGCTCCGCCCCTTATTCACCTACAGCACATATTTATAAGAATGTTTTCTTACACTCCATACAGAGTGAAGTTTAAAATCCATCACACTTTTTAATTGAGGTTTATCAAAATAAATTATAATAATAATCAGCTGTTAGTTTTGGTTTCCTATTGATCAGCCTTAAGAGCAGATATCAGACAGGAAGTACTATAGAATGCAGCAGCTTGATCCAAATAACAAAACTTGGAGAAATGTGTGTGTTTATGATGAAAAGTGTAGTTAAATTCACTACACATTTTTAAGAAATCACTGCTACCTTTTCTCACAAAACCATGTTGCTGCTTCTAATGGCAATGTCTTCTTACCCCTCTAATATCTTGATTGCATATGTCACTATGTGCATCTACCTCTGATGACTTTGTGTGGGTGCTGTGGCTTTGCGGGAGGGATACGTGGGTGGATGGGTGTTTGAGAGCCTTTGTGTTTATGTGTGTATTTTGTGCTTGACTGTCTGTATCACTGTACTGTTGTGTTTTTGTTTTTGTGTTGGACCCCCTCGAAAACGAGATGGTTCATTTCAAGGGCAATCCATCAAATAAACAGAATTTCTCACAAAAAAACATTTTAAACTGGAACTACTCCTTAATTTTAAATAAAATATCACTTTAATAAATTAATTAAGTAAATTAAATGGTCATTGATGAGCACAGATCTGCTCTGAATGTAAGTGAATAGCGTCTTCAAAGTAGGGAGCATCCCTCTGAACTCATAATGGTGACACCAACATGTTAATATTCACCACCGTAATGACATTTTCTCTCTTTAGTTAATGTTCTGGGAGAAAGAGTTCACAAGTCATCTTCTGACTCAAACCTGTGCATGCTTGTTTGTGTTGCTCTCCTCCAGGTTTTGGCTTCCTGACTCGTCAGCTGATGTCACTGGCGGGGGGTCGTGTGGTCCTGGCTCTGGAGGGGGGCCATGATCTTAAGGCCATATGTGATGCCTCTGAAGCCTGCGTCAGCGCCTTGCTGGGCATGGAGGTGAGACATGTGACAGTACATGTATGTGCTTCTGTAGAGATACACTGTGAGTGTGTTTGATCTGCTCACTGCTTGTTGTGTGTCCCAGGTGGAGCCTTTGTCACAGTCTGTGTTGGACCAGAAGCCGTGTGGAAACGCTGTCAAAACTCTGCAGAGTGTCATCCAGGTTCAAGGTGAGGACTAACATTAAACACACTTGTAGCGTCAAGAGCTTTCAGGAGCTCCACATCCAGAGATACTGACAGATTGTTGGTCGTTTTTTTTAAGTTGTAACTTTTGGCTGTGTCAGCAAATAAATCTCAAGTTTCAATAACTGGGTTAAAGAGCCATCAGCTGATCAGTGTGCAAAATACTCGACAGACAGGGGTTCCCATCCTGATTGAAGTATCTCAAAAAGAAACAGCAACAAAAAAAGATGACAATGACAGCTACAATGGACAACGTTTCATTCTACAAATAAAACAAGAACAGTTTCTCAGAGTTACCAACGTTAGAATTAGGAAGACATTGTCATTTTCTATCCGCTGTCCCTCGCAGTTGCAGCTTTCCAAACCTGCCACTCACCTGCTAATCTCAACATCGGGGCTAACTATTCACCTGTTTACTTACAGTGGGTCCTGTGTCCTGGGGGCTTTTTTTAAAAAAAGATTCACATTGAGATTATTTCTAGAAGGAAGCAAAGAACCATATCTCCCAACCCTTTCATGTTTCACACACAGCATCTGATCCCTCACTCTGCTAGCCCCTCTGCTAGTATTTGGCAAATGTTAGAAGAAAAAAAAAAAACTCACATACACTTCCTGTTTTAATTTTTCCTCTTAAATTGTCACAATGTTTCTTTGACATGACCTGTCACTTCACTTTTTTTCAACATTTTCTTTATTACTCCTTTCAAGGTCAAACATGCAAAGATGCATCCGTTAGCCAGCAAGTCTCAAATACCCGTCTGAACATGGCACAATAAATGTTCAGCTCCCAATACACATAAATAAGACAAAGGAAAGTCTTTGTATTGGCCAGTGTGTAATGTTGGATTAAGTACTCACTCTCTTCTGAAGATAAGAACATAGAAATGTCCATCAAGCTTATAGTCCTGCCACCTTGTACTGTACCAGAGAAGACTTCAAGGGAAGTCATATTTATCTTTTTGAAAATGATCATTCAGGCCATTGCACAATCCGAACACTTAAAACATGTTCTGTCTTTAGACTGACCTCAAGTTAGAAAACAATAATACAACTCAACAAAATCAAGTTAGTAAGTCCTTCACTAACCACTTCCGCATGTCTCAGTTAAAAAAAATATATACTCAGAAAATGCAATTGTATGAATTTTACCAGAAAAAAGGAAAGCATAAAAACTTTTACATACTGAATATTCAAAAAAACCTTGATTATTTTTGCTTTTATTTTACAATGCTTTATTTTACATCACATCCTCTTTAGTTGGAAATGAAATGGAAAAACAGGTTAAGTTGAAGAAACGTTTATACATTTTAATCTACACGTATAGTGAGATTATTCCAGTCTTACAATCAATAGGAAAACAAATGTATTTATCTACAGGCTCCTCAGGGTGTCTTTTTTCATATTTCCATTTCTCTGTAATGGTGGTCTCTTTATTTCCCTCACTTACCACTTCCGCATGTCTCTCCATCCCTGACACTCTCTGACCACCTCTCCTCCTTTAAGGCCCTGTCTCCTATCCCTCCCTCCAGTCGTCCCACACACAGACAGACAGACAGACAGACAGACACACACACACACACACACACACACACACACACACACGCACACACACTGCCGCCCTGGCTCCAATTATCTTCAAACACTTCTCTGGCACACGACCTTCGCAACATCCCCTCCTGATTGCACACAAATGTTATCCCAACCAAATTAGATTAATTAAAAATATTTGCAAAGCCACAAGAATGTAAAGCCCATAATTTAGGCCGGGGGTGAAATATATGTGAATTACAAACACAGCCAGAACACACACACACACACACACACACACACACTCATAAAGGAAGACATTTGAAAACATTGATTGGTTTTACTGAGAGGACAGTCCGAGTTTAGGTTTACTCTGCTGAAATTATCAACATGGGTATTTGGACCAGGGGCTGTTTATATCACTGTGAATGCTTACATTCAGATCAAAGGGCTACTACTGGTGGATCAAACACACAGTACTGCTTTTTAATAATCCACTGCAGACTCTCTCCTGAAGGAACCATTCAGGATGAAAACAACTGAGACCAATAATCTCTCTCCTTCTCTTTCCTTTCTCCCCCTCCCCTCTTTTTCATCCTCTTGCTTTCTGCAGGTGAATACTGGCAGAGTGTGAAGGATTCAGCCGCCACAGTGGATCTTTCCTACCTGCAGGCACAGAGACGACGGCTGCGACGGGACTCGGACAGCGAGGCCGTCAGCGCCCTCGCCTCGCTCTCGATGAGAGCTGTTAGCCCAGACGAGTAAGAAGGACAACACATTCAATCAATCAATAACAACAAAAACAACATTTACAATAACGCATCAGATTTATCCTAACATTGCTTTTTCTCCCTCTTTGGTTTAATAAAGGGAAGTGACAGAAAAAGTGACAGAGAAAAGGTCTCTCTGAAGAATGAACCACCTGACAGCTGCCTTCAACCAGGGCTCAATGGAAACAAACTCACACACACACACACACACACACACACACACACACACACACACACACACACACACACACACACACACACACACAAAGCTATGCATTTGGAACATTGCTGGAGGCAGATGTCCTCCTCAGTTTGACCACTGTATTCATCACCCTCCACCTGCATTACTACTGGCTGCAGTCTGACCACTCTGATTCAACATTAACCTTCACAACACACTTATTCTCTTGCCTCTTCAGACTCTTATTTTTGGGGATATCTGTCCCTGAACTGAAAAAGACAATCAGAGGCCGATCAAATGAAGGATCTGTACTCATAGTAGCATTGGGAGCTGATGACAGGATGTAGCATGAACACACACTTGACAAATCGCAGCTCTAAGACTTTCTCCTTGTAACTGACTCCCCAAAGACCTGTGAGGTGGACGTGCCGATGAAGGAGAGCAGACGTATCCTCTGCAATTAAGACACTTCCCACTATGATGATGTCATTTGTCTGCAAGAGACAAAGATCAAATGAAGGAAAAGATCAGGGTTTTCTGATCATTTTGCACTGCACTGTTCTGTAATGTGAACCAGACCAGATGGAGGAGACGCAGCCACGTCGGCCATATTGACTATCAAACATCTCGTTTGTCCCTGTTTTGTTGTTTATTCAACTTGTCATTAACTTGACCTATGGCACACATTTTTTTTTTTTGGAACGTCGGCCGGAGATTTATTTTTCTTTAAGAATCCAGTAAGAGTGAAGCTACAGTGAAGTCTGAGATACATATGGTTCATATTGTTCCTTATGTCCACATATTTTCTTAAATCTTTGTTCTTTTTCTTGGCCTGTCGGGTAAGCACATGCAGTAAGACTGCAGATGGCTGCCGTTATTATGTTGACAGATAAAGACGACTCAGCAGTCTTTGATGAAGCGCAACTTAAATGTTTAGACATACTGTAGTTTGCGTCGGTGGCATTAAGTCACAATGAAGAGCTAATACCTCTAATCATAAGTGTATCATTTTCAGGGGAGGTGGGGGGGGGGTTCCTTTACATGTCAGCGTAAAACAGAAATGATGATGATGATGATTCGTCAGTGCAGCGTGACCACTCAGAAATCCTTGTCTGAATGAGGATGAAGATCACGATATTGATTTCAACATTTGAAACGTCTCTCATCAAAGGACTCTGTGGCACTAACGCACTCAGTGTGCCTTCAGGATGGGAGGATCAGAATGGCTTGTCTTAACATCTGAGTGTTAAAAATGTTTTTTTTAAATGGACCTGTGTTTCTTCCTGTGGATTTGCATTCCTGCTGTATTTTGTAAATGTATTTTGTACTTTAGTTTTATCTTAGCGAGGACACTGGTGCGTCCTCTTTACGTTACCGACGTAGCGTCGTTCTGTTTACTCTCAGCGTCCGGGACGTTTTCGCTCCCCGGACCGAACTACAACATTTTTAGCAGTTACAAATAATACTGAGCTAGTTGAATGTCCTCAAAGTGCAATTGGACACAGGTTAAGCGCAACCAAAGTTTATAAGAACAATGTGCCGTCTCTGGACTGGCATGGCTCAAAGAACTTCAAAGACTTTTGAGGACTTTGTGAATGTTTCTTTTTTTTTTTTTTTTATCCAAACATTTGAAAAGCACAAAGAGAAAAAGGACGGACATGAAACAAATTCATTCATTAAAAAAAAATGGACATGACTTCTCTTCATACATTCAGACTCTGTGTCTTTGAAGTGCTCTTTGCATGTCTAACACAGATTTTACGGTGCTATGGATTATTTTTCTAAAATGTGGAGTTTTTGCCTCGGTTTGGTTTCTTTCTTTCTTTCTTTCTTTCTTTATGTTGCATTTTGTGAACGCAACTCAAAACCGGTGGAATGTTTGGAAATTTGATGAAAATGTGAAAAAAAGAAAATGATGCTGGGAGAGCGCTTTGAGCTCTGTATCACATGTGACAATCCTTCAGGGGAGTGTAGCTTTATTTACTTTTACAGCAGCATTCATGGCAGTGACCTGACATATCTCATGTTTAAACTTTTGTCTTAATTCATGGAAATTACTTATTTTTCTATCGGATTTTAAAAAATGAGCCCTGTTCGTACATAGAGACCAAATAACCAGCTCGTGTGCCTTGAAGTATGATGCAGACCAACCTGTGTGAAGGTAGCTTGAACAAACTGGATCTTAATGAGATCTGAAGGCAGAAGTTTGAACATAACTGACACTCTCATTGGAGTTCTGTATAGTGTACATAACTTTTTCCTTTGTCGTCTTTGTCTTTTCTACTTTAGTTGTTCCCTTACAAAACTCCTTAATAAAGGTTACTGCGATTCATTTGTATATTTTTTGGGGACTACTTTTATTTCTAAAGCCATGCTCATTTGAACTTCTCGAGTCTTATCGTTTGTTTTTAATTAATTCATAGTGCATTTCTTTTTGTCACACCTCCACTAACCTCCTATACGTAATTCTTCTATTCAAAAATATTGCACTCATGTACAGCATCAAGAAAACTTTTATTGTCCACAGGCGTTGACACAACATTATCAAATGTGAATGCAAAATAGTACAAAAGAAAAAACAATCACACAGAAATAAGATGACTTAAACTGCTCACAGCAAGTTTAGAAATATATTTCTTAAAGCTGCAGGGAAAACAAACATTTGTCAAATATCCTTGCATTTTAAAATACTTTTTTTTTTTTTTTGCAAAGCTCAATGATTACAACTGAAGAAAAAAAATACATAAACAAGTTATCAGTGGTTTTAGGACCTTTCCCATGGACGTTTGTTTCATGGCGAAGCTGATGTTATGCATGATAATGCTTGAGCAGAGTTAAAGTAATACAGTGTGCATACACCAAATTCACATACAGATACACTTTAAAATCCCAAAATACACACAAAGCTATCCAGTTACTACAGCACAACAAAGTAGAGATCTGCGCCAGATTCCTGGTGCTCCTCTTTTTCCCACAAGACGGGCCTCAGAGAGCCGGAGCGATTAGCTTATTAGCATTTTAGCTGTAAACATTCATTGGCTGTGACCGCCCTCTAACCATCACAGTGCCATTATCATCAGTCATCGTAATGTCTGTCTGGCTGTGAGTCACCCGAGGAGGAGAGTCGGGGTGGATGATGGTTATCACGGTGTTACTCAAGGCACTCGAACCAGCAGCCATTTTGTTTCATTGTCAACGCAGGCCAGCTGTTTGTTTGTTTGTTTGTTTGTTTGGTGTTTGTTCTCATCATTCAAAATGTTCCGCACTCGACTGTTGTGTCTCCTCAGCAGTGTTTCAGAAACACAAAGTGGAATTTGTTAGAGTCGAGCTTCAAATACATCTCAGTGTCCAGAGAGGCAGGAGGAAAAAAAAGAGTTTGTAAAGATACAAATATGGGGGATTGTCTTTTCAGGAGGGGAGAAATGTCTTCTTTGAGTGCAGAGGATTGTCCATTTGTTGGTTTTCTGCAAAGATAAGAAACACATCTTGAGTTTAGATATAACACTGTATGATATAGAACTCCATTAAAAGACTTTTTGTGTTGAGGTTCTAAAATGTTTTAACACAGAAACAAACGTTCAGTTCAGTGAAAAGTGTAACGTTTTCTACAGCTCATTAATGTCTCTTCTCTTGTTTTTAACAATCAAACATTCAATCAAGAGCGTTCTTGGTTCTCCTTAATTCCAGTGTCAGTCTACGATCTATGAAAAAGGTCAAACAGGGAATCCAGCAACAAAGAGTGTCTGTTGGTGTCAACCCATAACATGCCTTCCATTATAGCGTAAGTGAAAATACTCAAGTCATGAAGAGACACTTAGAGTGTAACAGAGTTTATAGCACCGTCTATTCTTCTTCGTCTTTTTCACACCAAGTTTGCTTTGTGTGTTATAATCTTTTTTAAATACATTCCTAAAGATTGTCATGAAATCTCACAACATTACGACATGTGGTTGTCAAACTTTCTGCAGAAACCATTTAAAAATGTCTATTCTTAGCCGCTGATTCAGATTGCCTCGAGAGAGAGATTCAAAGTTGTTAATGAAACACATTTTTAATATTGGGAGGTGGGGGCATTTCTTTTTATTTAAACTACAAAAATTATTTTGAGAATTTATTGTTTAATTGCACTTAATGCGTACTGTTTTCTCTCTGCTCCAGAGGACTATGTGCACTTTTATGTTTAACAGATTTTGATGCATTTTGAACCTCAGCTGTGTGGTGTCTTGTTGTCTACGTGTCAAATCAGACGTCATTATTCCAAGACTCTCTGTCCCTGCAGCTGCCTGAGCGAGGCCAGCGCGAATGTAGAAACATGCATAAGCACTTTGTGCATGTAGCAGTCATACACTCTCTCGAACTCACTCACTCACTCATTCGCACACACATAACCCTCCCACCTGTGCTTGGTTCAGTTTTGCTCTCTAAAAATAACGATGACTATCAAGCCACAACTCCTGGAAGAGGCTTTTAAAAATGCAGATGAGCCGCAGAGGACTATGCATCTGGTCTCAGATCGCTCTGCAGCGAGAGCCAGAGATTTGATATGCAAAGAAGAGAAACCCAACAGCTGGTCAGTGCAAATAATAAAACACATACACACACATAAACACACACTTGCATGTATGCAGCAGAGCCAGGGGTTCCGGCAGAGGAAAGAGCGGTGACAGGAATTTTGATTATAATATAAACAGAAGGGAGAGTATTTGTTTTTTCCAGCTGAAACAGTACAATCCTCTTATTTTGAAGTTCTAACCCTGAGCCAAACATCCACACTTACTCAAATCATGTTCATCAAAATGCATTAACGTGTCTGAAGTACATTCATGTTTGGGTTTGTGCACCCTATACACTCTTAAGACAAATCTTTAAGGTTCCTCTGCACTGACAGTACAATACACAGTATTCAGTACAAAAAGTACTTTACAAGGAGTAAACTGATGGTGTAAGCCCAGGACAAACCAATTATCTTGTTCTTTTCTCGGAGAAAGCTATGTTGGATGGATAAACAAACAGGAATGTCTTGCGATTTGCTGCTGTTCAATGCATCAACATGAATTAGTCCAAAACAATATGACAAAATGAAACCTTTCTGACCTTAGTCTCAGCAGAGAATAAACCTTATACAATCTGACATGAGGTCAAGGTTTCAAATGGTTTTATCCACCTCCTGCAGAACACGCCCGCTCAGATTTTACAGCTCTCAGAAAACTTAAAAAATATGTTCAAATATAAAGTTTTGAAAACATCATGGAAATCTGTGCATTCTGTGAGGACTAATCCACATGACGCACACACAAACACACATGAACACGATGTCTTTGATGTTCCTATAAGACCCTTTCTGACCTCATCTCTCTCCTAGAAATGTGTCGTTCAGGTCCCCTTCGGGCCTTGAATTTTCTAGCACTTTCTGTGGCGGCCCCTGCAGAGCAGATGATAACAGGCAGAGCAGGCAAAGTGGTAGGTAATAATAACCGCCGTGCTGCATTCAAGGACACTCCACGCTCCACGTGCAGGGGCCTCTGCATTCCATCCCTCAATGGCTGCTGCAGACGCCACTGGAGGTTTAATTATAATGTGGTGAGGAACACCTGCAGCGTGCACATTGCCGGGGACTGCATATGTCTGGATATTGTAACTTAGATATGTTGTATGTCGCCTTGATAGAGTCAGAGCATGTGTTGGAGCGTTTGTGATGTGCCGATTCCTGCACAGTTCAAAAATAATGTGTAACTCTCTTCTTATTATGATTGCAACGTCTATGACAGTTCTAGAACTGTCTGTGTGTGTGTGTGTGTGTGTGTGTGTGTGTGTGTGTGTGCATGTGTGCATGTGTGCGTGTGTGTTTGAAATATGTTAGTGACCTCTTGTCAACTTGATGAAAAAGTGTGTATTTCCTCAAACCAACGACTCAGAATCATCTCGGCATTTTATCAAATAACGCCCCCCTTCCTCCAATTAAACCCGATCTTAGATGTTGACATTTTGTTTTGAAGGACTCTCTATCTGCCTGTTAGCAAAACTAAATTAATAAGTCCTCTAATAGAAAAACCATGAGGTATGAAAGATAAAAATCACAAAAACAACATCTGCCATTGTTCCTGTTTACTAATCTGCAGATGTCTTAACACACACACGCTAACAGGCACATGCCTGTGCGCTGCTACTGCTGCACAGGTAATTAAAGCTCACTCTAAACACAAACACACACACAAGTACACACATGTACATGCACTGACACACACACAGGCCCGTGTGCCTGACCCTAACCCTGGTACACACACCTTCCTAATACCTCACAACTGTTTCCAATCTAAAGGTTCCTGCATGTCTGGGCCCCGGCGGGGCCTGATTGCACGATACAAGATCATGAGGAGAAGGCAAGGCTGCAGGGGAGAGAGAGAGAGAGAGCGAGAAAGAGAGAGAGAGCGATATGCCTCCACTTATTTCTCTTCACTCTCCCTTTCTTTTCCCTTTCATCCTGTACCTGTGCAGCAATCTGGTGTCTGTTAAAATGGTTGAAAAAAAGCAGAGCCTGTGTGCAGTGTATCCTACAGATTGTAGAGGAAAACATTTGTCCTGAGCACATCAGAGGTCTGTCAAACACTGCACAGTTTAGATTACAACGATGATAACGTGCTCATAGTTCATCTCAGTTATTAAAGGAGAGAAAACCAAAGAGCTTCTTTAAAAGAAAGCTCAGACTTTTAAAATCTTTGTCAAACTTATCTGAATAATTATTTTATTAAATGATTTTTATTAAAGCCAATAAATCAACTTCCACCTGACAGAAACACGTAACAGTTGCTCCTGTTGACTAAGGATCGATTTTGCAAGTACAGAATGTTTGTTAGCGGCGAGCTAAGTTCATGTACATGGCAGTGTTTGGAAGGAATTTAAAGACATTTTTATTACTTGGCTTGTAATTAAAATATTTGCTTTTACTACATAAATCTTAATTTGTCTTTATTCATCATTCATTATTTATTTTGGAATTCTCCATTTGGAGCATTTTGTATTTTTATCTTCCAGAAAAAATGTATTGAAGTTATTTATTACGTGTACGTTTGCTTTTCTTGGGGTGGGGATCTTGTTTTGAATTTTGTTGTATTTATTTTATATTTATTTTCATTTTATCTTTCAGACTACATTTTATTGAACAAGAAAGTTATTTGCAATAATTCCAACAAAAATGAAAATTAACCAACCCAATACTTGAGTTCATATGAAAACATACCACAAATAAATGCTTTGTTCTACTTTATAAAAAAGTAAGAACAAATTGAATTCCTGTGGAAGTGGGTTTTTTTTGAGTGATTATCTCACAAGAATTTATTTAGGACTTTGTTTGAACTAATAAAAAAATAAAATAAAAAAGAATGAACAAGTTTTCTATATTTGTTTACAATTTTAGAGTTTCAAAGATTAAAGCTCACAACCCTTCACTCATCACAGTCATAATGATCAAATCGTATACATAGACATACTATGTGTGTGTTAAAAGACCAACACAGCATGTGCTGATGTTAAGTCAGAGATTTTATTATCACTTCAATAACATGCCTGTTAATGCAAAGCTGAATGAATGTGCTTTATTGTGCTGTAAATCCCTCAGTCTGAAAGTATCTGTCATCAATTCATGTTTGACAGAGATTTTAAAAGAAAGTTAACTTAATGATGTTTTTATTTAATCCTTTTAACTGATGGGGACGTTTGAAGAGATATTTTGCCCTGTGATTTTTTTCATTCTTATGTATATATTAAGCTCTCTGTTTTACTGTTCATCTGAGAGAGTACAAATAATGTATTGAAACAACATTGAGATCATTTTGATCCTAAAAAGAAACATCAAAACATGTTTAACATGTGTATCCATGTCCATGAACTGATGACGTAATGGATACAGAAATGTGTGAGCACATGTGCATGTTTGTGTTTGAATGATTTCTAGATGTGTACATGCATGCAAGTGTAAGTGTGCATTTTTTTGTGTTGTTATATTATTCATACCTGATTGGCTGCAGCGGGGCGTCTTGTTGCTAAGGACCAAACTGGAGGACAGACAAGGGAGTGCATTGGAAACAATGCAGGGGAAACGGGGTGTAGAGGTGGAAATAACTATTAGGGAGCACATAGACAAAGCAAGAATATGTGCAGGGGTTTCAGATGAAAAGGTGAAGATCAGGCTGACAGGAAGGCAGTCAGAGGTCGGGAAACGGGTGCAGGACAAAGACGGAGGTGTGGACACAATAGGGTTTTAGGTGAGATGGTTTCTGTGGGATCCTAGTGGCTCGCAGACATGGCCCAGGCCCCCTCCATCCTCCACACGGAGAAGGCATAGCTCAGTCTTTCATGGGCCAGGTAGTTGCAGCTTGCCAGCTTGGCGTCCATTTCGTCGCTCTGCAGCACCTGGTACAGGAAGTCAATGTAGCGCGAGGCCAGCTTCAGGATCTGGATCTTGCTCAGTTTGTCTGAAGGTAACGTTGGGATGATCTTGCGCAGGGAAGCGAAGGCATCGTTCAGGGACTGAGTGCGTTGGCGCTCCCTCACGTTGGCGATGACACGCTGAGAATGGAGGTCCTCAAAGGGCTGGTCCAGCCGGGGTCCCAGCGATGTTGGGGCCAATGATACAACAGTCGAAGGGCTTTTCTTCACCCTCTTGGGCACAGATGGCAACAGGCTGTTTGGGCTGCCGGTGCTACTCTCCTCCGCCTGGGCAAGGTTTTCCTTCTTGGGGTAAGGCGAACGTTTTCGATTTCCTTGTTGGTTGCTCTTCTTCGATCCTCTTTCCAGTTCTTCTTCACTCGCCCCCAGACCTCCTTCTGGAGAGTTGGTGCAGGACACCTCTTCTCTCATTGTATCGTCAGCCAAAAACCTTTTAACCTCCACTGCAGGGACACTGTGATTCTTGACAGCTGAGCCTGACGACCTCGTGTAGCAAAAGGTCTTTCAAAAAGTTACGGCTTCTGGAACTCCATCAGATTGGACGTTGTTGCTTGCTCTCCTGTTTCCTTGTTACCTTTCTAAACCTCTCACTTTCACATCCCTCTCTAGACCTGACAGACAGAACAACAACAAACCATCTGACAGGCAGGTCCACCTCCGCCTCTTTTATACCCCAAAATCAAACCAAGGGCCTGCGGGCAGTTCTCTATGGCTCAGCGGACTTCCAGAGGGCGTGGTTCGGCCCTAGCCAGGCAGAGAAGCAGGAAGTGTGTTAGCTGGGCGGGCGGTGGAGGAAGGGGGTAAGTGGCCCTCTCGGCCAATAAGAAGAGCTGTGTCTAATGTTGCAGGGATGTCTGAGGCTTTATGGGTTCCAGATTTGGGGCTGAAGCGTCAGCCCCTGTGTCTGCATTCCCCCTCATTGAAACATTATTAAGACAGAAATCCGTCTAAACGTGTAATTTCTGAGTGTCGGTGATGCAAACTTTTATATTTAACACTTTTATCTAGTATCTTTGTAAACTCACATAACTTAAAAAAAATATATGTCCAACAAATCTTTACAAATGAATCCTGTGCGATGATGTAAAGTGCTTCTCCCTTTGACATGCAAAACAATCTTGAGTTCACACTTATATTTGTCTGCCATGTTTTTGAAGCGGACATTATAAAATACAATCTGTTTAACATAATGTGGACTGCATCAATAAAAAAAGATTGCAGATTAAAGAAAGAGGAGTCATAGGCTAAACAATGCATTTTAGGTGTAGAAAGAGATTTTATATGGAGGGCAAATCATACATTTAGCAATGAAATACCCCAATGTCTTGCAACACCTGAGTAAAAACATGTATAAATCTCTTTACGTTGATCTTAGAGCCAATATGTGGATGTGCAAGCAGACATCCTGGAAGGGATTCAAAAGATTATTTTGTTTTTTTCTGACTTACAATTGTTTCTGTACACACATCTTTACATCCAGCGTTTAACACTGAAACCTCATCTCATCTCAAATCCGACCAATCCATTCAGAAATACTACTCTATGTTTAAATAGCTCAAACGTTCACTACTGACGTCAGCTGTCCAAGTAACCAGGTGGAGAAGGGAACGCAGACAAGGACCCTGAACAACCTCTGACCTCAGTGCCCCGGTGACCTCGGTCTGCAGAGGTGAGAGAGCACCTAATTGTGCCATCCATGGCTTCAGGGCAGCGCCAACACATGTTCCACCTCCAAACCGTGAACCCATGTGCGTCTGCAGCCACTTAAACACACTCACTGACATGTGGGCAGTCATGACACAGCAGACTTCTCGAGAAAATGACAAGACATGGCCTGGTGCTATTTTAAAGGTAGAATCTCCTTTTTTACAATTACTGGCTACATGTTGCGTAAAAACTTCTGAATCAATTTCCCAACACTGTGCCTATTTGTACCTTCATGCGTCATGACATGGGTGAGTCATGTGTGGATCACTGCAGAGAAGTCTTGTGGGGAGTTTTCCGCTACCCTAAGCTGTAGAAATCTGGTACTTTTTGATGACAGCATACTTAATGGAGGCCTTTACATTTCAACACCTCCAAACATTTTTTACTAGAGTCCTTGAATCGTTCATGTTCAAGAACTTTGCAGATATGTTTCAATCAAACACATGCAGCGACAATCATTTGCTTACAGAAGAGTCTTGGGTTGGAGCTAAGCTTCGTATAATTCTCGATACACTGCTTGACAACTTCTCGCCGACAATTTGGGCGTGATTACTGCGGCGTTTGAAGGAGTGTCTGTGCGTGGAGCAGTTCAGAAGATTTCTGATGAGCCTCGTGATTGTGCTGGTTTACATTTCATTCAAGAGCGGGAATGTAGCTTGATCCCAGTTGGGTTCAATCAACTTGGAAGAGAAAAAAAAAGTCATCTGGACATCCAAGCAAGCAAGCGAGCAAGCGAGCAAGCGAGGCCGTGGACAAAGACAACGAATCATACAAAACTCAAATTACATAACGAGCAAAGTCAATGCCAGGATTAACTTGTATTTGAATTGGGGCTTATTGGGAGCTCTGGAGGACAGCGGAGGGACAGGAAAGTCATTGTTACAAAGGCTAATCTTGCAAGCTGCCGCTTACCTTTAGCAAAAGCATGGCGTCGTGCCACCATCATGGAAAAAATGAGCTAACAAAGCGTGTAGGCCTGCAGGAATGTCGTGGCGCTAAGAAGAAGAGAAGGAGAGAGGAAGAGAAGGAGAGAGAGAATGGGAGAAGAATAAGAAAAGGGGAAAAGAAAAGGAGAAGAAAGGAAAGGGAGAAAAGGGGAAAAAAGTGAGGCTGTCCAAACAGAACCAGATGCAGGAGTGTGGAGGCTCGTTTGATCTCTGTCCTCATAGGCTGATTGATGTTGCACATTTCATTTCCTTGTCAGAGTCTTGACATAATGTTTCACTAAACACTCAGGCCGTGCTCTCGTCTTCTTTTTATTTCTAAGGGGGGTTCGTCATTAACCCTTTCTGGAGCTGAAAATAGATCATACACATATCAATATATATCAATATATATTGGCTTACATACGCACACACGGGGGGAGCTTGAATATCAAAGAGAGTCAGTGTATTGTCTGTTTCTGACTCTCCAACATATGGTTCAGTCCTGAAATACTGCACTGAGGAGCATGTTGAAACTTTTGAAGTTCTCCAAGGGAGAACAAAAAAAAGGAAAACAGTTTCTTTAAGTTTGTAATGCAGTCAATTCAATTACCATCATACACACAAAGGTTGGAGTGCGGCAGTGACGTCGTCAGCTGGTAGGAGCACCGCAGTGTGACTGATCATAAGTGATTTGTTTGGAAACCTGCGCTGGCTGGACAAAAGGAACTAATCATTCAATTCCTCCTCACCTTCACCCCTGGAGTTTCCTCACCCTCGTCACTGGTGTTATTGATGTTTGCCCATAGCACACTACACCACCAAAATACCCACCATGGCTCCATCCCTCCAGAGGAGCCTAGAGTGGCACAAAGGCAGACATCTGGGACCCATTTCCCCCCCTGGAGAAGCCCTTCCTGTGGGGTATCCACTTAGAGGGGTTCAGGAGGAGCAGGAGGGGGATGAAGGGGTGAAGGTGAATGGTATGTGGGGGATGGTGGTGATGGGACTGGGGAGGGGTGAAGGTGGGGATTTTGAAAACTAATAAAGTGGAAAGGAGGTGTTAAAGATACGCCAACTTAATAAAGAATGTGGAAGGATAGATTCTGAGGTCAAAAAGTCACACACTGTCAAGTCAGAGATGGGGGGAAATCAATACCATTCTTAAGTTTGTTTGAGAAATTAAAAAGCTGGAGCCTGTAGCTAGTTAGCCTAGCTTAGCAAAACAAAGAAAATCAAGGGAGAAACAGCTAGCTTGGCTCCTTTCAAATAAACTAAATAAAATCACTAAATCTAAATCTCACTAATTAACAAGCTTCATCTTGTCTCTTTAATCCCTAACAAAATCTAAAAATAAGTGTGGAGGTGGTTTCAATCGTCACAACTAACTTTCTGCAAAAACATTTCCCAGAATGTCAAACTATCAGTCTTCAGGTTACATAGATAGCTGAGCGTCATTTATTGTCGTTATAACCTGTATTATAACTTTAAAAAGTAATAGAGAAAAGGGATGTGCACACAACACTTTAGGGTTGTTTCAAGTCATAAAGAGTCCACATTCATTACCTGTGTTTTTACCTGTGTTTTTAAAGGTAATACAGACCTTTCAGCCATTCGTACAATATTCAAATGTGACGGTTGTTGGGTTGTTTGCCGATGTTGTTGGGCCACTGTCAATCAAATCTGACCAAACTACACTCAAGAATCCTGACTTAGAAGCTCTACGAAGAAATAAGATCTGTGTTAAACTTTGAATTAAAAAAATAATTGATGATTTCTTTGTTGTCATTTTGATTGGCTACGAGAAGATTCTATCATGTATATCTATAGTTACAGTCATTTAGGATTTGAAACCAAGGGCTGATTGCTCAGGATTAAAAAAATGATATTTTAATATTTTTATATATTTTTTCTTTAAAGCCATAAGACACCAAAATGAACTTGATGTGGGACATTTAAAAAATATATATGTTTAAAGATACATTTAACATGTTTTTCAAATATAAAAGTGCAGTGCTGAATCAAAACCCTCCCCTCCCCCGCTGCGTGTGAGCCTCTATTATTCTTCCTTAGCTGTGACTTATCTTCTCGTATTAGAGCGTAATTTATCATAATATTTAGTGCTCAAGCTTCCTTCAAATGTTCCTGCTTTCATGTGTAATTTAGCCAATATCCTGCTCTGGCTCTGATTACAGACTTTAAGTTCTGGGGTTGGTCCATGGCACATTACAAACAGTCCCAGTGGTGCTCACAGCTGAGCTGGAGTATGCTGAGCAGCAGGTTAGAAGACAGTGTGGTGTCGAGGGGAGAAATAAAGCTTGATGATCACTAGGAGACCTCCATCATTAAAACAAATTCACTCTTTTTTTCAATTGTGAATGCTTCATAATTGTCAAACGCAATCACAATAATCTAGTGATAAGAACAAGTTTGGGGTTTTGAGGTTGAGACAAAAACCTCCCCTTTGGTAGTAAAACAGCTGTAAGTGTCAGAATATGGTCCAACCAATCACAACCCAAAAGTCTATATTATTATCAATGACTTGAAACTGTTCTTTAAGGCATCAGTAAGTCATTTGTTACATGTAAATCCATTTTGTTTTATCAAAAATTTGAGGCGTGCTTCGAGCCGCGTGTGAGTGAGTGTGAAGATTGCTTAAACGTTGCATCATATCACATCCATATGGGCAAGTAGCAGGTCACATGATCACCACGTCATATATTTTAGCTCTTTGCATTTTAACCAAAACAGAAAAATCAGCACATTTTATTTTATAATCCTGCTGATTCTAATCAGACATGGCAGTTAGACGGTGACGTGATGGAGTATATATATAGCAAATCATCAGATGAAAGTCCTCTTTACTGCTGCGTCAGCTCCTCAATGTGTAAGGTTCACTTTCTTTGTAAACACTAATAAGACTGTGAGCGAGTCAGCAGATCAGAGCTGACTGTGTAGACACATGGGTTGGAAAATGTTGCTTCAGCTTGACATTTGAAGATGAACTTATCAAATCTAAAAACGGCAAAACCTGTGTATATGAAACCCCAAAAAAGAGGTTAAATGGGGATCTGAATATTCAAACTAAAGCAATAAAGATCCTTAGGTAAAACATGAAATCAAAAGCACTATTAAGTAAATATGTACCTGCGTGTTCTTAAGTAAAATATATATTGTGCAGTGTTTTAAAGCTGATTTAAATTTGACTATTTTGATACTGTAAGGGCGATGAAACACCTGTTTGACTCTGCAAAAACAGCCTACACCACAAATCAATTTGAACATAACATCCTCAGATATGGCGCCTATCAGGAAACCCAGACTCCGCCGTCTCCGGATTCACAAATCAAACACCGTGTACTTGAAGTGGTGTCAAACTGGGATCTTCAGGATTGGGCCATATCACGCATCCTCTCCTGTCAAAGTAATAGTGAAACTCTGTCTGCAAGGTAGAGAGGAATGCTTGCGTTCCTCCAGCAGAGCAATTGCATTAGAAACATCAACAGAGACCAGCTTCAAAGGGGCACGCCTTCACATTGAATCAATCCCTACTTCCATTAGACTAGATGAATTTAGTCAAAGTTACATAGCGCTAACATTTCTTTATGGTTCCACAAATCCCTTGCTCTGGTTCTGGTTCCCCCTGTGAAGCCACTTCAAACAGGCTCTGCCATGGCATATCCCTTTGTGCTCTAAAACAGTAAATATGTGTCTCTCTAAAATGTTTCAGATGCGAGTTCACAGTGGTCCCAAAGGCACAGACAGCATCGCACACAGAAGACGCAAGAGACAGAGGAGGATAAAAAAAAAAAAACAATAAGCTGAGTGTAAAGGTAGAGCTTCAGGGAGTATGGCTGACTGTTGCATGATGGGAGAAGATGATAAAGATTGATAAATTCAGGGGGAAAGAGGGGGAGAAGAAAGGAAAGGAAAAAGCAGACAGTGTGGGAGAAATCCTGCAGCAGTAAATCAGTGTGGTAATAAGAAGAGATGGGGGGGGGGGGGGGGGGCTGCTAACATATGTTTCAGTTTGTAAATAAAACAGTAAATTGCTATGGATATTGCTTAAATATCTGTGGGCTTTGTACCATGCTTTGCGGAAGTTCCTCGGAAATCATTCTGGGACGGCCTTCTTAAAATGCCAAAGCGGCTTCTTAATGTCAAAGAGGCCATCTGGTTCTCGACCAATTCAAGATGTTTGCTTTTCATTTAGCTTTTTTCTTCCCTCCTGATGCTTCTTTTTTTAGATCAAATGCTGCACTTTTTGCTTTATTGTTACCATTGTTCATATTTCACAATGGATCTGTTGGTGAGCACGCACAGACCCCCGTCCTCCTCTGACTGCTGGAAAGTTACTCTTAAAGTTACTTTTACTCAAGTACTCAGAAACGTCTACTCCCCTTAAGTGTTTCCTGTGTTTGTATCTTTATGCCATCTACAGCTTGCATAGTCATTTTTTTATAAATATTTTGACTACATAGCCTTTATTACTGTTTAACTCTGAGGCTTAAAATGTTATCTACCCTACACATGACCAAGTGATAGAATGTGATAAATAAGCATAGATTACTGTAAATCACATTGTCACTTTAACAAATATAGAGTTGCTATCATATCAGTTGTAATAATTTATAACTAATGAATGAGCCACACGGCAGCCTCCGGATACTTTCATTAAATGAAGTTGGTAAACACTTCTTGTGTGTGCTTTATTCACTGAAACTAAAATCGCGAGAGCAGGAATGGATCAATTTAGTGAAAGATCTCCAAACTTCTTCCACCAATGCCTTAGATAAAAAGATGAAAAAAGATTGAAAATATGCAATAAACAGGACGCTGACAACTATAGTAGAGTATATTATAAGGTGGCATTGCTTTAACTGTTTCTGTAAAATACAACAACTCTATTACAAGTGAAATAAGAATTCAAAATGTTACTAAACATGCTACATGATTAGCCCAAAAAAAGTATGTAAGGTAAAAGCACATTATTGGACCATGAACATATACGCATTCATATGAGTAGTACCTCACTGTCGCAGTTAAGACGAGACAGTGGAGTAGATTGATCTTTTACAATGCATCATATCTCAAAAATTCATCATACTTTATGTCAAATATG
This sequence comes from Labrus mixtus, assembly GCF_963584025.1. Taxonomy (NCBI): domain Eukaryota; kingdom Metazoa; phylum Chordata; class Actinopteri; order Labriformes; family Labridae; genus Labrus; species Labrus mixtus. The sequence goes on along the minus strand of NC_083618.1, from coordinate 2,686,616 downwards.
AATCTCAAATGTTGCTGAAACCTTCAAATAGGAGGTACAAAGGAGAACATTTCTCTCTGCGATGTCGTCAGGTTTATGAATGGAAGATTAAGGTGGCAAATAAAAGAAATAGCTCCAGCAGCACTTCATCAGGGTCATTTCTCTCTTCATGCACCTTGGTGGTTGGTGAAGTTGTGACAGGAAACCCTATTCCTCTTTCTTCATAGAAAATAAATACCCAAGTAAAGTACAATAAGAAGTAAGTGTTATGTTCAACCTCTCACTGATAGATGTGAGTAGTATTTATAATGAAAATGTCCAGGTTAAGAAGAGAGGTATGTTTGTGTCTTTTCCGATCCTTTGATTCTGACATCATCTGCATGAAAGGTGTGCATGTGTGCACAATGAGAGCTGAGGAATCATTTCCGCTGTAGGTTGTTTGTTACAGGTTCGGTTCAGCTGCTGTTGCTCTTGACTTTCTAATTGTACAGGATGTTTAGGATACTTTTGTTATTTGAATGCATAAACTATTGTTTCCACTCTCACCACACTGTGCCAGACTGCCAGTCAACACTTGAGACAACTTCCTTCCTTGATTTGGGTAGAAAGGAGTCCCATAATTGAATAAAACCAGACCCCTCCCTCCCTCTCTTTACATACCACACACACACGCACACAATACGCACACACACGTTTTACAGGCTGGTGTATAAACTTAATAGGACGCATTTGGTTCCAAAGCCCCCAGCTTGCTCAGTGGAAAGTGAGCCGGATTGTTTTTCAGTTTCTTAATGTCGAAGTTTATGACAGCCAGATAAAAAATGTTGCCATGGGGATTTAACCACAACATCGCAATTACCTTGATGCAATGAGACTCTGGAGGCTTACAAACAAACCAGTGTAATGCAATTAAGATATAAGTACCACCAAAAATGTCCTTTAAACACACGAGGACGGATGCAGGAAGGCATCAGTGAAATAATGATAGTGTCTTTTTTAAGATAAAAGCTCCTGATAAATAATTAAACTCTTTGTGCCAGAGTCACTTTCATTAAGACTTTTTTACAAGAAGAGATTTTCCTAACAGCTTCAGATTGAATTCAACAAGATATTGTTCTGTAAATGAATAACTACATGACTATTAATGCACCAAACACTGATTTTGTCGTTATAAATTCAGTCACACATTTTTCACATCAACTTCAAAGTCTTTCTATCAGGCCGCTGCTTGAACAAAATTATGCACCAAAAAAAAAACAAAAAAAAAACTCCTCTTTGAGGGACAAAATAGAAAAGTGGACGGATGGAATAATTGCCTGACTTCAAAGTGCAGGTTATTGACTTGCATAAACTGTTGCGATTGCATAGCCAGGGGGGATCTTTTTCTACATATGTGGCTCAGGGTTGGTGGGAAATGTGGTTTGTTCCTCTTATGGTTAAACCCCCCCTATAATGCCCAACACTGACCGTCCTGGGCTGAGCATAAAGAATCACATGTAGCACCTTAATCTGCCTGTGTGACACTTTTTTTTTTTTTTTTACGAGAGCCACAGCGCTTTATGTAGAAAATGATCAACGGTTTCTAATTCTGCTGGTATCATTCCTTTTGAAAGCACAGAGAAATCAAACGATTCAGAGGAACAGAAACTGTAGAAAGGGATACTGCTTCCGATTAAAAAAAGAGGAACAATTAATACCTGCTGACATCTCTATTTTCAAATCCCTAACACAAAAAACCGCAACATTACACAGCAGAATTTGAAATTAAAAAAAACATATTTATTAATGTGATACTCAGACACACTCTTGTACAAACACACACGCCTACAATCAGTCAGGTGATACATGAGGATACACAATGCTTCATCTATGACATAGTCGTGTACAGAGATGTAGATTTAAAGAAAACATGGCAAAGTAATCTCATTAAGCAACAACATGAGTGTCATACATCATTCACAAGGACAATAAAACTTTAATGCACATGAGTGGCATCACTAATATTGTGAATTAAAGCCATAGATGAAGCTTAATCCTACACTCCCACTTCTGTTCGTAGGTCACACAGATAAAAACAATATAAAAGTCATTCATTATGTTACAATAATAGTTCTGCGATACATTGAACTAGAACATGTGGTTTGATTTGGACTTGCACATGAAAGCATTCATGTTGATGCAGCAAGGGTTTAAGTTCGACCTGCTCCTCTGCAGGACCCTGACACGCTCCATCAACCATAAAACGCTTTGTTCTCCGCAGGATAGACGCTTTGTGATACGCAGATTTCATCACACACATGTGCAACTCGTGGTGAAAAAAAACAGAAGTCTTCATTTTTTATATTGAATTGGTAGAAATGTATATACTATGTGTCGATACAAGTCATGATATGTACTGTTCATGGTGTTTTATTGTTGGAACCATGACTCCCTCTAGTGGCTACAACATGAAACTGCAGCTTATTATTACCACTGTGTTATAGCACAGGAATTCCCTTCACTGAGTCATGGTTAAAAATAATTTAGTTTGCTGTGAGACAATTATGGAGATGCATGAAAAAGCGGGCTAAGGTAAGGAAAAAGAAAAATCCATCGTAGATCATTTCAAACAGGACTGTCTTTAAAGTGGCACAGCCAACAACAAACCCTGCACACATTATGAAAACAAAAGAAGGTTTAGAGGAGACACTTGCCAAAGATCAAGGTGCTTATCCACACTGTAAATAAATCATCATCTCCTCTGATTCCTCTTAAAATGTCCATAATCACTGCTTGCTGTGAGGCCAGCAGTAAGTTTACTCCAAGTTCTGTGTACTTACATGATGCGGTATGTGTAAGTGTTCTTAAAAGTCACTGAGGATGCTGATATCAGCAAACTCTTTGCGGTAGCGGTGAGCGCTCAGGGCGAGCAGGAACGACCACTTCAAGCTCATGAAGCTCCACACACAGGACAGGTAAAGGCTTCTGGGGTCAGTCAGGGCTGTTGGAGGGAGAAACACAGTTTATCATTAAGTCTAGTTTTATATTTACATGCCTGTCCAAACATGAAATACATTCTCTAGAAAGGTCTTGACATTGCTGGAGTACTTAACTGCAAAGACTTTCCACAAGATGTTGGGACCTGGCTGAAGGATTTACTCACTTACTAGATCACACTGCTATGTGAAAAGTCCAGGACCCGTTTTTATCATACATTATAAGAATACAAATTAAGACAACTTTTAAGATTACAATTTAAAAAATGTAAAGTTCTTCAAACCTTTATAAAGAACTTACTCCTGAATGAAGTTTGTTAAAAGTTAAGAGCGTTAATTAAGTACGATTTCAGAGCAACTTTAAGTGGTCACAGAATATCACATGTATGTCCTGAGAATGTGTGATGATTTACCCAGTGTCTGTCATTGTATATATATATATATAGAGAGAGAGACTAACATTTCACTAATTGATGAAGGAATACGTTCTGCAAACAGAAATTTTATATTTTATACAGTATAAAAAATGTATTTTTCTTACAATGGATTTATTTGTTTGTTTGTTTTTTGTAACTGCATTTTAAATCTGTATAGCTTTTTATAAACACCTATTAGTTTGTGTCAAAAATTTTAATTTTAGCCAATTAAAAAAAAAAGTACAAAAGAAAAAAATAAAGAAAATATAAGACACATTTAACTAACTTTTAGATATTTGCTCAACATAATTCCTTCAGGATTGTCAAATGGCATTCTGGGAAATGTAGGTAATTTGCATTAGGTACACACAACAAAAGTAGAGATGCAATGGGGACACCAAACTCCAGTGGTGTTCTCCAATTAGGTCACTCAGGATATTTCAGTTGTCCCAAATCTTTTTGGTATTTTTGTTTGTTATGACAATCAACAGTATGATGTGTATTTTCTGAAAAACTGGTTGAAATATAAACAAAGAAAATGCCACAGTGAGTCTCCAAAAAAGTCAAGATATTGACCTTTATATTTGTATAAAGGGTCTTTTGGTTAAGTGTGCTACGTGTGATGACAAACAAAAACTGAGTGAACCCAGGTGAATCGTGCAGGAACATTTGTGGGGAAAGCAGCCTGCACACCGAGCTGTCTAAATCAGGACAGCCATGTAGAAGAACTTACACTCCTTATGGTGAATGGCAACAGTCAGGAAAGTGATGAATGCCACGACAGCCAGGACAGAGAAGAAAGCCCCCATGAAGAGGAAGAATTTGAGGCCCTTCAGCCAGGTCCTCCAGTAGTCCTGCATGTACATAATGTGGGTGATCAGGGTCCAAAGAGCCAGCACACCTGAGGTACAAACACAAACAGTCAAGTTAGCGTTTAGAAATAGTTTCTCTAGAGACGAACACTGGAGGTGATTTTTTTTATGTTTTGATAATTAAACATGATGTGGTTTCTTCAGGAGACAAAGTGAAAACCAACATCATTTTAAAACTGTTTCATCTTTGTTAAAGCCACATTAAAGTGTCATTGTAATGCAGATATAATAAGAACCTGAAACAATGCTTTCCTGTTATTATTGTGGATGTTAAACAGCTGGTTGAGTTATTTTAAGACTCCGAAAAAGAACAACAACTCCAGACTAAAAGAATGGATAAGCAATGCCTTATGCCTACTAAAGTAAGTGACAATCAGGTGGACTTCCTCGGATTTCTTCTAGGACGAAATTAAAATGGAGCGTCTTTTTTTACGTCATGTCTTGCCTCCTGAGATCCAACAGGGAACACCTCAGGGTGTGGAGGACATGTATGAAGAGCAACCCAGTCAAATTTCAGCAGCGGGCTGTCCTTCATTTCTTTAGAAATTTAATTTTCAGGAGAACATGTTTGAAAACAGCTAAGGAAAAATATTCCAAGCCGCTCTCTGCTGAAGAATAAAGAGAAAGTTTGAAATCTTATAGAAACTCTTGTGAATGAATAGAACCCAGTAACAGTATACAGTCTAATGATTTTCTTTGTTAAAAACTGAGTGTCAGGTGAAGTCCACTATAAAGACAACTCACTCATACTGTAACAGCTGCTGACCAAAGTGTGGATGACCATTACTTTGAACTTAAATAACACACACATCATGACACAGCGTGTTGTTAATTGCTGAGTCAGTGAATCACTTCTTCTTCCCTCTTATTTTGTAGCTTCAGTGTTATACATTTATTCTACCTGACAGTGAACTTAACTTCTTAAGCAATCAGCAAAAAGCCTGACAGAGAATGGAAGTGATGTTTACACTTCAGTTGTTCCTGTGCAGGATGGGGACACAATGTTCAATCCATAGCTACAATGATGGACCTGTTAATACATCTTCATTAACACTGGTGTTAAGAAAAACAGCTTTTTTTTTTATTTGAGTGTGTAGCAAACGTATTACCTTCTGTAAAATTAAACAGCCCTTGGAGATGTCTTTCATATTTTAAAACTGTGACAACTTTTCAGGGAATGGGGTTAAATTCACGTATGCAGGTCTCTTCAATGTGAAAAAGAATGATAATAACTGCATTTAATGACCTATTCTTTTAAGGACATTTAAGAGCAGGGGTTAAAGATATGAACCAGCAAACCTTGGTTCAAAGGTCAGCTCCATAGCATAAATGTGCTAAAGCCATAGACTGTAAATATTAAGGCTAAAGCTAACACTCTGACTAACTAACTAAAGTAATATAACTACAGAACAGATCACTTCTAATGTCTGATGTGTGTATTTCTTTTTGTAACACTTTCATTTGCTTTACATTAGATCAACCATTCGCCCCCAGTTTTATATGCTTCTATGTGTATTTTACTTTCAATTTTAGAAAAGATAATAACAGACACATTAAACTATTAACCAAAGCTGACTGAAACATGGGTCAACTTTAATACTAAATATCAATGTCTTATTAAAACATTGAAGACAACTGAAATCTTTTAGCTTCACATTTTCATTATTTATCAAACAGTGACCTTCATATGGTAAGAAGAAGAAGAAGAAGGTTTTAGCTATTTAAAACACTTTTGTATACCTCCAATGTTATAGTTAGCTCCTACAGATGGTCCCAGAGTGTTCATGTGGGGGTCAAAGAAGAACCCATGTACTGAAACATGTTAGTTCTGAATAAACACAGCAGAACATGTTGCCCTGACATCAAAAACATTAGAATTTCACTTGATTGTCTGACACACCAGAACAGCTGACATGTCTGCCCTTCACAAACAAGTTCAAGTGATCTCTGTTTAACTCTGGACACCTTCAGTCCGAGGAGGGGGGTCAAGAAACCTACAGCTTTCTCCTCTCACTTACAGAAACATACAGCTACATGTAGATAGCACATTGTTGACATTACCAGACAGTCCTCCCATGGCTGCAGTCCACGGCTGCTTGAACACGATGTTCCACACCAGGAAAGCGGAAAAGCCCATAAGCATCCCAAACGAGGCATATCCGATACTAATGTAAGTTTTATTAATGGCCATTATCAACACAACAAAAAAAAAAACAAAGGTCAAAGTGAAGCCGTGACAAGAGCTCGACAAGACGGGCGAGAGCAGCGATCTGGTAATTTCAAAACAACAGCATCCGGGTGTTTTACAAAGAGACGCAAGAGGACAAAATGTCACTAACTATGAGTTTCCTGCTGACTAATAATTGTTTTCCCACAGAGAGGGGAAAAGTGTGACATGACAAAGCGTTTCTTTAGTGTGTTCAATTTTTTTTTATCAGCAGAAAAAACACATCGCCTCATTCAACGTCATCTGATATTAACCAAAGAGATTACACTAAATCCTACACGTTTAAATCACACAGCGCCCTCTAGAGGAGCTCAGCGGAAACACCACTGTTTTGTGCACATAGAGGATTTACCATATACTAGGTGGAGAAAAAAATCATCATTGAAAAATTACTCTTAGTTCTCTTCAAATGTCTTTTTCATTTAACTGAGAGAATGAAGTTAATCGCCATCAAATAGAAGAATTACAGTACATAAAATTGAGATGATAGAATTGTATTTCAAAATGAACGTCCATGATTTATTGAGCAACAATGCTCCATTTAGTTCAATTCAATACTTTTTCTTGGACATCATATGTTTAGGTTTATAACTGTTTATTAAATAAAACACACTATTGAGTAGGGTCATTGCCAAAATATGCTGGATGTTTCTTTTGTTTGCTGCTGATTGGTTCAATCAAGCAGGTAGGGTGCTGCATAGAAAGCATCTCAAACTCCAATCTCTAATTTAGAAATGATTAAAATCCCCTACAGGTCACCACTTGTACATATCAAAATCAAGTCTACAAACAATTCTTACAAAATGTATTGAAGTCCTAAACCATTGTGTCTGATGATGTTAATTTTGGGTTTGTGTTTTGAGAGGGTCTTTGGTCTGAAGAAACCCCAACTCCACAAAGGGAAAGATTTCAGTCAACTTCTTTAAGTCTAATGCCAATGACTTTAGGGGTTAAATATCATTTGTGTTATTGAACATTAAAACCTGCTTTAAAAAATGCTTGTTCTTTTGACCATGAAACTAGATAAAGCATCTCCTCTAGGTTGGCAGTAATTAACATTTAGCATCTGTAATGGTCTTATACCCAAGAACCCATTGATATAAAAATGTCTAAACTTTGGTTGAAGTGTGGGCAATAAAAACTGAGAAAATGGAATGAACTTCCAAACTCCATTCGATCTGTAGAGTCCCTCTGCACCTTTAAGAAAAAGCTAAAGACCCAGCTCTTTCATGAATACCTACTAACTTAATGATGATGGTCTCCATATTATTGATGATGATGATGGTAATGACGATGGTTTTTGTTTGATAACGATGACTTATAAGATGGTTTCTATACTGATTAGAGCTCTCAAGAACTGCCCTCAATGTTGTGCTTTGCCTCTGGTCACTTCCTGTCAGCACCTGTGTGTCCAATCAGACTCAAAGCTGATCGTTTGCTCTTACTGACATTGTTCCCTTTTTTCTAGATCCTTGCTTGTGTTGTACTTACTCTCTGATGAACGTCGCTTTGGATAAAAGCGTCTGCTAAGTGAATTGTAGAAAATCCAGTATTAACAGTGAAGGGGGGCTGGTTCTGTAAGAGCTGAATATGTTTTTTGTTGCAGTTCAAAGGTGAAGACCTGAAGAGTTCAAAGGTCATGTAAAGAGGAGATGAAAGCAGCCAGAAAGTGGGAGAGCGGTTCACAAGTGAATTATTTTGTTTTGTGCTTTTTTACAATATGTTTTATTTTGAACATTCAAATCTCTCCTTAAAACCGGAACAAATGAGGATATTTTTGTTTCTTCAAAAATCCAATCAGACATAAAAAAGAGGGCTTGAACTCTTCAAATTGAGGCAGATTTGTTTTACTTTCATCTGACATCACATGGACTAAATCATTAATCGAATGAATGAATAAGTGATAAGTAGATTCATCTATTATAGAAATATTCTTCACATCACTAGCAGCCTTATAACAGGTGACAAGAGTATAGAATGGTAGGTAAACATGGCCAACAGAACATTTTATTAAACTTTGAAAAGCATTTAATATAATGACTCATCTCTCATTTCAAGGTTAGAGGAAATAAGACTCACCAAACATGCTTCTCGAGCTGCAATGAGAACTCTTTAAATGTAACTTGCAGATGATCAAAAGAAGAAACTTCCTTGTAATAATGTGTAATAATGTCCTGCGAGTAGTTTTCTTTAAAGATTACATTCAAGTCATGCCCAATCTGTAAAAACTCCCAACCATCACCCCGTGGGGAACATCATGTTGAGAATGAACGCAGTGTGACATCAGCTTATAACAGACTTGGCAAGTAGTAATAAAAGAAGAAGTCGTTCAACTTCTTCTTCATGATGTTAATGATGGCCTTGTCTCTGTAGATGCGTTGAACCAGTATGTCTTCATTGGAGACCGCCAGCAGATCACACCACGACAAGCCTGCTACCATCATCTCTCCTTGGATCTGCCAATACAGAGAGTGGGTCTTCTTCAACTGCAAGACTCCGTAGTTGCAGACCAGGAAATTGCCGTCGATGAAGCTCCGGGACTGGATGACTTTGACATGCACCAGCCCGAATGTGGGCTTCTCCTTGGGATCATACACCAACCCATCAGGCTGCGACCCCAGCCAGGGAGCATGCGGATGGATGACCAGGCCGCATGGGGACCAGTTGACACACACATTGCGACAGTATTCCCGCAGTGCTTCAGTCTTCATCTCCTCATCTATCTGCGCCGTCTTGGACCGCCGGGTTCCATTCCGAATCTTAAATATCAGGTGCTGTGCATTGCTCTGTCCTGCTTTGAGTTTGCAGATTTCCCAAAAACGACTGGTCAGACGCAGCTTCCGCAGCTCCTCGGCTAACTCCTTGTGTCCATGTGGAGGGCGTGTGGAGCTCTCCAGACTTTGTGCTGCATCCAAGTTGATCTGCAGGACCGTTAAATGTTCCAGTTCTTTTGCACTGAGAGTAGGACAATCAGTCATTGGATCTAACATGTGTGGAGATAACAAGGGAAGCTTTGGGCGAGGGGGAGCGTCATCATGAATCTGATAATCCTTACTTGATGGCAAAGGGCACTGATATGACAATGGGGAACCCTTTGGGACTTTTCCAAAAGCACAGTCCACAGATTCAAAATTCTCAGTGAGGCCCATTTTTGTTATCAGAGGTTTTTGGTCATCAGGGAAGTCCTTGTAGGCTTCAGTTAGCCTTGCCAAAAAAGAGTGGCATTCAGGTGGGGTAGGAATAAGACATTTGTAGGGCATCATCCTGAAAAAAGAAAGGTTCCGACTGTTAGCACATAAGCAAGAAGGAAGCTATGCAGCAAAAATTGTAGTTCACAGTCTTATTAATCTTACCTTGGCATTTCTAGCACGGTTTTCTGCAGGGAGCGCCTCTTCTATTGTGGAGGAAGAAATGAACTCATTAATTTAAACTTTAACTATCAAAAACAAACCACACTTGCAAAATAATGAAAACAGTATATACATTCATTAGGACACCAAGAGGTTTGTCAACTGTTTTATACCATCATTTAAAGTATGACATCTGAAATCAACTACATGCATTTATAAATACAGTGTCATTCGATGAAGTTTAGTGTTGTACTGGAGTTTGTTTGGTTAAGACTGACAATGAGCCCAGATTAGAGCTCAAGGAGTGAAACATCAAATTATGCTGAATTTAAAGGTTGAATAGGGCAAGTATGGGCCATTCTAAACTTCTGGAAGTAATCTTTTTCAGACTAACTTTATTAAAGTCATCTGTAAGTGGCTTCTTAAAAGTGCATTCAAGTCCCACTGTACTCTCCCAGGGGCTGTATCTTCAAATTCAGGATCATTTCTCCACTGATATACCAGTGACAAACAGATCTGGCAAAAGTCGAAACATCCTCACACCTGGGAAGGTCATCGTGGTCGACTGAGGTGCCGTTGCCCGTGTGTCATTTCCCTCTGGCAGGTCCCAGATGTGTGCCCTTGAGATCAGTGAGGCCCACACACCATTGCCCACCCCAGGGTGCATCTGGAGTGCCTCATACGCCGAGTGAAGGAACACAAGTTCTGGACACAGAGATTACACTCTGGCTTTTTTTTTTTAAACATTAGTTAGCTGTATGCCACGGCATGTCTCCTGACAAAATTTAAAAACGGGCCTTTTGTAATGACCGGGTCAAAGCCAGAGTAGATTTAGAATCAGGGCCGCAACTAATGATTATTTTCACCATTGATTAATCTGTTGATTTATATATCAATTGTTTGGTCTATAAAATATCTAAGAATTTTAAAAAATCCATCCTAGTTTCTCAACGTCCACTTGGAGGGCGAGACATGTTCACTAGGCCGTCTGCGCCCCATGGTGAGTTCTTTTTAATGATCATTTGAACTTACGTTAAGTGTCTTACAATTTACTGAAAAACAATCTATATATTGACTGTTTTATTATTGGCAATTGTATATCATACTTTACTTTACTTATTTAGTCAACTGGGAATGCTTTTATCCAAAACATGTCGTTATAAAAACAGTCAACATATAGAGTGTTAGAAGTTAAAATCCAAAACGACATCAAGAAAACAATAAGTGTTTCTGCTTTTCAAAAGAAACTAACACTAAGCTTCAAAGTGGACTATTTAACTTTTTGTCTACTAAAAGATCATTAGTCACTTCATCTTTTCAGCACTAGTATGCTATCCTTTTAACTACATCACAAAGACCTGACCGGTACATATCAGTCTGACTTATTCATCAAATGCTTTGATTCATGGGCTCTCTGGCATTTCAACATGCTTACCTCTATCCTTTTCTTTTTATTGTGTTTTTGAGATTCCACACTTTCACTTGAGCTTTCCTCGCTCATGGATAGCTGTTGGTAGTCATCGGAGTCCGGTGAGGAAAGGGGATCGTCATTATTCCCTTCATCCGCTGAGATCGTGGCTGAACTTTCCTGGTTAACCTCCACTTCTTGAACATGATACGAGTCAGTGGGCTGCATATTTAAGTCTTCTGCATCGGGGTCATTTTTAACCCAATCTGATATAATAAGATTATCAGCTTCCTCCAGAACATGTTGATTGGTTGATCCCCGACCTATGTCATATTCTATTTGCTCTTCTTTAGGATTTAACGGCAATGGATTTGATATTGCCATGCTCACACTCCCAGTCTGCTCAGAGGGCCCATGTCCAATGCCTGTAGATATCCCGGTGTGTTGAATATCATCTATTTAAGGGTCACACAAAAAAAAACCACATATTTTATAAACTAGACAATTCTCCCTTCAGTTTGGGCATAAAAAGCTTTTTTCAGAAACATGTGCAGTACAGACATTAAATGTGTTATTGTTATCTGCCGTTTCGTCCTGCTGCTGGGCTGAAGTAGAGGAAAAGTATTTAACTGAAGGTATTTAACAGCAGCATTAATGCAAAGTGAAATCATCTGTACTTTAGTTGATCACTAACTTATCAAATGCATTTTGACAGTCTGATGGGGATTCCTAACTACAAATGCTCCCCTTTATGATAGCGTATACTGCATGCAGAGAGGAGCATACACAAATGGTACATAGGTATGAGGGACAAAAAATGACTAAAGTAAATAAATAAATGAATAATTAAATGTTGGGAGAACTGCATACAATAATGTATAAATAAATGAACAATTAAATCAATCCATCAATAAATATATATAAATAAATGCAACAATTCATATAAAAAATAATATATAAATAAATATATTCATATATGTATTTCTGTGTCCATGTTGTACAAGGAAAAGTAAACATGTAAATTAAGTGGGCCGTCCTAACATTACTGAAATAGGATTGATCAATTTTGAAAAACCGACAGAAGCAAATTTACAGATATACTTTTCCTCTTACGACCTGGACACAGAACTAAATAGATGTGTAAATGTAAAAATACGGAAATAAATTAATAACTCAATTAATGTGGAAATGTATGCATTGATACATATATAACTGTAGAAATACGCTAATAAATGAATAAATACATGTAAAAATATATAAATAGCCTTTTTCATTAACAAAGTGTATTTATTATTTATTCATTTATGTATTGTTTTCAGCATTTATTTATTTATATATATTTATTGATGCATTTATTTAATTATTTATTTATTTACACATTATTGTATGTATTTCTCCCAACATTTATTTATTTATTTATACTTTAGTCATTTTTTGTCCCTCATACATAGGTGAATAAAACAACATAATAAGAAAGTTTATTTATATAGCGCTTTTCACAGACAAAGGTCACAAAGTGCTTTACATAAACAAAAAAACAACAACAGCCAACATACAATGAAAGAAGAAAATAAAAACATGTGCTAATCTAGAAAGCCAATTAGCTTCAAATGTTTTACAATGTAACCAGCTAACAAGTCTGTATTTAAACCATGCGGCTTATTATTGCTGTAAGTGTCGTCAGTATACAGATAACTTTACGTTTAATGAAAGTAACCCACCTATCCTCGGTATATTTATCTCGGGGTTGACCACCATGTGCAGGATATCCCGCAGACGTATGTTTTCCTCGTAGTAAGCCTCCACAATAGCTTCAACTTCTCCAAAAATCTCCACCGCCGCGGAAGTAAAGCGTTCAGTTAAAAAGCTGCGGAAATTCTGGTGTCTAATGCTTGTCATTTTGAAGGCTGAAGTTATAAACGATATCAAATGTTTAGCGTCTCGTCGACCACTGTGAAATACGCGCCGTCCACAACATCCACAACATCCGGAAACTGGAGAATCCACCTTCCGTGTGGTGGCGTCTAATTTGCTGCAGAGCGCCCTCAAAATACGTAAGCAAATGTATTGCAAATGTAAGCAAAATACATCAAAATTGATTTGCATGAATTATAAATATCAAACATTAATCATCTATAGAATACTATTACATACAATAAAGTATAAATTATAAATTATTATTATTATTATTATTAATAATAATAATAATAATAATAATAATGTATAATAATTGTATATTGTTGAACGTGTACTCATTAAATTAGATTTTATATTGATCGGTAATACATAATTTATTTTTTAATAACTAGGTACTAGAATATAACGTGAAAACAGTAGCCTATGCATTACTAACTATGCATTTTTTCCTCCAAGACAGTTTTTAAATACTTCAATTTCCTGATTCAGTAGTTTCTCAGTAGTATGAGTTGTTGTTTTGTATTGCCTCTTTGTACAGTACTCTTGTTTTCTTTTTGCATTCTCCTCCCTGAGATGTTTCACACTCAATTTGAAAAAATGAAATTGTATTTGAGCTCTGGAAGTAAGGTTTCACCTATAATAGCCCTTACAGTCTATGGTTGGTACACGTATCTTACATCCAAATTATTTCCTTTGTAGCGATTTTGGCCAAATATAATATAATATAATATATTATATTATAGTATATTATTATTCTTGTTCTTATTCTTATTATATATTATTATTATTATCATTTTATTATATTATTATTATTTTTATTTTTTATTATTATTATTATCATTATTATTATTATTATTATTATTATTATATTAATTATTATTATTATATATAATATTATATATAATATTATATTTTGTGGCTATTACTGCCAAAGAGTTGGTTTAGTAAATTTTTAGAAGACATCTTATGGAAGGTAGATTTAAAAAAATAAATCGAAGCAGAGTATTTTGACCCGACTTTAAACATTTCTATATATAATTTCTTAAGTGTCTTCCCCTTTCTTCAATCCGGTTTGTGAGACAAATCCGACGACACATCAGTAAATGGAAGGGATCCATTGAGTGTTTTATTCACGACGCCCGCCACAGGAGGGCGGTAATGCGCCGCTTTGACCCGTAGCTGACATGGTTTTGTAGTAAACGAAGAAGAACAGCGCACAGGCAGCTGGTGACAGCCGTGAACCGCTCCCCCCCCCACAGTAAACTGGATCAAACGGAGACATTATCAGATAGCTCGGTGGAAACACTGTGGTGGCGTTTACTACCGTTTAATGGTGACGAGAGGCACGTTTTAAAACTTTGAACCGACTCTGACATCAGTTGAAGTGACGTTATTGGCACGCTGAGTGAACACTGTTGATCATAAGTAACGCTGACGCTAACGATAGGTATGTTAGCATGGAGAGCTAGGTAACCACAGCGGTGTTTACGGTCCGTTTCTCTAGTCTGTCACCCGAACACAACGCCAGGTTGTCGGGTACTCTGTAAAGATGGGTGACATTGACCCATCGACATCCAATGCATTTCAGCCGGAGGTAAGTTTATTATTTAATGAACTATTATAGAGTGAGTAGTGTGCAGGCATGGCTAACGGTGTTAGCAAACATCAACTTGTCACCACACGATGTAGCAGCTGCTGATTAGTAAGAGTTAGCATGTTGACATGTAGTTAGCAACTGGTACACAAATAAGATTAAGTTTTACACGCTTAACATTCAGATAAATCATGTTAAGACTTGCACATTTCGATAGTAAAACTTGACATTGTCAGTATTAATGAGTGTTTGGCGACAGTCCAGCTGTTTGCTGTGTATGATTGTTGCTTTGCTGGTTAACGTAAAGAAAACATTCCATCATCATAGTGTTAGCATGCTAACACTAACAGATGCTAACTAAGCATCATGAGGCAACCTGCTTTAAATGTCAGTAAACAGATTATTATCACTTATTCTGTAATGACTCTGTTTGAATCTTTGGCATTTTTTAATTCGAATTTAATTTTGACCTGAACGATTTGTTTACCAGATAAACTCCACCCTTATTAGCCAGCAACTAGCCTCGTAGCATTAGTTACTTATGTGAGGTGCATTGCTAGTCGACCCAGCTAACATTAGCTGTGGTTTGTTGGGTGGGGGTTGGTAGTGTTCACTGATTAGCCCAAAAAGAAAAAGGCATCTATGTGACGAATTCAACTTTCAGCTATGTTTGTGTCACAATGTTAATATTTCATTTCGCCCAGATTTATGAAGTGGACTATGAGGGACAAAAAATGACTAAAGTATAAATAAATGAATAAATAAATGTTAGGAGAAATGCACACAATAATGTATGAATAATTAAATAAATGCAACAATTCATATATAAATAAATATATTCATATATTTATTTATGTATTTCTGTGTCCATGTTGTACAAGGAAAAGTAAATATGTAAATTAAGTGGGCCGTCCTAACATTACTGAAGTAGGATTGGTCAATTTTGAAAAACAGACAGAAGCAAATTTACAGATATACTTTTCCTCTTATGACCTGGACACAGAAATAAATAGATGTGTAAATGTAAAAATACGGAAATAAATTAATAACTCAATTAATGTATAGTGGACGAGTCAACGTCATAGTGGACGAGTCAACGCTGAGTGTCAGTTTGTGTGTACCAATCATGTCAACGCCATGTCAGGGTCTGTGAAGGTCTGATGCAGCTGATGTTTCAATCACGTTTCTGTGTTTCAGGGTTTCAGTCCTCAATACAGGAGGAGGAGGACAGTCGAGGATTTTAACAAGTTTTGTACTTTTGTCTTGGCCTATGCCGGCTACATCCCATATCCCCAGGAGGTGAGTAAACGAGGGCACTGCATGTAGACTTGACATAAGCACTTGTATTTCTGAGCTAAACATTTTTTTAAAGTTAAATACACTTCTCTTGCGCAGGTTCTTGAACTCTGAGGACCTAAGTCAAATAAAAGATTTGTAAAAGTAGGAATTCCTAAACAGTGTGACATAGATCCAAAATTCATCAAAATGTAAATACATAAAAAAAGACTTGCACTACGCTTAGTGAAATCCAAAAGTTGTCAATGCACTCTCTGAATGCATGGATTTAATCAATTCACAAAAACTCAGCAGACATTGTAATTATCTTTGAGAAGTCCTGACTTTATGTTGACTGAAAAAGGTGAAGTGAAACCGTTCACAGTCAAACTGTTCTTACAATAAAGTCACATATCTTTTTCTTAAATTGCATTTAGCCAACTCAGCAAATTGGGTACCGGATTGGAAATCTGATATGGGACATTGACTTCTTTTAGGCGTATTGAATTTCATCCTCTGTGTGCAAACAGATTTCGACAATGAGATTATCTGAAACAGATTCTTTTGTCTCTGTAGTTTCCCTGGCTTTGTTTGTTTTGGTTTCAGCACCCCCTCTGTTATAAATTAACCTAAGCCTTTTCTTACCATTCATGTGGCATATATACTTCTTTTTGTAAAAAAAAGATTTCATGTGTGACTCTGTTATTAGTGTAACAAATGTCTTCCTGTCTTGTTTGCAGGAATGCACAAACTGTCTGTTACTTAAAGCCTCCTTCACCGACAATGCTTTTTTGTCATCTCCTTAGCAGAGCTGTCTGTTCTGCTGCAAGTAGTCTTGGTCACATGGACCATCCATTCATACCCTAGTTTCTCCCTCAAACACATTTATACACATCTTTGTCATTTAAAGCAATTGTATTTAAAAAAAATTCCTTAATCGATTCTAAGAAAAGCTTGGCCTCCACAGGACCCCAACAACAACCCAAAGTGATACATTGCTGTCAAAAACAACATAATCATTTCTTACATGAATTGTTTTTATTAGATTCTTTACAATTGATAAAAGTATCTTTTCAGGTACAAGCTAGTAATTTTTCTTTTAACATCCCAAGATCTCACACATATCTGAATTCAGTTTCATTACCGGATGCTCTTTGTAATTGATTTAGAACACCTTCTATTGTGCATTGTTAAAACAGGGGAATTTCTCACACTGAAGAACTAATATATTATTATGAATCAGAATCAAATATTTTGAATCAGTTATTTACCTGCTTAATTTCACTCACTGTAACGTCTTCATCGTTTACAGGACTCTCCACTGCGCAGTAGTTCCAGCCCCCCTAATAGTACAGGCAGCACCGCTGACAGTGATGGTTGGACACCTGGACCCCCAACCTCCTGCCCCCAACGCCCCTTCAAGGCCCCCCAGGACAGGAGCAGGAAACGTCCACAGCCCGGAGCCCCTCTATCCAGTCACACCAAGAAAGATGTGAGTGGATAAAAGTTGACATAAACAAGAATGTGTTCACCTTCACACCTTTTAACGGCCCTCTGTTTTTTTCCCCTTAAGCACACATTTACCACCCTGCACCCAGATGACCGCAGGAAAGCTGACAAGCTGAAGAAGAAGAAAAGGAGAAAGGAAAGGGAGCATTCAGGTGGTGAGGAAGGTGCGGTTCAGCAGGCCCAGTCTATAGTCCAAGAGTTGCAGTACCCAGTCTCCTTCGGTGGCAAAATGATCAAAGAAGAGCCAGAAGATGATTTCAGCATTCCCCTCCCTCCCCAGCGTCTACATAGTCCCGCCCCCTGCAAAGAGGAGCCCAATGATGAGGGCCAATCATGGGAAGGTCAGGACCTGGAGGAAGGGGTGGTAAAGGTACAGAAGGTGGAGGGCTTTTCAGGAAGCAGAACAGTGTTCCGTCAGGGGAAGCAGGTGGTGTTCAGAGACGAAGATGGATCTGGAGAGGATGAAGACATCATGGTAGACTCGGGTAGGTTTTTATTTTTTTTGGTGCATTATTTAATTGTTACAAGTTCAACCAAATGACCAATAGGGTTGGATATTGGCAAGGACCTCATAATTGTGATACTTTGCAATACTCTCCATAATTTACTGAAAATTCAAAAGTGGAGCCGATAAGAATACAACTTGCTATGTTAAATCAAATTGAAATTTTTATCTTTTTATGTTAATATTTCCATTTCAATTTATTAGAACAGTTTCACAATACCAGAATTTTAAACGTTAATGTGATAAAAGTAAAAATCAAACAATATCAATACCGGTCTTAATACCATGGTAACAACATTATAAACCATGGGTACCATTAAGTGTGAACCCTCCTGTTTTTAATTGATAACCTGCATCCAATGCTTGTGTAGAAAAAGTAAATACTTACTAACTCATGTGAAAAACTGTCAACAGCAACTAAAGGCATCATGAGGAGGATTTCCCTAAAGTAGGACGTGGACCTGTTTTAAAATATTCCACGTCAATTATCACTCCTAATCCAGTTTGATTTGTGTGGTGGTGTCTGTCTGCAAAGACCCTGGCCACTTTCTTTATGTTTGGATTTTCTCATCATACAAACAAAAAGCTCCTTCTTGCACCTTCATGCAAAACTACAGACCTTCAAAATAATCTTGAAATATTGCTTTATTTCTTTATTTTACCACTTTCTTTACATAAACCGCCCTCGCTTTCTTCATCTTTACGTTAATCAACCACTGCTGCTCTCTCTCTGTGTCCACTAGTTGAAGAGTGATATCTACAGACCCAGAGGTTGTTGTGGTCTCAGGAATTTAAGGGAAATAAAAGGACACTTTTAATCCATTTAAAGTATTGATGTGTGGGGGCTGGAATATCTATGAAGTATTGTGAAAACAATTGTGTCGAGTATTGAGCACAGCCCTTGTGACCAAGCTGAACTCGTCATGTTGTCTCTCTTCAGACGACGACTCGTGGGACCTCGTCACTTGTTTCTGCATGAAGCCCTTCGCAGGCCGCGCCATGATCGAGTGTAACAAGTGCAACACCTGGATCCACCTGTCGTGTGCCAAGATCCGCAAGAG
The DNA here is from genome assembly GCF_963584025.1 of Labrus mixtus. Classification (NCBI taxonomy): domain Eukaryota; kingdom Metazoa; phylum Chordata; class Actinopteri; order Labriformes; family Labridae; genus Labrus; species Labrus mixtus. Next base: position 2,667,528 of record NC_083618.1, on the reverse strand, counting down.
CCATGTGCCAGAGACATACGTGTGCCAGAGCTGCCGAGAGACGCACGGAAACGCGGATAGCCGTCGTTCCCACCGCTCGCGAGTCGGCCCACGTAAGCATCTGCTTGACTGACTCAAGAACCCTGAACTTTGACCCCCCCCTGCTGGACTGACTCCTTCCTCGAATTCAGGTCTTGCACCCTTCAGTCTCTGTCCTTCATGGTCAGCCACATTTTCTACAGACACTTTGGTGGACCTATCCCAAGCCTTTATCCTGTTTGTAAACAGTTTGAGTGCTATTTTAGATTTCCTAAGACTTGTTTCTGCTTCCCTACAGACTCTGTGCGTAAGGCAATCACTGAATGGATGTCTGTCTGTAGATGACATTAGCATAGCAGAAAACTGCGCCGACTAGACTTTGTGTCTCGTGAACACTGGAAACATTTGAACTGCCATATGTAGAGAGAAAACCCCTCGCAACTGCCACCCTCTATGGTGCATTTTGTGATTTATGGGAGAGACAGTTTGCACTTTTTTCTAATTTCTTCAAAGAAATATCTATCTGACCATCTGTCACAGGGATAGGTATATCTTTCTGATTAAACTAGCTTTGATTTCTCGTACAGGCCTCCTGTCATTGTTAAACAAATAACGGATTAAAAAAAAAAGAGAAAACAAGTCAAGCCTTGTGTCACTTGCTTCAGATGGTGCTATAGTAAAGCTGAGGTATTATCCAATAGAACAAAGATGTAGGAAAAAGAGTAAAGTATGCATCTGCTTCATCTATTTCCTGTTTTGTTTTTTATTTAAGACTTTGTGGAAGAATACTTTTGAGGCTATGAGCCTGTACAGCCCTTTCTTCTACTTCATAAACTGTCTTCCAGCCTAAGCTACTCCTCTTGAGTGAAAGGTGTTCAGATGGTGAAGCTTCTACACACTTTACAGTGTTCTTACTTTACCAGACTTCTGTTTCTAAGGATTCTTTCAGAAGTAACTGTTTGTTCATATAAAGAAAATCAGACAGACAACATGCAAGTTGTCAGTTAAAGTCTTTTAAGGAGTTGTTCCAAAACCAGTTCAAAAATCAGTCCGATACTTTCCAAATTGCAGTATTGAGTATCTGCAAATATCTGAATGGATAACATTATTTAACAGCCTCAAACCCCAGCATGTAAGGGTTTTTTTGTTCTTCTCTTAAACAGTAAAGCTACACAGCATTAATGAATACTACCTATAGTTTAAGAGCTGCAAAGACAAACTGTGTTTCATGCAAACTATCATGTGATGGTGTCAAAAATCCCAAGCTGCAGAAAGTGCAGCCATCTTTAGAGCAAGCAAAAAAAAAGTCACCACTCAGTATTTGTCCAACACTAATAAAGATGATGTTTTTTTTTATCTCACTTGTACTGGAGGAGTGTTTGGAATCGGACAAGATTAAAGGTATCAGAATCTGAATGTTATCAGAATATCTTTCAAGCGTTTTCCGTTGTCTCTGCTGACAGGAAGGAGCAGGGAACCTCATTTTGTTGTTTTCAACAGTTTCATGCTCACGTTTTCAGAGAGGGTGCACATTTAAAGAAGGGAACTCATGACCGTCCTGTAGAGGTATCAGCTGAGTGAAAAGCTTTTCTTAACTGGGCAAGTGTCGTCCGATGAAGATGCTCCAGTTGGAATTATGCATGCGAGTGTGTTTGTTTGACTGACTGGTTTACACTGTGTGAGGGTGAAGGCTTGTGCTGCTATGACTTGTCTCAGCTAAAAAAAAATCCCCTGGTGGTCATTGGTCACTTGTGGGATGGAGAAACGGGATTGTCCGCTAAAAGTACCACGGCAATGGTTTTGGGAAATATTTAGTAAGTCTCTGACGGGTCATATCAGAAGAGCAGATATCAGACTCGTATCATCTCTCACATTTTTTACAGCAGTAAATAGTTGCTTTTGTATGCAGCAGGTTTATTTGGAAGATGTTTTTAAGGCACATTACAAAAGATTTTAAGCTGTTATTCATGTGCCATCTGCTGTTTTTTTTTCTGATTTATATATAAAAGCCATACTGTAGAGTGACATGATTTAGACTCTTGGATATTAGTCCAGGGAGGGATTTAACCATGCAGAATCAATAGACTTGGCCAGGGAAATACTAACACACACACACACACACACACAATGAATGTTTGGTTTGTAACATACACAAGACTTTGAGAGTTTAGAATGGTTAAGCTCATCTCTGCACTTGTCTTCTGGTATTTACAAATGTTGGTTAACTTGTTGGTACCCAGCAAGCATCCAGGTTTGATGTTTTCTAGATGTTCAAAGACCCCCAAAATGATTTCTCAGGACGATCATGTCTTGATGAGAAACCTGGAGACATCTTTAGGCAAACATGTCTAATTTTTACGTGCATCTTTAAGACATCTCTGTAATTATTGTTAACAATGCTCATTGTGATGCAGTTTATTCTGATCCTGGGTTGTCCTATCCCCTTATTGAGAAAGCGTTGTCTGTACTGTGGTGCAAACTGTTTCTGTGAAACTATTGTAAACTATTGTAAATAAAGAGTTACCATTTTAACTGGTTTTCCTTTCATCTTTTGGTAATACAGTGAGGGTTACTCAGTCAACACTGAAATCAAACAAGAATCATAGAGGATCATATTTATTGTAATCTTTACAGGACAGAGAAAACAGGCTCCTCCACCATACAATACATGGACATACTCGTGTGGTTCAGTGGGGGGTTGGAGTTTAACAGCAGGATAGCAGTCTTTGTGCTGGCCTCATGGTGGCACCAGAGCTGAGGCGACCAGCTCACCTTCCAAATAAAACATTTAAGACAAACAAAGAGTACAAACAAAAGCAGTGCAAAGTTGCTGATGTAAAAGGGACCCCAACTCAAGACTGTTAGAGATCTCACTGCAGAGAAGGACAGGGAGCGACATGCTTCAGACTCGGACAAGAACGTCTCCATCTCAATGCTGACCAGTCACCTTCTGGTCTTTAAGGTCTATTGCAGTAATAGTCAAACCAAAACTAATCAAAATAGGGAACCATATAAAGTCAGCTTTATAAGACACTGGTTAAGTCCAGTTGTCAACATCAGCAGCTCTTTCATGACAACTAACATCTAATATGTATGATACTGTATGTTGTGCAAATTAATTAAATAATTAAATTTTCCACAATTTCCCAGTTTGGGATCAATAAAGTAATTATATCCTATTCTATTACCGTTGTGTTTGGATACCATTTGCATCCTGTAGTTGTGGGTTTGAGAGTCTTCCAGGATTTAGCCTAGGACAGGATCTCCCATCCAAATCCCTCCTGTCACATTTCTCCTTTACAACTAAAAGAAATCAAATGGGGGGGTTTGTCTTTGTAATGTGCATCTGATGCAAAACAGAAAACAAAACAATTCCTGTGCTATAATAATAAATCTGAACAGAAAGTGCAATAGTTTGAATTAGATGTCCTCATGTACACCTCACTATCCTGATTTAAAAAGAAAACAAAGCTACAGTGCAGGTAAATTAGTGTTTTGATAACCGCATAGAAGAAGCTCATTAAAGTCTGCTCACAAGTGTTTTCATCATCTTGAACATTGCATTACAATGTATTACTTAGTAATATAAGTGACAGTGGCAGCCAATTAAAAAGCAGGGGCACATTATATCAAATTAAATACATGGCACATGATTGAAGTACAAACAATACAAATGAAATAAATAAACATATCTATGTCAATGTGCCATAGTCAGTCAAATAAGTCAAACTTAAGTGTGGCTCAGGTCAGCTCCGTTACTGAGTTACTGTCAGCAGCAAACACAACCTTCACGAGGGGAAAATGTTGATCTATGTCCTCTAGTGCTAACGTCCCAACCGTGCAATACTCTCCACACATGTAGCTTTTTTTAGCTAAATATTTACCAATTTAGAACTTTCAATTCCAGCCTGGCCTGAGATATGTGTGTCTGTATAAAGAGATCAAGCCTGTCTCACCTTGGTTGGGACGCTACCATCAAAGCACATATTTGTCATGTAGAAGTCCTCCCTAAACCCCCCCACATCCATCACAGATAGAAGATTTGAGCACCGGTTTATGATGTGACTGAAGGGAAAAAGGACCAAAAACAAACTCATCCCTGAACAGCCACAGCAGGGTCACTGAGACAAGATCCTGCATGGTGTTCCTCTAAACATTTTTGCATGAGTTAGTGTAACGACTCGTATGTTATTACATTATTAGATTCAAACCTAACAGGGTGACACAAACACAGGACAAAGGACTACAATGATATGGAATAAAACTACAGCACAGCTCATTTGTATATGCTCGACTTAAGAAATATCTTTTAACTCTTCGTGTGCACCTTTCGCTCTATATCAACAGGAATGACCACCATGCCTGTGGTGACTATCAGTTCTTCTTCTGTAGTGCATATATTAAACTATGTTTTCAGGAGTCTGCACTCTGGCAGCAGCCTAGAGACACGTAGGGTGATACCTTGTAGAAACCCTGAGCCCACTCCTGCATGGTACTGACCCTCGGAGCTGGCCCACGGGAAAGGGAGGAGTGGAGAAACTGGATACACAGGTTCACTAATACCATGACAGAAGAGGACCAGAGGGGAGAAAAAGACTTCTTGTTGATGTGTCCTCTCCACTCTTGGATGCTTCTGATTAGAGAGTCTATTTTTATCTATGCTGTTCCAACATTTGCTGGGCTCCTAAGACTCAGACTCAAGTCTGTGTGCTGAAAAGAAAAACAAATATTCTCAACATGGATGCATTCAAAATACTGCAGTCTGTTGTAATGTATTGTACATTATATTAATGCATACTGACATTGCTTAGGTATCCGTAGTGGCTCGGTGTCTGCAGAGATGACTTGGTGCATGACACCTCTGAACTGGTACAGTAATTTGAGACTCTTCTCCTCTCCCACACAGGGGTCGTAAAACCCCGGCAGTCCAGCCTGAGCAGAAAGAGAGACATAAAGAACACTGATGTATGCATGCAGATCTGTATAGGTAGTCAAAGGGGACACGTAAACCCACGCACCTTTGAGGACTCGGTGAGGATGAGCTTGGAGTCTTTGACTATGCACTGCAGAGGTACAGTGACGTCAATCACCTTTGCTTTCTCCTGCCTCTGGCTGGTGTCAGACACAAACTTTCCATACCAGGCGTTCAGGATGATCAGTCCTACACAGAATCACATGTTTTGTTTTTTTTAAAGTTATAAGTGTCTTCATGTAACAGTCCTGCTACTTTGCTGGCTGGATATTCATACTATGTAGCTAACTGTTCCTTGTGGACGGAGCGTCTAGATTAAAGGGTAAATTGAACACATCCAATAAACAAATTCTTCAAATAATAAAATGCAACCTTCTCACAAAAAAAAAGGGGGTAGGTGCATGTTCTACTTGCTGAGCTTAACCAGTGCTGTTTCATTTATTTAAAAAAACAATTATATGTGAAAGTGAGCAATGCCGTATTCATTAACAATCCATTCTTACATATGAAACAATTTTTAAAGCAACTGTAAAAAATAAGTTCAACACAAAGTCGACGCAAAGTCTAACCAAGTGCCTGCTCCACCAACTGAGCCAAACTCGCAGCCCGAACAGCTGATCTATTCCATAAGTCCACTATGATGTATTAACTTAGTTCAACGTGTAGTATGACGGACGATATCTTTACTATCACTTATTGGACAGAAAGAGACAATTGAGGTCAGACTTTGAAAAACTGAATTGTCAATCATCGTTGTATTATGCTGTTTAAAGCATCCATGAGATGTGTTTTAACTTCACACTTTGCCATTTTTATCAAGTCTTATCTGTCTGCAAGCTTTAAAAAGAAAAGGACTCCGTTTCCCACCCTAATGCTGTGTTTGCGTGAGTGCATTTGTGCACGAGTGTGCGTGTGTGTTCTCTCACCCATCTTGGATTCTTCAGCTTCTATGATTCTCCTCACAGACTCCTGCATCAGCAGAACCTGCCGAGGGAGGAAGAGGAGCAGGAGGAGGAGGAGGAGGAGGAGGAGGAGGAGGGGTGGGGGGAGGGAGGAAACAAAAAACAGAACAGGAAAAGAGAGAGAGAGAAAGATGAGACTAGGGGAGCTGAACCCCGGAAACAACGATCAGTGATCGTGTACAGACAGTTTGAGTGTGTCTGCATGTTGAGTACTCACAGCAGACTCTGCCTCCTGCTTCTTCTTAGCGATGTCTGTGGCTGAGCTCTTCCTGTGCAGCTCCAGCTCTCTGAATAGTGCAGAGAAAGACAGAGTAGACATCAATAATTACCCAATGGGAGTCACATGCATATGATGAAGTATGTTGCCATTTAAATGTTGTACTACTCCATCAAAATGTCTGGGCTTCTGTAGTGGTTTTGGGTTTTGCGGCCTTCATTAGAGCGTTCATATTTCTGATCCAAAACAAGCTCTTTTAATTGTAATGCTCTGTCATGAAGAATTTTCATAGCTAAAATATCATTTTAAAAACAAATAGGACATATTTACTAACTCTTGTTTCTGTGCGCGAGTGTATGGGATGATGATGAGTCTGTGGACGGCCATGTAGAACAGCAGAGGTCCGGCGGTGGCGTAGAAGACCGCACTGGGCAGCAGCTGATCTGTTAGGTGGACTGGAAACAGGTACGTTTGACTGGCACGTGCCAACCTGCATGGAGACAAAGGGTAAGCAATTTACACACACACACACACACACACACACACACACACACACACACACACACACACACACACACACACACACACACACACACACACACACACACACACACACACACACACACACACACACACACACACACACACACACACACACACACACACACACACACACACACACACACACACACACACACACACACACACACACACACACACACACACACGTCAGATAATCACGAGAGACAGAGGCGCACAGAGAGGAATGAGCTCATATTTTGGGGTTTGGCTCGTACTTGATCTTGAGCGTGACTCCCTGAGGGACTCCGATGCTGACAGTCGCTGACAGGACACTGTGTCGGCTGATCTTCCTCTCTGCTCCATATTCCACCACAGTGCCGAACCAGCCCGTCCTGGAGAGGAAGACAAAAATAAACAAAGACTGTAAGAGTGAGGCAGCTACAGTGAGATGAAATCAATCATACAGACTGTGCAAGCAGAGATTAAAAACCTCTGAGGATCCAATACTTGACAAATTCATTTTTTTTCATCTTATATTTCTTTATTGTCAAATGTATTATATATTCATTTACATGTTCATGAATATTCAACTGTGGCTTTACTTCTTTTTATTTCCCTGCAATGTCTTATGTGTAAACTGCTTTTGATCTCCTGCAGCTCTTCTAATGCTGCATGTGAGAGCTGTAAAATAAACCTTTTACTATTAAATTCAGTGAAGGGAATATTTGTAATGTAAGGCCATTGAGATTTAGTTCTCATGTTTTTTTTGCACTACTGAACATGATTCTTTTATATCACCATGACTTGGATTTGAAAAGATGAACAGCTTTCTTGTACCTATGAGGCGTGATTTAACATGTTCTCACAATTTCTCAGAAAAGTGCAACCATGTGTAACATTAAATTAAAAGAAATCACTGTAAATCTTTCTAAAAATACTTCATACCAAACAGTATTTTCAGCTGGTATTAAGTCGCATTTTCAAAAGTACTTGGAAAAAGAAGTTTCACTGCCTGCCAAGGGAAACAGTTGTTTATCACAGAATAAGACATTTGAGACATTAAAAGCAGACAGACGTACTTCACAGAGCCTTTCACTTTGGTCTGGTCATCATCCTGAAACTTGTACTGGTAGCTCACCATCAGGTAGGAGTGAGGCACACCAAGCTAAGTGTTTTTGGGAGATAATTCACACAGAATGCAACAAATCTTAGATTAGGACACATTTTGAGATACTGTAAAAACAATATGGACTATGATGACAGCAGGTGTAAATGTGCTGGTGCTTTGTTTTTGTACCTGCAAAGCGAGAGTAAAGTGGCTGCTCTTCGTGTCTCGCACCAGGCTGGTTGTCATGGCGCTGTTGGGCCCCCAGCGCCACTGCAGATAACCCATGGTGTTCTGGTCCAGGTGGCGTGCTGTCATCAGAGAACAGCTCGGTCGCAAACCTCGAGGTGAGAACTGCAAGCCGCACTGGGCTGTCAAGAAACTGGGCAGAGAAATGACAAGAGTGGATTAACAATTGAAGAGACGGGGAATGTTGCTCACATGTTCTTACAGTTTGTGTTCTCAGTCCTGGATCACACGGAGCATACTCACCAGCGTGGAGTGAGATTACGAAACACCTTTAACCCAATGAGAGGTCCGAGTATATCTCCTGCACCTAACTCCACCTGTTAGAGGAGAACGCACAGAAGACGTTACTGCAGATAAGCTGCAAGAACGACAAAATCACCCCATGCTAACATTTACCACAAAGGGCATGTTCAACATTATCTGTAGGTATGTAGAATATTATTTTATTTAAACATTGTTTGTGTGGTGCATACCTCTCCCCATCCCTTGGCTGACGTTACCCTTCGTACAGTCATGTTAATGTTGCCCCCTCCGTTCCCGTTGTGTGTAGAGAGTGAACCAGACAACACTGCAGTGTCCGAGTTCGTCAAAGGAGCCTGGGGAAAAAAAAAAAAAAATGGATGAAAACCGAGAATTCTACAGTGACTCTGGTGCAGGTGAGCAGCTGTGAAGAGGGTAATACTAAGAGAGTGTGTGTGTTTAAATGTGTGTGTAGTGGCTATTTGTCCAGAAACAAAAAAAAATCGAAATAAACTAATATCAAACATAATCAAATGACCACTGAAGCACCATGGGGGATGTGATGTACGCAGGCAAAAGAAGTCCACTGTCCATGCAGGAGATCTGCAGTTTTTTGGTGGTTAATTTGGTTCAAAAGAAAGCAAACAAAAGAACAAAGAAAATCGTGTCTCCTGCTGCCTCTCTTGCGCTGGTAAAGAAAACCACAGGCCCACCCAGGTGCATGCTGGTCCTCTACCTGCCTCTGGTGCCCACAGTGTTACCCAAATACCTAACTAATGCAAAACTAAATTTACTAAACAAATAACTAGCAAAAGAAAATATTACCCAAATATCTATTCTAAATAAAGAAAACATGTAGAATAATTCAATAAACAACACCACCCAAATATGAGTAAACTAAATACCAAAACTAATTCTAACAACAATTAAATAGCTCCAACAGTGTGTATGTGTTTTGTTGTACCTCTATGGACTGAGAAATGTGCATCTTGTTGATTTCAATATGAGGAAAGCCTCCTCCTGGCATCTCTTCAAAGTCTTCGTCATAACGGTCAAATAGGTCTGTTGCATCCACGCCCACGCTGATGGTGCCCTGAGTGATGAGGGTGGAAAGGGGGAGAGATTGGCAGGAATTCATAAATAAAGCTGTAAAAGGATAGTAAGTTTTAAGGCGCAATGTTTCTATCAGTATCTGCATGAATTGGTGGCTCGCACAAGAAATAATTGAATAGTGACGTTGAAGAGGAAATGTGATTGTGACTTAGAGAACCTTGGGGTTAGTTCTTTGTTGCAGTCTCCTCTCTTCTCTTTCTCTCTGCAGCCTTTCATACTCCTCACGGATTTCAGCCGGTGTCCTCTTTCTTTCCACAATCTGCACATCATCAACATCAACACGAGACATATGTAAGAAGGATCAGTTTAGACTGGAAGTGTAGGGTAGCAGCAAAACAACTCAATTTCAGGACAGAAGGATTATGTTAAGACAGAATTACAAACCTCCCAGCCCTCCACCTCCAGCCCTTTCTTCCCAAAGAGGTCATAGATGGCTCTGGAGTGATCGTCACTCAGCACTGAGGGTAAAGACGGTCACAATGGTCTAGTTTACTCACATCTTTTGTGTTTGCATCTTTTCTTTTTACACTGCTTTGCCATGAAAGTTTCAACTGTCAGTTGAATCGCAATACAATTTTTAAACTATCTAGAGGTGTTTAGTCCTTACCTTCATAAGCTTGGTGAACCTGGTTGAACAGCTGTTCAGCCTGACTTTTAAGCTCGGGGTCTCGATGTTTGTCGGGATGGTAGAGCATACACAGCCTTCGATAAGATGCCTTCAGCTCCTCCAATGTAGCCTGTACCAGAGAGGTAAAAATGCCATGAAAGCACATTTAAATCTATTATTTGGCAATTGGCATAGGATTGTGTTTACAGCTGTTTAGTACAATTTACTATTGTAATGACGAATTAAAATAGGGAGTCCATATCTTAATCAAAAACTATTCATTTTGGGTAATTTTTTTACTTGAAAAAAAACAACAGAATATCAAAAAAGTTGCAAATAGAGAGCTTGAATCATCTCTGTAAGAAAGGATTGCACACTGCTTTAAACTGATTGAAGACAGCCAATACCTCGCTGACATGAAACAACGACTGTAAGATGTATTATTAAGAAAGCTTCTTCCAGTGTGAACTTATTGTTACCCAACCCGACGTTATTCAATAAACGTCAGAGTTTACAGTCCCACTCAGGCCTCTCAGTCTCATAGAAGAAGACTGAGGTTTGTTACAGTGCTCGTCGATGCACAGATATAACATAACATAATATAATAGAACTTTGCACCTGCTTTGGATGCATTTACTGCCTGCAGGAAGTAAAGAGATACTGTCAAAATCCTGCATAATCATGTTTCTGCTGCATCAGCCGGTGTCAACCTGCACGGATGATGGTGCAGAGGAAGAAGACCGTTACAAAAACTGAAGGATGATGCACCGACTGCACACCGTTTCCCCTCCGGTAATCCACCCACTGACACTCACGGCGGAAGGTCAGTAATCATTGGGCTTCACTGTTAAACAGAATGAATCGTACCTCTTTCCTGACGTTCAGTAGAGCGTAGTATTCTTGATTATTAGACTCGTAATCATCATCTAAGGACGCGGCCATGTTTGCCTTCTGCTCCAGTCCCCGCCCACCCGTCCACTGCCCTGGAACCTCATTGGTCGGTCGCGCCTGGACCGGAAGTCGTTCTATCGCCATCTTCTGGTGAAGTTTAAGATCAACACAAAGGCAACTTTTACACCTCGAAACCGGAGCAATGGGAAAGGAAGGCTCTGCTGAAAACCAGGGGAACGGAGACGAGCATCATTGTTTAAGTAGGTAATGTATACAATACCAGTCAGTTGACGCCGATTCTGATTGGCTAAATTATTTGCATTGCTAATAGCTTGGCATGAAAAAATTACTTTGAAGTTGTGTCTACCTTTTTGAATATCAGGAATACTGTTTTATAATCTTAGTCATAATGGTAATCTATGTTCCTACTCGGCCTGATGCGTTTAAATTCTCAACTTACCTCTACCCTGGGGTAGGTTGAGTCACAGGAGCACTTTTTTTTCTGAGGTCATATTTTCATGGCTCTTCGTCATAGATGTCATTCTTATATTTTCAAATGATTAACAACATCCCAAATTAAAATGAGGTGTTTTTATTGTACTTCTGTGTCAATTGTCTTTGACTGGAGAACCACATACGTAAAAACTGGCTCAATTTACCCCACTCTACCAGTGACCTGTATGATCAGTTTTAGGGTCCTGTATTGGGCAACATTTGTCTTTCCACACTGTCTCTGCCCCTCTCCAAAACATTTTTAAACAATATTGATGAAGTATTACCCGGCCTCAGAACTGCCATTTGTATCAGATTAATCACAAATTAACCAAATTACACGGCACAACATGTTAATCCCTGTGATATGAAAGGAGGTTTTAAACCTGATGGTTTAGGTTTTCAAGCTAAAGTAAAAGGGATGGCCACCTATGTCTCCTTATGATATGTATTTATATTGTGTTTTAATTTTCCACATCTTAAACAGAGTTACAGTCAGTGACAGAAGATGTATTCAGATATTTTATGCAGGTAAAATAATCAATACCCCAATGTAAACATACTACATTGGCCCACACGTCAAAGCCTATAAGCAAATTCAGTTTGTCAAAACTATAATAACCCTTTACATTAGTGGTGGAATAATTGTAATATATACTCTAGTTACACACTGTGCTCACAGGTCAAATGTTTGTACTCGACCTTTACTCAAACTACCATTTTTGAACCAATCATTTTATGCTGCTACTTTTATCTAAGCTTTTCAGAGCTTTACTCAGTTTATAGTTTTCAGACTAAGATTTTACAATGAAACACATGAGCATGTTTGTCTCCCTATTGGTTGAACTACCAAACAGTATGTGATGTCATCTGGTCTAGCTACAACAAATATTAAATATATATGAAATATGATCACATTTATCAGTACTTATAATTCATAAATAAAAACATGAATAAAAATAAAACAACACTGATAGAAACAATCCTGCAGATGGATGCTGTTAGTACATTTTGATGATAACACTTATAGCTTAGATGAGAAACTTATTGAATGAAGCTCTTTTCCTTTTGGATAGTTAGTTGGTTGGTCACACTTTAAGTTCTCTTTAAAATTATTAAAAAACGTTTTTCACCACTCAATTATACTAAAGGTTTTAAACATTCTGCTTGTCATGTTAAAAAAATGCAATAGTTTAATACTAATTAGCCAAACATACATTATTATGCAAAAATTGAGTTTGATCAATTAATTTAAAAAAATCAATTAAAAAAACTACTGGTGGATTGATGGATTCTAGATATGACTTTTCCTCCTACACAAGGAGATTTTCAACTTTCTGTGCTTAGGGAAACTGAGGTCAGGTTCTTGTCCTTGTTTTGAAAACTTCCCTAATAGAAATCTAAAGTATCTACTTACTCATTCTCAATATTGCAGTGCTGATTTGCATCAATAAGACTAAAATGTATTGCAGCACTAAGTAGCTTAACGTGGACAGTTTTTACAAGATCTTTTATGAATTAGAAATATTAAAGTAGCTTATAAGGCTAAGATCAAAGACTTCACATAGGCTATCTCAAACTTCTACTTCATTGTGTTCAAATAGGATAGAGCTTGTTCAAAAAAAATATCCGGTCAACAATTTTGCTGAACGTATGCTAAAGCATTTTCTTTCACATAAAATGACAATTTCCATGTTGTTCCTCGTCTTCTAGAGCATCATTCTTTCCATCGAAACAAAGACACCGGGCTCTGAAGGTTTAAATCTATTTCTTGGCAACATATGTTTACATCTCTTAATGCCAATCATCCTTCCTAAACTCTGTAGATGCCAACAAATCCTGAGCGCCTGTGTGGCTTACATGCCAAGTATATGTAACTGAAAACAAACCATTGAAATGAAGCGTGTCTATGGAGACGATTGTGTGTATAAAACACAAGGTTGTTTTTTGTGTGTGTCTAGGTTATGTGGCATATAGAGTGACAGTGTGGGCTTGAAAGGAGCACATAATAGACCCGGTTATGCCCCACTGTTAGGAGGGAATAGCCTGTTGGAAAGAGGGTAGGAGTTAGTATTTTGTGATTGGGTGTAAACTTCACTTCCTGTATAACATGAACGGTTTCCTCCTGCAAACAAACATAACAGGAGATACCGTTTTATCATTTCACCTCACTTGTCAGCGCTGCTATAGAATAACACGACCCGAAGACAGCAGGTAGTGAGCCTGTGAGCGTGTGAGGAGCTGTCCTTTCAGCACCACAGCTTCAGCACCACAGCTTCAGCACCACAGCTTCAGCACCACAGCTTCAGCACCACAGCCAAAGACTACATCACTATATCGCGCTTCAAAAAACAAGTCTCTCTCAAGCAGGTCTTTAGGTTAACATTCACGAGGGGTGCTTAACTTGTGTCGGGACGCGACCTTACATGGCATTTTCGCAACCAAGTCCACGGCCTATGTGTGTGTGTTTGTGTAATGTATAATTCGTTGTGTGAGTGTGAGAGAGAGAGAGAGAAGACGATGATGAGCATGATGATGATGATGATGCTGGGGGGAGGCTGTCAAGGTGTCCTCGAATACAGACGTCGTTCAGTGACGTGAGAGAGAGAGAGAGAGAGAGAGAGAGAGAGAGAGTGAGCCGGGAAGAGTGCGCGTGTACGTCAGGGGGGGTGGGGGGCGGAGTCTACGTGAAAAAACCGGAGGGAAGGACAATTCTGCGAGTCACCATCACGGATCCCCGCTGTCAATCCTCTCCGCTTGGTCCAATGGTGTGTTAAAACGCGGCAGGCTCGCTCCCCCAACCCCTTCTTTCTCAGCCCCGCCCCCCTCCTTGAGCTGTCCTCTCTGTGCACGCGCGTTATCCTCCCCCCCCCCCCCCCCCCCCCCCCGCCCCCCCTCCACCACCACCACCACCTCCACCACCACTAGGTCGAGTCGAGGAGGAGGAGGAGGAGGAAGAGGAGGAGGAGGAGGAGGGATGAGGCGCGCGGCGGAGGGGAAATGGCTGCCGAAAACAAGCCGGAAGGTAAGAGAGAAATAAGGGGTTTTTATTTGAGGTGGCAGAGTCCACCTATTCGGGGTTCAGTCGAGGCGATGTTGGGACGGTGGCATGGTGGTGGAGAGAGATAACGGCAGGGCTTTCCCTTTCTGCTTGCCCGTCCCGAAAACACGGACGCTGGTGCTGAACCAGCGACTGTGTGGAGCACGGTTAACCGACAGCAAATAAATAACGGAAGGAGAGTTGTCCTGGTCGGTATAGGCTCCGAGCCGGGATAGGGTAGTCTTTCCACCGTCCAATGCATGCCAGCGTTTCCCCCCCGAGCAGCTGGTTTCTGAGTGCTTCTGAAGCGTTTAGTATAAAAAGGATGGGGATGAGAGAGGATGTGAGTGGTTCACGCTGAAGGAATTCAGATGCTTTCAGTGTGTGTTAGTGAGTGCGTGTTTGTGTGTGCGTTTACGTGCGTGTGTGTTTATCTGTTTTTGTATCTCTCCCAAAGCATAAAATAGACCATTGAATCGTAGATTTCCTTGCCTGACAGGCACGCAACCTCCTAGACCAGCTGTGCTTTTATCTAGTCAATCCAGTGTTGATGCGTGTGTGTGCGCGCGCGTGTGTGTGTGTGTGTGTGTGTGTGTGTGCGCGCGCGCGCGCGCGCGCGTGTGTGTGTGTGTGTGTGTGTGTGTGTGTGTGTTAAGGTTGGTGTGGATGGATGTGTGCTTGTAGTTGCAGTGAAGGTGAGAATAAGGCTGCATTTGAGAAGGGTGTGTGTGTGTGTGTGTGTGTGTGTGTGTGTGTGTGTCAGTTTCAGGTCATATTATGAATCTATTTTAAATCCTGAATTTATTTAAATCTTGTTATTGATTCATTCATGAATAATTGAAGGTGTGACCAAAATCACAATGTCAGTTTTATCCTCATCTCAAATTATGAGTCAATGAAATCTTTGTTGTTTTTTTCCTCAGAGTGTTTTGACATTTGTTTGTAAACATCCTCTGGCTGCTCCAATAATTGCCTTCTTTTCTGACTTTACATATAAACACAGCAGCTTTCGTCATGGACAACAGGCTGTTCCTAAACTAATTAAGAGCCAAAGTTACCCTAAGCAATGAAATAGTGCCTCAGACGCCAGTTTCTATTGTTATTTGATTCTTGTGATCTCTGTTTAGCAGTGATGCTGAAAAAGACAGGAGGAGACTTTACCCCTCTGCCCACTAGGGAGTGATGCTGAGCAAGATATTTTCGACAGGGCAGTTTTTTGGAATAACTTGAACTGATGAAGTAGTATAGTACACTTTCCAAGCAAATAATCAGAAGTGCCACACTTTAAGTCAGACGCAAACATACATATACACAAGTGTGCATTGCGTGCATGCAAGAGGAAGGCCGGGGGTTGCGAGTCCCATGGCGTGAAAAGAGTAGAACTGTAGATGAGACAGATGGCCCATGGGCTGATCAGCATGCACTGAACCACATAAATGTTAAACCATCCCCCCTACCCTTACTGTGCATGCTTTACCTACACACACACGCAAACAGAATCACACATTTATAGTACAAAGAGTTTTGTCCATCAGACCCTCAGTGTTGATGTGCATGGTGGATCTTAATTATCAACAAGCCTCAGACATACTGAATGAAAGCCAAATAAATCAAAGGCAGGAGACGGCTGTCCACTCTTTCTTACAGATGTATGTGACGCTGATCAGAAGAAGAGTACACTAGTGGGCATAAGAACAATATCCACCATAAAGCATGGAAGACCATCTCCCTCTGTGCTGGTTGGTCTACTTTGTATCATAGCAACAGTGGTCAGGGAAACAGAGAAATGATGAGAGAGAGAAGAGAAACTAAAGCTGGGTACAAGTTAGTCACACACATGGAGGCAGTGTTTCTACTGTGGCCAATCGATCAGGGACACAATGGATGCAAGTCAGAGGATCACAAAATGGATCAGCCCACATGCATATCACAAGGAGTTTTTGTTTCAGGGCTTTAGGAGGAGGAGGAATGAGGTGAGGTGTGCGACTGCCAAGAAAAATAAAAAAAAGTCTGGAGCGACTCCTAAATATCTCTGTTGTTGCCCCCCTTTTTCTCTCCGCTCCTTTCTTTCCCTTAAGGACTGAAGAAGATAAGAAATCCAGAGCGGATGGTCAGGATTGCTGTTGGCTACACAGGACACACCCCTCCCAAGAGTGACGACACTGACGCCAACAGTAAGAGACGCACAAACACTCTTCACACTGCTTGTGTGTACGCGCGCACACACATTTGTCTGTAGTGCTGGGTGACTGGGAGCAAGTATAAAAAGCCTTCTGGCAGAATGATGTGATGCAGGAACTGAGGTCTCCTTCTCATCTGCTCTGTTACAGACCACACTTACACATACATTCACAGACACACACACACACACACACACACACACACACACACACACACACAAAACAAACACACTATCTCTGTCTCTCTGCTGAGACGTCATTCTAATTCAGCTCTGTTACACATCATGTTTATTCATGCATGCCAGTACAGTATTAGTGGGGGCACACACACACACACACACACACACACACACACACACACACACACACACACACATACCGTGCTGCACATAGCTATAGAGAAGACAGAGCTTACTTTGGCTATCAGTAGTTTATTGTCATACCTAATCTGTACACATGGCATTATGTATCTATAATCCTCAATGGGCCTGGTTAAACTAGAAGTGAGATGGAGTGTGTAATCTGGGGTCGCTGCGTGGTCGTGTGTGCATGTGGTCGTGTCCCCGCCATTTGTGTGATTGCTGCGGTGTTAGAGGGACTATAAAGGCAATGATTGCTTTGATTGGTTATTGATTTCAGAGGACATGACGCAGATGCATGTCTCTGCCGCTGTTTGTATATGTGTGTTTGTGTCTGTGTAAGGGGGGAAAAATTGTAGGAAATAAACAGATGTGAGAAGGAGCAGACAGACCCGCTGCTAGTGAGGTGGTGGGGGGGTGGGGGGGCAGGGGGTTATGGGAATAAGAGGGGGAAGGTATGTGAAAATACACACACATAAAAAAATAACCTTTTTCATTTCAAAAGGAGCAGATGGCTTCATACCTGCTCCAGACCCTCTTATTTTGTTAAGAGGGACGAGCCAGACTGTCACATAACAGCAAATAAAGAATTAAGAGAGATGCCTGAACAACAATAGCATAGAAGAGAATAGAATAGAGGGAGAACAGAGAGTTCTGTTTGGGATGGCTGTTTAATATGAGCTGAGACTTCTCGGGCCTATCCCTGTCTCCTATCTGTTCTCACGTC
This sequence comes from Labrus mixtus, assembly GCF_963584025.1. Taxonomy (NCBI): domain Eukaryota; kingdom Metazoa; phylum Chordata; class Actinopteri; order Labriformes; family Labridae; genus Labrus; species Labrus mixtus. The sequence continues at coordinate 2,649,834 of NC_083618.1, read as the reverse complement.
CCAGCTGGAGGATTACTGGAGGAAAAGTTTATCAGCAGAATGATAAAATTAGCATGCACGCCCATCTCTCTACCCCCCCCCCCCCCTTTAACGCCCCCTATACTCTCCCTCCCCTTCTCTCTCGTCTCTCCCTCCCTCTTCCTGCACTCTCGCTCATCCCATGCTATGTTTCTTTTCTCTCTGCCCTGGCTCCCTCCTGCCCTTCCATCTCCCCCTCCCTCCCATTCCTCTATCTGGCTGCTGTGCAATGAGCCTTTCTTTCTGTCACATTAATTTCATCCTGAAAAGGGGGGGAAATGTGAAAATTTCCCCTGACGCCTCCTAATATCAGAAGGGGGGGGGGGGGAGTTAAGAGTTGCATTTGGAGCATTTTTCTCTCTTTTTATTGAGGAGAGTTTTATAATTAACTGACAGCCATCTCACAAGGGCATTGGTTTGTTTCTGTGTTAAATATGGAGATGACAGTTTTATGAGGTAAAATATTCATCAGTCGAAGGCCACACTTCTGTGTGATTCTAGTCTAAATTATGGTATTTGATAAGCTTCTAAAGCAATGTTTCACTTTGGTCTAACGTTTTTTTTTTCCCCCACTTTTAAGCACGTATACCACTATATGACTTAATGAGCCAGCAGTCCCACATTAGCATTCAAGCTTTGGCACTCAATCGGACCCCTTTTTTACAAGATTAGCAAGTGAGTGAGTGATCTTTGAATTTGCAGCTCACTGCTGAGGGACTCACATGAAGCAAGGCAGGTAATGAAACTGTTTTATTACCAACATAAACGTGTACAGCTCCGAATTTCCATATTAAGATGTGTTTTCCCCCCGTGTTGCAGCTCGTTTCTTTTTTCCAGGGTAGCCACAGAGGAAAGAGAAGTTTTTTGCCCCGTGTCACATCCCAGTACAGCCCCACTGAGAGCTGTTTGGAACAGATGGAAAAGAGGATTGCGACAGTACCCAGGCTAGATTTTTTTTTTTTTTAAAACAGGGATACATTTTCTGGTTTGGGATTGTTAGAAATACAAGATACAACCCTTTAGGGTGTAAAAACTCATCAGCATTCAGCAAATCTGCAAAGTTGGTCTTTCATTCATCGTCAGTGGGGAGTGTGTGTGTGTGTGTGTGTGTGTGTGTGTGTGTGTGTGTGTGTGTGTGTGTGAGAGAGAGAGGAGGTGAAGACAACGGCCGTATCCGTGAAGGTGTGCTTTGAAAGGGATTTCAGCACCAAGGTCACTGGTGAAAAACACCACTCTTGGACAAATACTGTTATGTGTGTTCTTTGATCGACCGGCCATGTGTGTATGTGTGTGTGTGTGTGTGTGTGTGTGTGTGTGTGTGTGTGTGTGTGTGTGTGTGTGTGTGTGTGTGTGTGTGTGTGTGTGTCTGTTTGCATGTATGAGCGTGAATGTGTGGTCGGGTGTTTGGGTGTGTGCCTACACATGTGCAGCAGGCTTGTTTGATGTGGTGGTTCTGGTATATTTCAAAGGCGAGGCTCTGATGAGAATTCTTCAGAACAGCATTGGGAGGGGGTGGGGGGTGGGGGTGTGTGGGTGGTGGGGGGTATAGCCAGGAGGGGAGGGGTTTAAACACTGATTGGCATTCATAGCAGAGCGGCTGGAGTGCTGCTAAAAAAGAAATTAGGCTTTAACTAAGCTGCACCATTCAGCTGTTTAACTAAGCTGCTGCACCGTTCAGCTGTTTGAAATTTTGTCTTCTCAGGCCTTCTATTAATAAATGCATAATTGATTAGGGGGAGCATACGTGCCTGAACACACTTTTTTACTGACACAATCACACACACATGCTCCTACACAGACTCACCAGCACACACACGGAGCCCCCTCTCCTGTCCATTCACAATACTTTTCTCTCTTTGTTTTTTTTTTGTGTTGGCTTGATCCATCTTGTGTCCTTGTAAATCTCTAACTTTATAAATCATTCTCTCGCTCACATTTTTTTTTCTGCATTTACTATCGCTCTCTGGTTCACATTTTCCCTGCATCACTCGGTCTCCCTTTCCAGACCCTAACCCCTCCCCTCCCCACCCCACCTATCTCTCTATTCCTCTCGCTCTGTCATCTGCCCTCAGGTAGAGTATAATTCCTATTTTCCCAGGGGAGTCATGAATGGACGCCCTCTACTCAAATGCTTATCAATAACCTTTGAGTGCTTGCTCTCTTTGACTTCTGAGCCGCACACCCGTTGGGCTTACACTCACAAACAGGCGCGCACACACATACACACACCAGGGGCTCTATCTTTGTGTGAACGCTATCCACTGGTGAAGTGGTATTTTCCTGAGGCGCAGTGGGATTTTTTTTTCCTCACCTGCAAACCATTCGGTATTTCGGTGATTCTCCAGGCAGCGCAGTCAGAGCATAGGGACAGTCTCCCAGGTTATCCTACTGCACCATATAACTCTTAAGGTGGTGTGCAATCTTATAGCTCTCCAAAATTTAACACACACCTCTTAGTCATGTTTCTCTAAGGCTGCTCTGTAACAATCTTCCACCAGTAGTCATGTCATATTATACCAAACAAATGTAAAAGTTAAGGTTGTCTCTTTAAACAAATCCCATAAAAGACAAAAAAACAACAATATATAATACCATTTCAAAGTACGTCAATATGTCATTGCCCTGACTGTTGCATTAGATAAAACCGGTCACATTGATATTGATGCATTTCTGACATGATAAACAATTTTCACAAACAGCTGAGCACAGGACGTTTTAGCAACTGTTACCTAAGCATGCATGAAAAGGGCATTTGATGACTGTTTAGATCTGTGGATTTGGCAAAGCCTTTTCAGATAGAGGAAAGTAAATGTGGAAAGGACTCAACATAAACCATCATACCCATGTGTCATTGTAATAAAAAAAACACGTCACACAGAGTGTGAATCTCATCATTTTGGACAAAAGAGGTCAATGACAGAGAGAATGAGCTGAGTTAAGCTTTGGCTACACAGACAATACTTGTTATGGGGACCCATTCACTGCTGACTTTTTGTCGTCAGGGGTTTTTGAATAAGGAAAGTAAATTGCTAGACTGTCTTTGTCAAAGCATAATGGAAAGAGGTTTATGTTATTAAAGGATATTTCAGATGAAGTTACCTCAACTGAGGTGAGCATGGGATTCATCGTTTTTCACAGACAGTATTTTTCACTCCATTTCAGTATGTCCAGCACCTGATTTAAACTTTGAACTGAACATCTCTGTCGTGTATCAACATCATTTGGACGTGGTTTCCTCTCAGGAGGAGCCTCGTCTTGAGTTTCTATTCCATTACCAAATTGTCTGTATAACACTGTGGGGAGAGCACTGCTTTTAAAGGGGATAAGAGATGCCCAGGTGATTGACCTCCATTGTTGCTTATGCACTGTTAATGTATGATAATGGACTCCTCTTAATCCAAACCTGTCCCCAGTTGGGCTGCAGGTGCAGCATGCACCTCCACCTGCTGTCCAAAAATAAGCGACACTCCCTCTGGCACTACTCACCAAACTGTTGTTTACACCATGTACCTACAATGACAAACCCATCAGCCACACTTGTCGACATCATTGTGAATCATTCGCGAGTGAGTAAGATACAATCAGACAACTTACATAAAGATGAGATGGAATTAAAAATAACTGAAGGGCAGCTTGCTCTTCCTGTTTTATTGTTTGGAATCATGTTTTGAACATCAGATCTTTTTTGATTATTTGCAAAAAAAAATCTACTCAAGTTGAAGTCCTTCATAGGCCTGAGCAAATTCACTTGCTGGTGGTCACAGCAGGCCATTAAAATGTCTTACAATAAACGTTTGCTATGATTTATTCTTCCACGTCCAATAGATGCAGTGTTTTGGTATTCTCCTCTCTCCATGTGTCAGTGTCTGATGAAAAATGTCTCTCCACTTCCTACTTTTCTCTCATTTATCTTCTTTTATTGTCCCCCCCCCCCCCCCCTGTCCTCCCCCACCTCCCATTCTGCCCCAGATGAGCCTGGACAGTTGAAGATCTACCTTCCTAAGAAGCTGCTGGAGTGTCTGCCAAAATGTTCCTCTCTACCCAAGGAGCGCCATCGCTGGAACACCAACGAGGTGAGAATGAGACACACTCGAGAGGGAAATATCTGTGACAGTGAGACGAACTCAGTGTTTTCTGCTGGTGACTCATCCCTGGCAAATGTCACATTGAGAGATGAAGAGGAGGTAAACAAACACAATGGCAGCTTTTCATTATGGGACCCTAAAACTGTGACACCAAAAAATAAAAAAGACAAAGGGAGCTCACAGCCAAAAAAATCCCACTGACTGTACATTCTCGCTTTCTTTTTTGCTTTGTAATCCAAACACCTCGGTGTTCAGGCGTAGGAATCGGGGGACCGGGGTATACAACTATACAGGGCTTAGAGGCTGAGAAACAAGAAATGAGGGAACAAGATTGAATGTTTCCAGTGCTGATTGTTACTGGGTTCAAACACCCTGTGGTCAGTCGGATAAAGATTGTGATCTGAACTAACGTTGTTGCTATGCAACCTTAGAAAGCTGTTAAATGTGTGGCACATTTCTGCTCTGGATGCCTTTTCTGTGTTAAATGAAAATAAGGCTGGAGTTGAATTGTGTAATGTTGTCCTCCAAAATAAGAAACAGAGAAAAATCAAAGGCTCTCTGTGAGGTGTACTCTAGCAGTTAGCATGCACACAGAGGATTTGATCAGCAAAGTTAAAGTGACTTCACACACAGCTTTTTGCTCTCCATTTACTCAATGTTGACCACATTTTAAAACTTTAAGCGGGCTTTGACTTTGAAGGTGTAACTCAACCTTATGGCCACCACTCATTAACATAGGGCAGAGTTTACCATTGCTAAGGGACAACATTAGCATGGTATTTGCAGCATGAACAAAAGATGACTGAAACTGTGTCATGCTGGCTAAATGGTAAAATGAGGCTAAATTAGTTTGGGACAAGCCTTTACTGAGGGCCACTGATAACCCTGGGCTACACATTTTGGGTGTGAAAAAGCTTTTCAGAGTTGCATGTTGTTCCAGACTTAAGCTGTTAGCTTAGGGAAGTGTTTGATGGCTGGAAATTGACGCAGGCATTTATCGTCAACAGCTCCTTGTTTATGCATTGCACAGATCTCCACTGGTGGTTTGCTCCATCCATTGTGATGTGGTTGGCCTCTGCTGAGACATTTTCTCCATGTGCAGGCTGTGCACTCCATTACGGATGTGTGTTTGTGTTATTGATTACCAAGTCCAGCATTGTTATGCAATGCAAAGCTGATTTGGCCTGTGGTTTTTCTCTCAGGAAAGTCATTACATTTTTCATGCAATCCATCTCAAAGAAGGTCATATTGGGAGTTAAGCATGGCGCCTACTGAACAGTATGCTCCCATGAATAGGCAGTGTCTGTGTGTATGTGTGTGTGTGGCTCAGGAGAACATGACCGCTGCTGGTTAGGGACTTACGCTTTTCAGCCTAACCAAGAGCAATTGTGCATAAGCACAACGACAAGACCAAAGCACCTTGTTGCTGCCCCCTCTCCTGCTCCTTCTTTCTCTTCTTCAGTCTCCCTTCAACCTACAATCTCGTCCTCTCTATCTTTATCTGTGCCCCCCCCCCCCCCCTCCCCCCTTCTTTCTTTCTCCATGGCTCTCTCTTCCTGATGAGGAGGTACAGCCTCAGTTCAGGGGGAGGTTGGGTGTCCCTCAGCGAATTCCTTCAAAGCTCCTCTTCCACCCAGGCATAAAGTTTCCTGCATACTTAAACACTCCATTGTGTCTGCTGCTCCTCTCTGCTCTCTGCCTTCATAGGGGGAGCTGTGTGTGTACGTTGGCTGTGCCTCTCTAGTGCATGTATGTATTTCAGTCAGTGTGTTTCTTCCCATGTGTGTGAGTGCGTCTGTCAGGAATATGAATGACTCCAGATGACTGTGCGTGATTATTTTGTAGATGGTATGACAAAAATAATTGATGAATTTAATGTGTTTGTTGATTTCCATCGGTTTCTACTGCAGACTTTAGGAGTAGTATAGTAGTTCTCAGCAGAAAGCTTTTTAAATATTTATTTCTGGGGCTTTTTTTTTGAGATAGGACAGTGGCTTATTGGAGGACGACAGGATCTGTACATTGTGCGTACAAATTAACCGTTTGTCAAACCAGTGCCCCAAGCAGAAAACCTTTTACCTAAAAATCATTATTGGCGAACAAATGTTGTTAGAACTACGCAGGGTGTGTATATTTACAACAGATAGTAGTGTCTTATAAAAGGATTTTAACCTGTCACATATGAAGCTTTCAATTTATTTTTTTAGTTGCATCGCCATAATGTGTGTGTATTAAAAATAGACTAGATATTGCTCTTGAAGTGCGTAATCGACGAGTGGCATGCTGGAAACACCCTGTAACTGTTTGGGTTTTGTTTGTGTTTAGTAAATTTCTACTCTTGTGGGGCTCTATGGAATTTTACCCATTTTTATACGCTTACACTTTAACCTCATCCTCTGTGTAAAATGTCTGAATATGAAATTAGGACTATCTGTAGTGTTTTTTTTAGAATGAAAAAGAGCAGAGTATGATGGATAGAGATATTTCCAATCTGTGTTTGAATGAGCATACCTTTGATAAAGTCAGGCCCAGTCTGTGAAAGTCTTTATCTGATATGTCCTTATTCTCACCTTTTTCTCGGCATACGTATGTCTTTGCAAGTGTGTGGGTATCTGTGTGTGTGTGTGTGTGTGTGTGTGTGTATGTATGTGCTTCTTGTGTGCGCGTGTATATTTTTTTAACATGTGCGCAATTACATATGATCCTCTGATCTCTGTTTTGTCACGCATGGTTCCCCCCCGACACCTTGGCCTCCCACCAAGCGGAGCCCATACATTTTCACCCCATCCCCTACTCCACCTCTACCTCCTTCTTCCCTCTCTTCCTTCTCACATTATCTCTCTCCTCTCTCTCTCTCTCTCTCTCTCTCTCTCTCTCTCTTTTGTGTATCTACTGATGTGTGAAATTATTCTGGGATGGAGGGATGGATTCCTCCCTGAAGGGCTGAGCGGAGGCGTGAGCCTTTTGTTCAATAATAGATTGGGGGTGTATGTGTAGCTGTCCATGGTAATAGACTATAGACTAGTTTTAGATAACAAACCACACTCAGGTGGACAGACTGATGGTGGAGCGTTTTTTTATCCACCCATCGGGAATGACTTGTTGTTTGGTTTCAGCAGATTCTATGGAGCGCTGTAATAAGAAGGCAATCAAACTTTTTGAAAATGTAGACAAAGACGAACTTCAGAGCTTTAGACTGCAGCTCTTGATGAGATATGATTACTCTTTTGGGGGACCCCTGACGTCCTGACTCATATTTTTTAAGAAGTCAGGCAGAGTTGAATTCTGGGTAAATTGTCTTTTGCAGAAGCTTTAATTAAAACAGGATATTATGCATACAAAATATGCAAACGTGCACTTCCTTTGCATTATTCTCACATGCATTTTCAAGGCTTGTACTTCAGAGCAGCCCCCTCGCTGTGATTCAAATGACGCAACTGTCAAACAGATTGGTACAGACTTCAGAACATCACTCAGACGACAGCTGTCTGTGCCACAATGCTATTACTGCATGCTAGTTGGACCGACACATTGCTCAACTTTAAGAAGAGAATAGAAGATGACACTATTTTCCGTGTTATTTTTATTAAAATAATACTTTATGAAACACACTATGTTGTATTGTCAAACTCCTTTCATAGTATGCATTGATATTTGGTAGCATCGTGGTGTGAAGGCAGCTAGTTAACAGTTCACACACGCTCGTGTCTGGCTGTGCTGCTGCAATGACACTAACATGATTGCCTGAATGAGAAGCAGATCGAAAAAAAGCATATACATTTTAGACCACTGCCCCATCTGCCTCCTCTGTGTGTGTCTGAGCATCAAGGGTCAGTGTTGCCAGGGTAACAGATTGGGTGTGTGCATGTTTGTGTGTGTCTGTAGGTGTGAGTGTTCCTACTAATGGTGTGATTGATGTTGCAGGTGAGACACAAACGCTGGTACATCAGGAGGTGATGAGACAAACGTGACACAGTCAGTACGACTGCTTGTGATGCCAAACATGTATGACAAAAACAAACAGAGGAATTATGTGAAGGACTATAAGCTTGAGCTTTCATGTATTAATGTCAGGTATCCAGTCACATTCACTTGTGCGTGCGCTCTAGCATTTCAGTTTGTGTGTGAGCCCAAACACAGCTTTTAGTGCACGATACTCTGTCTATGTTTTATTTATTATTCATGTCATTATTGTTGTTTGTGAGCCATTAAATAGAAACATTGAACTGAATATGCACCAATTTCCATTCCTACGTGCCTGTGTAGCATCATTTCTCATTTTCTCCTGGAGGTTAAACAGGAGAAGTGTCTGGGAAAAAGAAGTTACACAGGAAGGTGGGATAATGTTAAATGTCAGACGACATGAAAAAAACACAGTAGAGTAAAGTTAGCAGACAGCCAGTTTCAGGCCTCTATTCAGATATTCTGCGGTGAAGGGTGCCCTTGATTTATGAATCTGATTTGTGAATCGCTAATGTCCAGCTCACTGGCAAATGGCCAGTAATGATTAACCCACTCTGTTTGGTCTGCTGTGTCAGAACAAAGACAACAATAACACCCCTTTGTAAACCTACCCAATGTTTCAATTTGGAAATGCACTACAATGCATTGGGTAGTGCTGCATATGCATTTATTAGATATCATGAGAAACTTAGTGTTCCCTTGTCAGTGTGTGTACACGTGTGTGTGTGTGTGTGTGTGTGTGTGTGTGTGTGTGTGTGTGTGTGTGTGTGTGTGTGTGTGTGTGTGTGTCCCTGAGCCTGCCTGTAGCTCTAACCTCTCGAGTTGACATTGAGCTCTGTGCTGTTGCCGTTTACCAGAGTAAAGCACGCTTTAATGAGGGGACAAAGAAGGCACACACACTTGCACACACATGCTCACAGACATGTATATACTCAAACAAAAATGCACACACACCCTCACTTTACCAGAGGGTTGTTTCACAGCTCCTTACATTTGATTCCTATTCTTTTATCTTTAATCATTCCTCGTCTTTTGGGTTTGAGAGATATTTTATGTTTAGACAGCGCCAAGTTATTATCACTAATTAGTCCTCCAGGCTCTCTCTCCCTTCCCTCTATCTACTTTACTTCTATTTGTCTATTTCTCCATTTCTCTCTGAGCCAAGCCTGGCCCAATTAACACCCAACGTCATTCTGTGACTGTTCTGACTTCATTTCCGCTCAAACTCTTCACATCCATTCTGTCCTGCTGACCAAACTGGCAACATGAGCCAGATGTGCTGCAACGCAAAGAAATAATTAGAATCTCTCTATTCATGAATTTCATTTCATCGACAATACATGTAATTATCCAGCAGGTCTTTTATTTTTAAATGGGACTCTACTCAGTGAATTGGACGTGTGCAAAGGATCAGTCTCGTCTTTAATGCATGGAAAATTGAATTACGGAATCATGAGGGAAACTTTCTAAAAACAGGAGTTGTGTTTTTTTGGATATATTTTTTGGCCAGTTCTCCTCTCCTCTCCTCTCCTCTCCTCTCCTCTCCTCTCCTCTCTTCTCTTCTCCTCTCCTCTCCTCTCCTCTCCTCTCCTCTCTTCTCCTCTCCTCTCATCTCCTCTCCTCTCCTCTCCTCTCCTCTCCTCTCCTCTCCTCTCCTCTCCTCTCTCCAAGAGCCCCACATTTCCTCCTGTTCTATTTTCTCTGTGTCGCACAGACCCACTATTTATCTTGCCCACTATAATTTGACACAAAATATTGTTAACTGGAGACACAGAAATATATTAAACAGTGGGATTGTGCAACTGAGAGTGTGGGGGTGTTGTGTATGTGCCTGTGCTCCTTAATGTGTGCCTGCACTGCATGTGTGCGCGTGTATGAGTGTGTCTCTCTGTTCTAACTTCCTTGTAGATTCCAGTCCCAACCAAAAAGAGCTGAATGACCAGCAATGTCTGCTGTAATAAGGAGCCAGGCTGTGCAGCGGAGACATTACTTTTTGGATCCTAAAATGTCCCCACATAGAACCTCTGTAATATCTGAGTCCTGTGTAAATTAGATTTAATACTCTGGAGACAGATAAAGCATTAAAATGTGTATGTGTGCATGGGCGCACACATATAGGTGATCCCTTTTCCAGTTCTGGTATTTCATGTGTAGGGATTTGTCTGGATAACTTTATTTAACTTTGATAACTTTCTGCTCTTCAGCCTTAGAGAGGACTTAAGAGAGACATCTGTTACAGTAGCACAATCCAATAATCCATGTTTTCATCCCCAAATAACAGTGAGATGTCAAGAAGACATCGCAATGTAGATAAAGCCCCTGCAGGTGCTGGAACCCTGTCGGTTTGGATGAAGTTTTTCTTTAGTATCTTTTTATTTTCTTATTTAATGATTTCAGGAGCTTAGAGATTTGAAGCAAATATGCCTTATCCAGGATTTCTGAAGTCATTTGAGTATTTCATGCTCCCTAATGTTGTAGTCGACATACCCAAGACCAGAGTGTTCCAAGACTGACACGAGACCAAGACGTTTAGGGATTGAGACCATGGCAGGGTGAGAGAGAGACAAGACAAGTCAGGGGGTTTGTCACTCACTTAGTTAAACTGGGGAAGGTTGCGGCTGTAACCAGGGGAAACAATGAAAATATGACCGACTAGAAGTTATTTGTTCTTTTAGAAAGAGATATTTTCCTTGTGATCAAAGCAATGAAGTGAAACAATATTCTATCAGTGGTGGTCCTGACAAGTGTGGCTTTAAAATCTGGAGTCCACCCAGTTTTCAGTCCGAGTCCGAGATTAGACCGAGTAAAAATCCTTTAGATTCCGAGACGAGACCTTCAAAAAGTAAGACCTATTTCAAGTACTACAAAACGAATGCTCCCTGTTCATATTTCATGAAGGCTGTTTCAGTTACCATAATGTAATCATAATGTATTTGCAGCCCCAGCTTGTAGTCTTTGGTTGTAATGCACATGATAGCCTTCAAATCCAATGATTGGAAAACTTTACTGTAATTGCATATGATCATGAGCTTGTATAGTGCTTTTTTAGTCTTCTGACTACTCAAAGCGCTTTTTACACCGCATGTCACGTTTACTCATTCACACCACATTCACACAGACGCGGCTATGTAAAGTGTCCATCATCAGTATTAACTAATCCCATGTTGCCGACACAGAAACAGGAGCACTTTGGGGCTCAGTTTCTTGTCCAACCCTAGGACATGTGACTGAAAGAGACAATGGACTCTAGCACTGAGTACTGTGTAGACAGCTGAGACAGCTTTAGAGTTATTGTACATTTGATGCTGCTTCAATATTGTCTCAGGATTACAGAGTTGCCTTGCAGTAATAGCGGGAGAGAGCAGAGCAACACCAACTTTTTTGATGTCATATATATTGTGGATATATTTAAAAACTTTCTGACCACTCAACCAAGCCATTCTGAAATTACATCAGCCAGCCAACTGCCCTCTACCACAAATCCTTACATATTGATCAGTCACCAACTTGTCAATTGTAGACTGACCCTTGTTCAGGATTTCTCAAGTCAAATTCTTATATACCCTAAAAGTGCATTTCTCTGGATTTATTTTTCTGCATCGATAGCATTTTGATTTTTCTCATTTCATCTCATTTGGATGTTTTAATGTTACGGCTCGCTCTTACTTCCAGTGCAACATAATTTTTATATTCATGAGATAAGATAATACACTATTTGCATAAATATTTGGACTGTTCCTCCATGAGTACACACTTTTTTTTCTCTGTAAAGTTTACACAGAGCAACTGCATACCTTTGTTACTACACCAGACAATTGTGTTAGGTTAACCTCACTACAGGACACAAATCAAGCTAGCTGAGAATATGTAAAGATATTTATTACTAAGTAATCAAACCTCAGCAGACCACTTTGTTTATTCACTGTAAAGTTGCACAGACATCTGATTACATTGCAAACAAACACAAATGTTTCTTCACAGGCTTCAGCCCACCGACGCCTTTAGGACTGCAGCTCTATTTTTTAATTAAAACTAGTAGTATTATATGGTTGCATAATTGCAAAATCAATGTTGTTTATTGCTGAGTTAAAAAATACAATATAATGATAACAAACGTCCACTGTTGCTGCTTCAGAACACTTTAATTTCCGTTCACGTGTTCACTCATTTACTCTGTGAATTTGATACCTGTAGAAAAGTAAACACAATATTCAGTTGTAAATCAAACTACTAACCACAGATGGTTAATGTTTAACGGGTAGTATTTCTCAAGGTAAATCTGTTCTTGTTGTGTGCCCCAGTTAATGAGTTGAGAAGTGATATTATCGTGGAGCTCTCCTGCCGTGTGTACTGCACACCATGAAGCATCTTAGTAAGAGTGATTTTTTTGCCTCATGGAGCTTAGCTTTACAAAGACTTAGATTTAGAGGGATTGCTGCTTATGTGTTCTTACACATAGATATATGTGCACTAGAGGAAAAAAAGACATAAGGAATGAATTTAAAGGCCATAGAACATATACTGATAATAAAAGTTGAACTATTTGCCTTTCTAATGGTTAATGCCTATTTCATCCTGATCACACTTTAATGAAGGTCAAAAGATCTGAATTGTATGAATTTACATTACACATGCTATAATTAACTCTGGCCACTTTTTTTTATAGAATTATAATGTGAACTGTAGATCTCCCTCGCATAGCCAGAGTAAATACTGCATAATATCCTCGAAAACACAAACAAACATAGTGAGGGAACTGTGAATCCCACAGTACTGCGCCAAGCTTTTTTGCTCACATTATCCTGTAAACGTACACGTTCAGAAGATTTACCCTGGGAGATGTATAAGCAATCAGATGCAAGGGTATGATGTTTGCATACAAGATGTGTGTGTGTGTGTGTGTGTGTGTGTGTGTGTATCCATTGTTTCTCCACCCAAATTGTAGTTCTACCTGGCATCACATACTTCTCCCCCCCCCCCCCCCCCCCCTCCTGTCTCCACCCTCCTCTTCCTCCCTCTCCCTCCTCCCTCCATCCTGCTGATGTATGGAACGTCTACTCTCATATGGAGTGTGTTTGTAAAAGTCACGGTAATCAAATCTCACTGATTCCTGGGGGATTAAACATTGTGGCATTTGTGTGTGTGTCTGCGAGAGTGTGGGTGTGTGTCTGGTGTCTTTGCAAATACACACTATTAACTGTTTAGCAAGTAGTGTATTGATATGCAGCTGTGTCATTAGTCGAAGCTCAGCTGTGATACATCATCCATCATCTTGTTCTCTGAGGAGGCAACTCTTAAAGGGATACTAATGCTGCGTTTACATACTGACAGTGCATATATTTAATTTGAATGCACAGTTTATATAAAGCGTTTGGCTGATGGAGAATAACGCTTCATATAAGGAAGGACGACGTCGTCGTTTCTTGGCTAAGTGACCGAGATTTAGAACTGTTTTTCATTCACGCCTGTGGTGTAATTTCTGTAGTTCTTTAGATTATAATGTACAGATATCATTATGTTTATTCACTGTTCTCTAATGTCAGCCAGACCTGACAGAGTTCAGCTGTTATTAGAACACCAAGTACAGCTTAGAGAGTGTCAGCTGTTCTTCCTGATATCTGTAAGGATGTTTGGTAGACTTATTGTCTGCTCCAGTGTTATAGACGTCACAGTTTAGTCTAGGTGGGTCAATGTGACATGACCCTGATAATGATAATGTCTTTTAGGATATATGCGATGCCTTTTGAGAAGTTCGGCAGATGTGATTGAGCAAGACACGAGTACAGAAGTGTGATGTTGAATCATGTCTCCTCCGGAGTATTCATCTTACGTATAAACTTTCATCAACGTAAGCCATCTGAGTCATCTGAGTCTTATTGAATGGAGTCAAGTCTTAGTAATTTCTTCAACAACGCCTTTGGGTGTTCAACAAGAAAAGTTAATGCTGACATGATCTTTTTTTTCTTAAATTGCTCTGTAATACTTGGAGCAAAAAACCCCACCCCCCCAAAAAATGTGATTGTTATCCTGTGTTAGCTCACTGCTCCAGCAAACAGGCACACATATGGCACCAGCAAGATTTTTCCAGCACCAAAAACAGGTATTACTAAGTGTTAAGCCTGTAACTGCATGAGTGCCTCTTGTTGGCAGCATGTATGCTCTGCCTGAGTGTTTGTATATATGCAGCTTGTCAGCTTGCAAGTCTTAACAATGTCCCACACACACAACATCAGCATCGCTTCTCAGTGAGGCCGTAAGCTCCAGTCTCAGTCTGCTCGAAGGTGCCACTGCCATGTTGGAAGTAGAAAGTCACACACCATTACAGTTCACATGAGCTGGAAAGTTACTAGGACAGCACGGCAGGCGATGACTGATGTCTCCCTGTTCAAAAGTCTTTAAAAGTGCATTAAATATGATCATTTACTAATTGGCTGAGGTAGAACTTTATGTATTTAAGAAAATGTCACCAAAAAAAAATCCTCTAAAAGTCTGATATCCTATACTGTTGTTTTCTGTCTATTCCCTCATGTTGTTTATTTATATACATGCATCTTACATTATAGAGAAGTTTAAAGATAGCTGACATACTACTGCGCCCACTGCATGAGTCACAGTGTTTGCAGCGCGGGTGTTGATACCTTGTGCAGTGCATCATCACTGTAAATACACAAAAGCCTCGGTGAAGAGGAGTCCCTTTGGATCTATGGATTCACTATACAGTACACTTATAAACTATTCATGGCATGGATTACGTCTATCAGATATTATCGTTTACAGCGTCTCCCTGCTCGAGTATGTTGTTTGCTTTGGAATGAGTACAGTCTGGCCTTTGTGTCAAGTGGTTAAGCCGAGTGAAAGATATGGAAAAAGATTAAAAAGATGGATTGTTAAAAATCAATCAAGATACAAAATGAAATAAGTCCATTATGTTTCACAACAAGATACCTGACACGTCCCAGATTCTGCTGACATTTATGGAAACCTTTTTCTAGGATTTCAAAAACAATGAATTCAGATGAAGGAAAAAACACAACTTTAATTGAATGCAGTTGCAGTTATTCTAAAGGGAAAGGGCTGAGATGGGATTTTGCTTGATTTTCATTGTGCTTGCCATTTTGTTTCATTGTCAGTAATCAGTTGTAGTTTGCTGGGTAGTACATCATGTCAGTTTTTAAAGTTACATTTTTTAACATTATGTGACTTTGCCTCTTAGCTTTTTGAAGCAAAGGCTGGCAATCTTGTGAATTTGGAATCTATGCATTCTGGGACTCCTTTATTAAACGGTGTGAAAGGAACATCACATTTTTGCAATACCCTGAAAAGCGTGATTGCAAAGCCTATACTTACAGTCTGTTCAGGTTGACAGCCCAAGGCTTCATGCTAGGCAGAGACAGATCAAACTACACACCAGTGGGTTGAGAACCTTTTAATGTTTACTTATAGTTCTGATTGTTTTAACTCTACCTTGCACGTCTTCTTTGTATAAAGCCTCCAGTTCTGAAATGGTAAGAAAAGATAAACCCAAGACTGCAGACAATTTGTACATCTGTAAATTGATGCTTGTCTTTTGCAGTTTGTTTTTGAGGCTTGAGTAGAGTTAAATATGCATGAATTCAACACGGGTGGCTCCAAGAGTTTCTTCCAAAACAACAAACAAATGACATGAAATCTTTATTTGCCAGAGACAAACAGAATTCCGAATTGATTTTTTTGAGAGAGGGGGCTCCACGTGAGCTTCAGCAGTAAACTTCTTCTGAAATGGCGCAACAGTGATATTTACAGCTTTGCACCCACACACACACACACACGCTCGCACGCACGCACATACCAAACAGGTGCATAACCTTAGCAAAACACACACTCACACACACACATACATACCATATGCACCCATCTTCAGTGTGTTGAGGAGGAGACAAACCTAAAGATCGCCACGGAGACCCATCTTTCAAATTTATTCATTAAACTCCCAAATGCTCCCCTTAACGAATGTAATTAGAATATGGTAATGAGAGAGGGCTGAACCAGGGAGTGTTGTAATACGCTTAGCAGCACAGAGGGAGAGACGGAGAGAGAGTGAGACAGATAGAGACATGGAGGGAAGAGAGTCAGGGAGTAAGAGGAGAGAGACTGACTGACAGGGTGCCAATTTATGTCTGGTTGTAAACAAGTATTTATGCCAATGAGAGGTGGCACACACTATTTCTTTCTTTCTCTCTCTCTCTCTCTCCCTTCCTCTTCCTCTTTCTTTCCATGCATATCCCTCCTTAGCCTATACTCAATAGAACAACATCAACAATAGCAGAGCAGAGATGAACCTCGGAGGGCAAGGTGACTCACAGAGCGATGAGGAATCAGGGGGTTAACACAACCACTGGAGAGACCCCCCACCCTCTCCTCCATCTCCCTTTTCTCACTATCTGTCTTCTTCTGCAAACAACTGGCAAACACACATTTGTCATTAGAGATAATTCAAATATACCTCTGTGTGTGTGTGATCTTCTGTGAGTCTGTGTGTCTGTGTGAGTTTGCACTTTATCTGGTTAAACTTTGTGGGAGTTTTAGAGGATTCTGACAGGCTCTATCCAAGACGCCCTAGCGCAGCAGGGGTCCTGGCATTGTGTTTGACACGGCACACCTGTTGCAGCCTTTGATGTTTCGGTCCCCCCCCTGCTGAGACAGAGGGGGCCGTCTCCTCGAATGCAAATACAAGGCATGGGGAAGAGGACATGGTAAGGTGTGCATCTGAGAGGAAGTCTTAGAAAAAGATGATTGATGTTCCCTCAGTGGATTGGAGCTGACTCGTCCTCTCTCTTAGGTCTCAGCTAAAAAAAAAAAAAAGTTTGTGCTACTCCGTTCTAGGTGTGTGTGTGTGTGTGTGTGTGTGTGTGTGTGTGTGTGTGTGTGTGTGTGTGTGTGTAGCAACCTTCACCATTTGAACTTCTAAATGTATTGAAAGAGGAAGATGAGAGGGGCAGAATAAAGAGGGAAGTGGGGGAGCTGGGGGAGGGGATGGGGGTCAAACCAAAAGGGGAGTGGAGTGAAGGAGAGGGGAGAGTGGCTATTTCATTATAAAGCCGTCACTCACACAGGCAGCAGCCAACACACACACTCTACTGGGACCGAGCCCATGTGTGTGTGTGTGTGTGTGTGTGCATATATACTCATTCATGCCTGTGCGTCCTACCATGTACAAGTTCTGACATGGGAGCTATTTTTGTGTGTGCATGTACGTATGTCTGTCTGTGTGTGCATGTGTGTGTGTGTGTGTGTGTGTGTGTGTGTGTGTGTGTGTGTGTGTGCATGTGTGTGTGTGTGTGTGTCTATGCTGTGAGCATCACAGTGTGAAAGAGATGGATGTAACACACATGTCTCTCTACCAACCAGATGAAAGGGGCGGGTCCCCCTCTGAAGGTCAGAACTTGTCCTCCAATGATAATCCAGTAGGAAAGGTGTGTGTGTGTGTGTGCGTGTGTATTTTTTGTGCGTGCACTGCTGTGTTAAACAAGAGGAAAGACAGAAAAGCCAGGACAAGTTTATCTTTGATTTATTTACTCTTCCCCACATGTGTTGGTGTATTAATGGACGGGCCCATTTGTATGCATGTGTGTACAAGTCTTTTATGTGTGCATGTGTGTGTCGCCCAGTGCGTGATGAGGTGTTTATATGATAAACACAAGGCAAGCTTGAGAGGAATTCTGATCAGGGGCTTTGCAACAGTTGTTATGGAAACAGCATTAAGCAGTTGTATTAGCCAGTGGAGGTAATATAAAGGCTGTTGAAAGTACCACACAGCAGGGAGTTAGGCAGTTTGGGAATATAATACAAACTACACATTATTGCTCTGGTTTGCAATTGACTTGCTGGAATATTTAATGTGTGGTTAGAACAAAACAAAATTGCTCAACTCGTTGTTAAGCTGTGTTTGTGTTGAGAGCCAAACATTTTAATTAGCCGGGTTATGAGAACAAACAAGACATTATTTGTCTGCTTTACAACAGGTGTGACATTTACATCAGCTTGAAGCCAAGCACAACTAACTCTTTATCGTCGGCCATCATTATTTCACAGTCCTGTTAAAAGCAGTCATTGATCCATGACATTGGGGATTTTAGAGGTCAACTCAGGGACTGAGATACCAGCCCTGTCACATTTCTTTTTTTCAACAACCGTGGATAATAACATGCTCACAGGCGGCTCTCTTTACTTATGCATTATTGATTATTATTGTTCAAATCGAATTGTGCAACAATATAGGTTTAGCATATGATTGTTAATCTGAATTTAAATGATGAGCCTTTGTTTAAAAATAGTGGGTTGAACGAACGGCTTGGTTTAGTGCATGGCCGATTAAAAATAAAGAAATAAAAACAGGAGGCACTTTTGGATTGAGTGTCTATCAAAGTCAGACACTGACGGAGCTGTTCTGGGAAAAGAGAGGTGGAGGTGCTCAGAAACAAATTACAGCATCAGCAGACCTCCCCGGGTAATGCTAATGCAGTCCTTTCGCCCATATAGATATATATATATATCTATATGTAGACAAGAGTCTCTATACGCTTGAGGAGGAAGGCAGATTCTGTAGTTGAATAGGACACTTGAGTTTGCTACCTCGCTGTACCCCCCAAAAATAAAGTGTTCAATGCCAAATGACTTCTGTAGTGAGACCCAAAGGCAGCCATCATTGCACACACTGCGAATGGATGTGACAGTTCCAGTTTACAGACAACTCTGTTTCCCCCCCAGATCTCTGTCGGGGTGATGCTCATCATTAGACTTCAGACGTGCATACACACACACACACACACACACACACACACACACACACACACACACACACACACACACACACACACACACACACACATGCACACACACGCACACACACTGTCAGACACACACTAGCCTTTGGCAAGACCCTATAACGGAGTCTCCCTAGGGAAAGCTCCTGGATAAGTCTGTTTTGCGGTGTAGGCGACCCCTCCCCACCTCCCCCTCCCTCCTCTGGAAGTCCCTGAGGGCCTGTGAGTGTGTGTGTGTGTGTGTGTGTGTGTGTGTGTGTGTATGCATATTTGTGTGCATATGTGTCTGTCTGTCTGTCTGCCCTTCTGTACATGCCACCAGTTTCTTGGAGGGAGATGGTCTCAGTGAAGCGTGAGTGGGAGGCTGATTTCCCCAAACTGCATCACTCGCTCCAATCTAACTTCCCACTCATGCGCTCGGCTTTGTTAGATGTTTCTTAAGTAACTCGCCCTCTTCCTCACTACCTCTTTCACACAGGCACAGACAGACAGACAGACAGGCAGGCAGACAGGAAGAGGTGTATGTTGGGAAAAAGGGTGTCTGTGTCAGTGCGTTCAGCCGGGCCTGTCTGAATGGATTATTACGTAGACTCACACAGACATGCAGAATGTCTGTGTTTCTAGAGTAGATCCCCGGAGAAGGACACTTGTCCCTGTCGCTGTCTGGCACTGCTATGCTTACACACACACACACATACCCACACACTAAAACAGTATTCCTGAAGGGTCAGTGTGTCGCCAGGCATGCTCAAAGCGCTCCATCACTGCTTTCCACCGGGACAATAACTGTGACTTCCTGAGGATCGACCTTCACCATCTCACTTCTGTCACTCTTCACATGGGCGTCTGTGTGTGTGAGGGAGTGAGCAGCAGTGTGTGTCTGTGCTGAGGGCGAATATGTGTGCGTGTGTGTGTGTGTGTGTGTGTGTGTGTGTGTGTGTGTGTGGGGGGGGGGGGGTGTGTGTGTGTGTGTGTGTGTGTGGGGGGGGTGTTTTAGAGTGTGTCAGGCTGCCATTTCAGCTGACTCTTCTGTTTCTGGCTTTTTAATGGCTCTTATGGGGCAGGCCTTTAATTGCAAGTCTCTCTCCCTCCCTTCTTAATCCTCCCATCCTTCTGTCTCTCCCAGCCCCCTGGTCTCCTCTCTGCGTCTCCTCTCTCCTCCCCGCCTCCCCGCCTCCCACCGGCTGACAGTCACTAGGGGAGCCCAAGTGCCTGGCTGGGGCGGTGGAGGCCGTATAGGATATTGACTTGCTGCAGAGTGGTTTGGGAGGAAGAGAGGTGGCTGCCTGTCACAGCTAATGAATAGATGCATAAGTGAATGAGGCACTACTTGTTCCTTGTGTGTGTGTGTTTGTGTGCGTGCGTGCTTGTGTGTTGTTTTGGTGTCCCCAGCTATGGCTTAAACGTTTTATGCGCCTAAGCCAGACAGACATTAACAAGTGGCCAGCTTGATACTGATAATTATTAAGGGTGTGATGACAGTACCTCCCACAACACAGGCACATTTATATGTAAACACATTAAATGCAGAGCCAGGCAGTGGGGGGGTGGGGGGGGGGGGGGGTTGGGACTTGACTATCGAATGGAGGACACTAAAAAAAACAAAAAAACAATCCAGTTAAGTGCCAGCACCCTCCAGCTGCTCTCCCCGTTTTCGTCTCTCCCTGCCTTTCTTCCCCTCTCCCTGTCTCGTCCGATCGGTTTTGGAACTACAGTGCTCTCATGCCAAAGAGGGACGAATACCTAAACACACACACACACACACACACACAGAGAGAGAGAGAAAGATAGAGAGTGAGAGAGGAGGTCTGGAGAGAAGGCTGTTGATCTGAGGGGCAGATGAAGGAGTGCTGGAGTGTTGATGTCTTCTTCACTGTTGCGTTTGTGGCACATTTCAAACACTGATTGCCTTAAGAGGACAATTTACATTTCATAGTCTTTCACGACAAGTGGGTGAGATGGGAGATGGAGGGGAGGGAGAGAATGATGTTTCAAGGAGGAAGCCAGGGGTGAGAGTGCTCAGTAAGCAAAGTGGGGAAAGGCGCTGTTGCGTGAGAAACTAAAAAAGCAGCAGGTATAAACAATTGTTTCTTTTCGGGCTGCGTCTCTGTGTGTGTCTCTGTGTGTATGGACATTTTGTTTTTCCATTGCTTTCGTAAGAATGCACCTGTATGATTTGAACTTTCTTATTGGATTCATGTGGGTGTGGAGGAAGAATAGAAATAGTGTGGAGAGGAGAGCCAAGGAGATGAAAAGGGAGCCAGAGGAATTAAGAATCAAGTTAGGAGCCGGCTTTATCTGAAGAGAAACTGTGAAACTGCAAAAGTACAAGAAAACTTTTCCTATCAGCCAACTCTCTCAGCAAGTGTTTGGGTCTGCACCCCCACTGTGCTTGTGTGTGTGTGTGTGTGTGTTTATGTGGCATGTGTCTGTGTATTGTTGAGATAGCTTTTCCTCCCCAGTGGAGAGAGACATCGGTGTGTCGGTGAGCGTGATTGGCTGTTGGCCCCTCAGGGTCTGTCCTCTGTATCTGCCCCCATGACTGGCTGCTCTGTGACCAATCAGGCGCCAGGACCTCACTGTGGCAATCAGATAGTGACACGCTCTCCGTGGGCATCAGTAGGTCATCTAGAAATACCTGTTATGTTTTATCTGCTAGCGACTCACACAAACACTCATGCACACACACACACACACACACACACACACACACACACACACACACACACACACACACACACACACACACACACACACACACACACACACCGATATAACCTTTCTGTCTTGTCTTTGTCTCTCCAGGAGATTGCTGCATATCTCATCACTTTTGAGAAACATGATGAGTGGCTGACGACATCGCCAAAAACCAGGTGAGGAGATTGCAGATAGTGGTTTCCGCTCACGCACAAACATGGCATTCCTCAATCAGCCAGTGAGTCACGTTGATTTAATTTCAATGACTGAGTGTCCGTGTTTGATTAAAACATTAGTGATGTACTTTCGACTACATCTCCGAGGGCTCCCACTGATGGCCTGCTCCACATGTAGAGAGCGCTACAGAATATGGCCGGACTGTAAAGCATCTAGTCAGCTGGAAATGGAGTAATAATGAATGTAAATGTATTAGGATAAGTGATGTATAATTCAGATACAGCAGGGTGAGGTGGGGTTTAAAAAAAGGGAGGGGAGGGGGTTTGTGTATATAAGATGGGATGTGAGCAGGGATTTGCATGGCACAGCTGAATATTCATCCTGTCGAATGAACCATAGGTAGCTCTTTTTCATAAATCAAGGAGAGGTTGTAGTCAGGCAGAATAGACATGGAGAAAGAAGAAAAAGAAAGGCTGATGACAGAGGGCAGCTTAATTTATTGATATATCACCTTATTGACATTCACTTTGGTCAATGCAGCTGTAGCTGATAAATAGAAGAAGAAGAGTAAAGAAAAGAAAAAAAAAGTAAAGTAAGTGAAGAGGTCACCTCCTGGCCCTATTTCTGATTACTGACACCGCTGAAAGCCCGAGGTGATGCCTGTGTGTTCCCATTGTGCCAGCTGAAGGACTCTTCTCAGGAGCAGCCTGAGGCCAGCTGCACGGTTTATGTTGTGGATAGATTTCTCATTGATTGGTTGTGCTGCCGTTAGTCTCGGCCTCCCAGCAGCAGCAGCAGCAGCAGCAGCAGCAGTCATATTGGTGTTATTGAGCAGCAGTTAGATATAATCCCATTTACACATGACACCAGGCACGATTAGAACAGATTACACCTAATCCCATCAGATGGAAAGGAGCTCAGCTAACAGCGCCAGTGATATTTATGTGTGGCTGTGCATCTACGTGGTTGTTGTGTTTTAATCCGTATGTGTTTGCACACTTGTGGGGTTTCAATATTATAAGATATCAATGACCTTCATTTCTCCCTTCAGTGAAATACCTCATCAATTCAAAGTAATGACTGTTACCTCCTCTCTCCCTCACTTCTCCGCTCCTCCTCCTCTCCTCCCTTTACCAGACTCACTCATTCGCCCACTCCGTCTCTTTATCTTTGCCGTTCTTTTTCTTTTTTTGCCTTCTCTGTTTTCGCTCTGCTACACGGTGTAACGGTGGAAAAGCTTTTTATATCCCACACATCAGAGCCCAGTTACAATCAATAGCATTTATGTCTGCTTAAATCGGAGGGTTTGTGAGGAACATGGGCCTCATCCATGCGCGCACACACACACACACACACACACACACACACACACATATTAACAAACATGCACGTATTTCCCATCCGCCCACACACACACACACATAGGCACACATCTGATCTCATCCATCTTCTCCATAACATAATTAGAATCAGCAGCTCCAAGATGACTCACACTGCTCGAGACAGAGACTAAACTCGGCTTTGATCGGAGGGTGGGGGTCTCCACTCCGCTAAGAAACTGGCAGGCTCACCCCAAAACAGAGCAGATTTCAGGTGTCAAAGAAAATCAGCTCAAAGCAAATTCAATTTCACTACATAGTGTTCTGCGTAGATTGCAATCATCTTAGTCCATATAGATCGGTCTACATCAAATTCCTTCAAGAGAGGAGAGGAGAGGAGAGGAGAGGAGACTCAGCAGAGGAGGAGAGGAGAGGAGAGGAGAGGAGAGAGAGGAGAGGAGAGGAGAGGAGAAGAGAAGAGAGGAGAAGAGAGGAGAGGAGAGAGGAGGAGACTCAGCAGAGGAGGAGAGGAGGAGAGGAGAGGAGAGGAGAGAGAGGAGAGGAGAAGAGAAGAGAGGAGAGGAGAGAGGAGGAGAGGAAGGAGAGGAGAGGGGAGGGGAGGAGGAGGAGGAGAGGAGGGGAAGAGAGGAAGAAGAGGGGAGGAAGAGAGGAGAGGAGGAGGAGGAGAGGAGGAGAGGAGAGGAGACTCAATGAAAGAGCAGAAACAGAGGTTGGGATGGGAGATAAAATAAATAAATTAGATGAGATTAAGAGTAAGAGTAAATAAGTGAAGAATGAAGGGACTGAAGCAGCAATAAATAGAAAATGAAGAGATACTATGATAAGAGGGATAAAGACTGCAGGTTGATGGAGAAGAGAAGGGCAGAGAAAAGAGAGTTGAGGTGTGTAAATGTGCGTGTGGTCTTATGTGTGTGCGTGAGGGAGAGAGCACTTGTGAGTATGTGTCAGTTTATTGATTGGTAACGTGCCTGCTCTCTTTCTGTTGTCATGAGATAAGGCAGAGAAGATGTTTTCCTCCGCCTACACATGCACACACACAAACACACACACCTGCCCTTAACGTTTTAGAAGTGTAATGATTGATTGCTGAGCAGCAGGTTTGACATTGAGCCTGAAGAACACACGGCAGTAGGTCCTGCCTTGTCTGATATCACTATAGCATCTCTGTGTTTTTACATGTATGGCGTGTGTGTGTGTGTGTGTGTGTGTGTGTGTGTGTGTGTGTGTTTGTGAGCACACATCCCACCAGGTGTAAATATAAAAGAAGCTTAGAGGCCAATGTTCCTGCTGTGCTGATAAATCACCCTGGTAAAATATTAACATGTAGGAGTGTTAGTCTACATATGAGAGGGGAGGGGCAGTAAACTTGGCTGTGGCAGAAAAACATTGATGCAACCATGTAAACCAAGAGCATGTTTTTTTTAAGTTGGAATTTCAGAATCAGCTATGCAGAAATAATTTATTACTGGTCAGGTTCCACGGAGTTGAATCTTCACTTTTTTAAGAGTTTACTGATCTACACATCATTCATCATGCATGTCGGTCTTTCTGCTTTCTTCCATTAGGCCCCAGAATGGCTCCATGATCCTCTATAACCGTAAAAAGGTGAAATACAGAAAAGATGGCTACTGCTGGAAGAAAAGGAAAGACGGGAAGACCACCCGAGAGGATCATATGAAGCTCAAAGTCCAGGGAGTAGAGGTGAGAGTCTGCAGCAGGAAAAACAAGTCGATGAACAAGCTTGGAGCTGCGTATGGTTTCACTTCCAATCCTGTCCTTAACTTACTCTCCTCCACTCCGAGCAGACACATAAGTGGAACACAAATGTTCACACAAACACACACATGCTGAACTGAATGTGTTTCCTGAGAGCGAGTGCTGCCCCTCTCTCTTCACCTCCCTCCCTGCTCGTGTCCCTGTCTCCCTGTCTCTCTCTGCCTAGCTCACTCTCTTTCTGAAGGATAAGAGTGTGTTTGGCCCAAGGCCAGGAATGATGTCAATGCCTCCTTCAGCAGAACAGAGAGGGGTATCGATCCAGTCTCAAGGCAGCGTCTGTGCATGTGTGTGTGTGTGTTTGTGTATTTGAGTCACATCAGCTAGCTCAAAAATTGATTATTCAGCAGGAATATACCAAGAGGTGAGAGGAGGGAGCATGCATGTGTCAGAAACAAATAAAATGAGGTAGAAGGGAGAGTGAAGGAAGGACGGCAAGGAGGCATATGGATGTGTGCAGAGGGGCAGATCATTTTGCATTAAAGGTGAGCAGGAGACGGGGCGAAACAGACACAGAGGCAGAGAGAATAATTGAGATCAAGTATTCCCATCTGCACCTTTATTATTCACAAGCTCACACTCACACAGACGTTCATCGCACATGCAATAATTCTGCAATCATGGATGGATGCACATACCCACACACACACAAATATGTATATACAAAGGAGAGGGTTTCCTCTTCCTGGTAGTTGCTCAGTAATTGTTTGTGTCATGTCTTCCCAGGACCCCCTTAAGCAAGCGAGCAAGCAGTGTGTAGAGCAGGGGATGGGAATGAGGGAAGAAGTGGAGCGGTGAGATGAACAGAGGGTGAGGCAGGAAGCAGGAGAGAAAAACATAACCCTGGATAGAGAGGCTCCTCATATTGAATGGAAATATATGGAAATGCACTCTGCCTTTGGCAAAGCACACTTTGGATAGAGGGCGGGCTACTTCTTAGAAGAGGCAAAATGGCGAGAAATTACAAGTGTACACCAGAAAGAAAGCAGGAGGTGTAAGCTTTGATTATATACTGCCATGTTGCTGAGAGTTTGTGTTTTCTGCGTGCAATTTTGTCATTACACAGCGTGTCTTTGTTTGTGCATGTGTGTTGATTTCAGAGCTTGTGAAGACGAGGCGTTGACCTTGATAGCAGGCGTTTCTGTCATCACTTAACCCTTCCTGTGTCAAACACAACAAACACATACTTTATTATAAGACTGTCAGGTGTATTTAACCACAATGAGTATCAACAAAAATGTTTTCCATTAAATACAAATCACCAAAATCTGTCACGACATCTGTCACAGAATATTTGTTGTGTTTACTTTCGTCAATCAGATATCTTCATGTCCAAACCAGAATATTTCTAATTTAAGAAATAAGTTCTGGAGCTGTTTTATTTGCATTTCATATACAGTACATTCAATGAGTTTGTTTAGCTTACATTTTTTAACTTTGAAAAAAGGTTTTGCAGCCAAAAAATGTAGTCCTTAAAGTCTTTCTATGTGATTTTTCACACTTAAATGTAATATAAATCAAGTATATCCTCTGAAAATAACTCTGTGAGTCATGACTGTCTACAATGGGTGTAACACCCGAGTCCCACTGTCTGTGATGCTTTCAGAGTTTTCAGAGTCCTATCTTCAGTTTGTTTACATCGCCTGGACGGCCGGCTGACTCCTCCCCTCGTGTATAAAAGTTGTTTAATTGAGGGACTAGAGAAAAGAAGAATAACATACTGTACTCACTGATTAACTGTGTTTCTAGATCACGCTCATTTCAGGTAAATTTACATGCAGTGTGAAGATACGAGAATAATAAAGATGATTAGCATGCTAACACAACAATGCACCATGAGTTGTTTTGGTTTCATGCTGTTGCTCAAGGGCGACATCTACTGGATCAAAAAATCACATATAAAGCCTTTAACTCAAGGTGTCAAGATTTGGTTCTGGTATGGTTCAGAAACATAGGTACTTTAATGCATCATACAAGACATTGTCTCTGTCTCCTGCCCAGGGACTACTGACATAAATTAGCTTATAGCTAACTCTGGTCGAGTACACTGTCCCTTTCAAAATCACCAAATAGAATATGACAAGTATAATAAAACACACATCTCATTATAGACTAAATGTGATAGACACTCTGAAGTTGTTTACATCTGGAAATCGACCTCTGCAATCATTTTTTAGGCGTCTACATCCACACTTGCATACACATAGTTAAAACTATTTTGTATGTATCTAAGCACCTCCTGGTGGATGGAGTCTTCCTCTTTTTCTTGTCTACCTCCCACTCCACTTTCACTCTGTATTTGTCCTGCTTTCTCCTCTTCTTTTTTAGCCCTTTCCACTGTTACTGATCTATCTTAGAGTGTCTGTAAGCTGACAACATTGTGACTTTTCATGAATTCCAAGTGGCTTGAGTCTAGTCTTGCTGAGGCAGTAAATTTCACAATCTCTTGCGCTGTAATTGTCAACACCAGATTTATAGTAGTTTTGAGACAACATTAAGAAAAAAGACTCATATTGCACATATTCAATTTTACTGCATTTTTTAAAAACACATTAGCAAATACGACCTTAGTGTCTATAACCTACATTTTTCCTCTCCTGTTATCTCATTTATTGTCCTCTCCTCCTTCTTCTCTTTTTCACTTTTTGTCTTGCTTCCCCCCTTTTCTTTTCCCCGTTGACCCCCGGCAATCTCCTCTCCTTTCCTCTCCTCTCTCTAGTGTCTGTATGGCTGCTACGTCCACTCCTCCATCATCCCCACCTTCCATCGTAGATGCTATTGGCTGCTGCAGGTAAGCCCACCCCCCTTCCCCATCCTTCCTTTTTTCCCCAAGTTTATTCAATTACAAAACACAAGGATTTGTAGAGCTTTTATTTTTTATTTACAGTTGAATATTTGTTAGTTACAACATCATGGTTTCCACATTAAGCCATACTGCGAGGAAATGTGTTTTATATTATCTGCTTTGTCTTTTATTCTTTCCGTTAAAATGTATTTTCCAACAGAAAACTAACCAAAAGTTGACTGTAACTTCGTGGGTACAGCACACTATAGAACCATGACTTACAGAGAGCATCAAGGACTCGGGCTCTGCTCTCTATGTGGTCCTTTCCCAGAAAAACACCCTGGGGCTACAAACAATACACACCAACACACTCATGCACAGGTGTCCCATGTGTATAAAAGCATGTTGTTTTTCATAGAGATGTTGGATTCACTCTATTGCTCTGGTGAGATATGCCAGAGAGTAGCTCTCACACACACACACACACACACACACACACACACACACACACACACACACACACACACACACACACACACATCCCTCACTCTTTTTTTCACCATGCAAGAGCTGGCCACCAGGACAGCATCATCTGCAGACGACAGGTTACATGATGAATCTTAACAAATGTGCATATATTCACACTGCCTCTCTCTTTTCAACTCTGTTCATTTCAAAGCAAATATTGAAAACCAAGCAATGTTCATTTCATTTCAAGTAGGGAAATGCATACATATTAATATATTCCTCACCAGGATTTTCCTGCATAATTTGTCACATTGAATTTACAAGGACATTCCAGCCATCGGCCATAAATTGAATTTGCCCAAACCACATAAATTTATTTTTTCCACAATCCTCTTCCAGTTAGACTCGTGCAGTCTGAAAATTATAAAAGGGAATTCTCCTTGTTTTTATCTGAGGTAATGTAATTTTCTGCTCTTTGCGCAAATATCAAAACACATCAGTGAATATGATCATAAATCAGTGTGTGAGTGCTGTTGCATGGCACAGTGTGGTGCTGTAGCAGCCCACTGTGCCATCCTCTTTTGGAAAGAATAGTGTTCCACCTCAGCAGGTCCTCCCCCTCACCTGAGTCCGTCTACTGAATCTTTCATCAAGAGGAGCTTCTCTCTCTCTCTCTCTCTCTCTCTCTCTCTCTCTCTCTCGATTTCTCTCGTGTTTGCACCTCACACACACACACACACACACACACACACACACACACACACACACACACACACAGATGTATGTGAACGCACCAGTTGAATCATTCATAGGGTGGAAATTCCATAGGTCCACTGGTGGCCTACAGTATAGTGAGAACCACCTGGAGACCACTCTCTCTATCTCTCTCTCTCTCTGTCTCTCTCTCTCTCTCTCTAAGTCCATCACACACACAAACACACATGCAGACTCTCCCACAGGCCTCTGCAGGGTCAGAGAGAGTGATGAGTGGGCTTGAGCTGTTAAATCTTTTATGGGCAGGTGAGGGAATCTTATCCGACACGGTATGTCTGACCTCCCCCCCTGACCTCCACGTTTCCTCCCGCTTTCCTTCTCCATTTTCCCCCCTCTCTTCTCCCTCGCGCTGTAAAATAGACTCATCACTTTATTCTCTTTCTCCCTCATGCTGGGAGAACATGACAATAAATTAATGAAGAATGTTTAACTGATGCCATGTCAATGCATGTCTTTGTGTTTTCCTGTGCTGTAGAATCCAGACATCGTGCTGGTGCACTACCTGAATGTACCAGCAGTGGACGATAGCGGGAAGCCATGTGGTCCTGTCCTCTGCTCCATCAACACAGACAGGAAGGAGTGGGCCAAGTGGAGCAAGGAGGAGCTCATTGGACAACTCAAACCCATGTGTGAGTTAGAGTAACTGTCATTTGAGCACTCACCTTCCTCCTACACTCCAGCGCTCATGTTCCAGCCCTCACACTTTTCCTAAACCTGGGGCTGTGAGTCACCTTGGGTCCATAACAATACCTCTTGTCGTGGTGCAGTAATGATGAAAAGTATGATGACGTACCCTCGCCAAGCTACAAGATTATTATGTGTGAAACTAGTGTAGTAAAAATAAAGCTGATAATGTAGTTCATTGGCTTTCTTGTAGGTTTTGTAAACAACTTGGCTGCAGAATGGGGCGCAATCTGGAGCTCATCAGGTGAGACAACAAAATCAGCAGTTCAAAAATAGATGATATGAAACGTTCTCTCTAGTAGTAAAGAAAAATATATATGATCCTGGTGTGTTAATTATTTAGAAAAAAAAACGTTATTTAGATATCACTCATTGTAATTTTAAATCTTAACTCTTAAATATGACACTGGACTGCTAAAAGGTGTGTTCAGACATCAAGATTGTGACCGTGTTTCTATCTCAATTTTGTTTTAATAAAGATTTGGTTCACATTTTCTCTCTTGTTCAAATCAAACAAATCATCACAATTTAATAATATCTCTAATGACAACTTTGCTCTTCAATGTTCTCCAATGAAAAGATATTCAATACATGCACACCATTCAGACAAGACTGTTTTAGTTTTTTATTTAATTCATCTGTCAGCGCCATGCTGCCACCTAGAGGCAGAAACACATTTCACCCGAGAAACGGAGGAACAGAAAGAAAGACAGAGGTGCCTGAAATATCCAGCATGTATTATTCATAAATGAGCATCAGGGAGTAGATAACTGAAGTACACTCACTGATACACATGTGAAAAACACACACATATACACACAGACACACACACACACACACACACACACACACACACACACACACACACACACACACACACACACACACACACACACACACACACAGACTCAAGCACTCTTTCCCAATCTCCCCCATCCTTACCCCTCTTTTGATCTGGTTCAGAAGTGCATTTAAGGACAGCTGCCCAAAACTAAGTGCTTGTTGGCTGAAGTAGTACCTTGCCTTGCCACACACACACACACACACACACACACACACACACACACACACACTAACACACACACACACACACACACACACTAACACACACACAATCGTTTTCCCTTTGCTTTTCTACCTGCCCTATTTTGCTCACATAAGCAGAGTCTGTTTTTTTCTTTCCTAGCACTTCTCTAAATCATTTACCTAATCACTCTATGGTCATTCTGAGCCATTTATGGGCAATGTGTCTCTTACACTTATTTGTATTTTACTAAACATTGATTTTAGAAATCGCCTGAACATGAAGACATCTAATTTAAAGAGTGCAAACTCCCTCAGATGTTATTAAAGTGTGTAGCAAGAAAAGCATATTCAGCTATTTTGATAGGTGTAAGATTTTTATCATTTCAACTGTGTTCGAGATTTTAAATGATTCAAGGTTCAGCGCACCTTGTGAACACTAGAGGGCACCATTACCCATTGTCTAATGTATTTATGTGGAGTAAATGACTGACCTGATCAGATCAAAGGATAGAAAGTGAAGACATTATGCATCTAAAATCTGTTGTCTCCTTTGTTTCTTCTGTCAGGTGCTGGAAGCAGTCTGCATCAGAAATGTTCCAGTGTCAAGCAGCGCATCATCTCGTCCAAGCAGGAGTCAGGGGCAGCACCTGGAGGTGGAGCAGCAGTGGGCACAGGCGTTGCGGCGGCCCAAAGACTTGAGGAAGCAGATGGCACAGAAGTCCAGAATAGCGACGTGTCAGAAGGCCAGACGGAGCCCAGTCCTGGAGGAGGCAGGAGCAGAGCGGGCGGAGGAGGAGAGAGGAGGAATGGCAGGATAACCAAACCCTCCCTCCTCCCACAGAGCAGCATGGAAGTGTCCTCGTCCACCTCCACAAACCAGGTGGAGGTCCCTGACACCACCCAGAGCTCCCCATTGTCAATCACCAGCGACATGGCCGACAGCCCCGCCCTCGCCATCGGGGCCAGCTTGTCACAGAGCACAGCGGTGTTCATGTCTGAGGTCACCACGCTGACCGGGGATTCGGTTTACTCCGCTGGCCACACCCACCTGCTGGCGTCCACTCATGAGAGCACCGCCACTGGCATCCTGTTGGCTGTTCCCCCTGAAAACCAGAGGTTCGCTTCATTTCCTGGAGGGGTGGGATTAGGGGAGGGAGGAGAGTTGGTTCTGTCCAGCTCTCTGGACTCCAGTGGAGTCGGCATATCTGAGACCACAATGACGTTCGACCCCGACTGCTTCCTCAATAATCCCAAGCAGGGTCAGACGTACGGAGGGGGCGGGGGGAAGACTGAGGGGTGTAACGGTGACGATGGAGGACTCCACTGTTCCTCTAATGGCTTTGTCTACAACCAGACCCTCGTCAACAACATCAAGACAGAAGCTACGTCCCTGGAGCAGCCGCTGTCCGCTCAAAGCAGCTACGTAGGAGAAGGGACAGGCCTCAGCCCCAGCACCACCCTAGAGCAGATGGACTTTAGTGCTGTGATGTCATCAGCCTGCGTCCCAAGCCTGAGCCAGTCTGCGCACCACCCCTCACCGAGCCTCTTCCTCCAGACCTCCCCCCAGACAAGCGAGCCCTCCCAGCTGCAGACCAACGGTGCTGAGGCAACCCAGGAATCAGGCGAGGCTCAGGCGTTCATAGGCCTACCCACAGTGCCAACAGACTCTCCAGTATCCAACGGCGACCCACACACACACCTCCACCAAGCCAGCTCAGACCAGCAAGGCCTGTGTGTAAGGAATGGACAAGGAGGGGCGGTGGGCTCCTTTCCCCTGATGCCACAGGAAACAACTACCAACCAATTGGGCGGTAGGAGAAATCAGGAGGTCGGGGTCTTAGACAAGGCTTCTGAGAATGGAGGGGAGTTACTAATCAAGCCTGGAGACCCTCATGAGGCCTACACGAGTGTGGACACAGAGCACTACTTGCAACCCACAGATGAAAATGGAGGTGGAGAGGGGAACGGGGGAGGTGGTGGAGGGGGAGAAGGAGGGGGAAATGAAATTCTCTGTAATGGTGTGAGCTTGTCAGGGGCCAGCAGTTCAGTGGTGGCCAGTCCTCAGTCTATATCTGCTAGTGGAGGTATTGAGGGGCCACTCTATAGCTCCCCTCTCCCTCAGCAGGATGGGGGGGTGTCCGCTACAGCAACTGGGGCAGGAGCAGCCATCAGTCTGGAGGGCTTCGAGGCTTCTTTTGGAAGCCAGTTCTCTGATCTCATCAATGATTTCATCTCGGTCGAGGGCTCCGGAGGCGGGGTTGGGGCTGCAGTCACTGGGGTTCTGATGCCCCAGGAGGGGGCAGCGGGAGAAGAGCAGGGCACAGGAGCGGGCCACCTGCAGAGCTCAGAGGTGGAGCAGGGAGCTCTGGGACTGCTGCAGGAGACTGGGAGACTGTTTGGTGTAACAGACTACTCCCCAGAGTGGTCTTATCCAGAGGTTAGTAAACCCAATGTGATTATTGTTCATTATTTATTCATCGTTGTTCCCTTCAAGAAAAAAAAAAGAATCAGTGCCTCTACCAGTGCTGTGATTGACGGTGGCTTGTACTGATGCTAAACGCACAATTTGTAGTAAGGCCGCCAGCCCGGCTGTATGGTCATTAAGGAGTTAGAATATCTCACACTCAGCTGATTGGATTTTGATGAAATTTCAATAATACACTTATTCCCTTAGGTGGCTTCATTAATTTACCCATGTACCACTTATAATATCACACACAACAGTTTTGTCAAAGCATAGGGTTGAAATGTGTAGACTCATATCATCTTGCATACATTTTTTAATCCAAATTAAACGTTTAACTGTGTCAACATTTAGTGCAAAAAAACTTTGGAAGCTAAATGCATCTTTTAGAATTGCACATAATCAGCTCATATTTTGCTGCAACTTTCTTCCACAATCATCAGTGTTGCATCACACTGGTTATTTAAAAGTTTTGGGTTTCTTGAAAAAACACATCACAGTTTTTTCCTCCAAAGGCCTCAAGCATGATATCATAATATTTAAAATTGGTTAATCAGCAAAAATAAAGGACACCAAAAAAAAACAAAAAACAGCCAAATCCTTTTAATGGCTTTAAATATCACACAGTTATCATTGTTGTAAACTCATACCTCATGACGCCAACATTTTTAGAGAACAATATGTTGTTTATGTTTTATTTTTAGCTCCACTAGAGACAACATATGCCAGTGTTGTTTGGATGGTTCGAACAGCTTTGTTCTACTTGGATGTACGGAGTAAAACAGCCTCTGGGGGCTGCTACCAGGCCTCATAGCATCATGGATTTCTCATTAACAAAATAATATGCAGTTTGTATGGAGGCATGTTATATCATCTTTCAGTTTAGATTTATATAATGGAAAAACATAAATTTAGGCCACTGTATCTCTGGGGCAAAATCCAGATTTTTAATAGAAGCACATTAACAAGATAGACTGTGTACAATAGCACAAAAAAAGGACCACTGACTTTCATTCATTGTGATGCTCATTTCTTTTTGGTCACTTTTATCTGAACCTATGCTCAGAAGCAGTTTCCTGCAGACAAAGTGTGTGATATATGAGTGAAGCCTCTGTTTGTGTGCTGCAGGGTGGAGTGAAGGTTCTGATCACAGGGCCGTGGTTGGAGTCGAGTAGTGAGTACAGCTGTCTCTTTGACCACATCAGTGTCCCTGCTGCCCTCATACAGCCCGGGGTGCTGCGCTGTTACTGTCCAGGTAACACACTTCTTTTACACAAAACACATCCATCAGCTAACACAGAAATACACTTTCCTTTATTTTATTATTTAAAACTTTATCTCACTAATCCTTACAATAAACAGATTCTTTCAAAACGCTTTACTCTAGCACACAAAGTGAGTCTAACCCTGCTTTCAGACTGGCTGTGTGACAGCTCGGTTTTCTTTTCAGTGGGCATGTTAACAAGTCAGAGCTTTCAAAACAGCCGCGCCTGAGCAGTGCGTATCACACGAGTGTCTGATGTGCAGAAAATCTGGAGAATAGTAGTCTTGCCTATTTTTAGCAAGAGCTGTGCGAGGTCCTCAGCAAGAATAGACAGTGAAATGATTTGTGGAGAGCTTTATTGCGCTTGTACAAGCAACATGTCTCTCTACATATAGTTAGAATATTTGAGAGGCATGAAAGGGGAAAAGCCCAAGCCAGCTTTTCTGCAGAGAAAGCCCCTTGTTGTACACAACGCTTTATACTGAAGTTGTTCCAGGACAGTAGTTGTTATTCCAGTTACTCTCAAGATAACTCACTGGGTTCCCCACAAAACTTTATTTGGAGTAAAACAAATTCACAAATCGCAGTAGGCTATAAGTACGTTTTTTAATTAATGAAATACCGGGTTCAGTGTGATAGGCTGTATTTCTTCTGGTACAAAATCTCTGTCTTCCTCGCTCTGTTTTGTCCTCTGCTTGGAGAGTTGTTGCCCTGTATGTATAGTAAGTACTGGTTAATAAGGTAAATAAGTCCCTTTTCTGATAAGCCCAGCCCCTGAAACGTGTATAAAAGCACCTTACACAACCTTTGAATATTGCAGTCTGGAGCGGGCCTTACATCTGCACATCTTCATCTGGAGATGTTAGCACATTTATAAAAGAAGATAAATACATACAATATAAAATTGTACATTGTGAGCAGGCCCACTAAGAGGTTGGCAAACACTGCAGAGTTCTGCTAAGAGATGTGTTTTGGGATGGTATAGATTGATACACGATTCACATCCTGCTAAGTTATCAGGCAGGGTAAACCTGAAAGGCAGAGAGTCTCTTACAGACATAAAGGACAAAAAGCAGGACAAGACATTCACAGTTCACACAGCGTAATGTGCTGTCCTGGAGTTATTGCTTTGACAGATTTGTCTTGACTGTCTAATCCATTGCCTGTTGTCTGTTTGCAGCGCACGATACAGGTCTGGTGATGCTGCAGGTAGCTATGGGTGGTGAGGTTATCTCTTCCTCTGTGGTGTTTGAATACAAGGCGCGTGACCTTCCAGCCCTGCCATCCTCTCAGCATGATTGGCTGTCCCTCGATGGTAAGAACACTTGTGAGTGTTTTTTTTTTGAGCATGCACAGTTACACTCTACACTGTGTGGTGTTGTTCATTCAATAAAAAGCATAAACTGTAAAAAGAAATGTACTTATACATACTGTATCTGTTTCATTGTGTTGCATGTTTTATGTAAAACTTAAACTGTATTAATATTACTATATACTATATTATCATATTATATACACTTCTTTTTTTTTACCATATATTATTTTTGATTTAACCCATACAGGTTTTACATAAACCAGGCCTTTGACATTATTCATATAAAACTTCCAGAAATCCTCTTGTGTCTGCATGTTGCTGTCATTGTGTTGCCTCTCTATTTGATGCCCTTGCATGCTGTGAGATGTTTTGTCTGAAGCAACAGCACACAGACATGACTTGTTTTCCTCTTTGCTCGGCTGCATCTTTTTTTCCCTATTTATTCCCCATAGGCCTGTATGCAGATTACTTCAAAAAGTAATCTAATCTGGGAATTTTCGACACACGTAATGTGAAAGGTGTATGTGAGTGCAAACTGTGCTTTTCACCTTCACATAACTTTTTAATAAGGCAGTCATGTAGTCTATCACATGTGGTCATATGTTGGAGATAAATCAGTTTCAGCTATCAAATTATTTTGTTAAGAGGCGTAAAAACGCTCTTGTGAGAGCTCAATGATAGTGAATCAAATTAAAACATATTGTGCAAGTTGTTAGAGGACAATTGAGTCAACTCTGGGGGATTTGCAAATATCCGCACTGTGCCGCGGGGGTTAGCTTTTGTGTGCAAATAGATCTCCTGATGAAATTGCAGCTCGGAAACACGCGGGTCTCCTCAGCGAGGCATGTCCTGGGTTACTCCGTGTTCGCCCCCGTCTATGCGTTGCGCAATGCGGCAATGCGGCTCTACAGTCACAGCAGGCTGGCTGTTTGCTGGAGTGAAGGGCAAGGACATCGAGGCACAATCGACTTGATCCAGTTGACAGTCGAACTGTTGGGCACCCCCTGGCACTGTGCTGCTTCGCGGACGCTATATATAGCCTCGGCTTTGTTTGGCTTTCAACGATGATAGACCTGGATATGTGCCGTTGTTATTTTCACTCTGCAACTTAGTGTGGCCTCGAATTAACATCAGAGGCTCATTATTGGACAAACAGACAGATATAAACAGTGTTTAGCAAATATACGTCAGCAGATGTATTTGTCACATGACATTGTTCCAGTTTAGGCTATGTGCTTTCTATTGTTGTGCCGATGACGAGCGAGCATCCCGCAGCTCCGAGTCTGGCGGGCCGATTTGAAGCGTGTCTGCTGCTCTTCCAGACACAACGTGCGCGCTCTCTCTCTCTCCCTCTCTCCCTCTCTCTCTCCCTCTCTCTCTCCCTCTCTCTCTCTCTCTCTGCACTTAGTTGTGTTTTGCTCGCTCGGAGTAGCAATGTGTGAGCCTCCCTCTTCAAACTAACGCGGTTGAGCAGAAGCGGGAACAAAGAGAGCAGCAGATAGAGAGAGACTCGCTGGTTGGGTTCGTAGCTTATTTAATTTTAAAAGCGATGATTACTTCAAAACGCGCTTCTTTAACAGGCTGTTCAGGTCCGTGTTGTTTGGGGCAAGTCGTTCGTTGTCATGCTGCTGTAGATGGATGTGGATATATGCCTGTTGTCTAAATATCGAAAACGACTTTTACATTTCATGTCTCAGTCAAAGTATGTGCAGCAGCCTACATGTGGTGCACAGTGTGTTTCGAAGGTAGACAAAGGGAAAGGGAGAAAAAGCCACAAGTCCTCGCGTTGTTTGAACTACAAAGCCTACTGGACTCATTTTGCAGACCTGATCACAGTGGCGTGTTGTGTCTTGTGTAACGCGCTGTTCAGTTTCAGCACCACCGGGGGTGGACAGCGCCAATTTACCCATGAACAACAACATGAAAAGAGGGCAATCAGGATCCTACAGAGGCCCGGATAATGACAGGCCTTTAAGTGCAGGCATGAATACAATTGAATCAAATATATATTTATGTTTCTATATAATTATGTTTACTACTAAGCTTCATTATATTGACTAGTGACAATCTGAATCATTTTCCAATAAGCATAATCTGTTTAAGCCTTGCTTTGTTTTGTCACCATGTTTGTAAGTGGTGAGAACCAGTGCATGTATTTATTTAGTGGAGAAGAACAAATAAACACATGGCTATATATTTACCTGGAAATCAAAAGTTTTTATAGCTGGTTAGTTAAGCCACAGGTGCCCAAAAAAACTTTTAAGTACTCATTAACTTAACTTAACTTAAGCAACCGTTAAAACATATTTTTTAATGTTCAGTTATAATCCATAAGCTTCATTTGTAGCTTTCAATGTAATGTGTGAAAGTAGCAATAGGACCTTTCAGCCCCAAACAATAATATAAAATATTTTTAAATACATGCTCAATACATGCTAAAGGCATGTTGAAAACATGTTTATGTGTCTTTATACAACAATGGAGAAAACATTTTTATTTTGTGTTTGGCAGCTAAATAGTGTTTTGCTGTCTTCCAAATACTGTGCTCCTCTTCTTACTGGTCGGTGTAGTGGGAGGAGTCAGAGCCTTTGTATTGCTATCCTGGCACCTCCTTTCAAGCTCTGTTTGCTTGCCGCCTGTTGCAGACAGCAGTAAGAAAAAATACGAGTGAATGAGAAGCGAGAATTAGAATCTGAACGAGAGAGCAGCAGGTAGGATGACAAAATGTGCACTGCAGCAAAAACTGCAGCAGCAGTGAAACAAAGGGTCACATTTACATACAGCCTTGCCATAGTTACACATTTTCGCATAAACACAAACGCACACACACACACACACACACACACACACACACACACACACACACACACACACACACACACAGGCAAACACATACAATTAACTTGGTTCCAAAGTTCCTATTTATTGAGCTCCTGAAAGAAGAGCTTGTCTCTCTAAGCCTCTATAAGTAGGAAGTACCAAAATTCTAGCCAGTGCTTACAGCTCCATGAATCCTGGGTCATTTCTGCAGATACCCAGTTCAGGATGTCCATCCTGGAGCGTCTGGAGCAGATGGAACAGAGGATGGCTGAGATAACCAATCAGAACCCCAGCTCAGAAACCATGGCAACCAAGGGTGGTGGAGCAGAAGGAGGAGGAGCCACAGATCAGCAGTCTCAAGTAAGGCAGAAGGAAGTGATTTAGTTTTTTTTGTTTGAACATTTTTTTTAAACATGTTCAAGTGAGCAGTACAACTAAACAAGACATGGAACAAATTGTTTAGTTTATAAAAATTGAATGTATCATTCAATGAGATTACATTTGAATGACGCAGGTTTGATGGTTAACATTGCTAGAGTTCATCAAACCTTTCAGCATTTTATGAACCCAGACTGAAACACTCATAACAGTAGCCAAATACATACAACATAATACAATCAGGAAAACAACTACCACAACTTCAGATTAAGAGATGTGTTGAATCCCATCTTTTGTATTGTCTGACATAGTTTTCATATAATTGGACAGCCAAAAACACATTATGATAAACTATCCTCTGCTAGTTTTTAATAGCCATTTGTTGATCTTTAATTCCTTCATTTAAAAACAAGGAGAACTTTTGCAATCAGTTTTGACAATAATAATTTAAATATGAGAGGTCAATTTCTTTTAATTCCATCTCCGATCTTCCAGATTGC
Organism: Labrus mixtus; assembly: GCF_963584025.1. Lineage (NCBI taxonomy): Eukaryota > Metazoa > Chordata > Actinopteri > Labriformes > Labridae > Labrus > Labrus mixtus. The sequence continues at coordinate 2,610,501 of NC_083618.1, read as the reverse complement.
CCCTGATCAGGGTTCGTTCGAGGGTCGCGTGGTGGTCGTGTGTGAGAAGATGATGTCTCAGCCGTGCTGGGCCACTTCTAATCAGCTCGTCCACAGTAAAAACTCCAGAGGAATGACCTTACTGCATCTGGCTGCGGCTCAGGGCTATGCGGGACTCATTCAGACACTTATCCGCTGGCGGTGAGTAACAAACAATCATTATACAAACTCATGAATGCACAGACCGCGCCAGTTAATTCCACTTTTATGTGTCTGCAGCACAAAGCATGCTGACAGTATTGACCTGGAGCTGGAGGTGGATCCTCTCAACGTGGACCACTTCTCGTGCACTCCACTGGTGAGTGATCATTACTTCTGCATGGTCTTATGAGTGTATCTGTCTTTTTCCATGCTTGTGTGTGATTTTTTTTTTCCTTTGGTCTTCTCAGATGTGGGCATGTGCTCTAGGGCATACAGAGGCAGCATTGGTGCTTTATCAGTGGGACCCGAGAGCTTTGGCTATTCCTGATTCACTGGGACGCCTGCCACTCAACATCGCCCGATCTCGGGGCCACACTCGATTGGCCGAGCTCTTGGAGCAGCTGCAACAGAGTCCTCAAGCTCAGGGTCAGCCTGGTGACACTTGGATGGACAGGTGGAGAGGAGAGCCACAGACAAGCGGAATAGGCAACAACCCTACCCAAAACGCTAACCCAGGTGTGAAAGCCTGACATGTTCTCTTTCGTCTTCTATAAAAGACGATTTGCACATTTGCTGATATAGTTTTTGAACGAAACCTCTCAACTGCTTGCCTGCCAATTATTCCTGTTGCAGAAATGGTCATGCACATAATCCCTATTTAAACTAAATTATATTATTTTGGATGTTTATTCACACTAGCAGGCATGATATGATGTATTTATAATAGAGCTTTAGAGGTACGTTGTAGGTGGTTTTGTTATCTTTGCTCAAAGCGAGGCTAGCTGTTCACCTGTTTTGCAAGTCTGTATACTAATGCTGAGCCACTTCAAACTGTCAACTTCATCTAAATGTTTACCTTATATAAGAAATGCATCATTCTTCTCCTCTAACTTTAAGCAAGTTTTTCCAAAAGTGTCAAACTTTTATTTAAAATGAAGTTTGAACATTTGAACAGTAACATGTCATCATAGTTACTCACAATAATTGGCACACCTCAGTCTAGGCAGTCTGAAATTGAAAAAGTAAAATTATGAAAAATCTCTACTTTATATAGATGTAAATTTGGAATATTACATTTTTATGTTAGGGCTAAACTTCCCTATAATATGTAAGCACACCAAAGGTGGTAGAACAAATTTTGTAATTTTCCGTTGATTTTCCAGAGCTGAGGAGAGCCAAGCCAGAAAGCCAGCCGGAAAACCAGAGCTGGAGCCAAGCAGGACACAGAGCTCAACAGGGAGAAGAGGGAGGCCCGCCCCCAGCCAAGAGACTCAAACCAAACACAGACACCCAGCAACAGCTTGATAACTCAACCCCTGGCACCCAATCCCTCAACACCATCCTCAACTCGCCCCCGAGTCATAACCCTCAAGGTCCTCTCCTCCCAAACACCACACAAACTCAAACCTCCAACCTCAGCTGTCAAAACACACCTCCTGCCAGCTCCAGCCATAACCGGTCGCAGCTCCCCAGTGCTCCATTCTCCCACCTGCAGGCCAGGATAGGGGGGTCTGAAAGGGGCACCAGGTGGAGGCAGACTCTGGGGCAGCGAAGCCTGGCCAGGAGGATTCTAGGAAAAGAACGACTGGCCATTCACCTGCGGCGAAGAGTGTTGTCTGACAGGGGAGAGGAGACAGAGCTGCTGACATTTCAGGATAATGCAGAGGACCTGCAGGTAAGGGGAGTGAATGTGTGTCTGAGAGATGTTGGGAGAGGTTGTTTTCTTAAACCATTTGAGGTGTGTCATCAGCATAATAATTAACCTATATGCAGATTATAGATCATTTTTCATTCTAAGGAAAGCAGGTGATACGAATCTGAGATAACACCTGCTCTGCATGTTTTGCAGATGGATATTACGATGCTAGCTGATCATATCCTGGAAGCCTCAAATGGTCGGCTAAAGCAGGAGGATATGGAGACTGAAACTGACTCCGGAAGGATGAGGATCAGCAGCGATGTCAGATTACTGTCTGGTTTTCTTGCTGAGGTGGAGAGGTGAGGGCTAGGAGCTTCCTGAATGTACTAGATTCACTTTACCTTACCTATCAAACAGTGCTCATCATTTTAATTATGAAACTTTTGTTCCTATCTTTTGCTTTGTCAGGTTTCTAAAGTCCAAGTCCCATTCTCCAAGCCCCAAAACAAACTCTCACTCAGGGTCTGAGGATCCGCAAAGTCCTCAGGCTAGACAAGCCCTCCCCTCGCCCTTTGATTGGAGCTCCTTCCTCTGTGCAGCTATGGAAGAGGAGAGGTTGAAAAGTGACTCCTCCTGTCTAACCATGACTGAGACCGAACAGGGGGAGCTGTATGAGACCATCAGGCATGCTCTGCACTTCCTAAGAAAACACAAGGTAAACCTAAAGTTCACCGCTTGCACACGTGGAATTAGTTCAAATGACCTCCTCTATATTAGTCATGAAGTACAATCACTGGAGAAAGCTGAAGATGACTATTCGCTATTAATCATATTTTGATGTCTCTGCACTCAGGGTCCCATTCAGGAACAACGCAAAGAGATTGCAGCAGTGATTCAGCGCTGCTATAAGAGATACAAGCAGGTAAGCGTTAGTGACATGCAGCTAGTAGCTGCTATCATGTCAGGTTAACCTACATTTAAGTCCGGAGTTAAAATGTAACAAACAAAAAACAAACAACAGAATGAATGTATGTGATCACTGAAAGAGCGCTTTTAAGTAACATTAAAAAAACATCATTTAGGTTATTTTGGATTTCTGCTCAACTTTATTGTTTATAAGCAGATCATATTAGTAAGCTGAACTCATAATGAACATATCTTAAATAAAACACAAGGCTCAATAATGTTATTCTCCACATGCTATTTTATTAAAAAATTGAATTATAAAGATGGCTAATGTCCAAAATTCTGTTTAATACTTGAGTGAACACATTTTAGTTTTTGCTTCTAACTGCTTGTCATAAGGCATCATGGACATGTATGAGTGTGTGAAGCATGTAGATCAGTGTACAAGCTCTTGGCCTGTGATCAATCTGTAGTTCAAGGTTTTTGCAGAGGGAAACATGACGGATTCTGAGCACTTTCAGAACACAACAGTTATTGTAACAATTGATATATAATTGCTCACATATATCCAGTGGAAGTCCTTTCTTTGTCAGTTAATCTTTGAGTTTATCCAAAAAGTGTATCTTATTGTTCTTCGGTTAGTTATTTATCTGTCCGGCCTGTATTTAAGAATACATTTGGATACATGTGCATAAATGATTCCACATTGAAAATGTACATTTGTGGCATTCAAAGAGTTTACAACATGCAGTAATATTTACAACATCTGTCTCTTTTCTCAGTATGCACTTTATAAAAGGATGACCCTGGCAGCCATCCTGATCCAGAGCCGTTTCCGGAGTTTCCATGAGCAGAGGAAGTTCCAACAAAGTCGTAGAGCAGCGGTCCTCATCCAGCAATATTACCGCTCCTATAGACACTCCCTCGGGTACTCATAGATGCATACACACACACACACACACACACACACACACACACACACACACACACACACACACACACACACACACACACACACACACTGATTTCTCAAAATTTTGTTTAAAAAAATTCTCACTCCTGTGTCTTCGCTTGCAGCAGCCTCCTAACGAAAAAACAGAACCAGGCTGCTCGAAAGATCCTTAGGTTCCTTCTCCGATGCCGCCACAGGTGAGGCATACAATTTATTCAGTCAACATCAAACACCACTGCACACACACACACACACACACACACACACACACATTCAAGGACACAACAATACACATTACACACACACACACACACACACACACACACACACTTACAGCCCACTGCCACATGTGCACTCTCTACACTGGTGCTAATAGTTGGTGTTGTTTTACTGTTCCTGTGAAGCCCCTTGATGGACCATAGGCCTCTGAAACGGGTGAGTCTTCTCCCCCTCCCTCTCTCCGGCTGATGCCTGTTTTTGCATGTCAGCGGAGGGAGGGGGGAAGGAGATCCTGGCTTTTTCATCCTCCCCTCTCTATCCCTCCCTCTCTCCTCTTCCCTCCTTTACTCCCTGTCTCGCTCCCTTTCTCTACCTGAGGTACTGCTGAATGACGTCGGTCCTCATGCATGATTGACAGATAGATAGAGAAAGGATTCCTGCATATGTTCTTCATGGGGGCATGTTCTGACTTGACATTACTAGAGGACTTTTAAATGTCTTGCTTGGGCTGCCAGTCTCTTTTTTTTTGCCTTGTTGGGTGGGGAGGATAACAAGATGGAGAGAGTGTATGCACTGGGGTGGGATCCGCAGGGTATTTGTTAAACAACTTTTACTGTTGCTCCAAGAATTTGCTTTTGTATATAAAATGGAGAAAAATAAAAAACCATGCAGTTACATCCACAGGCCACACAAATCTGTCTCTCTGAGTGTTTATCTTATATGTGTTTGTGCTTTTTCACCAGGGTCAGAGAGCAGAGAAAGGCCAGGGGTCCTGAGAGCCCATCGCCAGGCTCCATACACAGCCCTCTCAGCCTGTGAGCAATCTATAAACCCTCCTCTCCTTCATCCTCTCCCTTCTTTCACCTTCCAGAAATCTCCCCTTTTTTCTTTTTTTCCCATTCCCCAGCCCCTTCCCCTAACCTTGCTCTCCCCTCCCCTCCCTTATTTTTTCTCACCCTCTTTCCCCTCTTCTCTCAAGAGGGACAAAAAACTCTTCCCAGACAGACTGAGGACAGGATAGGTGTCCATCATGGCAGCTCAGACAGACAGACTGCTGGGTGGAGCCCAGGGACCTGGCTCCGCCCACAGCACTGATCCTCCTCCACAGTTTCACTGGGAGGCCATCACATTAACCTCATGGCATTCTTTGCACTCTTCATGGGTATGTTTCTTTGCAAAAGAAAGTGGACGAGTCAGACAGAAGAGGAGGCAGAGGAAGCGCCTGACGCCGACATCCTGCCGTTTGTGGCAGCAACCGGATGTGCTGAAAGGCTACGACGAGGAACAGCTGGCTCAACGTAAAGGCTACTTTGACATGCAGAAAATATACAAAACCTTTTTTTTGAGTTTTGTATCTAGACAGCGATCCATGAAAGAATAAGAAAACATAAACCAAAAAACTCACTTCTATGTTGCATTTGCATGCAAGATTTTTTCGCAAATTCCTCCCCTCCATTATCCCACAGAGCTATAGCGGCGACTCATTCAGCTAATTCAGTATATCACAGTACCACCAACCACTCTGACTCACAGGCTTACAAAACCTATTAATCAGTCACCCGACCAAAAGGGGAGGAACTGCACTTGAATGTAAGAGGGGCATTGTTAGATAAAGGGTGGGGGTCTGAATAACGATGTCTTAATTTGTTACATGGACTTTGTATGGAGTCGTTCGCAGAGGCGGCACTTTGCTCGCCTGCCGTGGTGTGTTCAATGTGTTTGTTCAATTCAATGCATGTGTTTGAGCCACGAGCTCCTGCATGCTTGCCAAACTGCTTTAGTGTTGTTTCTTTTGTATTTCTATGTGTAGTTGTGTCTCACTTACGTCCTCATCAACTTATCCTTGCCCTGTGTAATGTGAACTGTGTAAGGACAAATGTCTTATTTCGGGTGCTTTTTTTAAAACTTTATTTATTTAAGGGTCTGATTATTTATTTAATTGGCTCAAGACTGGGTTAAGCTTGAGACTGGTTTTCCCCCCTTGTGTGGTAAAATATGACATGTTCCAATGGTTAAATGTCTCTGTTAGTTTGTTCTTTGCGTGAACCTCTAAATCCTGACTGTGGATTTGAGGAGAGAGTCACATACCATTGCCTTGACTTCTTCTTGACTCTGAGAGGTCTCTATGCTTGCTCTGTACAGGACATGGGTCCTATACCTGCCCCTATACAGGGCATTGGTCCCCATATTAGCCCATATGGGCAATAAAATCCATATTTTGGACTATTGCATATTCCTGTATATAAACTGACGAGGTAAGGGGATACGAGGACCCTGAAACTTTTTCATAAGAGGACTGTATTTAAGATTATAAATTATTTTACTCCCATAATGAGAACTTAAGACAGAGACCTGGGTACACAGGATGGCTGTATTGCTTGTAAATAATGTAGATATTACAGAGTAATGTGCATGAGATTTAAGACAAAGAAACAGCAAAAAGAACATGTTAGTGGCTATGGACTGTGAGAGGATTTTAACTGCTTCACTTTAAGAGTATCCAGTATAAGTGTTACTGAAAAGAACATTTTGTTCAAGCATGCAACTGAAAAATCTAACGTTAGAAATATAAGTGGGAAAACAAAGTTAGCTGAAACAATGACCTTTCAGACAAAAACATTTACACATTCTGTGCTTTTGTTTCTTGGCTAGCAAAAATTAAACCCTTTTGCCAGTAGTGCCAATTATTATGAATGCTATTTTGCCTAATAATATGTTATGTTGGGTAAACCAACACCCAAAAGATATCAGTAAGATCCACAGAGGCAACACACAGACCATAAACAGTAGACGAGACCTAGAACTAGTTCAAATGTAGACCTACTACAAGTTAAAGGCAGACTTACAGTATGTGTAGACGGTGATACAAGACGTTGATGCAAGTGTGTAAATGATACTAATGGTGATGAGGATGATGAAGGTTATTTTACTATGAATGCAATGAATGATGATCCAAAAAAAAGGGAAGAGGGCGCTACATTCTTGAAAATGTGGTTGTGCTTCAGCAACATCCTAGCTTTTATCAGGACCATTTCTCACACCTACAGCGGATCCAGCCTGGCCTCCAGTCAAAGCTCTCCATCTTCAAACAGAATGTCTCCTCCACACTTTTTACATATCAGTTGATCCTTCTTTCCTTCTCATTGTCACTGCCATTACTGTACGACGTGTACTTCTGGAAAGCTCTGTTTAGAAAGTGCCTGCTCAATAACAGAAAGCTAATATCAGGAAATATCTATTGTATGTCCTCCAAAAAAAGGGGTTGCCAGTTTACCTGTTTATTTTCCTAAATTGTGTGTCAAAAAAAAAATGAACTTGACAGTGTGAAACTTGATCTGAGTCTAAGCTGGAAGCTCTAATTTGTCATTGGTATGAATGAATCCTCATGGCCTGGTTGATGCTATGTGTTGCTTTATGAGACAAACCAGTAATTATTACAGTATCACTTTTTGCCCTACTTGTGTGTCAGTCCTGCAGTATTAGAACAAAAGGACCATCTCAGTGTATGAAAAGCACTGTCAAGTCTAGTCTATTACGTAACCTAGTGTCCCCTCTTGGAAGAAGACTTGCTTTTTTTTCTGTCCTTTTTTTCTGTTTTTTCCTCAGAAATAGTTTTGCAGCATTTAAACAAAAAGCGTAACAGTTTTCCAGAGGATGAAATAGCTGTCATACACACCGTCTTTCTTTGTTGCTCCGTCACTCACTGTCTTTGACAGATATGCACATAAAAAAACATACATACACACGTCAAACAGGAATGTACACATTCAGACAAAATGTGCCACACTCTTTCTCTCTGTGCTTATGTCTTTGGGGAAAATGAAATCTCTCCCTTAGATTTTACTCAGGGTTGAAGAACAGGGAGACAGGATGTGGAGTGTGAGGATCGCTGATAAAGAGTTGTACGACTATTTGTGTTGACTGTGTACATTTGTGTGTGTGTATATGTATGTGTATGTATTTGTGTATGTTAGGGATTCTGCGGTATCTACAAATTACTTCTCAAGTCATGTTCTTGAGTGACGCACTTCTAAAAAAAAAAAATCCAGTCTCATGTTGTGAAGCGGCAAAGCGTCATCTTTTTGCTTCATCCAAGCTGCGTTTGCATCACTTTTTCTACAAGAATGTCCAAAACCCGTATTTTATAGGATTTTTTTTATGTAAACTAAATTCAAAGCAAGTAAGGAGTGATATTTCTATTTATACACTTGCTCTTGTCTTAAACGCACAAGACTCTTGATACAAATGACTCTTGAACACTGCAAAAATAAGCAACGGCCACGTATCACCTCGATTTTCGTAATTAAAAAGAAAACAAGTTCTAAGAGACAGTTCATTTGAAGATTTACAATTGGAAGATATCTCTAATTTGTGTTTGACATGTTTTCTGACTTTTCATCATACTGAGAGACAGCCATGGTCAGGACAGCGCTGTCAGGAGCATTCATGCTACAATTTCACTTGAACCTCCTCTTAAACTGCCCCTCCTCTCACATCAGCACAACTACAGCCACACAAAGGACACTCCTTTATATCTAGTATGCACACACAGACAAATATAAACACACTCCGGCGTTCAAACACTTGGGCTTATCAACTAACCAAAACACACATATTAACCTACACACGCAGACTGCAAAAATCTATCGGTATGTTCATGTTTTTGGAGAGGATGGTGACTGTAAAGAATAAAACAGTATGTAGAGTAGAAAAAGAAAAAATTCAAAAAAAGAAAGAAACATTTCAATAGTAGACAGCTGGTAGACATGCGCAGAGATGGCCTCTGTTCTCAGAAGTCCGCCTAAATGAATGGTATAACCTTTCAGGCCTTGTTTTGAGTGGGCGTGGCCAAACACCACATTGCATGCTAGAATGATAGACCCTTATAGATTATCTATGGCTAGACCTCTCCTTGCCTTCCTCCTCTCTCGCCCCATCTCCCCCTCCTCTCTCTCTCTCTCTCACATCCCCTGCTGTATTTCCCCCCTTTGCCTGCCGTTGTGTTCTCCATGCCTATCTCAGTCCTTCATTCCTCTTTTTTTTGTAGCCTAGTTTTTACTTTGTTTGTTTTACAAACGTGCATGCACAAGCATCACTAAATTGTTGATGTTTTTAAAAGAATATTTTGTTGCTGAGGCCATGCAAAGTGTTTTGAATATTGCCCTTATATGTGGAAAATGTCTTCTGAATGCTTTACATAATTTCTGCTGTAAAATGAAATCAGAATAAAAAGAAAATTTGCACTTTAACTTACTTTTTTGCCAGATATTTGTTTCTCCTGTAGTCATAATCTGTCTCCAATTATTGTCTGAAGTGTGCAATTTCTACATTTGTATTTCCTGCAAATACTTAATACAATATATTTCATGAAGTATTCTCTTGTTTGGTTTACAATGGCGTACAGCTTTTATTACTTCATGTTTAACAAGATGAAAAAGCATAAAGGTTTACGTTCAAACATCAAAGTGGACCTGTAACAAGAGATTTAAATTGAGATGGAAAACACAGTAGAGAGGCTGATCAACAGGGGGCCAAAGCTTCACCCTTTACTAAAAAACAAAGATAGGGTCATTCATGAACAACAATGTATGCATTTCTACCATTTATTTATGTTGGTTATTCTGAAGTTATGACATGTTTCACAGGAAGTAGACTTTGAGTAATTACCATAATATAAATCACCACATTTATTTAAAAAAAAGAAAATGTTCAAAATATGATGAAGCTACTATTAAAAGTTAATTTAAAAAAATGCAAACAACATAAAGAATTATTGTTTTGCCTTTAACTGTCACTTCAATATATTAAATAAATAAAGACCACTCTTATTTAAAATCTTTTTTTTATTTATTTCCATATTGAATGTGCTATACAACACTGGAAGCAGGGTTTAACTCGGTCTTATATTTCTGATTTGGCAAGAAGCTTTTTCCCTAAATTTGGTTTTATTATTTTAGTCTTGAATGCTTTTATCAGGCTGATATAAGAGTTGGTTCTTTGAACATGTAGAATTTGAGGATTTCTATGTAAATCATGGATGAAGATACTTCCAGTCTGAGCTCTTGTTTTGAAATAAAATAGTAATGAATGAAGTGAGTAATGTACAGATTTTATTGGGTGTATGATTATCTGTGAGGGTTGAATGAATAATGGTGTGATCAGGACACAAACACTTGAAGGAATCTTGGTGTTCATGTGTTACTTTTAATGACAGCTGTCCTGTTCTATCAGAAAGGTATCCTTAAATGAATTATTTCCCTGATTTCCGACTCTATCCACTATCCTATCTCTACAATAAAGGCACAAAAAGCCCCAAAATAAATTTAAAAAAAATAAATATATATATATATATATATATATTTTTTTTTTTTTTTTTAATTTATTTATTTATTTATTTTATTTACTTGACCTTCATTCTAATATAATGGTAGGGGAAACACTGGATGTCAGAGGAAACTCATTATTCATCTTGATTAATGTCCAGCTTTTGCATTTCTTTGTGTAAATATTTATTCTTTTTCACTAAGGATACTCTTTTAAAACAATTTTCATAGAAATGTTCCTGATAAGACTTCAGACACAAATGTTAGATTGAATGTAACAGTAAATCTGGTTTCAGGTATCCTTACTTTTTAATCCCCATCAGCTTCTTAATTGACATTTGATCTCCATCATTATAGTCACATTCATTTACAATGTGCATTCAAATCACCACAGCAGATAACTTTTCCTTCTACATTAACAGTTCATCTAATATTTGTAATGAAATCCTTTAACAGGGATTGTAACGGCCATTTTAGAAGCTGGATGAAGAAGCGAGCCAGATGAAAATGTCGGGACAGGATGGCGTTCCTCCACAAAACTCCCCGTGCAAATTTAAGCTGAGCCGGACTGAACAATTTCAGTTTATAACCATGAATCACCTGGATAGTTGCCATGCATTCTGCAAAGTGTGTACGGTGATTTAATCATAGACCCAACAAGACTTACAGACTACAGCGGTTGCGATATAAACAATGCAACCTAACTTTGGGTCAATTTAGAATCAAAGAGGTGGAGTTGAGGCGGGCCTTAAGCCTTCAGACAAACAGCTACAACTTGCCAGCTTGCAGACATATTAGTCATGCCCCTCATTATGCGTAACTATTATCTTTTATAGAAACAAAACAAATGAGTTGTAAAAAAAAGATTCAGCCCCTCGTACAGTGTGAGCCACTGCCGACATAGACATGATCAGACCAAAAAACTTTTTTTTTGTATACCAGGCTGTGTTTATTTCTGCTGTCTAATTGGGGATTTTTGAATGGGTGTGTATGTTACTTCCAGGGCTTTTGGAGTCAGCCTCAAGTGGACACTTAAGGAACTGCAGTTTTTTACCTTTGCCTATTGGCTTAATTTTTCAACTTTAGAGGTAGCTGATTGATTTCAAAGAAAGAACGTGTGACTTTGTCATCCAGTAGATGTCAGCTCTCAAGGGCACAAGCACAATCATTTTCTTTGATGAATCAAAATCACATAAATTCAGAAAACAATTGCACATAGATAAGTATACACTGTAAATTCAGTTTTGACTGGATGGTCTTTGGGGCTGTTGGGCGTGTTTCAGTCATTAAATTTGTTTTAGATTTGTACATGGATTTTGCATCGTTTTAGAAAATGATGCAATTGGCAGCCGCTGTACAAAGGCTGTGAGAGATGTTGAGATCAGTCTGGTTGAGATGGGTTGAGTTAAAGTGAAATGGTCGTGTGTGTGTGTGTGTGAGAGAGAGAGAGAGAGAGAGAGAGAGAATTGGGAACATTATATGTTTTTGTTCCAGCCATTGCTCACGCAGGAATAAGAGTTAGGCACAAATATGACTCCATATAATAAGCTTAGCAGCTTTTAAAATAATTACTTTCTGATTCATGTTCGTTTTGAATGAAAATGTAAAAATCGGTGTATTCACACCATAGACAATAAGATTCACACTGGTGTTTCAGTAGTTTGCTCCATGTCTTGTTCCTGAGGCTTTCAATGTGTTCTTTTGCTTACTCTTGTTGAATGAGTCAAAGTTTATGGAAACGACCCGGATGTTTCTTCCGTCTTCGGGCGTTTTAACCCCGATATTTAAAGTCTGTGTGGTTTTCTCGGGCTTCATGGAACATTTTAGTCGTGCTGGAATATTACTGGCATGTTCTACTTACGTCACTTTTAAACTCCTTTACCGTAAAAAGTGTGTTTACCTTTTTTTACTTTGTGTGAAAAAACGATCCCAAATGTGATTTGATCAAATCTATCGACGTTAGATATACTTGATAATGTCGTCTATCACGTTGTTTCTCCTGAAAGTCGTATTTATTGCTCAATCATTTCACAGTTTGCGTTTTTCTCGGCTTCTGTCTTCTTCATCCCCGTTATTTACGGTAGTAACCGGAAGTGACGTAGGATTCAGCTGAGATGATATAAGGACGTGGTTGTTCCGGGGATAAGGGGATTTGCTGCCTCAAGCCAGGTCCTTTAAGAATAGATTTAATAATGTTTTAAACAGCAGCTGTACATGTTTTTATCCCGATGTGATTTCAGTGAGTAATATAATGAGAGCAGTGTGACTCGGCACTATAACAGCTCCTCCTGCTGCCCAGCTCTCCATCGACTGAAGAAACAATGCAGGCCTAGCTAACATCACCGCTAGCGAGCGGAGGCTAACCGACTAGCGCTGTTCCTGCAGACTGCAGTGGGATTTAAACCTTGGACGAAGACGTTTCGAAGCTGTAGAAACATCCTATCCGGTACGTCACATCTTTATCTGTATTGAATGTTACCTTAAATGACATTTTAATCATCTAACCTAACTTTATTGTTTGGAGATAAGCCGCTGATCATCTAACGCCATATTTTCGCAAAGTTAGCTTGTTAGCATAAGCGAGTTGGGTAATGTTGCCTTGTTGATCCTCTGTGGGTGGAGGCCAACAAATGAACTGCTTAACATTTACATGATATTTGAGGGTGAAATGACTATGTTTAAAAACAGTGGCGATCAGAGATGGACTATTTATTATATTAATGGTTCATCGTCAAGCTGTCAGCTCATTTGTCTTGTTGTTGCACTTTCGAAACCCAAATCCACTTTCTTTTTCTATTACTGGATAAAGCCTTCTACAATCTACAATACAAATTCATTTATATTTATATCCAATGTTTCACAGAAACACTCACGAAGCTGCCACAAGGCATTACTGACTAAGTGAGCATACGGCCTACATCTTTATCTGCTGACAGGTTTTTTTTGGTTTTGTATGAATTGACTTATAATACACTTGACAAATATAACAAAAATATCTTGAATTGGTTGTGAATACCTCTTATTTTCAGCACAACGCCATACCGATATCACCCAAACACATAAATATGCTACTTGGCTTGCTTGTGATAGAACTGTGTCATATGTCTATCAAACTATATCAACATTTTTTTTGGACTATTTACATGTTTATGATGTTTGTTATTTGGATTAAAGATCAAGTCAGTAATTTAGTGAATCATTCTAGTTGATTACTAAAACCCTGCAATGGATCCTTCCTTAATAACAGTTGTTAATGTTATGCTAGGAAGTCAAATACTACAAATGTAAAAAAAAAAAACCACAACTAGCAAATATTTAAAAAGATGTTAGTTATCGGTCAGATGTCAACAAACTGTGCTGTTTCATAACTTCAGTTCCAAGTTGATCACTCGAAATCTTGTTTTGTTGATTTGGATAAAAGAGAGATTACAGGATAGTTTAAAGTAAATAGCAGATAACTTGTGAAGATATGTTGTTTTGTTTGAAAACTGACTACAACATGTTGAGATTAAACTGATTAAAGAAATTGCTGATTGACGTACATCATTTACAATTTACAGACTTCTTCCTCTAAACAATCGTTTTATGATCTGAAGTTTTCTGTTCTGTTGGAGTGTCAGAGTTTTTTTCTTAGTGTGTCTGTTGAGCAGTCCATCAACATTGGCTGTAATGTTTTTTCACAATTCAGAAGAATTAGTTTTTTTGTGTTTGCTGTACCTCCGTCTGATTCTTAGTGATCTCTTTTCAGCCATGAGCTCCCAGCTGCAGGTCTTCTCTCCTCCCTCCATCTCCTCCAGTGCCTTTTGCCGCGTTAAGAAGCTGAAGGTGGAGAGCAATGTTTGGGACGTGTCGACCACCGACGCGTACAGCTCCATAGCAGGGCAGTCGGCATACGCCTTTACCCCAGCCATGGCTGTACCACCCTTTGCACCATCCCTGGTCTTCCCCCCTGCTGCACCTGGGTCCAGAGGCCAAGTGGTGGTCCGGGCAGCTGACAGCACCGGTAGTCTTCCCCGTGGATCCAGCCGGCGTGTCACCGAGCAGGCGACATCTTCTTCTTATACTCATGCCGAGTCGTCATCTGAAACCAGGAGCCACAGGCACGGGCAGAAGAGAAAGGTCGAGGAGGCCAACGAAGGCAGTGGGAGTGGATGTGGCAGTGTGCAAATATTGGAGGAGCTCTCGGCTCCTGCAGCAACTTACTCCACCCGTACTGGTGGGGGAGGAGGGGGCACAGGCCAGTCTATACCCCACTCTGCTCCGACCACAAAAAGCAGCAGCTCCAATGGTGAAGGGGACTATCAGCTTGTGCAGCATGAAATCCTGTGCTCCGTGTCCTGCAGCTATGAAGTGCTGGAGTTTTTAGGAAGAGGCACGTTCGGACAAGTAGCCAAATGCTGGAAGAGGGGTACAAATGAAATTGTGGCTATCAAGATCCTGAAAAACCATCCTTCGTATGCTCGCCAGGGCCAGATCGAGGTAATCAAACATCATTTTTATTATAAGAACACTTGTATCAATCACCCCACTTTGATGCCTTACTTATTAATTCTACAGTGGTTTTTAATTTCACAATGTTGGTTTTGCAGAGAACGTCTGATCTTGCACTCCTGAAGTATAACCAAAGTGTGTTATTTGGCTACATGTGAGATGTAGGCCATCGTAGGGCTGGGAAATATATCGAGTTTTTAAGATGTATTGATATATTTTCAAACAAGATATAGGGTAAGACAATATTGTTAATATGGATATAGTTTATATTGCATTAAAATAACGTTACAGAGGTGCCAGTTCACCTTTTTCTCATCTCACTGATGATGACTGTCTGTCTGTCCCTCTTAACCCTGCTCCTCCTCTCTCTCTCTTTTATTGTATTTAAGGAACATTTTGATTTTATAATATTACTTTTTAAATTCACAAACAGGTAGTCTATTTTTCCATGTGTTTTCACTGTTAATAAAATACATATAGATATATATTGAGTATCGCAATTCAGCTAATCAATATAGAGATATGAGTTTTGGTCCATATCGCCCAGCCCTAGGCCATCGTGATGGTCGTATTCGTCTCGCTTTAAAAGTGTACATTTGAAAAGAGTTGTTGAGGGGCATTTTGTTTGTTCTTTATTCTGATTTTTTTTTTTACTTGTATGACTAAAAACTGTAATCTAATAGAATTTAAATATGAAAAGTAGTCCCAGTCAGTGTTTCCACTACCCTTGATTTGGAGGGTAGCCCAAAAACAGCGACTTTTAATTGGAGAGAGCAGCGCACTGTCTGTTGTTGAGCTTGACTTAACAGAAACAGTCTGTTTGTGCTTTGTGTCAGACCAGGCAGGAACTTTCAGCACTACCTTCCTGCCTTTTCTTTGATTGTTTCCAGGATTTGTCCGTCTCGATAGGAAATGTTTTTCACAGTTATAAAGTCAGACGGTGACTCCCTCAGAAGAAGCAGTGTCAGTCACTGTTGATCAGAACGATTGGAAGGAAAGATGGTTAATGGATTTGAGCTTGCAGAGCGCTTTTCTAGACATCTGACGCTTTTTACACTGCAGGTCACACAATGTGTACAATATGATAACACGTCTGACCACCACTGCTTGGTTGGAAGAGGAGGTTTCAGATCTGCAGTCACACTTAACCATTCACACTGATGGCAGACTAATCCCATTCATACACATTCACACGCCGTCGACTCAGCAATTTTATCTTGCCCAAGAGGACACGTGTAGGTGCTGAAATTGACTGATCAACATGGATTTATTTTGTTTCTGTTAACTAGGTGGGCATCCTGAACCGCCTGAGTGCTGAGAATGCAGATGAGTACAACTTTGTGCGTTCTTACGAATGCTTCCAACACAAAGGTCACACCTGCCTGGTGTTCGAGATGCTGGAGCAGAACCTGTACGACTTTCTCAAGCACAGCAAGTTCAGCCCACTCCCTCTGCGCCACATCAGACCCATCCTACAGCAGGTTGGCAGAAACTCATTCAATCTTTTTAAAAACTTGAATCAAAAAGATACAGCTCATTTATTTTCTAACTATACATATTAAATGCAAAGGTACCTGTTTGTCTCATTACAAAGGTCATAATGTTTCTTTGTATATTTAGGTGGCCACTGCGCTGATGAAACTGAAAAGCCTGGGCCTAATTCATGCAGACCTGAAGCCTGAGAACATCATGCTGGTGGATCCTCTTCGGCAGCCCTACAGGGTGAAGGTCATTGACTTTGGCTCAGCGAGTCATGTGTCTAAAGCCGTTTGCTCCACCTACTTACAGTCCCGCTACTACAGGTCGGTGGAAAGAATTACAGCCGTGTTTGAATCTCCTGATAAAAGTGGTGATGATGAGTATACGTTATACAACACAACAGTTTCTTTAGATCGAGTCGTGTAATCTTCTTTTTTATTTTTTTGCCTTCCAGGGCTCCAGAGATCATTCTGGGTCTGCCGTTCTGTGAGGCCATTGACATGTGGTCTTTGGGCTGTGTGATTGCTGAGCTGTTTCTCGGTTGGCCTCTCTACCCTGGAGCCTCCGAGTACGACCAGGTCAGTACGAATGTGTTGCACCTGATAGTTAAGGCGGGGTATTATTAGGATTTTATTCATACTGATATTTATCAATACTCTTATTGATACTATTCTTCGTGATTGGGTGAAAAACATGAAAGATGTCTGCATTTAAGAGACAAATCTAATGAGAGGATGAGGTTGAGTTAAATTCTGTCCAGAGAATTGAACCTTATTCACAGAGCTCACATAAAAGCCAAACATGAACTACATTAGCTGACATTTAAACCACAACAAGAGGAACATTTCTGATTCAAATGACTTTATCTTATGTTGATACACTCTGAAAATATAGTCCATTCAATTCACTCCCCAGACTGTCTAAATCATTTTTAGAAACTGTGATGGTAGCAAACAAAGTCCTGTGGTTTCACCTTGTTTTCACGTTTTAGTTAGGCTATGCTCTGTGATGTGTCTCAGTACATCGGAGGTTTTCTTGTCACACGGTTCAACACTGATGTGTTAAAGTGAGGTCATCATTTTACTGAAACAACATGTCAGGGTGCTGAATATTTACTTAAAAATAGGCTTTGAAGGCACATGTGTTCTGGACTTGTCCAAGCATCGCCAACTACTGGATCAAGATATTCCAAAGTTTATCTGAGATTTTCCAGAAACATCAAACCAGACCCACTTCTTGCAATGTTTGGGGTTGGGTCAGCTGCTATGGAGCTCTCTTTCTCAAACAACCAGAAGAATGTGATATGCTTTGTGACGCTGTTAGCAAGAAGAAGAATTCTGCTGAACTGGAAATAAAAAAAATCCTCCAGTTTATCAAGCTTTAATGAATGATGTAATGAAGCATTTGCAGTTAGAAAAAAGAAAATTTACCCTGAGAGGAAAGATAAATTACTCAATATGGCAGCCATTTATAGACTACTATAACAAAACAACCCCATGAAAAAATAACAATTTAGTAAAATCCAGAGCAATTAACATCCTCCAAGTTGTATTATTATTACTATTTACATCTCATTTTTTAAAATCTTATTATTATTTTGGTATTTTATTTGTTTTTACTTATGTTTTTTATATCTTATCTTTTTATTTATTTATTATCATTTAGTTTTTTTGTGTTGGTTTGAGGTATGAATAAACATGTCTCAGATTTTTTTTAATCTGTATTTGGAAAAGAAAAAACCCAAATAAAGAGAAGTAAAAAAAAAAAAAAAAAAAGGCTTTGAAGACAGTTGCATTGCCTGCGGACAGCGGAGCAGACGCAACATGAACTAATGGTGATTTAATCCTGAAGCCTGATGTAAATCGAGTAACAACCCTCTGGCTTTTCACTGAAGTTCATGAACAGCATCTCTCTTTTAATAGTGACAAACAGAGTGACACCTGATCCTCCTCAGGTTGAAGAGACACCGGTTGGGCCCCTGTATTATTAAGAGCAGAAAATCATCCTTTATTCAATTTAACTGACAGGTGTGATGTATTCAGTTAGTCTACTGATTTATTCATTCATCAAGCCAATACACATCGACATGGTGTATCTGCAAAGCTTCTTGATGCCCACTGTGCACGCATATCTTAACTGTCATTGGTGCTCTACTCATTCCTACTTTTGAATGGGATGAAAACTCACAGTTCCTCTGAGGGATGGGATCTTGACTGTAAGTTGTTAGTTGGTTGAAGGTCTTTAAAAAGTCACCTCAAATTGAGCTTTGCTAGTTTTGGTATCTGCCAGGAGATATGAAAGTCGAGCAGGAAAACTAAATTAAAATTGTGAGTCTAATAGAAGTTTTTTATTTTTAAGTTTATTTAGGTCAGATCCGTTGCACTCACTGTTTTGTCTCCCTCTGATTTTAAAACTAGAATGTATTTTGTCCCATTCCAGATCCGTTACATTTCTCAAACTCAAGGCCTACCTGCAGAGTACTTGCTGAGCGCCGGCACCAAGACGAGTCGTTTCTTCAATCGGGGTCCTGACTCTAGCTATCCACTCTGGAGACTTAAGGTAAATATAGCTTAATGCTAATTTGAATGAAATGTCACTGATAACAAGGACCTAAAGAATTACAAGGAATATAAGTTAGTAGAGGATTGTAAATTATGCTTTTTTTATTTAATTGATGGGACAGTGGATACAGTAGGCCGCTAGCTGAGAAGACTAGGGCATGACGTAACCGCTAGGCCATCTGCGCCCCGACACCCTCTAGATTTGAATGATTTTGCTTAGTACCCATGTCACTACATGTTTATAAAATATGTTGGCGCAAAATGATAAACATAAATGGTTTCCATTTTCCAGACTCCTTCAGAGCATGAAATGGAGATGGGGATCAAGTCCAAGGAGGCCAGGAAGTACATCTTCAACTGTCTGGATGATATGATGCAGGTAGAAGGCGACCACACAACAGATTTCTTGTGCTTGACCTGCTTGTTTTGACTCTGTGAATGAGAAGCTCACCTGCTTGATGCATTTGGGTGTTCTTCTGTCTCTTCCAGGTCAACCTGTCTTCCCATCTGGAGGGGACGGACATGTTGGCCGAGAAAGCGGACAGACGAGAGTTTATCGACCTCTTGAAGCGAATGCTGCGCCTCGATGCCGACAAAAGGATCACACCAACAAAAACTCTGGGTCATCCATTTGTCACGATGAGCCACCTCATGGATTATCCCCACAGCTCTCAGTAAGTGTTATATGAAGACTTTTTTTTTTGGCACAGCTGAAAACATATTTTGATTTAGATTCTTATAGTGATGGTTAAAAAACGCTCTTATCCTCTCCAGTGTGAAGTCCTGCTTTCAGAACATGGAGATCTGCAAGCGCCGGAGTTCCTACGATAGTAATAAATCGCTGTACTCCACTAACGCAGTCCCCAGCGCTGCAGCTGGAAACCTCACTGTAACCTTCAGTAGCCAACTCAACCAGCATAACCAGGTCTGAGTTGTATCTTCACCTTGAATACTTACACACCTTTATAAAACCACTGAGTCCTCGTGTTAATGTGTGGCGTTTCAAAATACTTTCACAGGTGCCTTCTGCCGGAGGAGCGGTGCCTTTACTAAACTACCAGCCAGCTCTGTATCAGCAGGCGACCATCAACATTCCTGGGCTGACTCAACAGAGTGTCCCGATCCCAACGCGTCCTGCTGGGCTGTGTAGTCAGACAGAACCTTTCCAGCAGACTCTCATTGTCTGCCCACCCTCCACTATTCAAGGTGAACCATCAAGTTACTTTCAGATGGGGAAAAAAACCAGGGGGTTATGGTATGTAAAGGGATACTTGATGTGCATTAAAGTACATTAATTCCCTTGTGTTGTGTATTTTATCAGGGCTACAGCCATCTAGTAAGAGTTCCAGTTTCCCTGTGAGGATGGAGAACTCTGTTCCAATAGTACCTCAGAACCAGTCTGCCCAGTCCCTGCAGATCCAGCCAAGTATGCTCACACAGGTAAGAGTTTGTATCTAAAGTACAGATGTCTGCGAGGGATTGTTTCTGTGCACGTGGTTAATAAAAGATGCATTAATGACAATTTTTACAGTCTTTCTGGGGACCTGGTCTCTGGAATGCTTCCCTTTATAGATGGACAAAGAAGTAAGGCATGTATGTCAGAGAGAGGTAGTATCCATATAGACGGATGGAAAGTAGCACAGCTGAATGATAACTAGGTTGACCTGCTTCATACGTACAAGTGGAGTTGGAGGTCAGTTTACATGTGGTAACGGGTTTGACGGGATGAGCACATCTTTCAATCATCTGAATGATGTCATGCCATTAGCACCCAGCGGAGAGCAGTGCCGTTCAGGTTTGCTTTCAAAATGTTTCCATATTGGGCTTCTTCTTCCATGCCCTCTCTCACTCTCTCTGCTGCCAGTGGAGCAAATGTTTAGTGAGAACCAGGTTTTGAACATCATCTTCAGTTAAAGGTATTTCTTCCAGTAGAGATGTTCAATTCAAATACATATATTCAAGTCGCCTGTGAACTGATGTGGTAAAGTCCATGCTGTTTTTGTTGTTTTGTGTTTCTGCTGATTGCGTCTTGCCTCGGATCTGCTTCCAGGACTGATTGGACGGCCACTCAGTGCCAGGCCTCTCTTATCCCCATCTCCTTTCTGGGATGGAGGCCAGATGTTTAATGCAGGAGATTTATCTGGCTGAAAAAAAAAGCTAGATTATTACTGTTTGGTCAAAGTGAGGAGTAATTGGCGCACACAGCAGAGGTCAGGTGTCCAGATGGCCGGTGGTGTGCAGCTGGTTTGATCCGCTCTGTCCCCTTTTTTTTTTTTTTTTTTTTTGTCTAAACCAGATACAGCTGTGAAGGACATTACTCGCACCCTAACCCCACCCTCCCCTATCCTCCCTCCCTCCTGCAGGGTTCCTGCACACCCCTGATGGTTGCCACCCTGCACCCCCCCTCAGCAGGCATAGCCCCCCAGTACTCTCTGCCCCTCGGGCTTGGGCCCGGGGTGGGTCGGCCCACCCTCCTGGAGCACACAGCCGCAGTGCTGGTAAAGCAAGATGACCTCCATGAAGAACGACATGCACACTCCCTCTATCACTAACAATCTCATCTCTCTGCTGTCCCAATCTCCATTTTTCTTACATTTTTGTTTGCAATTTATCCTTTCCCTCTTATTTTTTTCCTTATGCCTCATCTTCCTTCTTTTTGCTTTTTCTTACATGCAGACCGGTCTTCTTTTATTTTTTTATCCCTAATTTTGCAAGACAATCAGTTTTTAAGTCTAGTTTAACCATTGTCATTCTTGATATCCATTTTTTTTACATTTAATTAACATTTGATCCAAATTTGCATCTCTTTCCACTCCGAAGGACCACCCTCCCCCACCATCCACACTCTACCATCCCCTCCCCCACAGTCTCTCCCCATAGGTTATGCTGAGGGCATGGAGCGCATGTGTTGCTGAGTTGGTCTGCGCTTTGCTTGAAGCTTCTCTTGTCCTGTCTTTCCTCGGTTTCAGCAAAAGGAGATTGCAGCTACTAAAACAGCCTGACTCTCTGACACACATCTTTTTGTTTCAGCTCCAGAACATGTGGCATGCCTTTCCCCTCAAAGACGGCTTATCAGCTGGTTGTCTGGCCTCAGTGAACTAAACATGTTTTTTTTCTTTCCTCAGTGTTTCTTCTTTAACAGGCCCCATGGTTCTGTGTTTACTTCTTCGTCTTTACACCTGATCTGACTGTTCACAGTGCTTCATTGTTTGTGCTTTGCATGATTTCATCTTGTGCATTTGTTGCAGGGCAATGCTATCATAAGGGAATGGCTTGGGAAAAGTTGCTTTATCTAGTTTTGTGCTTTAGAACAGATTGGCCACTTGGTTTGCCTTTTTGGATTTATTTCTCAGCATTCATGCTCAGTTTGTCTGGACTGTTGCAGCAGTCAAACAGTTACTGTTGTTTCACTGATATCTGATCCTTGACCCTGTTTTTTTAAATTTATTTATTTGTTCCTCAGCAGGCCTGGCCCACTGGCACCCAACAGATCCTCATCCCATCGTCATGGCAGCAGGTTCCGGGCGTGGCCATCCACAGCTCTGCCCACCAGACCACTGTACCCGAATCACCGCTGGAAACACTTGATGCTTCCACTCAGCAGGGACACAGCTGGAGGTGGGACATCAACCACTTTTTAATCCAGTCTGTTTGCAGTTAAAAGTTTTAAATCGATTTCAAAGGGCCTTTCTTTATATATCTTCTTACCTCAATCAATCTCATTTTAGCAGTTATGACCACTCAGTCATTATATTATGATAACAATTATCCAAATTTTTGCGATTATTTTCAGTTTTGACTCATTAGAAACGATTTCAATTGTATATCCAGTAAAAAAGTTTTTTAAATTGAGTATACCTGATGTAGTGTGATTAAAGTGCGCTTTCTTTCATATACTGTGTACCATGTTCTTGTTTTTCAAAAAGGCGTCGACCCTCTAACTTGTTTAATCTTTGCCCCTTACAGGAGCACAACCCAAGGCAAAAGCCAGCAGGAGAGGAAGAAAGTGAAAGCCAGACGTGGAGAGAACAGAACCAGGTCGGTCCTGCAGCTTTTTATCTCTGTGTCATGTTTTTAATTGAAAGCCTTTAGCAGCAATCTTTTCAAATATCAACGTAGAGGACAATTCTTCCACTCCCAATGTTCTGTCTCTAGGCTGACTGACTGTTCATTCTGTCAATTAGTTAAATAAATACTTTTTACGACATTATTTATATATTCTGTTTATTCTGAGATATCAGAGTTGAAATCACTTTTTGCTCTGAGAAGCAAACTGATTTATTTATTTTTTTTCTGTGTAGGGGTATATCCACTGCATCACTACTCGTGACCCCAGCCAGCTCTAACGCCATAATGTCCCAACCAATCATCATATCTGACACACCCAGCCCGGCGGTCAGCATCATCACTATTCACAGCGACACTGACACGGAGGATGAGCGGAAGTTCCATCCTGCCAGGTGAAAACCAGATACGACTCTGCACTGTTTGATTCTAGTTGAAAAAGCATCTTGAATCATTGCAGTTTGCTTCACTAATATGTTTAAAAATTGTTTTTTTGAAGAAATAACTTAGATTTTTTATTTTTTTAACACAGCGTTGGACTGGGCCAGCGGACTAACGTCATCAGCTGTGTGACTGTACACGACTCGGACTCTTCCACAGCCAGTCCCCTGACTCCTCTGCCGCGTCTTCTGAACCCAGCTGGCACCGGGTCGTCCCGCCAGGCCAAGTCTCTGGCAGTGGTGGCCCCTTCAGTCAAAAACCAGGGCACCAGAGCACTTTCACGTGGACGCCTAGACACTGGTGAGGGTTGATTCTCGACTTCTGTCTGTATAAGTAATAGATTTGAGTTTGATTTAAAAATACTTACCACTCTTTGAATTGACAGTGAACTACATGAAGCCTAAAAGGTCCTCCAACAGACAGCCGTGCAGCTCAGGCGAGAGCATGGAGCGTCATGGACTGGTTCCAAGCCAGTCACACCCCTTAAACCTCAGCCAGGTGAGCCTTTTTCTTTCCATGTGTCACTTGGAAAGAGTCGTTAGTTCTGAGGATTTAAGATTGATTTTTGGCATGGTAACAGAAATTCCTCCATTAGACAGACAAAAGGAGGTGAGCATTATTATGTAACCGCGACATGGGAAGGGCCGTAAACGCTTACAGTAATTAAAAATTCCCATCAAGCTGAATCACATTACTTTGGAAGAACAGTTAATATATCTGACATAAAATATCAAGCAGTTAGACGAATGAATGCGAGCAATACTTGGAGGAGCAACATGGGGAAAGTTACTGTAGCCAAACTGCGTCTTCACTGGAAACTGAAGATGCATTTTTTTTTTACATTATGTACATTTGGCTCTAAAAGATATGAACAAACAAATGATTGCCTTGTAGGACACTCAAGCATGACTCTATGTACCCTTTAACACACACAAAGCTTTTCAGCAGGGTTCTTGTCAAAGATAATAATTCTAGTAGTCGACTGGTTCAGAATCAAGCTGGTGTAAATTGAGTCACAAGTGCTCTCTACTGGACAAACGTTGTCATGGCTGATGCATTACTTCATGACCCAAAGCAAACCTTTTTTTAAATTTATCTGCACCTGCAAACCATCATGCCAAATATCTGTTTTTTAGAGCGGTCACTAAACGGAGAGTTTTTAAACCACAGGGTAACGAGATAATTTAAAGGAATGAAAGGAAACGTTTGTCACATATTGACTAAAATCATGTCAACACACTAACTTATTTCTGACAGTAGAATGTATCACTTTTTTTGGTCTGTGTCCAAGGGGTGGTTTCAGCTTTTCTTGTAAAGATGGATCAAGACTTGGAGTGTTTATGCTGTTTTTAAATGACGCTGAATGTTTTTTTCTCGTTAGGTTCAGCCTGTGGTTTCTTCATCTCAGGAGCGCTCTCACAGTGACTCCTCTTTGCGTCGCCAGCCGACGTTCCCCCCGACCGTCTCCGCCTCTCTCTACAACTTCCCGGACGTGTCGGCCCTGGCCTCCGCCGCAGCCCCAGTCCCCAGCCTTTACAACTACCCTGCCTCCACTGCCCTCTCCTCAGCCTCTCAGGCCATGGAGCAGCTGCTGGGCCGCGGTCACGGCAGTCACGGCCACTCCCCCTCCGCCTATGCAGCAACATACACCTCATCCTCCTCCTCCAGGAGGGACTCGGCCAGTCGGAAGGACACCGTCAGCAGTCTGCTGCACGGCCTCCCCGCAGCCTACCAGCACCAGTTTGCCACTGGGTCTCCCTACATTAGTGTGACGCCACGGGCAGAGGCTTACAGTGCCTACCAGCTCAGCCCCCGGCGCCTCACCCAGTACCCGTACCTATAGGGAGTAGAACAAAGAGAAGAAGGAAAAAAAAAACCGACTTCCCCTCGTACCATCCCAGAGGGAGATTTAAACTTTAAGTAGAATAACTGTCAGTCACTTATTTGTTTGCTGCTTTAGGCTCTAAGGCTGCATCTCACCTCGAACTTAATCACATGCTCATCTAAACTGTTTTTAGTGATTTTTAAATGTTCTTTGATCTTATTTGATATCTAACAGTTATTTTCCTAAGAATATTGTTTAGAGGCCACATTTTATCCCCATCTTACCCAGATGTACAATTAAGGCATTGTGGTAGTTGTATTTTTCTCCTGTTGATCCTGAGGTTTTTAATGGAGAGAGATTATCCTCCTGACACTATCGGGTGGGATTTTAGACACTTCACTCACAATGCTAGAGAAGTTAGCTTTTCACGAGTCTTGTTACAAAGTTTCACACTAATCCAATGAGGCCCGTGTTTTTTATTTTTTTAGCTATCATTATAATGACTGTACCTTAGCACCAATTATGTTTACTCACAGATATGTCTTTTACTATGTTTAAATTATGTTTGGTCAGCATGAGGTAGGAGGAAGAAGGCCAATGAAGACGAGGAAGAGAGAAGTGGTTGGCTATGTGTTAATTTAAGTGCACATGTGATAGTGTGTTGATGTAGTGACGATGTTTAGGCAGCATTCATCATGTCCTTATGCAATAGAAACGTTCTTTGAAACTGCATCAACTGAATGCTGAATGTATTTATGAAGTACCGAGGAGTGGCATCACTTTCCTGATGAGTGGCATAAAAGCTTTTGTTTGAAAATGTAAAAAAAAAAAAAAAACTTCACGCCTGCATTTTCTCCTTTAAATATATGAAAAAGTGGATTGAAAAGTATCCTTTATGTGTGAATCCCGACTATGTAGGACCTGCTAATCATTATAATGAATTAATGGACATTTTAAAAGTTTTATATGGAGGAAAACAGATTTCTTTTTTGTTATCCCAAAGACGATGTGGAAATGCCCCCGTAGGATTTGTATCACTGCTATACGATGTGATGAAAACAGGTGAATGCAACATTTGAGCACACAAGCGTCTGGTGAAGATTAAAGGTCTACGGAGAGATTACTTTAGCAGTGATGTCTCGTCCAATAAATCAAGCTTATACCCAATTAAATACACTGTGGACACAACAGACCCTCACTGTTTCCTGCCACCGTCTTTGAGTCAAAAGAGGTGAATCTCTGGCTGGTTTCTGTGGGTTTCATTCATTTAATCCTTCCCTGTTGTGTTTGGATCCGTTTTGTGTTGTAATGTCTTTCTATTTAACTGTATTTCATCTTAACATAGTATAGTTAAGAGGCTATTTGGTAGAACTAATTCAGGGAAAAAGGTTTCAACTCAATTAATCCGTTGTCACTGTTTTCAATAAAATAACCACAAACTCGTCATGGTTTGTTATTCCTTCTCTGTAATACGACGTCCTCTTGGTTGTCAGCCAAACCTGCTGAGGAGACACTGACGTCAGCAGTGCACAATGTTCCTCAAGTTATCGGTTTCCAGCGGCCGCTTGTTTGTGCAGCGGCTGAAACAGTAAAGACAATAAAACTGCAGACGAGCAGCAGTTCAGGCCTTTTCTGGTGAATATAAACAGACAATCAGCTCATTGTGTCACTGCACAAACACAACTAAGCACTAAGAAAGAAATGAACTCAGGACACACGTGAGAGGGTGTGTTTTAAATGCTAGTAAAAAAGTGTTTTATGTAGACAAAAACATCTACTGAATAAACACAATAACAGCTTTTAAAACAGCTCACATGCTCTTGGTACATTTTCATCAAATACATTTGTAAATAAAGGAAATAGTATGAATTCAAGGGTGGGGGGGGATTATGAATTCTGTAAAAAATGGAATAATAAACTATAAGGACGTGCACTGACATTTGGAACTGGGATATAAAAAGATAAATATAGATAGATGTGCAAAATTTAAGTTTTGTGAACATCGTCCATCACTTCCAGTGTTTAAGATAAAGTTGAATCAGATTCAGGGAAATAAAAGTCACAAAAAAAAAAAAATGTTGCCTAAAGCTTAAATTCATATGTTAAAGAAAGGGTGCAAACTAGACATATTAGTTTATTGTTTGTTTTTAACTGTACTCAGAAGATTGTCATTGTATTAAAGTAACTTTCTGTTTGAGGTTTTCTGTAATGCAAACACAATAATATGAACTGTAGAGATCACTGATGGTATAATACCACTGTGTTCATTATTGAACCCACTCTTTGTATTAGGGTTTTTTGTTTTTTAACCTGCTTTGGGTGCTTTGTTAAGGATTGGACAAAAAATTGTGTACTGGGGTTTTAATATTTTGGTTCTTTGTGAAACGTGAAACGTTTATGATAACGTTAAAATAACTAATTATTTCACTTCGTCTGGACGTCTGAACACTTTACATCTGAACTGTCTTTAGAAACAACTGAAAAAACAAACAAGAAAAAAACATCTATAAATGTCAAATATAAATGTGTTACATTATCATAATTTCCAAAAGAGAGAGCCTGCCTGTATGAAGGAAAAACAAGCGTGTTTATTGGTTAAAGGGATATTAAGACCAGAAATCTGAAGATACTTTTAAATAGCTTTTATTCAAAAATGCTTCAAATGTCTGGTGATGATAATATTAATCTTCAACATCACGAGTCTCGAAGTAAACATGGTATATGTACAAATGTGTGTTCAATCAACACTTTCTTCAGTTTTTACAGTTTAATTCTTTTTAAAAAGATCTTGTGCTCAGGAACTGTGAGATTTACTATCCTTAATGTTGTCAATGCACACAGTGAAAAAACTAAAGATCCTTTAATTTTAACAGAAGATTCAAAACACAATAAGTATGATTTAGTCATATATGAAAATGTAAAAAAATCTCAATTTCACAATACATTATAAAAAAAGAACAACCCACATGTCACATGCTTTAAATAAGGCTTAGCTTCAAACTCACACTGAAGCCTGAATAGGTTTGTTGCTAATTCACAGATACTCTTATTGTAATGACGACTACACCAAAAATACAAGAACATATTTACAACAAATTCACAGATCAGGCTTTTTGGTTGATGCAGTGCTTTGAGAAAAATACAATCATAAACAAATTGAACACTCACAAATCTTCACAGGAGGCTTTGAAGGCCATTGCTCCTCGCAGGGACACCAACTTTCCCTGGATGCAATGCTCCTCAGGATATCAGTCCATTAAACACTGCTGAGTTCATGCAAACTGCACGACTCTTGCAGGAGTTCAGTAAAAAAAAAAAAAGGTGAGAAAATAAGATCTTGTGAAGGTGAACTGTCAGCAGAAGTCTTGCACTTGTCCATGCAGCGGCACACAGCTGAACATTTTTTGGAATGCGGACATAAAACCAGACCGTCTGCAATCAAGGCTGAAGAGGGAGAGAGAGCCGATCAGAAATACGTTGTGGTAAACAAGGTACAGTGTATTTAATCTATCAGAGGCTGTTCTAAATACTCACTGTGATGTGTTGATGAATTGGGTCTGCGTGTTATTTAAATCCTCACTCATCTGTTGATTCTGTGCGATCTGGTCCCAGATCTCAGTGTTGACCCACAGGGCCCCAGGCAGGGTCAGGCTGGATCTGGTGCAGGTGACCCAGCGACACAGAGGGCAGGAGACTGTGCGGACAATGCCGTCGTTCTTAGACAGTTTCTCCAAGCAGGGAGCACAGAAGGTGTGACTGCAGTGAAGGACCCGAGGGACCCGGTCGCTGCGGGAGTACTCATAGCAGCACACCACACACTCCAGTTCTTCATCTACCAACATGATGACAGAGGGATGTGGACGGAGACACAGCTGCAGCACACAAGATGGAAAATCAGCAAAAACAAAAAATCCCGGCATAAATAAAGCGATCAACAAGCTTCATTATTTCTACAAATAAAAGGCATGTAGCTAGTCTAAGGGTAATACTCACTTTGAGACTATATAGAGTCCTGTGCAGGTAAAGTATGTTTCAGACTGAGTGAGCTCTGCTTCAACTGTTTGCTCGACACCTGTGCTCTTATACTGTAGCTGTCTCTGCCGACGTGACTGATCTTGTCACGTGGAGATTAAGACATTTCCAAGGAAGCGCTGTCCTCGGGGAAAACAATTTTCAGAGGAATTCCACACACACGCGCGCAGACAGCCGCTTTCAGTTATCTATTCAAAACATTATAGCCTCTGTGAGCAAGGTGGATTTCATTGGAATGACATTTTTATTAAGAAGAAAATAAAACTTTGACCTTGTTTTACAACAACTCAATACAACTTTATGGACAATTTAAAATATGATCACAAATGCAGATTTAAAAGGAAGGTGTGCTAAAATGCCCTGCAAGGCAGAGTCATTTATTTGCATTTACTATGAAAACATACAATATCACACAAGAATAATTGAAGCATGTAAATCTGGGCATTTGCTTTATAATCACACAAACGCACTCTCATCACCAGCAGTTTTTATTTTTTAAGATGATGCCAAGAAAAGAGCAACAGAGGTGAATCCTCTGCCTCAGACCATATTACTGTTGAAACATTAGATACACAGTATAACCATCTGTACTAAATGCAATGCACAACAGTAAATTATCAGCAATTATGTGAGCCTGGGCTGAGGCCTGTCTGACTGAAGTGCTCAGCAAATAATCATGGTTTACTCAGAACCAAGACAGACGAACGGTGGCTGTTTCTATAAATAATGAGAACAAAAGAGGGGGGAAAAAATGCACAGAAAAGAAATGTTGGTTCTCTTCATGTGTCCCCTTACTTGGACCTATATAGAATGTGCTATACTGGTCAGCTTAGCCAATTTAGAAAGGTACTGGTCTCTAGTGACGTCTGTGCAGACACGGAGTTCACTGCTTGGCTCATGGGTTGAAAGGATAAAAATGTCTGGACTTGCATCAGACTGACCACAGATGAGAAGCTAGGACACACCACGTTTGTGTTCTGATGCTTCAATCTCTATTTCAAAAGGTAATACAGAAATAAACACGCTTCAATGACGTGCTAAAGGAAAGACACCTTCTCCACCACTGACTAAATCATTATTAGGTCAAAGCTTTGGTGCAGAAAATAATCCCTATCCATGAAATACACAAGTACTGATAATGTTTGTATCATCTCACATCTGCCCTCTGTTGTTTTTTGCATTATTATTATTATTTATTTTTTGTTTGGTTTACATCAAGTTGTACAAGGTTTTCCTGAATGATATTTGTTACTTATTTACCAACGACAAATTAACCTCTCAAGAATCATAATCAGGTCACAACTCTTCCCTCTAATTGAGTCACCTTTAACTTTCAACACATTTCCAAAGTGAAGTAACCCATGACACTGTTGGATTGGAAGTAGAGAAACAGGTTCCTGAACTGCACCTGCAGGGTTCAGGTAAATGTAACTTGATTCCATAATGATGTTCCATAGAAAAGAAGGGTAGTTAATTAAGAAGGGTAGTTAACTCCAATGCCAACCACTATTATTCAGATGCAAGTGTGATCATAAGAACCATACAGCTGGTCTTTGTGGCATTCCTTTTATTTGGCCCTGTGGCAGCATGGGGTCGCCCCCCTGAAGAGTCTTTATGAACTGCAACCACTGCAGAGCCATAATTTTTGTAGAGTTGGTGGGCACAGGGACAGCTACTGAATGTTTTTAAAACAAGCTTTTATCAGTTGATGTTAGTGTGGGAGAACAACAGTACATTTTATTTCACCTTGGGAGAGTATTTCCAGTTGTGCCTTAAGCATGAAGCAACAAACGACCTCCTGCTGAAGAGCATCTTACACAACCCATGAGCCAAGCTTGTTTCTGCTGCTGACATAAACCACTGAAGCACAGAGTGGATCACAACCATTTTTAATAAGCCCCTTCAATCCCCCAGCCACTCCCGTCCACTCCCCCACCTCCTCCTCCTGCTGCTCTCCTTCCAGGGAGGGTCGGGTTTGAGTTTCCATCTTCAAAAAGTCCATGGTGGTTGTGGTTGTGGTTGTGGTGGTCGTGGTCGTGGGGGGTTAAACCCAGGACTGAACATCCCTCCCCCACGTAGTGTGTTTGTAGTATGTAGAGTCCACTAACTGGCTCACCTGTGGGGGGAGGGGGGGCGTCACCCTGTGACACCCACTCCTTACTCCTGGGCTATGCTCCTCAGCACATACTTGACTGTGTAGGCAAATGCTGCAAAGCCTACGATCACAAACAGGTTGGCCAGAGCTCCACCTAGGAGTCCATGGTTGCGGTTGGCCTGCTGCAAGCCAGGGGCAGGGTTGGCAGCCCCGTGCGGGATGGGGCCTCCATTGAGGGCGGGGATGCCATAGTGTGCGTGCTGAGGGTCTCCGTCAGGCACAACGTCAGGTAAAGGGAGGGGCTGAGTGCGGGAGCTTAACTCCTCCTGGGCCTTCTGTTTCTGCTTCATCTCCTGGTGGAGGAAAAAAAGGAAATAAGAGAATATAAGTCCAACAAAAAAGTGAAAATATGTGAAGAGCAAAGAACCACGCATACGTACATCAACTACATCAGGAAACAGCTCACAGAACACTTTGTCCTTGAGGTTGAAGGCCAGGCTTTGGGCTGACAGCTGTCTTTTCTGGAAATTAGAAAGACAAAAAAACACAAAATGTTTGCTACATCACAGCTGGTTTTATCACACAGTCTTCAGTAGTGATGGTACTTTATACTCACTGTGTAGTCAGAGGTTTCAATGCTGCCGAGGGTGGGACCTTTCTCCACCATGAAGCTGAGCAGACCTGTGAGGATGGTGGAGACAGACCATGCAGGGTTCCACGTGTCGGGATGGAAGTCTGTGATGGACAAACATAACCTGGGGAGGGAACCGGAAAAGTTCAAATTGAAGGAGCCAAGTGTCAAAAGAGTGAATGAATAATGACTAAGGCCATGTGTCCACCTATCGTCTTTTTCTGAGCGGCAGCGTCTTGTATCCCAATTGTCTTCAATGAGGATTGAGCGTTTGCAGCAGCAGGTGCCTGGAGAAAAAGCGCAGCAACCAGCGTCTTTTTTTCCGAGCCCTCTGCATGTTTCGTGCGCCTGCTCCGAGCATTTCAAGTTGAAAAACTTTAAACTTTCATAAAAGCACCGTTGACGTCATTCCTCGTATTTTTGCGCCTGCAGATCGCGTCTTGTACCCACATCTATTCTTCTGTGTGTCCGATTCAGGAAATAAACGATCTAAAATAAAAAACAACATGCAGTAAAAAGTAAAGGAGCAGTGGCGGTCATACAATGGCCGTTGTCAACAGACTGTTGTCGTGGAGACAGGCCGGCTGTGCAGCGCTTTTCTTCTCAGCGCACAAACGCTTCACGCATTTTCTGCCCGAAAAAATGCTAGGTGGACACGGGGCCTGATACCTTTATTCTGATTTACCTTGTATTACACTTGAATCTCCCATTTGGTGTTATCATGTAGATACTTGGTGGTTTAAAGGGAAACTCCCGAGGAAATATAAGTTTTCCATGATAATATCCTCCTAAGACAAGACGATATCATGACATAACACAGATTGGAAAAATAAATGATGACTCAGTCAAAGAATAGTACATCCTTCACATAACACAGAGCTAAGCAGACATCAACTCGTTCTAACAGGGAAATTAACAGGAACTAATTTAATGTGTTGCAAAATGTATAGTTACTTTCCGTTTACCTTCATACGGAGTTTTCTCAGGACCTCTGACTACGTAGTGCCTACAGAAAATAGGACAGGTTTGTTAGTGACCATTACATTTCACAAATTGGACAAAAAAATGTAACCACAATCAAAGAATGATTTGAATTGTAATCTTCATACTATGGTGTAGTTCAGCCTTTCCCAAACTTAAGACTGCCGCGGCCCGCTTTGAAATACAAAATTACTCCGGGGCCCATTATAAATTTTTTTTTATGACTACAGCTATAACTTTCAGTAAGGGTAAATTATTGGACATGACAAAATGATATTATGGCAAGAGAGACACAAAGTTTACTGAACATTATGTCCATGAATAGTCATGACAAGCCTTACTAATCACTTAAAGGGTTGACTCATGGTTAATCATCATTATTGTGATATTTATTTTATACTTGGTGGAGTGCTTTTCGCAACCCACCTGCAGTACCCACACGGCCCACCAGGGGGCCGCGGCCCACACTTTGGGAAGCACTGGTGTAGTTTAACTGTAGAGAACGTGTAGCTTCCATGTCTTCTCTACTACAAATTTACTTATTTATTGTCTCTTTATTTTCATCAGTCTCCCGTTGGTCTAGTAGTAAAGATGTAGCTCACACAGCCATGTTAATAGATGACAGTCAACAGTTATACAGATCATGTGGGGACACAGTGAAACATTTGCACACTGGCTTCCAACCGCTTCTTTACTCTTTGTATGTATGGTATTATGTGTGGAGTAACAAGTATGACACACTTTGGCCTGAAGGAGATGTGACTGGGATCAAAACATTTAACATCCAGAGAAAGAAAGAAAGTCTGTTCACACTTATTTGAAATTACATTTAGAATGATTTATTACAATTATTTAGTATTAATCGCTGATGTAATGTTTGAATATCAACATCATTCTTTTGTGGCTTTGTTTTAATAAATAGTGTTGTAATCTGTTCTCTGAGCTTTTTTTTTATGACTGCTTTATCTTTGTAGTAGCTCTTTCTGAGATTGTACTGACTTGACCAGGTTTCTCTTGCAAGAGGCCTTTGATCTTAACAGGAACTACCTCGTCATATACGAGCACATAAAACTCCAAACTGAGTGTGACTTTTAATAGTAAACAACGGCTGAGATAAGGACACACTTTTAAAGTACCATAAATTACATCACCTATTCCAGAGAAACAAACTGAAGTGTGGCGCTTTGTGTTGAGGAGCTGTTGACTCAAATCACAACACTCAGGGGCTCGTCAATAAATGGCTCATGGTGAGCCGAAAAAAATGAGTTTTTCTCCGTTGTTGTTGACACAAGTAAAAGCTCACCATTTTCATCACGGTATATTTAATATGCGTATATTATTATTAATGCAGTATTATCTTACGACAAGCTATGTTGAGAGAGAAAAGTAGGTGTCAGAATCAGCTGGCAAGCCATTCGTCCCACTCTTCTGACACTCTGATGTGCTCTCTTCTGAAGGCACTGGTTGCAATTTCTTGAGCAAGGCTAGATCTTTACACTTTCTTGGACTTCAATCACAAACATTTAAGTTCACTGCATGCCCTTAAACAGGCTCTGATTAATCAGCTGCTTTAGGTAACAGATTCTATATTTTTGTGGCACTATTGTTGAGAGTGGTCAACGATTAAATGAAAGTCAAAAACATTAAATTTCAATATGTACATTGTCATATTCTTTATTGTAAACTAAGTATTTAATTTGATGAAATAAGATAAGATTGACGATTTTAGATGAAAGAAGTATATTAAGAATGAAAAGGCATACATTTCATGGTTATTTAATACATTAAGTCAATGCATTAGTAAAGTCACGTTTTAGATTTCTTTTTACTGAATGTAGTATTATTATGTTGTGCGTTCAGTTAAAAGGATGTGCTTTAACATTTTCTGAGAAAGCTGGTCCTTCATCATTCGAGCATACGCATGGTCTGAGGAAGTTCTAACTTTGTTCACAGAGTAAGGTAAATATTGGTGAATCTCAGATTTGTGCAACAAACGTTCAAACGAATGTTTAAGAACAGATTTGTGCGTACGTACTGTTTGTGAATGAGCCCCCTTGAAACTCATTTGTGGTGTTCAGAGAAATGTAAAGTTACTTTTTAAAACATTAATGTGTACCGTCAATAAAGAATTCCACAGATACTATGGAAAGTCCAAATAGCACACTGTCTCTAGTCTCTACCAAGGAAACACTCTTCACAGCTATAAGTGTGCTGCGTCAACACTTTATCTGGAAAAAAACATATTACAGTTGAATTTCCTTAAGTAACTGTTTAATGGAAAGAGGTAAAGTAGAGGTAAAGAGGTAGTGTAGTGGGTAATTTTACAAATATTAAGACATAATTACAATCCACAAATGTATTTATTTTGTAACACTAATTATCCTCTTGAGACCCCTCTGTTGTTATTTTGACCAACATTGGAAAACAACTTATTCAAGTCATTGTTAAAATAGTTTGTCCCAAAAGCTGTTAAGGAGCTAACAAATGTAGTTTAAAATACTCTTGTGTCTGAAAGAGTTGAATTATAGTGTTTCAAATGTCTTATTACTTTCTTTTCTTTATATTATAATTTAACCCATTGAGCTTTAAATATATTAATTTAACAATACTATACAGAATAATCCCAAATGTCTAATAACTTAATGACAAAGTGTATACGTATCATACATGGAATACATGGATATGTCATCTGTTGTAAGATTCAATCTGTCCAAGTTTGAGCACTGCAAAACAACATTAACCTATTTAAAGATTTGTTGCAGTGATTTTGCCAGGATGGAGTTCTTACCATTCTAGGATGTTAGAGGGGAGAGGTTCTGCACAGATGTAAGGCACAGGGTCTTTCTTTATCCTGAGGTAATCTTGTTTAAGTCGCTGGGTGGCTGTGGTTGGAGCTCTCTTATTCCCGTTGTTGTTCATCTGAAGATATAAACAAAAAGTGACACAGTAACATTAGTATTGATTTGTTTTTATTTAATTTGTTACTGAAACCCAGTCATTGGTATCTCTCAGGAAACATTCCCTGGCAATAGTAGGTCAAAGTTTAACATTTGTTTACTGCAGACATTTCAACTCTGAAAAGGTTCAACTTTCTGGCACTCGTGGTGCTATTTGAGTTTTATACAGACTCAGAATTTCTGGAAATTTTATGAAAATGTTCTGAATGCACTTGCCTTTAGGAGAGAAAATGTTTATATTGATTATAGCCTTTAAAATGCCAATAAATAGTTGCAAGCTGATGTAATGATCTGACAAACGGTCAGAAGTTCTAAAAACAGTCAATTTAAGGTTGTAATCTCACTATGACATGACCATCACCAGCCATGTGTTTCTTTTCCTCAACAGTTGGTAATCTAATTTTGTCTCTCAGCTGATCATCGTTGTAT
Source organism: Labrus mixtus (assembly GCF_963584025.1). Lineage (NCBI taxonomy): Eukaryota > Metazoa > Chordata > Actinopteri > Labriformes > Labridae > Labrus > Labrus mixtus. Next base: position 2,574,295 of record NC_083618.1, on the reverse strand, counting down.
TTAAACTTTTGTTTCTGCTAGATTTAAATCAGCTGGCAGCAGCTCTAACTGAGCCTCTGGTAGAAAACTTTTACTAAAACAATTAATCAACAACAGGCTCATCCTTGGTTTTGCTTTAAGCTTTAGAATACAAATCTGCAAAATTATTGATAAATAACAAATATTCCCATCTAATTGTAAGTCATTTTATTCATCCCTCTACTGTCAAATACTGGAAGTGTTTGAGGAAATCACAGATTTTATTTTGTATTGCATTATTACATAATAATTACATAATTCATTTTCTAACTATTTTTTATTGATCCAAGTTCTTTAAAACATTAACTTGCCATACCTTGTTAATTAAATAAATTCAATTCAATTGAAATCCTTGTGGAGTTAAAGTATGAACATGTGAAGCAAACTACATGAATTTTAAATTGTACTTGTGCATCGTCAAGGCGACACGTCATCAGATAATCAGTTAATAATAATACATGTATAATGAGCCGTAAATGAAGTGTAACAGTGTTCAAATCATGTCATTATCGTTTCCTTCTAAATGACAGACTACCTTTCACTAATTCAACTCATGTTAGCTGAAGCTAATCCGCTGTTACTTTGAGAGCTACGTCCATCTCTCGCTGGCTGAGCAGTCCGACAAGTTAGCTCAATATCGGACTGATACTCAACAAAAACCCTAACCTACGACGTGTAATAACAATAACAACATATCAATAATGTCCGCGCAGGTTAGCTAACCGGACACGACGACTAACTAAAAGCTAGCACTAGCACTAGCAGCTAGCGAAAATCCAGCCTGGATGTACTGTGTTAGCCACCGACGGCTAGCATTAGCTAACGTAGGTCGCAGATATGTTTGCGTTAACCAGAACAATAATGTTACAGACGGGAGCGGACCCCCAGCCCTCTAATATAGGGTATGTATTATAAAAATACCTCTCCAGAGACCCCAGTGGAAATTGGTATTCGTGGTTGGACACAAATTAAGGCTGTTGTTTCTGTTGTCAAACCCCAGACCGATAAGACGATGACACCAACGTAGCTTCAGCTATCGCCAGAAGGAGGAAGAACGACGCTTCCGGTTTTCTTCTTCATCGACGTTATATCGGTTGATTAAAAACATTGAAAGCGCACTGCTGTCATCAGCTGATCTTGTATAGAATGCATAAGGATACTTTTCTTAATCTGAAAGTTAAATAATTCCCTTTGATTATTGTCACCCAAGAATAAAATTATTTAAAAAATCTAAATATATTTATACTTACTTTTATTGTCGATGTAATCATCAACACATTACAGAGTCGTCAAAAACCAAAAAGCTTGTTCCTTGGGTGTTGCTGCTACATAAGGTTTCTCGTTGCTTTATTTATCAGCCAACATTTAAAAGAAAATATATATATATATATATGAAAAAACATTCTATGCGGTCTTCATAGACTATTTATTGTATTATTACCATAGCTGCATAACAGTTTTAAATTCATTTAATCAGAGCATTGCTTTTTACAAAATGTCATTTTACAAAACATTAAAGGAGCATTCAGTGATTTAAAAATCAAGTAGAGTTTACTCATCACAGAGAGTACAGTTATAAGCAAGTGGAACCAATTGAATATTTTTTTTCCAGCTAAGGATGAAGCTTTCCAATATGATTGAAATATGACACATATGATGTCATTCTGGTTATTTTGGCTTGGGCCTGGAGGCTAAGGAGGACTTAGTAGTTGTGGAAAAAACAGGCGAAGGATGATCTCTTAAAATACTCTAGTTGCATTGTTTCAAGTGAAGGAACCAGTGTTTGGGAGGGGGGGGGGGGATTATTCAAAAGTCCTCAGCTTTTATGTAAGTGCAATACACAATTGTTGGTGTGCCCCTTTAAGGCAAACATGTACAAATATGTATCCAGATCTGACATGCTGAACAATATTTCAGATGCTTAGAAATTACCAAAACTGGTGTCTAGTCATCTGATATAAATGAACATTTTAAACCATATAACTTTTTGATGACCAAAGCATATTCTTGGCATACACATGTTGTAAGAGCAAGTGGAAACAATTACAAACCTTTTATAAAATAGCTCTAACAAGGTCCTGCAGAGTTTTGATGATCAGCTTGCACCTGCTGCACTCACTCCCAATCATTAAGAGTCTTTTTTTTAATAGTTATCTGGCTGCCACAGTGACTGGAGACCGGTCAGAGGAAGTGGTTGTCTGTCCCTGCAGTCTCTGGCAGCGGCTGAACTGTAAGCTTCTTCTTCTCAACTTCTCGGGCTGGAAAGACGCAAGGACAGAAAATTCGCGAAAGACAGCAGCACAGGAGATGTCACCTGTAACAGGGGATAATAAAGTCAAGGGGGGCTTCTCCCACTGGAGGGCACCATGGCGAATGCAGGGACCTATCAGCTGGTTTCTTTATGCCAGAAAATATGAAAAAGAAGGAGAAGTAATAACTAATAAAAAGTGTCCAGGAACCCACATTTAAATATTTAAGAACAAAGACAGCACAGATGAATCTCTGCATGAAAGAGCAAAGCCCCCAAAGCGTAGCCTCAAGATGAATTGAATCTCCTATTAGTGGTACATACTAGACTCATATTCCTTCAGGATCATATAAGAGAGTCATTCTACTTCAAGGAATATATTGTATTTCATATGTAAATACTTTTGTGACTATTATCAATTTTTTTAAATACTACTTTCTGACTTTAGTTTGCAGAACAGAAAATTAGGAAGGTGCAGGAAGAGTGGTGAACATCCTGTCCTATACATCCCCCTGGGATCTCTTTTGCCTCTGGTGTATATATTCACTTGGATACATGTGCTTAAAATATTCAAATCACATTTCAAAATAAGTTGTGTACTGTACTCTGTGACCTCTGCAAGACATATCATGTTTGAATTCATTGGGAGTGTAATCTACATATCTAAACAAACCTTAGTCCTGTATGTAAAACCAGTCTTAACTCTGTTTTCTTTTCTCAGGAGACAACACTCCACCAGAGATTTCTGCATACCTTTAAAGGTATTTTTCCACCGAAAAGTACTAAAGAAAAGATTCCCATGAGAGACACAGACACCTTAAAGATCGCCCAAAACCACCAGAGCAGAGACAGCCACACGTTTACACTAAGACAGCCCAGGATGCTTCACTCACTCTATCCCGAACATCCTTGGGTTTTACTCTCCTGCTGCCCCCGGGAACCCCTGTGGTGACACAAGCAATGATATAACAGTCAGTGTGTACTTAACCAGGCCTGATGATGGAGAGCAATTAAGCATTTTTTGGCTTGTGATGGTGTAAAAACTGATTGTAAAATCACATTAAATTAAACCCTAGAGACGCTGAATTATTCAAGGCAAAGTGTTACTTCTGCAGACTACAAAAGGAGACCCTTTTTGGAAGAAAGAACCTGTGTTGGTGAGCTGGCAGTCTAAAGAAGTCGAGTGTAACACCTCCTTTCAACCCGTTAATGTGTAGGGAACCATTGTATTGCTCAAATAAACCAAGTGCTACCCAAAGGTTTGTTATGGACCAGAAGACAAGACATAGCCAACCAGATAAAAAAAAAGCATTCTCCCAACATCTGAAAATGTACAGCTTTACATTGTAAATGAATCCTTTTGGATCAACACATTTTTTTAAAGCTTTGACTTAGTGTTCTGATGTTGAGAGAATGTTGTGCATAAGAGATGAGACAGGACACAGAAATGAGAGCAACAAGTAGGAAGCAGGGTTAGTTTATCAAGAGTTTCTCCGTTTTATTGTATGCATTTTGTCTCTTTTTTCTTTTTTTTCCTTGAGTGCTTCTAAAGACAAGGAAGAAAGTATTCCAAAGATATCCAAATGTCAGTGAACAGAAGAACCCCTCCAAGTAATGCAGAGCAGTGTTTTAAATTCTGCCTGACAAGTTTGTTTTTGTTGTTGTAAAGAGAATAAAAGACAAACATAAAACAGATCAGACAGTCAGGATCCATGATTGAAATCTGAGAGGCAGGCAGTTGGCGTTGAGTTAAAATACACAAGTGTACTATTTACAGCATGTTTGCTTGAACAGCATCTTTAACCACTTCTTTGTCAATACACACAATGGACACGACATTTAATACTTTGCCTGGGCGAGGGCCCTGAACAGTTTGGTCACAGTAGCTTCACGTCAACCCCTAGACTGGTTCTACTTGCAGTACACATTGAACTATTGGCAGGTTATCACCCGCCATACCAAAATCTCTCAGGTCCGTCACATTTCTGTAACCTCTTTTTAACATGTGAGTACACCAACAGTGTTTCTACCACTCTGTCACTTCACAAAGTATGGTAAGACTACGCTGTATCTACTCTGAACAGTTTCAGTAGAAAAGAAGACGGTGATATTATACAACAATTTCAGACACTTTCCCTTTAAGAAGTCTTTGGCAGAGAAAAATAAACCACAACATTAAAAAAAAAAAATTAAAATGACTGTTTCTGTGGAAAGAAAAAAAATCCAGAATGAGGAAGTCTCCACAGGTTTGGTAAGTGGATGATAAAATGGCACAGAGGTGCAAAAAGTAAGAGTTACATCTGACACCAGAGTGGTCATGGTGGTTCATGCTTACTTCACAGGACTGCACTGCACGACGTGATCAAAACCATAGAAAGATATTTTAATCATGCTCAGAATGCAAACGATATTGAAGCACCCGGAAACGATTCTGGCAAAGCATGCAGGGAACACTGCAAGTAATTGACCAGCGAGGGAAGCAACCCAAAGTGTTCAAACTGTTCTTAACTGTGCCTCTTTTATCTCACCGCAAAAAAAGTGTTACAGTGATGAGTATTTACAACTAAATGGAGGCATCATGAGTCACCTTTGCTCCAAAAAAAGGCTGTGAGTAGAAGAACTGTTTAATAGTGAGATCTTAATCCGGGTTTATACACTCCCTCACTACAACTCCTGCTCTAGTTTGTCACGACTCGGCAAGATGCCATCCTTACGAGTAAACAGTGATTACAATTCATTTTAAAAATGAACTTTTTGACTTGAATTTCCTCATGTAAGCTAGTAAAATGTCGTTCATTGGCAGGCTCTGACGCCAGTTATCATACTAATAGCATTGTAAGGCCGTTCCAAAGGGAAAATGAAAGCAAAACGTCTTCTATGAGTCCTATTACATGATGTCATCGTAGGACTTCCTGTCATAAATCCCAAGTAATGCTTTCAGATTAAAAAGACAATCATTTACAGTTACGCAGATGTAAACTGCACTCAAGAATGCATTGCACTGGTCCTCTGGGAAGATTAACATAAATAAAATAGACAATAAGTAAATATACATGACTAGACACTGACAATGCAAAGACTAACTGGACAAAGATAAAAAAAAATAATAATACTGTAAATGGGAAAAGTGCACAGTTTCTTTTTTTCCTTTACATAATGTATCATAATATCATATGCTTTAACTCTCTCAGTATTCTCAGACACATACACTCACTCACTCACTCACTCACTCACTCACTCACTCATCACTAAGTATCTTACAAAGCAAGCGAGGGTTTTTCTCCAAAAGCCCTTCAGTATTCTTGTCACAGTTTTACATTTAATTTTCCCTTTCCTCTTTGTACACATTAAACAACCTTGACTACCTCTACTGCAGCTTGTCAGTTACATTTTTCTTTTACTAAAGGAGTAAGTTCCAATTTTTCACCTCATGCCACAGCATATACTTTAAAGATGACCCATATAACTTCTACATAATGTATATTTATGTCTCTGATTACGCAGAGACGGGTGGGTTGGATGGTGTGGATAGTTACGAGGTGTAGAGGGGGGTTAATGCAAACCAGATTCTTCAGAGGTAAGAACAGTAAACCCACTCCCCTCACACCACATCATGATGTTAGAGTATGACCCTGTTAGCTTAACACCAGAAAGCAGATGTTGTTTGACTGTGTGTGTCATGTAGCATAGCATGGGTGGTGCTGTGTAATGGCAAGCAGAAACATAGTGGTGATGCAGAAAAATGACTGCATTGTCAGTAGAGTTAAAAAGGTCCATCAGGGGTCTCCCTATGACACGACGCACCCCCTTAAGAGCAAGTGGGAAGCTCCTCTCTCTGCAGACACGAATTTGCCCGTAAGCCATGATCTGCAGAAGTAATAAACTTGAGATCAGAGTCTAAGGTCAACTTCGTCTACATAGTTATTTAGATCCCCAGTCAGGAGGAATATTTAAATATTTTTATATAGTGAGAGGGAGTACACGCTCTGGGGTACAGAAGTGACCACTAGCACTCGTCTATGTTGAGGCAGATGAATTCCTGGATGCACTTTCTGTACTGCTGCTCAGTGGGGCTGCTGCTGGGGTATTGACCTGGTTGACCCAAGGGAGCCTCCGCCTCTCGCATCTCTTCGTTCATCCGTGCTAGACGCAATCTAGAGGAGAGACGAAAGAAGACATGGGGAAGACGGAAAAAAAAGGGATGTAGGAGGATGGGGGCACATAGACGGGGGGACATAAGAAAAGGAATGTTACAAGGGAGAAATGATTAGAAAGATAAGAATGTGAAATGAAAAGGGACAGATGAAGAATGCAGAGTTGGGGGGGGGGGGTGAGGGTGATGAGGTGGTAAGAAGGAGAAAGAAAATGTAACAATTAGGAAAAGATTTCAGACATTACATACATAAATAAACATTCAACATGTAACAGTTCCTTCTTAAGACATTAAAGTTAATTCTTGAGCATGGAAAGAGTCATTAAATGAAACAAAAACACTTTCCAGAGCATTTATGAGGTCTTCATTAAAAGCTACAGAGACACTCTAAAAAGGTTCAACGATGAAGGAACTTTAATTAAACATTTGTGAATTTATTTTTCATTTGATCAGAGTACTTTTAAGAGATGTGTACGGAGGAGTCTATCTCTCGAGTTACATGAGGATTTCATGCAGACAAAAATATTGGATGTTAATTTGAAAACTTGGTAAAACACATCACATGCATCCCAAAAAAGATATTCCTGGAAATGTAACTCTTAGCCATGATAATGACAAATATGTCTGGTATTGCCTGGAGCAGATTGAAACTTTTTAAAGGAAAGAACAAACTACTTTTGTTAGTCATTGAGTCATTTTAACAAACATGTAGAGGCATGAGTGTTTAGCTAGTCAGGGACTTTCTTATAAGGAACTAGTAAGTTGGGTATTAGTAGAACTCGGTTGACTCACAGGGTGACGATGTCTGCATTGGCGGCCTGGACGGCGATGCTTAGGGGGTCATGACCTTGCTCATCCACCTCCGTCTGTGATGCCCCTCTCTTCAGGAAGAGACACACCTGACTGTACAAAACAAGATGCAAACTCAGAGTCAAAAGGTGAATGACCAAGTCATTTCACTAACACCGTCTTTGGTTTGACAAACTAAGAAACACACATTTTGATGACACCTTAAGACAAACATGTAGAGGAGCGATATGAAAAACACTGTATATAAGAGAACAAACGCAGCTAGGATCAGATGTCCTTAATATGTTCTAAACATCGCTTGTGACAGTGCAGAACTTTTAGCCTCATTCACCAATATTTTTAAGGATTTTTATCAAATTACTTTCTAAGAAAAAACTTAATTAGATTCATTACTTGGTCTTAAACAGCTGAATTGTTCGCAACCTGAGTTCTGAAATTGATGAATGCCATGTTCTCGTAAACTGAAAGCTTAAGCATGTTTTTTCCCAATAAGCATAGAAAACGTCCCTTTTTATGCCCATATAAGGACATGTGACTAACACACACACAGAAGTCACACTGGACCGAAAAAAGAAGTCGAAAGACGTTGGAAATGTCCAAATGAAAATCTTCAAATGATTAATACAGTCTATGGTTTTTTAGAACAAATATCTTCTTTAGAATGGTTGATGAATGAGGCCTACGACATTCAGTCAGAGCATCTCAGAGAACAATTATTTTTGTGGTGGGGTTATGTTTTGTGTTTTTTTTGTTGCTCCACTGCATGCTCCATTAACCACCAAGGAAGATCAAGGTAATTGACGTCGAAAAAATTTGGCAGTGAGTAGAATCAGATAAATGGAAACCTTATCAATCAAAGCTGTGTGATCTTACTAAATACAAAAGATGGTATTTAGACATTAACCACCACAGTTTCTGCATATTTTCATGACATGGCGACTTGAACATGAATGAATAAGTCACAGAAACGTCCTCATATATCATTTCTTAATTTCTTACCCAGTATGCCCCAGGTAGGTGGCGTGGTGCAGAGGGCCTCTGCCCCTCATGTCTCTCTGGTTCACATCAGCTCCGTTTTGTAGCAGGAACTCACAGGCGATCAGAGAGCCCTGACAGACAGACAGACAGACAGACAGACAGACAGACAGACAGACACACACAGACAGACAGACAGACAGACAGACAGACAGACACACACACAGACAGACACACACACACACAGACAGACAGACAGACAGACAGACAGACAGGGGAGTTGCTTTAATTAGTAACTATTGGTGCTTTGTCATAACTAAAATATAACCTCTTGGTTGATTTATCATCAAACGTGTTTTTCCTTTTTCCCAACTCCAGTGAGAGTGAAAGTACCACATGTAATGTTCTGGGACAACATTTTGACTTGTTTTAAATTATCATCGAGGAAGAACAGAATCAATATTTCAATATGTCAATATTTCAAAACAAACTTAAAACCTACCTATATGTATATTTGACATATACATCTGTTTAATTATTTGTATATATCATACTATTTTTTTTTCTGGTTATCTTCTAAAGTTTAATTTTCTTATTAAGTTATTGTCTTATTTTGTTATCTTGAATTTCAAAATCAGTTCGTCAGTTCCTGTTTGTATTGAGTTCTTTGTTTATAAAAATGTTTTTTTTTGTTTTTTTTTTAAATACGTGAACTTTGAGTTGCCGATTGTCAGTGCATTTTTTCTGTTTATCACCTTGTGCCAAATTGTTGTTGTTGTATTAAAAGTCTTATATGAATAAAGCCTGGTTGATTGGTTTATGACTATAGCTCTTTGTCGGCTGCATGAAACCTGGCTCGGCCACTTTCAACGGATTATGTGTTATGTGTGATTTATAACAAAGACAACAATAAATCAATTATAAGGATCAGTTATTCCATGTTGTTCCATTCCTGCATCGAATTACTGTGGAAATCAGTGACTCACCCCGATAACAGCCTGAATGAGGGGCGTTTTCCCCTCCTCCTCCTGAGTTGGTGCGTGTACGTCAGCTCCGTGTGCTAAGGCCTCGGCCATGAGCGGCAGGTTGTGTAGGCGGGAGGATCGGTGCAGGAGTGCCCCGGGGTGAAGCTCCCTCGGGTCTTCTGGGTCTGAGTGCACTTCTTGTTCGATCTCCACCTCGCCACTGGAGGACTCCTCTGACTCCTCTTCTGTGGGGGATGTAAAATAACAGACAACACTTAAGCTCTGCTTAATATTGTACACTTTTAGGAGTCTCCAAATGGACGTTGCATTAATTAATTATGAGGTCAAAACCAATATTTTTTATGTTATATGTTCAGGCTACCCCTTCCTTTTACATTATAATTCATAGCAACTAACATTAAGACATATTATATTAATACAAATAGTGTAGTTTGATTTTCTTTATTTATTCCCCACGGTGAGTGTGGTCCCACTTTCAAGGATTTCTCTTGAGTTTCACATTTTTCTCATTTCATAAGGTGGTTTCAAAAGGTAGATAGAGTGTAATCACACTGGTTAAAATGGGTTAGAAAGTTACACTGTCAAGACTAATTTTTAACAACATTGATATTCTCAACAGGAGGATTTTACCTTCTTCTGTCACACTGTCCACCACTGAGCCAAACACCAGGATGTCCGTGCTGCCATCAGTGCTTCCTCCCAGGCCGCTGTCGCTGCTAAGACCTGCGGGGCCAAGCATCGCCAAGCCACGGACACGTTAATCATTACAAGGCAAATACTGCCCTACCCATACACACACACACACACACACACACACACACACATACACACACACACATCTACAGTAATGTTCAATTTGATTTCGCCTTTATGTACAAACGTTGCTGCGGTAGACTTACTGCGAGGACCAGATCCAGTGTCAAAGTAGGAAAATAGTGAATCCAACTCATCTGGACAGAATAAGGAATCCCGACGAAACTTTGCTGCAGCTGCTGTTGAGCAACAAAATAACACAAGACTTCAGTCTGAGCTTCAGGTTACATTGTACATATCTCAAAGGCTGTGATTTTCTTAGCTTTGTGCTAAATGATGACCACAGAGAGGTCCATTCTCTACACTGACCTGCTGAGAGGTTAGCAGGTGGAGCGCTGCCTGGCTCATAGCGATGGTATTTCCTGCGGGCTTTGTTGGGGGCTCGTATGGAGCTGTTGTGTCGCTGGCACTTCTTCACTGTCCACGGCCGGGACTTCCTTTCACCCTCCACCAAAGCCTCACTCCCACTCATCTTCTTCAGGAAGCGTTTCTCCACATACTTAGACTTGATCCAGGCCTCTTTCTCCTGTCTGAAGGCACATGATGAAAAACAAACAGTTGTCAAATATTGAAGATAAAAATGTATACAGATAATCAAGAGTAGCCTGGATCTGTTTATGCAGTAGATAGTGGAGACTGAAAGACAAATAGAAACTGACTTTAGAAAGACATGTCAGTGTAGAAACCATTTAAACCTGGTTGACAGAAATATCTTAAAATTAATTAAATGGTAGAATAAATTTTGTTCTTGTCCTCGTTAAATGCTCCTCCTGGAGAAAAAAGACTGACCTTGAACTGGACGGTCCAGGTTTTTTCGCTCCCAGTTCCTCGCAGGCTCCCTCATATATTTGATTGATCACAGTGTTCCCCAATTCACACATCAGCTAACAAAATGAAGAAAGGAGAAAGACAGAAACACAGTTCACAGACAGAAAGAGAGAAAAAAAATTGAGGGAGAAAGTACAAAAAGTTTTAGCGATAAGAAAAAGAATTAGAAATGCAACTTTGAAAAGTCTTTGAAAAGGGAGAAGAAGCTGACAAGCAAATGTGCTGAAGAGACACACCTTAAGCAGTTCTGGCTCCCATGAGTCTAACGTCAGTGAGCGCACTTTGGAGCAATGGACGCCTAAACTCCTGAAAGAAATGAGAAGATTATATGAAGTTAACTTGAAGATTAGTTTTTCTACATCTACATGATTTTAGCACATTTTTCCCTCCCCCACAAATGCCTGAGGTGGGAGACGTTTTCTGTTTCTCAATGCTTATGAGACCCATAAAGCTGCAAGAGATATGCTTCTCAAATAATCTCAGTTTTATGCCTTAAACATTCACTGACTTAACTGGATCTTCTCTAGTCACAAGAGGGCAGGTTTTTCCTGGAACATCTTAAATAATAGTTTTTCTCTTTTTTTTAAAGTCAATCCGAAAAGTCATGAAATGTTTTACATGCTGTTCATGCTTTTGATGCACCTGTCGTTGTCTTTGGCTCTCTACATCAAATCTCTCCCATCGTTTGCTGTGGTTACCTGTGGATGCCGGAGCACTCGATGCAGAGCAGCACTCCCAGGTTAATCGAGGCCCAGCAGGGAGCCGTTTGGCCGCAGTCACAGCAGAGTTCATTTCCAGGCAGGCTCTGCACCCTCTGAAGGAGGCTTTCCCCTCCTCCTCCACGTACCCCCCTGTCGACCCTCTCCCTGGGCTCGCTGGCCGAGTCGATGCTGCTGGTGGAGGGCGAGGCTGTGCGGTCTAAGCGCTGCAGAGACAGGTGGACAGGTTACAGATGATTGAGAAGTCATGACCAACTTGTGAATAGAAATGCTTTTATTTAGCTCTACTGGTTGTGAAAACTGCTGTTGTTAATCTTTGTTCGTTTTTTGTTTTGTTGTAATGTGTCTGTATGTTGTTGTTGTGGTTTGTTGTGTATTGTGTTAATTTGTTGGTCCTTAAATAAACAAAAGAAAAAGAAATGCAACTCGTTTGCTATTATGTCACTGTGGCTGAGTGTGTTCATACCTCAATGTAGTAATTGTCGGCTATGTCCTTGTAAGCAGAGGCGATGCTGGCCTGCACAGCCTGGATCCAAGCCTGACGCAGCTTCTCCGACTCCGCCTGCAGCATACAGCTCCTACAGCGGAAGGCATTCCATTGTCCGTCATTAAATCATATTATATAACCGCTTCCCGCTAATGAGCTTCATGTTATTTGGCTGATTGTCAAATCCACAAGTTTGAAGTTTATTATGTAAGAACTAGTTTGAACATATTTAAAAGACAACACAACAGCAATAGTTTAAAATAGAAAAAGTACCAACACACACTTACTTGGTGGGTGAAACCACCTCAAAGCAGAACCTCCTCTCATTATCTTCACAGAGTTTGACTGAGCACAGCCTCAGGTCCTCCACCACCACAGTCAGAGAGTCCTGAGGTTGACAGAGATAGTAGTATCAACATTACAGATTTGAATTTTAAGCTACACAAAAACAGGTTTGTCTGCTTATAACTTGCAATTACATACAATACAAGTCAGTACACGATTCCAATATACAAACTATCAATAATATATATAAGAACTGTCAAACTGCAGTTATTGCAATTATTTAGTTGCAGAGTTGTAAATAGAAATTGCACAAGTACTTAATGCTGTACCTTGAGTTTCTTTTGGTAGACCAGCTGGCTGTTTTGTATAGAAAACCACCGCCTTGATGAGGAGAGAAGGTTTTAAGTCAGAAAGAAACGATGAATCAAGCATCTGCAGACAAACTGAACTTTGTCCTTAAAATACATGTTTATTTCTAAACACTTATTTTACACCATTCGCAGTTATTCTATTAGATTTCAATAAAGTTCTCCTTTTTTTTAAAATTGTAATTTCACTCTATTTTATTTTCTCCTCTCACCTGTTCCAGGTCTTGAATGCGTTGCTGGCCCTCTTGAAGAGGTAACCCTCCATGACCACACCGTTGGGTGCATCCACATTGAATTCCAGCTTGGGGTCATCGTAAGAAAAGTCCTGTCAGGAGAAGACATTGATGTACTAGATAAATGTGGGGGGTCCTGCTTCAGATTTTTTTAAATGTTTCTAGAGAAATGAACGGCCTATAAACAATAAACTGCAAATGTCACAAGTTTGTTTTTTTATCAGTTCCCTTTAAAACTTTTCTGCAGCTCTGTAAAAAACAACAACAAAGTCAAACAGATTGGATGTCACCCCTTTAACTCAATGAGCCACTCTGAGGTCTGTCTTGAACCATTATGCTCATAAGTGCAAAGTTAAATACATTTATTGATTGCCTTAATCATTCCTTCTTTCCATACATTCCTCTATCGTGACTCCAATGTAAGAGGTGGGGGAGAATCCACAGTCCCCAGTCTAACAACAATGGCAAAGTTCAGCTTGAGCCAATGTAAGATTAGGTCAGATGACAGTGTGCAGCAATAGGTGTAAAAGTCCACGTGGAGAGAGAACGAGAGGTGAAACAGAGCTAGCACCTTATCAGTGTCACAAACAGTAACTGATACAATCAGAGCCCCTGCTAAACTTCTCCTCTGTTGTGATTACCTTCTACACAATACAATGTAATCTCTTCTTCTCTTTTATGAAACTGTCAATGGGTCAGCTTAAAAAGTCTACGCTTTTTAAAAAAATCTGTTTTGTCCTCACAGAGTTGTATTTCACCAAAAATACTTTTTAAGGCCAGATGCCATCTGCTCAGCGAAACTGAAGACACAGGGATGAAGATTGAAATGAGAGGCTGAGGTTAGGTTTCACTATTGTGAAAGAGGCCTTTGGTTTGGGGCAAGGTAATACTGGGCATATGGCATACAAGCACACACACACACACACACACACACACACACACACACACACACCCCCACACACACAATGCTCTGTCTCTGCTCTGAATCTTGTATCTCTTATAACATAGAAGTTCTTCTTCATGAAAAACAGACTGTATAATTGTACACTGATGCTGACATGTAATCTCTGCGCTCTTTCGATTTTGTCAAAAGTAAAGGTCTTAAAGGTTAACAAAGCCATGATAGCAAGTATGGAGAAACAACACTATCTATTGTATCAGTGGTCACTATAGTGTCTCACAACCCACAGGTCGTGGTCATAAAATCGTGTGTTTTGCCTTTAGCATTCAAATATTTATTCTGGATTATCTAAAAACACTTGAAATAATACTTTTAGAAACATGTAGGGCCTAAAATTAAAATTTACAAAAAAACAAACAAAAGAAATCCCGCTCCTTACCAGTGTATAGTCCAGTCTGCCAAATACCTTCATCTTAACCACACTGACATCCAACAGCATCTTACCCAAAACAGCAGATTAAAATACCAATAATAAATAAATAAATAAATAGTTATTTTTAACAAAATGGCAGCATTTATAAATCCAACAAGTTAGTGTGATGGAGCTGAGGACAACCTAAGACAAACACACGCACCCCACGCGAGTCCAGGACAGACTGTCAGCTATAGCAGCGTGCCTTCACTGGATGCCTCCTGCTGACACAGTCTATGGCTGAAGCCCTCATTAGCATACAGCTGTCGCAGGGTCCTCTTGCCCCGCTGACCCCGCCACGGCTGCCGGAGATCAAACATTTAATTCTTGAGGCAGCACCGCGCCTCCTCCCCCGCCCCACATCGAGATTTAAGGCTCCCAGGAAGCCAGGGGTTTTTCTTCCACAGTTTAGAGGAGTTAGCTTTCCATCTGTCTGAACGCTATTGCTGCTTAATCAAGCTGACATTATTGCTCCCCAAGCACCAGCCCGGTGTCCCCTCTTCCCACCTTAAATCAGCCACGGAGGATTGTGGCACTCACATGCAGCTACGGCTACAGGCGGCTTCCATAACTGGTTTCAAAACAAGGGACCAACACAATGTATGATGTTGCATACCTGTAGGCACACCTGTAGTTAATAGCTCTACTGCCCCGATACTGCCTCATATCCAGCTATCACTGCAGGCCTATGAGCTGCACTGAAACAGGTTTTCTCTCGGTTGCTGCTGTCCTTATGTCCAGCAGTAGAGCTAGTCATTGCTTGTGAAAAAACAGGAAACTACAATTACAACTTCTGTCTGGAGTATCTTCTTGGGAAAGTTGCCCATGCATGTGGGGTTGTTTTAGTTGTTGTGGCAGTTTAGACAGGAATTACAGAAAAAGTGGAGGGAGACATACATGGGCCTTTAGGCAGCAAAAGTCATCAGCAGGAATCGAACAGGTGATGATGTCATGGTATGTCTGCACTAGTAGACCACAGGGATTTCCTTGTAGCTGCCATGTTTAAATAGAAATTCTTAAAAAGATTATCGCAATGTTGCACTACAATATGCCACAAAAAGTGAATGTGAACAAGCACAAATGACTGATTCAAAGATTACGTTTATAGTTTTTGTTAATTCATATGAACTGACACAACATGATAAAACACAGGCCTACCATGGTCTGAATTTTTCTTTCAGCCTATTATTTGCTAACCCACCAACTATACAGCCTTTTAACAGCAGCTTCTCTTATATTTGTCCTTCTCTGTTTACCTCACTTTGCCTTACAAATAAAGCCGTGCAGCCAAATCTGGTAACAATGAAGGAGGAGACAATCCCCCTGGGAGCCACAATGAAGTCCTGCACACATAAAAGAGTAAAGACTGCTGTGAAAGAGAGGAGAAAGAGGGAGCATCTGATGTGAGAGAGGGAGATATAAAGAAGAGGAGGAGAGGGGTGAGGCAGTTGCAGATTTATAGAAAACAGTAAAAATAAAGGGAAAGGAAGTAAAAGATTGTAAAGGTCCAGACATGGAACGATTCAAGTAATTTGTCACTGCTGATAAGTACATTTTTTTGACTTTATGTGCATGATCCTGTTAAGTTATGACTCTAATTTACACCTAAATAAGTCTTTGCCTATTTGCTGAATAACCTTTTTTGGTAGCTTTAAGATCTAATAGTTATTTTAAACCATCATTTTCAATGAAGGAAGTTTATATGTACCCATCATCTTGATATCTATGAAAAATAACTTGTCCAAAGTGACATCCTTTTACTCTAACATCTATAATTCAATAACTTGGTTCTTGCACCACTGCATTTGCATACAGCAGGGGCAGTTTAAAAAAAATGAAAAGCAATTTTTTCTTTTTATATATGCTGTATCTGTTTTTTACCCTCAGGCTTTCTTTGGTAAATGTTTTTTTTTTTACAGATGGTATGATACAGAAGAGTATTTTTGTCTTGAGCAACATGCTAAGTTCATTATCACCGATTGGCTTCGATTGTTGTAAAACCAAGACCTGTGCAGAGCGTCATCGTGTCAATTACAAAAATATAACTACAGCAAAATGTATAGAAAGGTTCTGTAAAATATGGAGTGGTACTATGATATATTTGATTCATAAATTAAGAACAATACTCGTGAAAGTCTTTAATAAAAATGCACAAAATCTCTATTCAGTGGCTTCTTTCTTCTTAAGTAATTTAGTTAGAATACATTAAATCAGTCATTGCTTTCTCCCCTTTCTTCTATGGTTTTATCTTTTTTTATATATTTTGTGTCTGGATCTTAACTGCTCTCCTCCTTTTTCATCTGTCTGCTCTTTGTCTCCCTCTTTTTCTCACCCTCAAATCAAACCAACCACTGTGTTTTCATGCCATCTGTTGACTCGAGCTGGCAGAGGACGAAGGAGGATGTGAGCTTGAAGCTGGCATCATCCACCATCAGATCTCTCCAGTCTCTACTGATATATTGAACTCTCTGACTTTAAACAATAGTGGAGAACAGACAAAGCTCAAATCATCTTACTATCAAATGCTTATTGTATTAAATGAATAATTGCATTATTTACCACGTCATAAACGATTGACAGGATTTTTATTAGTTTTACATTTTTCAAATATATTGGATCATATAAAGGAAGCTGTTGGTATTATCGTCAAACATTGTGAATAAACACTAAACAGTAAAAAGTCTCTATGAATATATATATATATATATATATATATATATATATATATGAATAAGATGATCTTAACTCATAAAAGCGCTGACCCTGAAATAATCCTAGAAAACAGATTGAATAGGAAAAGTAGGACGTGAGGAACAACTTCAAATCAATATAATAAAGAAATCTACATTAAACTCGAATCAAGAAGCACTGGAGTAGTAATACATGTTCTATAGAGAACAGTGTCATAACCAGGGAAACAAGACATGAACACGAGGTTACTAAATAAAAAAACAAAGAGAACAAAGAAAAGCGCTGAACAAAGCTGATGTTGATTGAAGTTAGTGCTGGGTAGCATAAAAAGATAATGTCTTGTCTGCCAAGTCATGTACCCAGAACACACACACACACACACACACACACACACACACACACACACACACACACACACACACACACACACACACACACACACACACCTGCTCGTCCACATTTTCTGAGGTACTATAATTTGTGCGACTGTAAGCTGTCAAGAAGCGTTCCAACCAAGAAACGTGTGTGTTCACCTGTATAGTTATGTAACAATCCAGTGATGCTATCAACCAATTTAAGCAGGTCAAAGGTGAAACACGCTCGCAACTGTTGTGAATAAACGACTGAAGAAAAGACTTGTGCTCTCTTCTTTCACACACCGTAAGGTTAAAAAATCTCTTTATGTGCAGAAATTGGGATGGAGGCTTACACCAGAGCTCAGAGATCACACATGAACGCCAGCATCAAGGAATCCAATCCTCTTAAAAAATAAATCTACCGCCACTGCAGGCGAGGTAGACAAACATCTTAAAATGTTTATCCTGGAAGATTATTACACAATGCAGTAGCCAACTTGACATTTAAAACCTCTGAGACTTCAGAAAAGATTGATATATTTTGAGTCTACAGGGTGTGTTCTGCACAGACTGTGGATCAATTTGGGGTTTAGATAAAAAATGAAAATGTGAACTCACCTGCATTAGAGTCTGGAGGAGGAACATGGTCAGACGAGGACAAGACAGGGAGACAGAGAGAGAGAAAAGTGTTCAAATTAAATCACTACTGTGAAGCCAAATCTGTGAGACATTCCTGTGCATAGTTTGCTCTTATTAGAGGGTCCCTCTTATATATGGCATGAGCTCCTTGCAACTGAAGTGTGTTCACATTATTGTGTTGAAAGATTCAGTCTAACCCATTTGTTAGGCTTTCAGATTAAATATTTGTGAGCTGCCGCTGGGTCAGACACAAAGCCCCACACTGTGTCTGGCAGGTTGCTGGCACTCTGCATCTTCATTTATCAGACGGATTGGCCAAGTTTGTGCAATAAAAAGTTTTTGGCACCCCTTCTGGTGACAGATGGATGAATTTTGCGCTTCTGTGGATGATTGCGATTGTGGGGCCAGGTTGAGGGCTTGAAAAGAAGAACTGTCTTTATTCAGCTTAGTGACCCCTACATTAAATACATCACACTGTCTTTGTGACAAACCCCACATCCATAAACGTGTTCAGATTGCTTTAGAGGTTTTCTGTTCTTCTGTTCGTCCTGGAACATTTAACAACAGCACCTGAATTTGAGCACTTTTATCCCTTATGGACACTTTAGGACACATCAGCTCAGGAGCGCTCGCTGTGGGCAGCTCCTTCACTCTGACATCTCTCCATTAGTGAATGTCCATAGGATCCTGTTTGTGTGCATGTGTGTGTATTTCAGCCTATGTGTGTGTTGCATGACTTACAGAGTGTAAAAACTGAAATTTCCCCTTGCGGGGATCAATAAAGGTTAATCTTAATCTTATTTATTTTTAACCGCCCAATACCTGACTGTAACTGTTTTATTTGATTTTAATTTCTGACTTATCACTGTAGTCATTTCAAGCTTTTACATTATTTTAGTGTTTTATTGTTCTTATTGCTCTTTTATTGATTTTATTTTCTGTAGTAGCTTTATCTAATTTCTCATTGTTTATCATTTATGTATGTTTTCTCGGCATCATTGTCAATGAGGGTCGCCCTCAATGATCTCTCCGAGAACTTAAATAAACGTTGATGATGATGATGATGAATCAAAGACTGGAGCCACGGATGGAATTTCAAACTGAGACAAAGAGATCTTAAAGATAAATAAAAATATGTTTTAAATAAAAGATTTATGATCACATGAGATACTTTTGTTGTGATGCACGAAAGACATGCATAAAAATACATTTTGTGATGCCTTGTCTTTTTAAAGAGCTTAAATAAAGCCTGAAGTAGGAGGAAGCTGTCACGCTAAGGTGAGACTAAAAATCTTGTTATGACTTAAAAAAATCTGGTTCAGCCACTTTATAGGTCACTTGAACAATAACATGTTATTCAAGGCAAGTCAGGTTCATGTGTGTCACTATTAGCTTATTCACAATCAATAGAGACGTTACAGTTACCAAACTGAGAGAAGAATAAAATCACCCAATGAACTCTTGTCTTGAGGATAAACTAACGGCTACTTGGTCTTGATCTTATTTAAACTAATATCAAAGAGTGCACAAAGGTTTGGTATTCAATATTAGTCTCGGACATGTGAATACCACCAGGAAGTGATTCCTTTTTTTCTATGACTGCTTCATGTAGCTGACAGGGGAATGAACGAGGAGCAGAAGGAGATATGTGAGGGCAGTGAGGGTGGGATGTAAAGAGGTTTTTGTTGCTGTCTCACTCTCTGCTGGATGATGGCGTGTTTGTGCTCCAGCTCCCTCTTCTCCACGGCCGAGTCGATCACCAGCTGATCCAGCTGCACCGAGAGAAGAAGACAACAGATTCAGTTCGGTTGTGATATTAGGCAAAATACCTTTGTTTCCTTTCCTTTGTTATCTGTTTTCTTTGCACCGATACACCAAGACAAATTCTTTGTGTGTGTAAATGTACTGATTCTGATTCTGATTCTGAATACACAAGACTTACCTTTATAATAAACACAAACCTTTGACAAGGCAAAACATTGGTTGAAGACTATTCTATTTTAGGATTCATACTTTGGCTTCATAGTGTTGTTCTTAATGAGCCAAAACCCCTTAAACCATAACCTGGAAAATAAACTGCATAGTTTCTGTTGAATTTGCATTAATTAAACAGAATAAAATACTCAACAGCCACAGACAAGACTCCAACATCTGTTTACATCAGTGCATGTTATTTGTCCTAAGAACTGTTGTTCATAAGGGATTGCCGAGCAAATACAGAAAAAGTAGCTGAACAATAACAAGTGTTTAAACATTTGAGTGTGTGTGTGTGTGTGTGTTCACATTTCCTTGCTCTTGCTCACCTGTGCAGCCAGTTTTTTCATGTAGGGGTCGATCTCGTCCAAGATGTTGTAGCCTTGTTGAAACAGAGTGTATTGAGCTCGCATGAAGGACAGCATCTGCACGAGACAGAAAAGGAATAACAACGGTTTGAAATATAGCTTATACAAAAACATACAACGTTATAGAGCTGTCAATCATTAAATATAGGAAATATGTTTGGGCTACTCACTGCATCTAAGATCTCAAACTTCTTCTTGGCTTGAAGCACATTAATCTGCCACAATCAAACAGAAAAGTATAGATATTAGACTGAATGTTTGCTTTCTGTTTCTGTTGAGTGTAAGCATCATCTACTGGCCAACACTGGGAACAACATTGGTAGTGAGTGTCTTGTGTTGCACCTGTAGCACGTAGTCCAGCGCCAGGTGCCTGAAGGCCTTGCGGCTGAGGATGAGAGCCTGCGTGGCCTCCTCGGCCTCGTGCACCTTGTTCCTGGGAGCCTGAGCGTTCTTCACCTGAGCCAGCTCCATGTCCTCACGCACCCGATCAAACTGCTTCTTAGTGTCCTTGAACTTACGCACATCCCTAAAAGAGAGACAAAGAGTTCAGTCAGAATCCAAATAGACACTAATGTGTAGCATGTACACAACATATGATGTGAGCAGTTACATTTTAATCAATAATATATTTCAGTCTTGATGTACCAGATTAAAATATCAAAGATGATAATTTAATATTGCACAAGGCTCTCTCAGTGCTATGTATAATCTGTGACATGAGACACTTACTCTTTAATGAAGGTGTGGAGCTGCTGCTTGATGGACCTCTGAGCCTGGTCAAACAGAATCTGTGCACAAGGAGTGGGGACAAAAGGTGTGACACTTCAGCATTTCGTTTTTCTCATATGACCTCCAGAGCAGGGGGTGACCATATCTAAATCTGTAGTTGCTACATCTCACCACATGATGGCAGCGTGAACCCTTGTGGAAACAGATAATTCCACAGGCAGAGGAGGAGATAGGGAAAAAGAGATGAGGACACACGCACACACGTGCAATCACTCATCTGCTGTCTCAACAGATCTTTTTTGCATTACATTATCTTACACTCATCTCCTCAGCTCTCCTCCCCTTTCTTCTGTGTGTCTTTCATCTTTGCATTTTTTTCACGTTTACATTTTTTGTTTTTTTAATTTTAAACACATTTCTAAATAAAATGGTTAAAAAAACAGCTGCTGTAGAGCAACCTTCTACTGTAATAAAGTAATTTTGTATATTTCATGTTACTGATTCATCCTTAGAAGTGAACAAAACAACAAAACAAACATTTAGAGACATACAACTCTATACACAAACAGGGAGATTAGATTGTGATAGTTTGCAAACACACAGACACACACACAGACACACCCACACACACACACACACACACACACACACACACACACACACACACACACACACACACACACACACACACACACACACACACACACACACACACACACAGAAATACACACACACACATAGAAATCTGTAGTTAATAAACATACACATTGAGGATTACAGGCTTAGTCAGTGGGTGTGTCAGTGGGTGTGCATGTGAGTGTGATCCATAGGTCCTTTCTACAGAGCCACGTGCCTTCACAGACTGCTTCTTTGGTTTCTTTGCTTTAGATCACAGTTAAGTAAGTTTCAAGTCAACGTCAAACACCAGACACCTCATTTTATTCATGACTGTGCAAATGTACCTTTTTACAACATCTCTTTGTTTTTTAGTTATTATCCACTTTGTCTCACTAGCCTCATTAATCCACCTCTGACAAAAAAATATCCACTTTATTGGTTACACTTAACAGGTTCTTAAAGGATGTTTCCTGAAAAGAACCACGGCAGAAGATGTAAGCAAATGGTGCTTAGTTGGTACATACCCAACAAAAACTACAACTAAACGCTTAACTAGCAAAATTGTAATCCAAGCATGACTTTTCAAATCATTATCATAAATAAAAGATGAATAAATAAGTATTTGATGCTTAATTAAGATATTTAAAGGGAAAAGTAACTCCTTTAAACACTGGGTTTTGAAATAAAATATAATGTGATCATGTCCATAAAGCTGGCAATAAATTGCTAGTTGGTTGTAATATGATGTAGTTTAATATAAATACAACTCGTGTGTTTTCTTTTTCCAACAGACTGTGGACAATGTGCGCTGTACATAATAAAGGTTTGGTACTTTCCAGTGCAGAAAGCCAGTCAGACAGGAAATAATTAAATCCCAGAAAAAAATCAGTTCCATCAGAAAAGACTTTAAACCCACATGTAAACTAATCCAAATATCCCACCCAAACATGCTCCGGATTATAGTGCCCTGGGTTTGACCCAACCCGACCTGCAGCGTGTAAACACTCATTTCCCCCAGTACTATTCAGGTTATTCAAGATCCTGTCAAAGTCTCATCAGTCATATCTCCTGTGTCTATTCAGAAAAAAAAAACAGCATGCTGATGATTTTGCAGGAAATCTCGCAGAACAATCTCTACGAAAAAATCTGTTTAAATCCGCAATAATATCACTCTCACTCTGTTGAGATTAAAGCAAGGATTTATGCTTGTTTGGAAGAACACATATATGCTTATCATGGGATTCACATGGAGATTGTTTTTCTCTTTGAATGCCTTTGTTTGGTGTGTGAAGAGATCTGAGTGGCTGCAGAATAAAGGCGTGTAGTGGATGGTCAAACCTAGATCGATTTTCGTCCACTTTGTCTCCCCCCCTCCATCCTTTCATTCATACTGTCTGCCAGAAAAGCTATTACTGTAATTCCTAGGTGTTAGAGTGGAGGAGTGGTACGCCTGTGGTGAAAGGTATGTCAGGGGAGGAGGAGATGGATGGATGGATGGATGGATGGATGACGGATGGATAGATGGATAGATGGATGGATGGATGGATGACGGATGGATAGATGGATGGATGGATGGATGGATGGATGGATGGATGGATGGGTGGATGGATGCATGGTTTGGATAGGATTTATGATGGATGGATGGATGATAGATGGATGGGTGGATGGATGGGTGGATGGATGGATGCATGGTTTGGATAGGATGGATGATGGATGGATGGATGCATGGTCTGGATAGGATGGATGATGGATGGATGATGTGATGGATGATGGATGGATGGATGGATGGGTGGAGAGGTTTTTGGCATGCAGAGAAAAACAGGTGGTGGTAATAAAAAAATAAAAAAAGGGGGGTGGGGGTGCAGTTGACCTAGCGGTAAGGTCACGCCCCATGTACCGAGGCTATAGCCCTCTAAGTGGGTGGCCCTGGTTCAAGTCCGACCTGTGGATCCTTTCCCGCATGAAATTTCTTACTCTCTCTACCCGGCTTTCTACTCTATTGTCCTATCAAATAAAGGCAAAATGAATCTTAAAATAACCAAATAAAAATAAAACACACATTACAGAAAGAAGAAGCACAACAACTAAAAGCTAATATGCAGAAATCTTTCAGATATGTGAGCACATGTGATGAGAAGGAGGGCAAAGATGGCCATCTAAAGGAGAAGACAGAGGAGACGATTCATCTGGATTCATGCAGCTGATGGATCTGGATCTCGTGTGCAGCACTTTGACTTGATTTAAAAAGGGATTTAAAGTTAAACAGGCTTGACCTTGACAGAGTGGGTCAGAGAAGTATGAGCCGCAAATGAGAAAATATGGGGAAAAGAAGGAGAAGGATTAGTGAGGAATATCAGAGGATCAACTTTAGTTTTTGTTGTATTCAATGTTGTGTTTGTGACTCCTGCTCTTTTTAACTAACCTTTTTAACCAACAGTGTTTGAATACCTTTCAACTACCCCAGCACTTTTTATTTGTGCGCAATAGATTAGAATAGAATAGAATAGAATAGAATAGAATAGAATAGAATAGCATAGCATTGGTTTCATTGAATGTTCATAATTTTCACCTAAAAAAACTCCCAAGACAGGAGCCCATATCTATAACATTACAGAAGCTTTCCATTTAGATTATATTGCAGATGAGAATGACTGAAGCATGGCAAAATGGGGAAGATTTGAAGCTCACAGAGGTCACAGTACAACAAAGAGGTTAAAATAGAAAGATAAGAGTCATCTAATCCGAAAGCACAACTGCTTTTAAAACGCAGCATCATTATCCCGTCCAGTTGTGAGACAGGATGGAGTCAAAAATAAGATTGTCTCTATTTAAAATAATAAAAATAATAAAAAATCAAATCAAATGTAGCTATCTGCCTTTAATTGAACTGAAAACATCGATATGTTCTCAGTCTTCTTCTTGATAAAACAAGCTTTTACTTCTATTTTATAAAAAAAAAAATTCTGGGAGAAAAATGGAGTGGAGTGGTGCAAGGAGTTGCACCACTCCACTCCATTTTTCTCATCCCTTTCTCCCCTTCCCTTTTTCTCCTTCTCTCTTTCTTCATCATCCCCTGAAGTCCACCCTCTCTCTGTTACAAATCCTTGTATCATCTGCCTTTTTGCTATTTTCATTCACACACAAACAATTAGCAGACAAACTCCTCAAAATATCTTAGAACTCTCACACTTGACTGTGAACATAAATATGAATATGAATCCAACCTGTGCATGAAAGTATAAAAGTGTACAGCTTGCCAACATACTGCATGTCATAATATTCCTTTAGAAGTCAAATTGCCTTGAGGCTTCACAAACCTGTTCTGATTCTCCAGAAAAGGGAATTTCTTAATCACACTAAGTATAAAAGGTAAGAGTCACACAAATCAAACCTGTGTGTGTGTGTGTGTATGTGTGTGTGTGTATGTGTGTGTATGTGTGTGTGTGTGTGTGTGTGTGTGTGTGTGTGTGTGTGTGTGTGTGTGTGTGTATGTGTGTATGTGTGTGTGTGTGTGTGTGTGTGTGTGTGTGTGTGTGTGTGTGTGTGTGTGTGTTTTGTGTTCAAAGTGTGTGAATTATATCAGGCATACACATCTGGTAAAGCATGTGGTTTTGATCATACGCTTTTGGAGAGGCCTGTGTGGACAGATTCACCGTCATAGAGTGAGGTCACACTTAAATTCTCTGTATGTGTGTGTGTGTGTGTGTGTGTGTGTGTGTGTGCGTGTTGTGCAATACTGGACTGGATGTCTGAATACGTTAACATGCCAGGAGGAGTCAGGCGTGTCGGAGCAGCAGCTCCACCTCGACCTCTCGCCTGTGGCTAAAAAACAGTGAGTGTGTGTTAAAGCGGCCTCACCATGTGGTAGTTGACGATCTCCTGCAGGCTTTCTCCACACTTCTCAAGGCATTCCTGTGATGTGGATGGAGCACACAGACACACATGTTGAGGTAAAGCACACAGGTATGTATGGGATACTACTAAGTATATACATTGACAAAAAAAAAAGTGAAAAATATACATAAACATTGTCTGCTCCACACAAACAACGTGGTTTAGAAATGTACTTTGAATAAAATGTGTTTAACTATAAAATTTGTTTGACTATGAAAGCATTTGTTTGTCTTGTGACACCTGAAACGACAGGAAATCTAGTCTAAATGTTTTCATTTGAGAAAACCATAAAGCAGGTTTCAGATCTGTCTGCTTACAGCCATGTAAACTATCAGCATAAACATCTCCTGTCTGCATGTGGTCACATCTGTCATGCTTAAAACAGCTGGATGACTCTGTGTCTGGACAATACTGTTTATGCTGCTCTGCTGTTGTTGTTACTGTAGGGACGGAGCGATCACATGACGAGACCCTTCAACAATACTTGGTGAATAGACAGATCTGAGGTCAGTTTTCTCCTCACCGATATCGTCTCCTCTTTCTTGCACTGCTGGGACAGGTCCTTGATGCCGTTTACAAAGAGCTTGTTGGCGCTGACGTAGGCTCTGCCGGCCTCGATCATCCCACTGCACAGCTTCACCAGCTAGAGGGAGAATAAAAATACTCGCTTTAGATGCACAACAAAAAACACTTTCTATTTCAAGAGTCAGATGTTTTACACAATGCCCCCGCTAGGATATTAATAGTTACAGTGTCGACGCAAATCAAGCAAAGCTTCAAAGAAATTGTTGGTCACATGCAGAACGCAGCAAATTTAGAATAATCCTGCTTTCTGTTTCTGTTTGTAGGACAGTGCAGCAGACGCTATTAAAGCTGGACTGTGCCGTCTACAAATGTGAAGTGTTTTTTTAAGCTTTGGAATAAAAACACACAGTTCACAGGATAAAAGGGCACATGGCCTTATGACCTTTTTTATATTCCATCAATTTGACCAACAGACCTTTTACCGTGACTTGAGCTGCGTCCCAATTCCTTTATCTTTCATTTAATCAACTTTCACAGGTTTTTATCCAACAGGAAGTAGTGCATGCAGATTTCTAAATGTTTTCAATCCTCATCTTCTTTTTGCATCGTCACTGATAGATGTGAGTTTTGCATAACTGTCAGAGTATATTCACGAGAACAGTACTAACAGTTACATATGAAGTAAATATGAAACTGTATTAAAGATATGATGAGGAAAAACACGTTTTTATCCCAGACACTGCACTGTGTAGCACAGGTTCACAAAGTGTGTTCTATTTCCTGATAAGCCATAGTTGCCTTAAGACGTATTCATTTTCACCTTATGTACATTTTCTTACTATAACCCAGCATAAAAAAGAAAATTTACTTTACAAATTACATATAAATGAGCAAAAACACTCAATCAATATTAAAAAACCTTTGAAGGTTAAAGCTCAGTGGTCAAATCCCACTCATCCATGGAGGCTATGGCCTTTTAGGCAGCTGCTAGGGGTTTGACTCCCACCCTGCCACCTTCTGCCATTTGTCACATGTCATGCGCCACACTCTATTTCCTGTTTCCAACTCTATCTACTTCCTGTCCTCTCAATAAAAGGCATAAAAAGGCCCTGTGAGTAATTTAGTTATTGTTGAAAAATATCACAAATGTTGCTACTGGAGAAAAAGTCAGCGCCATCCATTGAGGACCAAACATGTGTGAAGAAATGTTTCAGGGAATTCTTTAAATAGTTGGGATGTTTTAATTCCAGGGAACACTCTGCTGCTAGCTCAAGATCCAAATGAAGGGATGTGAAGGTTTGGAATGTTTTTGGAGCTGCTGTATAGTGTGACACTGTAAAGTTGTGTACACATGGTCTATAGCTGATAGGAATAAAACCCTCAGTGTAAACATGTATATCACCAGGTGCAGACAGTTCACAGCCATAGTATGTGTTCTTTCAAACACCACATGAGCTGGCAAACACGCTACACTTTCTAAGTTTATGGCTTTCATGATAAGCTATAGAGTGGTACACTATCATTATCAACGCATTGATGCAACTGTGTATGGAACATGTGCTTGTGTGTGTGTGTGTTGGTTAGTGGCTGTGCAGAAGAGAGAGTGCAGTAAACCCGTAATGATAGCATTCCATGCAACAGTTCCCAGGGTTGTCGCAGTGTGAGTGTGGTGTTCTGGATGGCCGACAGAAAGTCTTTCGACTCAGCACAGACCTTAGAGTGATGAACAGTGAGTTTGAATTGTGTTGTTTGTTTGAATGTAAACTTATCTGCTGTGCATCATGCAGGCTACACTGACGGACGCATCGCCCTGATGGAAACCCCTCCCTCCCTAACCCCATTTACCTCAAGCTCAAAGATCAACGCTCTTTGGCGCTGGAACAATCTGTGTATGATGTGTATGCATGTGTGTGTTTTTAAGTGTGACAGAGTGGAGGCCTGGACAGTCGATTGAAATGTCAAAGTGGAGCATGTTCGCTTAATACTACACATTAATGTAACAATATGGACATCTTGATAAACCTGTGGCAACATCGTGAAATACCAGAACAATCTAAATAACCACGTCATGTCTTGAATTTTTTAATGCGAAGGACAACGAGGAAATGAATTGAATCAAGGGAGACAAAAGAAGAAAGAAGGTGTGGTCATTATTACATTACATTTAATACTGTCTCATCCTTTAAAAGCTGTCTGACTTACAACACTATCAGTTTATCTAAAGAGGCATTACCTCACCTCATAGACTCTCTGGAGGCGGTTAGACAGCAGCTTTGACATTAAAGTAATTACATCCATCACTGATAAAATACAGAAAATCATTCCTTTTGTCTAGATTTATTCATTTTCATATAACTTTTTTATGATGATTCTTTCAGCTGAGTGCTGCTTACACTTCACAAACTGTTCCTTCCTAGTACTGTTTATAAAGTTACAAGAATATTAATACATGCTCCAATAAATACTCCTCCCATCTTCATTGATTATTGTGGTCAGTTTTAAAACAAGTCATGCAAAATGTGCTCATAGTAGCCAAAACCTTACAAAGGTTGACCATTTCACATTTCTTTTTAATGATCCTCAGCATCCATATCTACATATCCACTGTTTTTTTTGGGTTGTTGTTGATTGCACACAATTTCTCTGCTGAAGCAGGTCAAACAAATCACAAGCTCAGCTAACCGAAGACTCTGTCTCTGTGCAACACTCTCAAACCACAGAATATAAAAAGTGGCTCTGTGACATTTGTCTGCGTTTGCTCAGTCAGTGTGCTTGCTGTTAGCCATCAATATGTGTGTGTGTGTGTTTGTGTGAGTGTGTTATGTAGCAGTGCATGAACCTATTAAATATAATAAGTAATGTCTGCAGTGTTTCCGGCTCTTAATCACTCTGACATTTAGATAAGAGACAGCAAGAGACAAAATGAGAGATTCAGAGGGCACTCTGTAGACATTGTCAATGACTGACATTATTTCTTCTTTTATGGTTTTTTTCTTCCAGACATTGTAGATAAAATCCAGAACATCCCTCTTTTAGTTTACTAACTGTGTTCTGAAATCAGTGTGTCTACCACATATGTTTGAGGCAGATTTCCACTAAAAAATAACAAGATAAAGGAAACACAATTTAACACTACTACAACCATGAACTGGGTAGCTTGTTGGCATGATTCATACCTTGTCTAGCTTCGCTTCAATCTCCACGACGTCTGTCTCCACATCATCAATGCCAGCCCTGCGGAGAGAACAAAGCCACACAGTTAATCAGACCGGAAACACAACATGCAAAGGAATACCAAGGTAGTGAGAGATGAACGAATGACAGTAGAAGTGTATAATAATGTACATGTAAGCATTTACAGTATCTGTATTTTACCCCTACTGAAACTTAAACTACAACTAGTCTCCAGACATCAGAGTGTCTCAGCCATGATCATTAATCCTAATGACTGGATCGACAAAAGCATCGCTGTGGAAGATTAGTGAGCATGGCCTGAGCTGCAAAATCAATGAATGACATCATGCAGAGACACATACTGCTCTTTAAGTATATTTAAAACGAGCTGTTAAAAGATGTGTTTGGGACCGGAGACTTCACGTTTTATAACTGACACTAAGAAAAAGTGCATTACAAGTACTCAGGTTTTGGCTATAAATTTATGTTGTGGACTAAATATGAAGGTAATGGGACTTGACAGCCCTTAGTAGTGTGTGTGTGTGTGTGTGTGTGTGTGTGTGTGTGTGTGTTGTATAGCTCAAAAAGGATTTTTTAAGATTTACTACATATTTCTAGCACAACTGGAAAGGGGTGTCCGTTTAGTGTTGCAAAAAACTTGTTTGAAAAAATAGTCCTTCTAATACACCAAAACCAGTGTGTGTGTGTGTGTGTGTGTGTGTGTGTGTGTGTGTGTGTGTGCACACACACACACACACACACACACATGCAGACACATGTCCACATTAAAAAGGGTCAGTTGTTATGGCAACTCCTTGTATGTGGGCCACACACAGTGCACTTCAGTTCTCGCTATGTCAAGATACATTTCTTATTTCTTTGCCACAAACAAAAATAGGCAAAAAGAAAAGAAGACATGCAGTATTTCTCACTTTTTTTCTTAGTGAACAGGATCAGCTGAGTTTATTGTAGATGACATAGCCAAGCATCTGCGTTACACCCTGCATGTACTGGAAAATGATGACCCTAACCCCCTAAAAAAAAACGGGACGTAATGATGATGTCATTATACAATCCTGACCCCACCCTCATTTTCATCTGACACATCAGAGCAGGGACACTGTGCATAGTTGGAAGAAGAACATGTAAACACTTTACTCTGAAATGTTCATGACTCTTTAAGTGGGTGGGCTTCAATGTCCGGCTGCAGCTTTAGCACCTGCTCCAGAGAAAAACATTCCCAGAATTCCTTCTGCCCCTTAGATGGGCGATGTTCAGCTAAGTATGTCTTGCACTTGTCTTCTTCTTCTGTTTCTCCTCTCACCCAGAACACACACTGTTTATACAGACTGCACTCCTCTCCACCACAACATGACACAGACACAACAGGCGGGCCGTGTGTGTGGTCTGCACAGGGGAAGGCTGATTTATATTGTTCTAAAATACTGAAGCGCCGACCTTTCATTTAGCTGTCGGAGTAATTTGATGCACTTAAGAACTGTTGTTGCAAAAGTGTCTGGCATCATGCAAATCCATTAAAACTAGTTGCCAGTTTCTGCCCTTTTGCTTCATGTCAATTAAAAAGCTTTATTCCCAACATGTTCTTCATTAAGTCACCATGAACGAAACACATTCAATGTCAAACAGCTGTTCCATCTGGAGGATAAGCTCATTAGGAGTGTGTCTCGCCTTGTGCAGCACACGCAGCGCACCAAACAATGACTGACCATATTTAAACCAGAGGCGACCTACACCCTGTTGATCCGAGTGTAAAGGTTCAACGCAGGTTTTCAGAAAATGAGAACTTTTATGCTGTGTGTTGAAGGTTGAAGGTTGATCATTTTATCAAGCACATTCTTACAAGCCGGCATATATGTGCGTGCAGAGTGTTGAAAATCAATACACCCAGGATACAGCTCTGGCAAGGTTAAAAATAAAATAAAATAAAAAAAACGGTTCCCCAAGAGGCATCTGTGTTTGCTCTTGATGGTGTGTATGTGTGTCCTTATTTGTCCCTTTCAATACCCTCTGCAGAGTGCAGCATCTCAGCTTTAATATATTCCCTACAGAATGCATCACAGAGTTACAGGATTATTAGATTATAGAAAGAAAACAGGGATGCAAGGAAGGAGATGGCGTGTGTGTTTAATGTGTGTGAAGTGTGTGTGTGTATGTGTGTGTAAATGCACAAGAGGAACACCCCAAAGCTGCTTCACTGATGACGACAACGATGATGATGTATCCCAGCCAGGAGGGGGATGGGCCTGTACTCAGTCACAGCCAGTGGTGGCATACTGTACACGGTCTGATATCACAAGTAAGGCGAGGGGGGAGGGGAACCTCACGTGCACAAACTCCACGTGCACACCCATCAGCCTCCACACTGATGTTAAGAGTCTATTCCTGTCTTCCATGCTGCATCTGTGCTCTACCAGGAAGCTTGCGTGTCCATCCTCCTGCATCTCTTTACACACACACACACACACACACACACACACACACACACACACACACACACACACACACACACACACACACACACACACACACACACACACACACACACACACACACACACACACAGCAAGGCATCCAGTCCAGAGATGTATCAAAACCCTCCCATATCTTCCAGACTCGATGTGTCACATGACATCACGTCCACATCTGCAACAAGGACCAGAGGGACTTCAGCCGAGGGGACAACAAGTCCTCTGATACCACAAGAGCCTGGACCCAGCAGCTAAAATACTCACATGCAGGAAACATTAGCAAAGATGTTCACTGGACATGACGTGATACATGTCTGTTAGACAAAAGAGGCCTCCAGTAAAACAAACTTGAAACTTAACCTGATTCATAACGAGACTGGAGCGACAGTGGAAAACATCTGCTCAATAGTTGCTTTTTAATCCGAGCCTCTGACCTACGCTAACACTGTATATGCGTGCATCTATGTGATCATTTTGATACCTGAAACATACTGTAATTTACTTGTATAGTCCCAATTTTTTTATAAAGCGATCTCCAACACCTTTTATTTCTTAATATTTTGTGAGCTGACTCAGCAATTCGGGCCGTGCAGGGCAATGACCTCATTTTCTACTGACATCAGGTGGATAAAAATCAAATCCACTGTCTCATGTTCAGTCACACACATACATGCACACGCACAAACACTAACACACACACCGAGACAAATAATCAAAACTAAGCACATGAACCAGATGTGGATATGACAGACAGACAGTGTGCGCTAAAGAGACAAAACAGACATAAACGAATGAATCACAATATGGATATGACAGGCTCCACACGCAAACATACACACACACATGCACAAGAACTCACTGACCCGGAAACCTACTAAATACATCGCCTCATTGGAAAAACTCGGACAAAAACAAAAACTACAATTGAGTAAAACCTGTTAAATCTAGATCCACCCGGACAAAGTGAAGAAAGAATGAAAATGTCTCAGGGCCTTTTGTTAGACAGCTGGAAAATGTTACCAAGATAACCTTTTACATGCTCCAAAGAAGATGAACAGCAGTGTGTGGAAAACAATTTGTGAAGTTACTTAAGATGCTCATCATGCATGTTTTACTGTAGGAATAACAGCTTAAGGCTGTCTCATGTGCATGCATGCATCCTTAATGGCCCCCATTGGCTTATAAAACACTGTAAGTCACAGCATCTCTAAGAACAGCAAGACACATACAGTAACAGTGGAGGTTTGTCGGGAACATTAAAACTAGTATGTTTGCAACCTACAATGAGAATGTCTTAGCGGTGTTATATGAGCATTGGGTGTTTATTTGCCATTGGTATCATGGTTGGAACTAAGGTATCTATCACCATATTGACTAATATAAACATTGCACCATTATAAAATGTTTCAAACCACATCACCCAACATCAACAGAAAAGGTTAAAACACAAAGTAGTTACATTAAGTGGCATAAAAATGATATAGTCAGTGATATACATAGATCAAATATTTGCTGGTCAATCATGTGATCAATTCTAGTTAAAAAAAATTCACACCTTATAGTGGCTGTAAAGACTGTTTGTGAAAGGTCTAAGTGTGTCCATCACAGAAAATAATGACATCATTAAATGTCTTTCCTTTTTGTGTTTTAAAGAGTGACGGTAGTGTGAGATTTAAACATGGAAAATCTTTTAAAAATGACTAATTACTAATAAGAATTTAACTATATTGAGAGAGTTTGTGGATAGTCTTGTTTTTATTAAGCCACACACACACACACACACACACACACACACACACACACACACACACACACACACACAGATTCAAACTACGTACAATCTCATTTATAATGTAAACACACTCTCATCATCACATCTTCAGACTCCTCACACAGACAAACACACACATCAAAATATAACCACTTGCCAGAATTCCAAGTAGCAAGCTCCATAGCAACCATTCATTGACCCCAATCTCCATGG
The DNA here is from genome assembly GCF_963584025.1 of Labrus mixtus. Classification (NCBI taxonomy): domain Eukaryota; kingdom Metazoa; phylum Chordata; class Actinopteri; order Labriformes; family Labridae; genus Labrus; species Labrus mixtus. Next base: position 2,540,558 of record NC_083618.1, on the reverse strand, counting down.
CAACAGGCATCAGCATTACTCACGCCTTTTTTACTGACCAATTTCCTCTTTTTCAGATGTGTCTGTCCCTCTACACTTCTCTCTCTGTCTGACCAGCACCCTCTTTTTACAAAATGCTAAATTTACCAATTGATATGTGTTCTAACTACACAATCTGCTGGTGCAATCTGTGAATCTATGGCTGTAGGCTACAGTAGTTGTCTGCACCTGCAACACCTGCTTCCATGGGCAGTGTGCCCTTGAGTGCTAATCAGAACACATCAATCTTTGTCTTTTTCAGCTGCTTTACACCTCATTTCCATAACAAAATAACAGATTGGGTCTTTGATGAAGTCATATTTCTTTGGTGAAATCTATTTTATTTTTTTATATTCTGAACTCCACATCATTCCCCCGTTGTTCTATAACATCGCTTATTGTAAGAAAAAAGGGGAAGTTACATTGGAAACTTTAAAACCTGTTTGCTAACTGGAGATTTTCAGATAAATCTGTGGATCGCACATTTTGCTTTGTCTGGTGGTTTTTAGGGTGTGGACAGTTACTGCAACCAAGCCTTTAATTCTCGTTCTTACATCCTTGACCACACTCATTTAGTTTCTAGATTAACAAACAATATCGGTCACATCAAACAAACATTTGCACCTTAAACATGTGCACGGTAAAAGAATATCTTAATTACAAAACAAGAGTCCCCGCCATCATATTCGCTGTGTCTCTGTGCTTTCCTCTAATTATTGTACATGACAGCTTTCTCCCCCTCCCCAAAATCATCTATTCCCCCCTTTCTCTTTGTTTCATCTGTGCACGCCTCCTTCTGTCCATCTCACAGTCTCTCTGTCTGCCTGCTGTCTGTATGCAACCATTATTCATCCGCTGCTGGCATCCGGTTGAAGAATGTGTGCATTTTAGTTAGTAATCAAAATAATTAACTCGTTTGGTTAAAATAAAAAAAAATGTGTTTCATGGCGGTTGCAGCATATTTAGCAGAAGCGACCTTGACTTGAGTCTCCATCGCACTCGCATGCACGTGTGTAAACTCTATTAAAAGAGCTCTCAGTTAATGATCTTCCCCCCAAAAAACACACACACTTGCCCAAACAGACTGCCTTTTCAAAAGCAACAACAAGGCAAGCCAAACACTGGTATCTTATGTTAAGACTAACAAAGACGCCTTCACTGCTTCCCCTTAAACCCCGCCTCCCCAACACACAACAAACATCACACTCATTCCCTGAAGAAAACGTTTAACTGCGCCAACTGCTGATGAGACAAAGAGACCAAACATGATGCTGATAAATAAGGACAACCATCACATGAGTCCTTGGGTCTCAGTTTAAATTTTGGAATTATAATTCAAGATCAAATTAAAAGTAATACATCCACATGTTTGATAAAATTGATTCATGATAATATTAATACCACTCTCAAATCTATAAGGTATCTAGAAGAAACAAAATCTAGAAGCCAGTTAGTAGAACAGAGCATGAATACAGAAGAGCTAGTCTGACTCTGCCCACAGGTTACAACATCCACCAGCACCTATAAGCTCACTAATTATCCAGGAGAGCAGAGGAGGAAGTAACTTAGCCCCTCAAAGAAACAGTCCCTCACATAACAACCCCTCTTAACCACTAAGTCTGGCTCATTTGGACATGTGTAGTCTAAACAAACAACGTATTAGGTCCTAATTAGTGAGCTATTGACAAGTTCCATTTTGGCTGAGCCAGGTTTGCATCCTGGTCTTTACAATAAGCTTGAGCTTCAAGGTTCTGACGGTAGATTATAAAGGAGGGGGGGGGGGGGGGGGGGGGAGTATAGGGGAAGAAAGGGAGTATAATTTAGCTCATTTTCTTTCAGTGTCTTTGGTTTCTCTGTTTTTGGGCAAAGATCAGCTGATAAAACAGAAAATTCAGAAAATGTTCACCAAAGAGGGGCCAAGGACAACAATTAACAACCATTAGTATGTTTTGAACAATAACCCATTGACACAAACATCTACTGGCTGTTAAAGAAGATTATTTATCCTCATTGCTGGATACACATTTTTATCATGTAAATATCATCCCTACAATTATGTATCGATACTGACTACATATTCTTTTCTGCATTAGGGAAACAATTATACCCATGACAACATCCTCCCACGGTGACATCACTGTTGGTCAGGGTCTAGTAGCTATAGTTTGACTTCAAACACACTGTTACAGAGAAGATAGTTTCTCTGCTTCCCAGCAGCTGTCAGACCACCTGCCTGCTGGCCTCACTAAAGAAGAACATTAGCCCAAACGTGATGTATCTTTGTTAACATTACTCATCTGCAGCTGTCTTCTACACCACCTTCTATAAACACAGTGCATTCATAAATACTTCTGGTAGATCAGTCTTGGATGTGGAAATGTACACATCATACCAGAGTACATTCCAACGGCAGGCCAAGAGGAAGTGTGTTGAAGGATTCAGAGTGCAAAGCAGACAGAATTATTTCTCTCTAATGTATTGTAACTGCAATGCAAGCCAGGTGGAACTGATTTTTCTCAAAAATACAACTTTTTTTCGCCCCTCTTGCCGCGAGAGAAAACTGAGAGTAAAACAGTGAACACATAGGCAGTGTTGTACACAGGATGTGGCTCTGCTGACTGAGAGGAATGCATCTTGAGTTAGATCACCAAATGAACAAGGTTTCTTTTGCCTTCAAGTGGTCTTAAACCTTTGGGAGCGACAGAATACACATTTCTGCACATTTTCAACTTAAATTATTCTGATAACAACCAAACAGTATTGCTATTGTCATAACCTGGCTCCATGGCCATGACAAATATGAGAAAGAACAACTTAAATTGAGGTAACAATGATTTATTAGCACAACGCACCAACAACCATATAGCACAAACAACCATGGAATGAATGTGAATGTTAGGCAAGAGAAAGAGAGAGAGAGAGAGAGAGAGAGAGTGAGAATCCACCCTGGGGTCGGGCTTTTATGCCCTGCAAGCAACAGGCCCAGGTGCTCTAGATTGGACCATCCAACTCCTCAAGGGGGCCAACTAGGGGGACAGAATCAATTGGTAATAGCCTGGCTAAGGCAGTGACCGTTACACTATATTAATGTTGAACACTGCAAAAATGTGTCGTGTCACTTCTATTTCTAATGCATCCTCGTAGCAGGCATAGACTGTAAACAAAAAGTGGACAAAGCCTACATCGCTACACCGCTACATGAGTTTCCACAAATATCGTCAACCAGCACAGGAACTGTTACAGAGTGTCTTCATCCTGTTCTCCAGATATGGTCTTTCTTGGTTTCAAAATAACATGATGGGGGTCATCCCATCACGTTATGATCATGCTATGATGAGGAGACGCCGGTAGGGCTGGAAACCCATTGAGGTCCACAAAAATGCAAAATTCAAGGCATTTCAAAACTTCATTCCCCAATCAATGGGTGACATCATCGTGGCAAATTCCACTTCTGAAACAGTCTATGGCAGAGCTGAGGCCTGGGCGGAGTTGAAGGTTTTGAATGTTGAACCATTTGCAGCTGGAGGGCATGTTTGATCCGGCATCACTCACACTCTAAGGAATGCACAAACTCACAAACTCACTGCCCACATATTGAACGTGACGGGCCTCACCTTCTCAAATTAGAGGTTAAGGAAATAGTTTTAAGATAGACATGCCAGTACAACCCTGATCAAAAACATAAGAAGGTAAAGACCACTTATCAGGACAGCTGCAATCCTGTGTCAATTTTCAAGCAGTGTACGACACACAAACACACCTTAAAATGTGATTTGACAGAAACTCTAAATCTTCCACCACAGACTGAAAGCACCAGGAAGACAGTGGGACAGCGAGGGCAACCTTTAACCCCTCACTGACCTCCCAGTGGGATATAAGCAGCAGCAGACACGCACACACATGCAGCCTGCATGAGAAACACAGGGGAGGAAGAAGACCCCCTGTTGTGAACAGGCACTTGGTTCCCATGAATCTTAAAGCTTCTGTCCTATTTATTTCCATAAACTGCAAGTATCTGTGAGTATGCAAGTCAGGGCACCAGTCTGAATCCACTACAAAAGAAAAAACACTGAATTCTGTTTTCATGTGATGATATTTAAAGACAACAGTGGTATGCTAGCAGAGTGTTAAAGCTAGCTAAATGTAAGCAATGTCCAGCAATAATATGTGTTTTATTTTCACTCGTATCAGAGGGATACTCTGTATCAGGTAATACTCAGGTCTAGGTTTGTGCATGAGGGAAAAAATGGTTGGCAGAAAATAACAAGTAGAATTCTAACAAAGCTGATGTCTACGGGATAGTTAACGAGTTAATATGTTGCCTTAATTTGTTTTAAAATGTCCTCTTTTAACCTTTCTTTTTCCCTTTGTCATGATGCTCCTGTTGTCTTGTGTGTAGCACTTTAAATTGCTTTTGTGGCTAAAAATGTGATGTATAATAATAAAATCGCCTTGCCGGAAAATGTCCCTAATGTTTCTCCTGTCACTAACCGTTGTCTCTTTCAGTTAACAATCAGTCTGGAAGAAGTCAAATGAGAGGGATTTTTCTCAATCATGCAGCAGTAGGTCTGTTACATCATTACCACATTTTTGTTTTACACCCTGTGACCTTAAAGAAAAAAAAGGCCGCTTTGTGGATTTATATTGTTTGTCCTCTCGAAAAGCTAACTGCAGTTCACTCCATAGGGACTGGGCTCTTCTTGTGTTGAAGCTAAATGTAAACATTTATATCCCAGCTGTGTGTTAGTCTGGGAGGGAATGAATGCAGGCAATGTGGGACAAATATAAGTAGAAAGACACAAGAGGCTATTTGTAGCAGATAGTCGCTCCCTTTTGGCTTTTATACTCACAGAAAAGAAAGAACCATTCAGCTGATCTATAAATGATCAGCATCAGTATACTGCTTTGTAGGATGTTTTTAGCTCAAGTAAAAAATTAGTCATGAATTGAAATAACTGTCTCTTTGAATGTGTGGTCCAGCTGCCTCCTCACATCCGAAGAATCAACTCTCCCATTTATGCCAGATATCTCACATTTCCCGATGAAACAAACACAAATAAAGGCTACGGATTCAGAAAAAAATGTTCCCTGTCATTAGAAGATTTCTACTGTCCACCTCAAAGAACCATGTTATAGTGTAAGACATGCTTGATGTTATCCCCACACCATGATGACTCTGCAATGCAACAGCTCAAGAGGTATTATGATCCTGTGATACCACTGTGACTAACTCAGGCTTTGTACCAGATCCCGCACACACTCGTAGCTGAACGCCAGAAAAGAGAATCTAGAACCAGATTGAAAGGATATCTCAGCCCTGGGCCTTTTACCTCCATCAAAAAGGGATTTGGAGGACAAAGTGCATGAAGATGGCAGCATTAGATATCATACACCAAAAACAACAGAAATGACAATAAAAACATACAGAAATGTGGATGTGAGCACCTCTGCTCCTGTTCAGACTTGTGTGATGAATATGGACCAAGTTATGACACTATACACTCGTCAATATGAAACATGACTCACCACTTGTTTTTCCCACCAGTTTGTTTTATATTGACATATAGTTGAAACAAACACAATACAGATTCTAACAGACTCATTTACAGGTAAGACGAGTCTGAATCCCCTGAGCTCAACGAAGCACAAGGAGACACTGTTCCTATTAAATGAAGGGAAGAGCATTACATGCTTCTTCAAGAATGTCTGGCACAGATAAGGCATGCCTTTTGTTTCAGCACACACACACACACACACACACACACACACACACACACACACACACACACACACACACACACACACACACACACACACATTTATTTAGGTTATATCAGTTATGATTAGACAGAGGTCTATTACTGTTTAGATGTAAGTTGTAAGTCGCTGGTTTCCAAGCCTTTTTTCATGACCGTGGGTTACCTTGGCTTTGTTGTCTGCAGTCAGACCAGAATAAAAATATTGGCAACAAGCTGGGACACTAGTTGTCACATTTTGAGAGCCAAAATCCTTCAAAAATACATCAAAGGTCAACAATTGGATTTTGAATACATGAGAGTGTAATTTGAAAACTTTTTCATTTACAATGATTGTCTGAATAGTTTATTTCCGTCTGATCGAAGTAAATGTTTTTCTCTTTTGGACGAACATTTCACCCGGAACATGCTCCAACCGAGAGGTTCCTGTTTGTCACAGACTAGGTCATGGCTTAGTATAGAAACAGCTGTAGGAGTTTGACAGTATGTGTTAATATTTGATAACATCCCTCTTCCCACGCTAACCTACAGGAGCAGAACTAAATATACTCTATAGGGTTTCTAATTATGGCTCTATTTGTATGTGGGTATGGGAGAGAAAAAAAGATGCTGCTTTGAACCAGTTGTGTACCAGAGAAGAAAGAAGTGAGCCTGCTTTCCTCCTGCTATCCTTGGAAGCAGTGTCTGAACATCATAAGACTCATGCTGACAATCCAGTCCCATCATCTCCCAAAGAGGAAACAACTACAGTTATCACACTTAAATAACAATGACCCATCATAGCAAAACACTCTGGAAGAAGCACATTCTGGCAGTACGGTATCTCATCAGGTACATCTAGATCAAGCAGTTTTATCAGAGCTTGGCCAAGTAGCATGTCTGGTCTGGTTTTCTGGGTCAAACTAACACTCCCACTCTGTGCTTTAATACTTTTGCTGGTATCAAATCTCTATGGAACCGTGTTACTTGTGCATGTGTGCAACATAAAGCAACTTCATTAAAAAACTCCATGGGGTTGCACTGCCAACCTGAAGACGATGCCTTTCACCCAGTGCACGCTGGGATAGATGCTGTGCCTACACAAAAATAAAGGATGGCGGGGTGTAAGTATAATTTGGTGATTTGTGCAGTTAGTAGCTCATCTGACCGACTACGTAAAAAGCAGAAATATCTGATCATAAAATGGACACACTGTAATCCAAGCTCTTCTCATGTTCTCAACACTGATGACGTGACAGTAAATCCTAAGTCTGCAGGGTTTTATCACAGGTGGTACTTCAAATGTCAGCTCACCAAGAATACAACAGGATACTCATTTTTAAACACACACACACACACACACACACACACACACACACACACGCGCGCGCGCATGCAAACACATACATACAGTGATGTAATGATTCTGACATCAAAGACAAGATTTACCATAACCTCATCACAGGCCTGAGCTGAATGTATTTAATGAAAGGCTTCATAAAGAAACAGTAACACACAAACAGTCACTTATCTTAGAGTGTATTAAATGACATTTGAAAGAAGGGAAATGGAATCTGCAGAGGAGCCACAAAGACAATCTGTGAGTTTAAGTCGCTCCTGTCATTGGAGTCCAGTTCCTGCAGTATATGAGCTTTACTTTGTTATTCATCCCCTGTAAGTAGCCTGTGTCAATCAAGATTTGTATAAAATGACACCAAATTATGGCCATAAGAACAACTGCATGATTTTGGATTTCCCATACTTAAAATTGTGATCTTTCTCAGCCAAGATCCAAAGTGTTTTACAGGCAAGACCCTGTTGCCTACTGAGAACCCATGTGTTAAGAAATGAAACTGTGAAAACATTGGAGATTAATATTTGTTTGATAGGAGAAAAGGGAGGCTGGATGGAAAGTGGAGGTTAGGTTTGAGGGGTTGAGAAAGAGAGCGGTTTACATTAACATGAGGGGTGGTCTTCAGCACACTGAGACAGCTAGAGAAACAAAGCATGCCGTTCAGAGTGCCGGAGTCTGGAACATGTTCTGGCCATTTCAATTAAGAATGCATGTGTGTACATTTGTATGACTATACACTTTACTATACAAACAATGTGAAGTGGTTTTGCATGGTGTTGACTGTTTCTGAAAAAATAATGAATCCAAACAAGACTAATAGACACAAACGGTTTGAAATCAATGCTATATTAGAACTTAACATACTTCCTAAGAAATGTCTAAGCTGTTTCCTGAGTGGAAATAGAAAATGACACTGAAGGGGTAAATAAGAACAGGGTTGAGTTAATATATTGCTGTGAGTTTATACGCATTTGCTGGCAAAAATCACAATGACTAAAAACTAATAGTTCAGTGGACCTGTTGTCATAAAAAGGTCAGAATAGTTTTAATCAATAACTGTGATTTGAACCGAACATTTTCTCTAGTTTCCCCATTATCAGGACCAAATGATATGAGTCTTTCCAGAAGCTCTCCTTTGAATTAACAACAAAAGAGTCAACCGGTTGAAACGTGTAAGGAGTTATTAGGTATTATTAAATGCATGTAAAAACATTCAGACGCCAACAAGTTAAATGCGTGGCAGCTGACCATGCAGCTTATTTTATAAACCTGCAGTTGACTTGTATTTTCCAACTTTTTCTGACTCCATTGTCATTTTCTCTTCATACCAAAAGGCCTGACCTTTTTCTTCTAGTTCACACACGTATTTCTGATGGCAGTATAAGCAACATCTTTTTGGCTACTTTAAACTACAAGGTGGCAAGATGCAAGGAAAAAGGATTCACATGTGACACAAGGCTTCTCTGCAATTATATGTTCAGAGATACATAAGGCCTTAAACACATAGATTTAGGTGCAAAAAAAATAGAGATTCTTGCACCTTAGTTTGATGATTTAAACATTCAAGTATCTTAAAGCTATGTTTGCTTCAAAGTCAGAAGATCAAACACAAATAATCTTTGCAATTTTTCAACCCAGTTGTCTCAAACCTCCATTATGACAAGCACATCGTTTAAAAACTGTGGGAAAAATGTGTGAAACTTGATCTTTAACTTCTCTTGTCCTGTTGTGTTTTATTACTCTCTTATCCAAAGTAAACCAAGAGTTTCAGTCACCATGAAACTCTTGGTTACTCTTAATCTCCCTTTCGTCCGGCCAAATCTCTCTTACAGAACCTTCCTGTTCAGAAATCTATATCTGTCTACTAAAGTGACATATGCACACACATTTTGAAATAGCCACGATATATCAAGCATGGTTATCCTTCCTTCCTGCTCCAAGACATATAGTCCATTATTGACATGTGACCTTAGCTCAGCTGTTCTGATTTTTCCACTTGTATGCAAAGAGGTAATCCATCCAACAAATGCAAAGGAAACGCGCCCCATGTGAAAGAGTGCATGTGTGTGTGTGTGTGTGTGTGTGTGTGAGTTTGTGGGGGCGGGAATGAGGGATCCAAGAAAGTGTGGGGACTGCTGACACGGCAGATGGGAATGTTTTCATTTGGTTACGAGGAATTCCTCAGAGATCTGAGGCGAGGATGCAGGCTGAATAATGTAAGAGCCGGGAATGTGAAGAGGGAATCCATTGGTTTTCTTAAGAGAGCAATCAGTGTTCCTGTCTCTCCTAGTGTGTCTAAAGGAGATTGGCTTGTCAGTCACACATGTGGTTTCGACAGAGGGTGTTTGGATTCAGTGAGGATCTGAGGCTGGTTTGCTGCCAAATGACAGTGAGGCTGTGTGAACAACCTGCGAGGAAAAAAAAAATCAGTGATAAATGACTCAACATGATGTAGTTGAGAATATAAACCTAGAGGAAGTCGTCAGAGCTTAAACAAATGTTGGAATGGTTGCGCTTGCTAAAGACACTTAAAAATTGACTCAGTCCTGTTAAGCTTCCTCCACACAGCGTCATATACCGCCTGCAGCGACAGGAACGTGGGCGAAGGAGGAGAATCGGAGATTGAAAGGGTTAAAGAAGGCAACAGGAGGAAGTATCAACATGTTGATCATAATTTTAATTGTTGAATTAAAAGGGTTTTTTTAGAACAACAAAAAAAAGAGATCAGATCAAAAAACAGACATATGGGCCAAATCTAAACCAGCTGCTAATCCCAGATGTGAGAGAGGGAGAGTCTACTCACAAACGCATCATCTGTCCTCATGGTTTGCATGAGGCGGCAATGAGCCAGAGTGAGCCGCACTACTATTTCATTTGTCACCTCAGGGATGCCATGTGCAAGCTGTGCCCTTCATTTGATAAGACAGCTGTCCACTTTGTCTGCTGGACTCACAGCTCTTTGTTTTTGTGCTAATTTGCCAAGACAGTGTCCATGGATATATGTTTTCATTCTTTGCTTTGCTGACATGATGTGTCCAGCCCAAGGTGTACCTTTGTGACGCATTCGGTGTATTCATGTGTGAAGTTAGAAGGCAGGTTGCTCGGACAACGATGGGAAGCATTCGTCCATCTTCCTTCCACTGTCCTTAATGTGAGTCCATACATTCAATAAATCCATCCGACTGTTTCGGTACCCCTTCTCTCCAACAAATGTCCGTCCATCAATCAATCACTCCCCCTGTCAGCCAACTATCATCCCTGCAGCCATACCTATGTCTATTCCTGCATCCTTTATCTAGTCAGAAATCAGACTCAGGTTATAAAAACTCTATAAACTGACACTGCATCCAACCTGCTGCTGTAGCCTTGAAAATTATTTATGTCCATACTACATCTACATTAAAAGTAATGGTTGGAAGGAGAAAGAGAAATGAAGAGGAGGAGGAGGAGGAGGAGGAGGAGAAAGAAAGGTAAAAGGTGAGAACGGGACAGAATAACTGTATGATAGATGTCAAGAGCAAAAGAAAGAAAGATAAATGTGTGCGAATGCTTCAGTGAAAATGAGAGGAGGGATGACAGGTGTTGACAAAAGACCTCCTGCTCTTTATCTGTCCTTCCTCTGCCAATTTGTCAAACCAGTTATTATTGTTTCTAAAGGCAACCAGGGCTCAGAGCTATATACATGTTCCATTGTTAGATGATGACATACATATATTTGTGGCTAAAAAATCTGCTTTTACAGGACACCAATGTGTGTGTGTGTGTGTGTGTGTGTGTGTGTGTGTGTGTGTGTGTGTGTGTGTGTGTGTGTGTGTGTGTGTGTGTATGTGCCTTGGGAATAAGTCCCATACTATCAAGAAGCCACCCTGAAGTTGAAAGTTATGTTTCTGCAGACAAAAACCTTACTGTTTTAGGAATTTGAGAGCGGTTTCTGAGATACCATGTGCCCATCTATGACCTTCTAATTTTGTGTTGTGAAAAACCACTCGCCAATTGACTATCCACCCTGCAGGATAAGACCTTCTAAAAGATTATGACAGACTGTGTCCCATATGCTGCATGCATTCAAACATGTGTGTACTGTATCTATATGTTCAAACACACACGCTGCTACATGTTTAACAGTTTCATGCATGCGTACATACATGTACTAATGTCTTGAGAGGGATTTATCCATGCACGTCTACGGGGTTGCCTTCAGCTAGAAAGTCTGCCCACCACAGATTCATGCATTCCACATACCAGTATTACACGCCTGCTGCTGTGTGATTTAACGACTTCCTGCAAAGTCAACTCTAAACAGCAAGTTTAAGGGTTCACAGTTCAGATATGGAATCTATTTTGACATTCCCAAATCCACAGTCAGTCTACTTGTTAGCCAATCTGTCAATGATAACACACCAAACCAGCACACAGGGTCTAAAAGTCTGTAAAGCCTTCAAATCTGCAGTTCAGTGAAGACAAAAGAAGAGTTTAAACTCGGCTCGACATCCAAGGATTGACAAATACTTCCCACTGAGAAAATACAATGCAGTGCCAAGACGAAGTAAGCAGTCCAGGAACAAGATGAGGGCAATTTACTTAATAGTTTTGATTTGAGTTTCAACAGGCCCTGGCAGGACTTTAGCAAACACACCAAATCCTGATCTCAGTGGGGATGAGTGATTGCAATGAAAGATGTGAGAAGGTTCAATTCGTGCCCTGTTTTAGAAACCTGTTATTCCTGTAACTTTGTTCTGAGCCTCAATGATTACATTCAAGACCACTGCAGCTCCCACAAACTGAACTGACCTTGTAGTAGAGTTGTTTTCCATTGTGTCATAAAAGGTAATTTAGAAAATACGTCCAGAATCCTTTTCATATTGTTGCCGTCTCTGATTCAGATCGATTGGCAGGTGAGAAATGAAAGGAGAAAATTCTGACAATGCTACTGACGATGATAAGGCCTTTATAAGTCAACACTTTAAGTGGGATGTTTTAATTGGTTGTCTTTTACTCTTTAGTCCAGCTAAACTTCAATAATTGCTTAGTAATTGGAAAACTGAGTACAGGGACAGAACATAACAGTTCAGATCATTAAATTGCTAAACCCCTCTGCTACAACACAACTATCAACAGTATTGAGACAGCAGGTTCTCGAAATGCCAAAACATTTGGTACGAAAATGTATTGAAGAGACAGCATGAGTCTTTTCTTTGCTTTTCCAATTGCAAATCCCTGTATATTAATGAAACAGCACTTAAGGAGTGTTAGCATGCTCTGCTAACTGGCTTGCTAGTTAACAAGAGTGGTAACCCAGCATTACTGCTTTAGCAAAAAAAAAATGATATAGTTGGCGAATTAAATTACTACGGTAGCCTATTACAGATTAAAACCAGCCACTTGTGTGAGGATCAAAAGATAGATGCACTGGTCATGATACTAACTTTTCCTTTGAATTATTAGCCTTAGCAAAACTGTATCATGCTTGTAAATGGCTGTTTAATTGTTGTTAGCATATATCATTAGCTATGGCTAGCTCCTGAAAGCTTTAGCAGCAGGTCAGTGGTTTGCATGAAAACCTTGATTGCACATACAGGTTCATATTTAACCCCAAAAATGATCAAAAGTATTTCAGGACAGCACACCTTCTTTGGTTTAAGGAAATCAGGACCCGTATAAGTTATTGAGGGTGTGCATGTTTTTTTTTTATTTACTTTCATATTCAACCCACCCATTCATCAATTTTAATCTTAAAATCAGAGCAAAATACTCTGTGTGTCAAGCCTCTTCCTGTGATCGATGGATTAAAGTTCATACTAATGTTATGGATAAACCATGAGGCCAGGGTGAATGGTACCTTAGCTGGCAAAATATTCCTGTTTCCCAACACTCACAGCAATCGAAGGCACAGGGTCCTTTGAACTGCAACCAGACACAAACTGCATCGAAACAATTTCTGCAGTTCGACATTATCCTGCACTCTACAGCTGAATGGGAAGGCAGCTTGCGTTGAGGTTCTTTGGGTAAGAGGTTGACAGTGTGTAAGCTGTAATAGGTTGTGTAGGCTATCCAGTTGATTTAATCAGAGAGTGTGGTTACCGATAATCCTATTTCATATATGGGTCCCACGCTAAGTCCCCCGGCAGCACGTGCAGCAGAGCGGCAGAAAATCTGCTGCACTGGGGATTCAGGAGAAGTGTCCACGTGCTGGACGGATGCTCTCTTATGAACACGTCAAACCACTGTACGCCTGACAAGCCGGCAGGGACGGGAGTATGAAACTATGATTTGCCTACTGAAGGAAGCCAGCAGGCACACATGTATATTCATGCACGTGTCACACAAAAGCAGACCATATAAGGCAGATGAAAGCCCCCACATATAACACATAGTGCATATTGTGATGTAAAAGCTGTTAATTTGGAAAAAAGAGTGAAGTGAGCTTGACATGTTGAATAATGCAGATTAGATGTGCAACAAAAATGAAATCTTGCATTAACAATCCTCAATTTAAATTTGTAGTTTCATAACATATGAGGTCTGACAGCTTTTTTAGGTCTGACAGCTTAAAAAAGCTATGCCTGGTTACAAAAATCTCTTATAGCACAGATGTCGAAAACTATTAATGGCTGGACATGATGTGATGAGGCAGAAATCACGAAACTGTCTTGATGGGTTGTAGGCCTAATTCAATCAATCATCAGTGACAGGAGTTGTGTCGGGCCACACCTGCTCACATGTAAAGCTTTAGTTTCAAACAGAGCGTGGACCTTTTCTCTTAAGTCTACATATTGACATCTGAATAAGTCTTGTATGTGCGTGTGGGTAATGCCATCAGATCCTTTTTGTAGAGGGAAATGACTACATCTCATCGTGAGAGGCGTGCAGGCTTAGCAAGCAGGAATTTCAGATTTTTAAGTCGAGAAGCAATCGAGATCTCACAATCTGTTCACTGCTCACAACGTTTTCCAAGAAAATAAAACGTTTTGTGGCCAAACAAGATGCTGTGTGGGCAAACAAGCAGCTTGGGGCTCTTGGGCTGTATACTCTCGTGCGGCTGTGGCTCAGTTGGTAGAGTCGGTCATCTCGAAAACTAAAAAGGTTTGGGGTTCAATCCCCAGCTCCTGCAGCCACATGTCCGTCCAATTTGTCCTTATACAAGACACTTAACCCCAAGTTGCTCCCCCTGCTTTGTCAGCGGCGTATGAATGTGTATCAATTGAATTAGTTACTTCTGATGGTCACTTTACAAAGTAGCCTCTACCATCAGTGTGTGAATGTGTTGGTGTGACCTGCAGTGTAAAAGTGCTTTGAGTAGTCAGAAGACTAGAAAAGCACTATACAAGTCCATTTACCAAAAACTCTTGATTACTTCCTAAAACATTAAAACCATATCAAGGATTCTTGGACTCAACAAACATCTGCAGTAGCTACTATTTTTTTTCCCTCAAGCCTACTTATTACAAGTGTTATGATTTCATATGACTCTAATTTCTTGCAGTGGTGTGCTCATTTTCTCTGACATCATCCAGGGGCATCTTTTCCATGCACACAGCCATTCTCGCAAAGCAACAAGGGTGGGGCTGCCCTCTTTGTTAGACTGGTTCCCTGTCTTTCAACAGTGCATTTTCATGAAGGAGAACCACAAATATAACAAGGTCAAACAACACACAGCTGCTGCTGGTGCATCAAACTAGACCAGTGAGCCTGATACTCTTGCCCCCCAAACACTACAGCTCCTTTGAAGTGAGCAGGATTTTCCATGCTCCTGACATGAAAGATGTCCTGCAGTTTCAGCGTTCCACCAAAGCCTTCACCTCTACACACACACACACAGGAAACTAAAATATTTATGTGAACTGATGGGAGATATTTTTATGAGCCCCTTTAGTCTGTTTTGTCTTTTTGTGACACTTGTAGGTCACAAGAGTTTAAAAGGTCAATTGGTGGTGAAATGGTGTCTCCCCAGGGAAGGATGAGGACAGTTCCTGATCTTGTCGTCTAAAGTGATCAATGGCCATCTGATACTCATTCTTCTGCAGCTCATTTAGAGCTTTTTGTTCCACTACGCAGCAGTGTGTGTTGACTGCATGGCTTAAATAAAAAAAGAGGACATGAACTGATGTGTGTTTTATATTAACTAACAATCACCATGCCTTTACTGAACAATAAATAATAAATGAATTGATAACATTTTGTCTGTATTGAAGTGACTTGATGCTCCTCTCTGAAAATGATTTGTTTTGTAATTTACCCCCAAAAAAGTATGGAAATTGGAAGATATATATATTTTGAAGGGTTCCCAATTCAAACAAAATTAATGTTCCAAATATTAAAAATCTGAAAACAATTTGTGACGACCCTGCTGGTTGCATACACGCTTACACGTCTGATTATCCGACTTCCTCATCTCACAATGCTTGTTATATGTACTAATTATATTGTAAACAAATGTTACATATTTCTACAAGTAACTCTTTGTCTCCTCCCTTTATTTGTCACTGCTTTGGAGAAGGCTGTTATAAACCTAAAAAAATGTAGACTGCCCCTTCCATATCTCACAATGCAGATACAAATTAGATCTGTCATATCTCTACATCTCTTCAGTTGCCTATAGCGACAAAAACAGACCAAAAAGACGATTAGCCTTTATTAACACATTCTCCCTAAGTGTGTGACTAAGTTGAGCATTGACTAAATATTGATCTTTGAAAAAAAACTTTAAAAATAACCTTTTGCACTTAGGGCAAATCCCTTAAGATAAGAACCAAATGGAAGAGATTTAGCTGCTTTTTTTCTGGGGTTTGGCAGTAAACAGTGATAGAGTCCAGGCTCTGAGCAGTTTGGAGAAAAGGCAGAAATCTCAAGAAGGGCAATAAAGAATGATTAAAGCTTCATGGATGGAGAACCTCCAAACAGAGGGTTATAGAGGAAAAGTGAGTCTTGTTCAGCTTGGTTGTTTCCTTTCTTTCACAGCACATGTTCTGCATGTATTGTATGGTTGCATTAGAGAGAGCGGTGAGGAATGAGTATCTTGATGTATCTTGTTGTCTGGAATCGTTCTAAGTGTTTCTCAAGGGCTTGATGTCGTACAGAGGATCTATCTGAGGTTCAGAGGGTCGCGATGGCTCTCAAAGACGTTTTTCTCTAAATAACTTCAAAACAAGTCGACAAGGACACTTGTAGGATTGATACTTCTCTGGCATTGGTCTGGGACACTTTCCAGGCATTGTTGCATTTTACAAACATGTAGTACATCAATGTCAGCCCACTTTAGTTACAGGTAATCTTATTCAGCACTTTAATGCTTTTCCCCCTCAAATATCAAACCAGACACTGTTTCAAGATCACTCTGTAGGGTTTAATATACTCAGTATCACAACTGTGTTCTTTCTTTTGGCAAAACAATGCCAACAGCTGTGTGTTTGTCCTAAATGACCCAACATGAGCCTCTCTATACATCCTCGACCAAGGCAGAGGGAGAGCAAAGACACCCTTGAAGACTGCGATGCTACTTGCCTCCTCGGACTATAGAGGCACGACTGAACACATTTTCATATCTTACAGGCTGCTGACCAATAGGAATTCATGATCTCTGACAAGAATGACGATGCTATGTGTTAAAGACTGATTGAAGGTGATGATGACGCAGGTATAGGGAATAAAATCCAGACAGTGAAGTGAAAATGGGAGCGCCAGACAGATATCTTAAGCATCAAAAGCACTTGAATCTGCCAATAAGCATGCTTGAAACAACATGAAAGGGGGGTGGAGCTACTTTTTACAAAGTGTTTATAGATCTTTTACTAAATCCATCTTACTTATAAGCTGTATGAACTTAAGATTCTTGAACCTCCTTTATCTAAGAATATACTAGACGTTCTCTTGTTAGATTCTCAATAGGAATATTTGATATTCTTCAGGGACTGAGACTGCAGAGTGAGTCCAGAGAAGCAGTAGAAGCAATAACTGACAGCTCTTATTTACAGGTAAGAGAAGGTGCCAAGGAAATGAAAATATAATCACATTTTGTCAGTCAACATAATAAGATATTGCCAAGACTTCACACAGAAAGGGGGTTTAAGGGCTGCTTCTATCAACCAGTGGGGTTGTGACCTCTCAAGGATGAGCCATGCCAAGTATGAAGAAAGTAAAGGCCGGACTGCAACAAAATAGGAGCATCAGATGTCAGACGAGATGAAGTGTGCAAGGAACTCCCAAACAGATGACACTGCTGTTCAGATATGATAAGTCAAATGAAATACTCAACATAAGCCAAATATTATTTCATTTCCGAGTCACAAATTTACCAAGCAATCGAGTGAGACTCTAAAGGGATATCAATGTGGATGCTGACCCTAACCCTTTTCATTTAAACATTTATGAGAGGCTTCTATTCTGTTCAACTAGAAATGAGATTGATAAGTAACACATTGTATTAACATGTTTGTTCAATTGAAAAAACACTTTAAAGACTCTTATCATTTTCTGTCCATCATGTCTATCCCTCTCCTCCTTGCTCTCTTTGTTGTCCACACACTCACTGGACTAGTCCTGCACAGCCTGATGCTGTGTTGTGTAACCTATAGTGTGTCAAAGGGAGGGAGGCAGACAGGTGCAGCTGGTTCTCCAGATCTAAAAACCTTCCACTGCACCCTCACTGACCTGAGAAACCACCCGCTTGAAGCAAAATCTGCTTTTTCATATTTTTGCTTCAGTTTGGTGTTTGTTTATATGTGAAACAGAAACGATAGTGAAGTGCAAGCTTGATAATATCATTGATTTAGAGTTTCAAAAAGGGGCATCATACCAACCAGAACCCTTGCTTTCATGAATTGATTTGTACATTTAATAAAAGGAAATGAATGAAAACAGAAATTAGACAAATGAAAACAACCCTCTTAGTTTTCTTCTCTGCCCTGAAAATTTTAAGCTGCGTCCACTCTCCTCCGTCATTCTTAAATTTTCTGTCCTCTTTTCTCCAAGCTCACATTTATCATACGTACAGCAACTGTTGCTAGGCAACAGCACACACCCACATATGCATATAAATACTTGAATCATTACAATTAACTCATTAAAGCACAAAATACAAGTTCTTAAGGGATCCTGTATCGAAATGGTGATTTATAAAAGAAATGTGTTTTGTTTTCCAGATGTGTGTTAGTGTATGGGAACATAACAGAAACGAAATAAACTGTCTACCATATTTTTATCATAGCCTACCAGTCAGTCCAGAACGTTGAACAGTTTCTGTTGTGCCGTCAAAATGAAACTACAAGCATGATAACTCCCATGAACCCTCAGTTTGGATGAGCCTGAATTGGACCCAGTGCTTCCCGGAATCAGATTTCAGCCCAACAACTACGGGCAGGTGCACATGCTTTGTCTAGGTTTTGTAATAGAATAAATGAATGCAGCAGCTGAATCAAAGGCAGGGCAGAAGAGAAAATAAAAGGGCTTATTATAGAGTACACCAAAGAGAGAGGTGTGTGTTAAAGTTATCTTCAAAATTCTTTCATGCTCACACAATCATGCATACGAGCATACAGGACGGGTACAAGTACAGACCTGCAGAGAGAAGGTGTGTGTGAGCTGTTTTAGTAGCATGTGTGGGAAGGTAGACAGGGCTGGCGCTCTGTTAGTCCAGAATGACACAACAAGGAGGAAAAAGAAAAACTGGAAATCCAGTCACTCTGATATACTAGAAAATTCACAAGTGGATGTGATTTGATTAGAAACGGCCGGATTGTGTGTTGAAGTTTAGTAGAGGCTCTTATCTTGATTTGACAACGCAAAGAATGAAAGAGCTGCCATTCAGAGGGTCAAAAATGTCATATACACAGATATATACTGTATATAGTTATACACACACACATATAATGACTGTCACCATCTTTCCATTCACTGTTACACTCTCCTTAACCTATAGACATTTTCTGTGTGCAATGAATTAAACAGAAAGTTATAGTGATCGATTTAAAAATCATTATCAATATAAACTAACCCAGGGGGAAATACTAAATTCATTCAAATCAAACTGAATGTTTAATTTCTTTGTTTGAGGGCAGTTTAACAAAGTGACAGCATCACATCTATGTGGGTAATGGAAACACTGTCCCTTATTATCAATCTTCCATCACTCTCATCATGATCACATAACATTTTCTCCACTGCTTTCTAACCTAAGGAAACATCAGCTTCCTTTGTCAGCGGTGGAATTTTCCACATGGCGATCTTCATAAGACCATGAGAAAGAGAAACAGGCGGGAAAAGGGAAAATGTCTCTTCCTGTGACCTTCCGCCCGGACCATCCATCACTGATCACTGAGATGGGTTTTAGCAGCAAATTGAATGTCTGTCTCCCTCAATCTCCTTCTTTCATTCCTGCAGAGGTTGCTCACTCAAAACACAAACTCTCTGTTAGTCACACAAGTGTTAAATACACAGAAAGTTTGTGTCTGAGAGGGAGGAGGAGGAAGAAGAGGAAGGCAACAAAAAAAAAGACAAGCACAGAGAACAGAGAGTAAACAGGCAGCAGACGCTGACATGGAGAAAGAGAAGAAGTGACAGAAACACTGAAAAAAAACCTCCCATTCTGTAAAACACTGAGGAAAGCAGCCAGGCAGAGTTAACAGGGCATCCCTGGCCTACATGCCGTTAAATCTCCTCTGATAGTTTCCCACAGGAGTGCAGCCAGACTGGCACGTGCACTGAATGGGGCTACAACCTCCAGCCAGTTGTTCCCAAGATACAAGCTCCATCCCTGCAGAGAGCTAAAGTACTCCATACCTGCTGTTGCCTCTTTGCCTGCTGCTGCTGCTGCAAGGACATCTCCTCCTCTGCCTCCTACCACAGCCACACACTGCAGGGCCTACTCTCTGAGTAAAAAATGCACCCAACCTGTATGCTATCCTGCATCATTTACTCACACACTCATAAGACCACTTTTACATTCTTAATTAAGTGACACATTAAGAGGGGTGCTCACTTCTCAATAATGCACATTAGGGGTTGCATTCAAGCATGATATCAAGCCTGAAATTACTCACATTTTTTTTTACACCCAAGCGAAATGGATCCTCACTGTGCGTGGCAATGAGTTTCCCTCCTCTCGTATGCACTAAGCTAACGTCATAACCCACTTCTTTTTTTAAATCAGACAATCATATTTGAAGCACTGGCACAAGCACGTCTCCAACCTAATGTATCATAAAGCTAATAAATATTAAAGCAACCATACCTAATATGACATTTAAGGTTCAAAGGAATAATGCTGATGATTTCATGCGAAATGAAAAAGACCTAATAAATAAAAAGAACATTCAATTGTTGAACACAAGACAATAAGCATGACATCTTCCAAAATTCACCCTGTTGATGCCACCACAAATTCAGCACGAGCGCCCCATCCCTGTCCCAAAAAAAATCATGCGTAAAAGAAGGTGTGCCATTTTTTTGCGAACCACTGCGAGCAGCAGCCTTACCTGAATCGGGGTGAATCCTTTATACATTCTTCAAAGTCCACCGTCATTGTTGCGTTTTCTCGTATATTCTCACTTCAGTCTGCTAAGGTCATCGCCCGCGGCGAGATGTCGCTTGAACCGTGCGGATGGTGGCTGGTATCCCCTGACGCGCAGCAGTCTGTCGCCCCTCTCCCGGTGGCACCGTGACACAAAATGCAAGCAGAGTGCGCGGCAGGCGGATTACTACTACACTGCTGCCACTGCTGCCGAGACAGGCGAGAGGCGTAGCTGCACTGAGGAGACTGTAACAGCAGCGGAGAGCGCCAACTAGTTATTAACCTCTGTAACACGACTGACGAACAAACGCGCAAAGGCTTATAAATAGATAATAATGTTAAAAAAAAAGGAAGCTAATAGGAAACGGAACTTAAACACAGGTTTGTACACATAAGCTGACAAGCAAATACATCCTATAGCAGCTGTATAACGCAAATCATAGCTGTTTAAATCTGGTTCTCATTATTATAACCTGCAAAAATCTTACAGTAGGCTAATAGCCTAAGAAGTGGCCTACTACACTCTACATTTTAAATGACTGTTTATTAAAATTTGATTGGCATGTTTTCATTATTAAATCAAAACATTTAGATTTAATAAGCACATGGTTAATAGCTAAACTTGCTTATAATGAAAGAATAACAAGTCAAATGCAAATGCTGACATTGCTGTCAAATGTAAGCTGCCTTCATAGTAATTTTTAAATAGTTATGCTATAAAACCATGTTGTGTTTGAGCAAAAGTGTCTGAAAGAAAATGTGTTCTAAGATAAATCAACAGGTTTCTTTTTACTTCAATAGAGTAATATGTGTCCGTTAGGAAGAAAATTGTCATAATTAGTATTTGAGTAGCTATTTTACACGATTCAATTTTTTTTTTGTTTATTTTCATCTTTCTCGATCTTACAGTGGTCTGTAACTCCGGTTGACTGCCTTTATCTCCTTTGCTACGGTCTTATCTCTGCTACCTTTACGCTCTCTGGTCTCAATGATTTTGAACGGAGAACGCTTTGCGGCTGGTCAGAGGAGGACGACGAAGATTTACGAGTTCTGACGGTCTGAGCTGCACCACTTTGGACTGCATGCATTAATCATCAGAGACCTTTTTACCAAGAAATGTTTTTGTGAAGGTGTTTCAAGAAAAAATCTATTCTGAAAAAAGGTGCATAAAGGAGGGAGGAAGGTAAAAAGTAAGCTGCAATAACACCCTATAGACACAAGATGGTGCTGTTTAGTTCCACAGCGTGGGAGACAGAGGTGAGATCTGCTGCTTGGTCTGTTGTTTACAAAATGAAAACTCTGCACAAGCTTTCGTTTATGTGAGAAACTATTTTTTAAATGTCATCAGCCAGTTGAATTGTGCCAGGGCCTAAACTAGGACTGTAAAAATTAGTGTTTGGTGTCGCCTCCACTATCCTCCAGCGGCACACCTCCAACCCCTCTGCACTCGAGTTTGCACAAAGTAGTTATGAATTAGAACCCATCATAATTAAGCACCTTTAAGCGCAAGCGTTGGACTAAATTGTACTTGGCTCAAGCTCCGATTGCCTGCGGCCTGAATTGCTGTGTTAGCAAGCTAATGTTAGTGCTCTTTAGTTAGCTCATAGCTTCACATTAGACATAAATTGACACAGAAAGACTGAGATCTAATTACACTTATGTGACATTCAAATAATCAGTGAGTATGTTCTTCTTCTTTTCTCTAGTCCTTGACTAAAACAGCTTCATACACACGGCCGTCCCGTCCATGTAAACATGATGTAAACACGACTCTGACAACAACACAGCCAGCAGGACTCTCAATTCTCACTCATGATAAACAGTCATGACTTAGAGAGACATTTATAGAGGACAAACTTGATTTCTGCTTCATTTATGTGTCAAATGTTGCACATTATTCTTTTAAATCAAAGACAGTTGTTGTTCAGTTTGATGCATTTACCAAGCCCAGGGTGTACTTCTACAGAATCCCATCAGAGAAATAAAAACCAGAGAGGAGTTAGGCCGTGTTCACACTTGACTTCTTTTTTCAGAAAAAAGTGCTGCCTTCAGTGCCTTTTGAGCGCTTATGCGCATTCAATTTGCTGCTAAAACCCATCTCAGTGATGGATGGTCCGGGCGGAAGGTCACAGGAAGAGACGTTTTCCCTTTTCCCGCCTGTTTCTCTTTCTCATGGTCTTATGAAGATTGCCATGTGGAAAATTCCACCGCTGACAAAGGAAGCTGATGTTTCCTTAGGTTAGAAAGCAGTGGAGAAAATGTTATGTGGGCGGATAAACTTATGATCATGATGAGAGTGATGGAAGATGTAACCTTAACAACGGGATCTAGTCTGCGGTGCAACCGCACCAGAGCCGGCCGGAGCACGACGCATCAATTTAGCACAGAAAAGAACAAGCGGGACGGGAAGTCAGACACCGATACAACATTAAAACATCCGGTTTATTTTCAGAATAACACCCTCCGTTTTGATGGTTCAGAAAAACGACCGTTTGTTTATGTGTTTATAAGGTTTGTATTGACTTTTATACCACGAACATCGTATTACCATGGAAATTGCTTTGTCTTCATACTCCAGCTGTCCGGCTGTACTCTCCGTGCTGTAGACTGAGAACACAGCCGGTGGGTGTTAACGGATGAGGATGCACGGACCCGTAACGGACCGGAGCGGACACGCAATGCACACATATCTGGTGGAAGTTCGCAGTTTTTGGGCACAGGTAACTAGGGTCGTAGGTTACTAGTCGTCCTGATTGGTCAGCTGTCAGAAAGGCGCTTGACGTCACCCAGCGCTTTTCTGAAAAGTTGAAATAATTCAACTGAAAAAGGCGTCGGGCGCAGCGCTTTTTGAAAAGGCGTCATCCTTTTTCATTTTTCCATAGGCTTGTATGTAAAAAAGGCGCTGGCAGTTGAAAAAAGAAGTCAAGTGTGAACACGGCATTAATGATGCTATTAGAAATGCAGATTTGAATGACAGTTCCTGGTGTGTGTCCCTTTAAAAGGCCTTTTCTAAACCACAAACTGGACACATTTTACACTCCTCTGACTGTTCATCTGACGCCGGAGTCGTCTGCGATGGTGCGGCTGGACCTGTTGTACCCCTCTCCCCTGTAGAAGTCAACTCCAGCTCGATGTCCTGGTTATTTTCCTCCTCCTGGGGGGAGCCAGAAGTTAATAGGATTTCACTGAAAGGCCAAAATATTATTCTATTACACTTCTATGCCATTCTAAAATTTCAAATTTAAATGAGGGGCCAAGGACCGCTGACATTGACACTACTGCAGGCCCACTCTGATGTGTAAGCTCTTTGCTCTGTTTTTAAGGCAGGGACAAACAATTCCTCCACCGTGATCAAAGTAAGGGGATTGAGAGTGTCCTAACTTCTTATCAAAGAATGGCTTTAAGTTTGTGTTTGTCTTGGTGTGTACCTGGTTGCTTTCCTACAGTACCATCCTAATGAACGCCACCACCAGGTTAACCCGCATGAACAGGGCCATGATGACGAAGCTGACAAAGTATACCGGGGAGACCCACGACATGTAGGGTTAGGGTTAGACAGGCATCTTCGTCGACAGGACAGGCATCTTCATCGACAGGACATTTCATCAATGTGTCCTGAAAAAAACCCACAGTCAGCTTGTAGAGAATGGTCAAGTATTGTTTTATTTAACCTTTATTTTACCAGGCAGAATTGCTTGAGATCAAATGACCTCTTTTTCGAGCAAGGCCTGGCCAAAATGGCAGCAGCAAAAAATATATATAAGACAAACCCAAAAAGAAAGCACAGACATGAGAAAAAGAGACAAATACAGTCCAGAAGGTGAAGAAGAAGAAGGAGGAGGAGGAGGACAAGATCATGTTAAACAAAAACAAAACACAACACCACAATACACACTGAAAGAACAATTATGTGATGATGATAAAATACTATGCAGTGAAACATTTACACACTCCAAAATTAGCCTTTAAAAAACTTGTGAGCCGAGTTTTAAAATCATTAATAGTGATGAGTTCCTGCAATTTGAGTGTTTTTTGAAGACTGTTGCATGCGGAGGGAGCAGAGTACATGAAGGCCCTCTTCCCAAACTCAGTACGAGTTCTGGGGACTGACGTAGATAGAAAGTCCAGAGAGCGCAAACTGTATGATGGATTTGATTTAAAAGTGAGGTAGGTGCAGAGGTATGAAGGGAGTAGTCCAGTAATTGCTTTATAAATGAAGGTGTACCAGTGAAGAAGCCTACGAGCTGACAGGGACAGCCAGCCTACTTTAGAGTACAGGGTGCAATGATGGGTGAGTGATTTACAACCGGTAATGAATCTTAACGCACAATGATAAGTAGCATCCAGCATGTGCAGTGAGGTAGAGCAGGCAGTCATGTACAGTACATCACCATAATCTAATAATGGAATAAAAGTAGCAGCAATAAGCCTCCTTTTAGAAACAAAAGAAAAACAAGATTTATGTTTGAAATAAAAGCCCAATCTCACCTTGGGTTTCTGACACTTGTACAAAGTGTCAGCTGGGTGTTGGACAGTAAAAAAGAGATGACCATGCCATCAAGAGGTTGGAGGATTAGCTAGATCTGTATGACACAAGCCTGAAATGTATAGACTGTTTTTTGATCTCTCATCTAAAGTTTGCTCTTCCACTCGCTCGTACAGAGCAGCAGTTAGATTCAAGATCCCATGTCTCAGCATGTTTCTCTGGTCTTTACATATTTGATTATGGGATATAGCTGGGTGCCTACCTTGAGGATCCCGCTCCAATTGTCGCCTGTGTACACCTGGTCGAGTGTGAGGAGCGCTTTGCCAACGTTCTTAAAGTTGGTGTGTTCATTTAAACCCAGACACGGATTATCATCGGTGCATTCTGATAAACACAGAGGAAAACTTTTGAGTTAGCAGATAATTCATCCCCCAACATGAAATGTTCAAACTACATCAGCTTTCATTTCAGCACAACCACGACCATCTGATCTGTTGCTCGCACATTTTTTTCACACTGAAAATCAAAGTCAAAAATATGAAATCACAGGCTGATCAAGGTTTCACACTGCAGGCGGTGTATTGAAATTCCCTTTGCAGTAAGCTGGTGTGTAAATGTGTGACTAACCCAGCTTTCCAAACAGCTCCACTCCTACCGCAGCATAGTTGAAAAGAAAGAAGGTGAAGAGGAGACAAAAGTTTCCAACCTGGAATCAAAATGCAGGTTCGATTTCCTGAATAAAAACACTACAACACAAGTTTAAAATGAGACTAAAAATACACCTAAATAAATCCAATACTTCAGTGTGTGTGTGCGTGTGTGTGTGTGGATGAAGAAGGGCCAGGAGCAGCCTAAAGGTCCAGAAGTGGAAGTGGTCAAGATGGACAAGGTCCTCAGTCTGATGAGGGATCCAGAGCTGGAGTAACCTGGCTTATTATTATTATTTTTGCTGTTTCTATTTCAAAGGAATATAGTCACCAAACTGAAAATGAGATTTTTGTAATTTTACTTATGAGTTCTCTCAAGTAATAATCAATGGGTGATGTTTTTGGTTAGCAAGGCTTGATAAGCAACCGCTCAAAAGTGATTAACCTGCTGACGACTCTGACAGCCCTTGGTGTTCTGCTGAATTTGCTTAACAGTTAATTACTAATTAAATGTTTTCCAAGAGAGTACGATTACAGTAATTATTCTCATTAAATATTTTAAATGATTAAATCTTTGAAATGTGTTCACAACGTATTTTCCTTTCACCCAGTCCTCCCCTCACTCAATAAAAGGCTCTCAGATCCTTGTGTTTAAATGTGCACAGCAGCTAGAGGCTCTATGGTCCAGAATCTCTATACTACCTTTCAAGTTCAGAATAAATAGTCTTTTTTCATTGATTATTTTATTTCAAATCCATTGTGGTGTAGATAAGATAAGATATATTTATTGTCATTGTACAATTGTATTGTGGTGTACAGAGCCAACATGACAAAAATTGTGTCACTGTCCAAATACTTGTGGAGCTGACTGTATAATCAACTAGATTACACTGCGTGCACAATTATTAGACAAATTGTATTTCTCAGGATTAATGTTATTTTATAACTATTTTATATTTTATATACATTTATTTTAATGTTATACTTTCAGTCAATTAAAAAATTACAACATGCTGATGATCTAAAATTTGTTCCTGCAGCTCCTAGGTTGCGCTAGCCTATGTTAAAATGTTGCTTATAACGCTTATAAACAGAAATGCTTAGCTATAAATTACTCCTGTTATAACTGAGATATCTGCTAAATAATATTTTTTCCACTGACAAATTTGAGTTCTGCATCCCAAAACGTCACGTCAAAGCTGATAGCAGTGCGTGTCCTGCTTTTCTCTCCTTCACAGCTGCTGCGAACATTTCAGCATTGAAAAGTCCAAAAGTCAGAAATTAAGGACACAACACTGATATAATAATTTTCTAAATCCAAAATATTTTTTTATCTAACGAAATATAGGTTTCTGTCCATATTTCTTGACGCTGAAGCCTTATAAAACATTTGAACTGCGCTCAAATGTTGCGTAATGTCAGACACCTGTAAACTTTAACGATGCCGTCCAGCAGAAGTCAAACTGCCCCATGAATTATACATATTCCTTAAAAAAAGTTCATTCAATGATACAATTAAATCTTTTAGAATGTATGCACAGAAATTGCGCATAAAACAGGCTGAGGGAAACATACATAATGTACCAGTCAGGAAGGGGGGGGGGGGGGGATTGGGACGCAAGTGCGGACCCAGGGGTGTCTCAAAGTTATCCCAGAAGGATAACCACAAAATCGCACACAACAGGCTTCCTAACCTAAATAATGCACCGAAAAGGATTAACTAAACCATTGCTACCAAGCAGCTGACTCAAAACCAAAATTGTCCAGGAGACCCAGAAAACACAAAACAAAAAGGAAAAGGCTGCCAGGGAGACCTTTGATAACACAAAAGACTGGAGTAGACACGAAACTATCCAGCACCCCAAGTTATACACTGGGAGACCGGCAACGGAAGTCTTACGCAGAAAGTTCTTAGTTGGTGTTTATACGTAGATACACACAACCACTAGAGAAACCACAGGGAGAACCTCTCACTACCTCTGAAGGTGAGATCATGAGTCAGCACAGAGCACTGGAGACTCGGGGGACCTTTCTGAATATCCACAGTTCAGTATGCAGTACGTACTTTTCAGTAGGGAGTTTCAGTATACTAAACTTTCGTGGTCATTCAGTGGTCATTTTTTGGGTCCACCTCAGTATACTGAACATTTCAGTATGGATACTAACTTCAGAGTTTTATGCAGTATGGATCGGATGCGTGCTTTCAGGAAATGAATTGTATTTTACCACCCACAATGCTGTGCGAAATTAAACGTAAATCGTCACTTCACGTCCGCCTCCAAATCAAAACAAACGAGCGTGGATTAATTGAATAAATTTTTAATCTAGAGTTAAAATCCCGACTGAAATCACTACTTTAAATTAACAACAGAAAATATAACAAATGTCTGCATTATTATAAAACCTTTCCCCCCTCTATTTAAATAATGATTTCATTATTTAAATGCGTCTTTATTGGTTTACTTTATATTCTGTATATTACTGTCTTTCATTTAATAGGGACAATGCAATTCAACATAATTTCAATACAAAGCATGAAACTGATGTGCTGCATAAAGAGTATATAGCTGTTGCTAATTTCCAACTCGTGTTGTTCTTTCCTTTATGTACTGTATGTTATTTAGTTATTTAATCTGCCTTTTACTTGATTTACATTGTGGTATTGTTTTTTGTTTACCTGACTGTATATGCGCATTTCTCTTCTTGAATAAAGCTAAACAAAAAAAAACGGGTGAATGCAGCCGGTTCGGGTAACGTAAATGACGTCACTTCCTTACTGAATGAATCAGACGAAGTAGGAACAAATATCTGCCTACTGTGCGCGCCTACTGAATAGTAGGTACTAAACAGTATACAGCACGGATAGTAGGTACTGTCTACTGACAGATTGAGTAGGTACTTGGCAATTCGGATACAGCCAGGGTATATGAAAACTCCCCACACCAATCAGTGCCACACACACCTGATTGTAGTGAGTTGATTCTCTCACCACTCTCACTGAGCAGAAAGAGTGAGTGCCCTCACAAGAATAATAGTGCACACCTTTAAGCTAAAAGGATGTAGGCCAAATTCTTCATTGCAGGTGCACAAATCCTATTCTATGAATCACAAATTAAGAAACTCATACGCTCACTTTTTGCTACAGTTGTTGCAGTGAATATGGTGCAAAACATATTCACACACCCGTATCAAAAAATGTAAAGTCATGCAATGAGAGTTGCACACCTGTAAAATAAAGTGAGATATTTGGTGCAAAAGTCATCTATGTATCTGTAGAGCTAGTGGGGGCGGGAGTTTGCCTTGACCACTCCCCAAACGAATTTCATTGGTTCCCCTACTGTTTAAAAAAAAATTTGAAGTTACTGCCTTTTGCCTTTGTAGGGCAGTATGGTCAATACAGACTGTTTGCATATCAATGGTGATGTTACAGCAGTGTCATTCAATAAAGGCAATGATGCTTCAGTAAAAATAAATAAGCAGATATTATTTCATTTTTCATTCATTTTTCGCCATTATGCGCTCTGTCACCTTCGGTCGCCTGTACAGAACTTTTTTAGTCTACCCGAGTTGAATAAGATAAGATAAGATTTCCTTTATTATTTCAAATTTCAAGTATATAGTGAATGGGATGTGAGATATTACAGTAGCCATCCCGTGGTGCTCAGAGGATGAGGCACTGAGGGACTAAGCCACAAGATACAAAATAGGCTACTCACGAATTATGGGCTGCATCCCCACTACCAGTGCCTGAAGTATGATATATTTTCAATTTTTTTTTTTTTTTAACAGTGCTGTTTCTACTTGTAACGAAGTGAGTCGGCCCATGTTTCAGCTACACAAGGTGGAACAGAAAAGTTAACATTCCATGTAGACTATACACCTTAGTCAAATTTCATTCGGGGCTTTTTTTTTCTGTGCGTAGTCTATAAAAAATGTATAGCCTATCGATTGGCAGAGGTGTAAAGTCATAACGCATGAAAAATCAAAATTAACACACAAAACCATGAGCGAAAGCATTCGTTAGTCTAATAGGCTTGATGTAACTGGCTATTTTTTCAGTTTGATTATGGCCATTAACATTCCATATGTGGTTCCGTCTAATTATTTCGGAAGAAGATAGGCTAGCAAACTTTTAGGCACTTTTCTGCCCGGAAAAAAACGCTAGGTGGACACGGGGATAGTCATAACAAACGGTATAAAAAGTACCAGACTATTTGCTTTACAGCATAGAGAGTATGAGTGATGCACGGCTTGAACCGCAAACTGTGACTTAATAAATGTCAAGTGACAAAACAGCGATTGGAAAATAAGTGTTAATTTAGCAGATCTTCCCTCTATGGGGTGTCGATTGTAAAAACGTTGTTATATGTATATATATATATATATATATATATATATTAGATACATTAGATATATTTAGTTACTATCCTTCACATTTAGCTCGTTTTACACATAAGTAATTGCAAAGTTTAAGTGTTGAAGAAATATTTAATAATAAATCTAAATCTATATCTAAATGTTATATCTATATCTAAATGTTAAATCTAAATGTTATATCTATATCTAAATGTTAAATCTAAATGTTATATCTATATCTAAATGTTAAATCTATATCTAAATGTTATATCTAAATCTAAATGATTATAATTATAATCTCACACACACACTGCTTACAGCCTCAGTTAGCTTCAGTTGTTCTGGAGGCTTTTTTCCCATCCTGTAATATTAGATACAAAAGGGATTTATGTTTGTTAATTTAAAAATATATTATGTTGTAATAGCAAATGTGTTTCTCATTCATATAGCAGCCAAATCGAGTGATTCGGAACTTTATCAATTTCTGGTATTTCGTTGGCTGTGTGTTTTAACTACACTCACCTTTTTCTTACTGGCAGCTTTGGTTGCCTTCGCATCAGGTCACGTTACTTTCTGAACAGTTGAGGCCTGTATCAAAACAAAAGTAAACACCCTCAATGGTCTGATGTTACATAAGCATAATGAAAAACACACTTATTGTACTTGAAAGTGATAATAATTGAATTCTTCATTCCTTTACATTCCACGCGAAAGTGGCTTAGCTTTTTCGTTTGGCCAAATCCGTGTCTCCCTCCTTCTCCGACACAATACCAGACACACTTGCATCTCCAAGTATAGCAGCTATCTTGGCCTCCTGCGGTGTAAGGTCGGGTGTGGCTGTGCCCCCACCTGTTGCAGAAACGCTGCAGGAGCTAATCCTCCTCTTGGCCTCGACTTTTATATCGGACCATTTTTTTTGGATCTCCGACACCGTCCTCTCTGTCGCGTTCGCTGCATGAACAGCGACAGCGATGGTCTGCCACTCGCTGCTCTTTCTTTTGTTCGTAACTCCAGCGCTGTGAGGAACGGAACTTTGGTAGATCACCTTTTAAGCTTAAAGACAAACCTGGTGAAGTGTCTGACATATCTGGAAATTAGGTCAGCTCTGTTTCTTCAATCTGCAATCTGCAAAACGACAGTTTGTAGTAATTATATTTGAGACCGGTAATGTTCTTTGAGTTACCTGGAAATCCTAAATCTAATACAGGATCCCCCACAGTGGAATGTGTACAATGGAGCCCCTGTGTCCAGAGAGTTGCCCAGGGACATCTGGACAAGAGATTGTATCTGTGACCTGTGTTGTCCTTTGAGTTTATGACATACATATATCTAAGACAGAAACCCCCGCAGTTGTATAGAGAGGGGTTGTCCTGAAAACAAACAGATGTCCCCATGTTGTTCTCCTGTGGGGTGTGTCCATAAATACCAGAGTTTCTGTGTGTTCGAGAGAGATCACTTTTGGCTGGGTCTCTCCCAGGTCGAACCATGGCCAGCCTGGAGATTCTGTGCTTGTTAATAAATAATCCTTTTTGAAAGCAAGTCAGTCTCAACGGCGAATTTCTTCATCATCAAACATATCAACAACAAGGGAATCCACATCAATGGCATGCAAAAGTTCAGCATTTATGAAGAAATGGAGCATCATGAACATTTATTTGAAAAAACAACAACTTGTGCTTTTGTTTTTTGGTTAGGACTGTTGGGGAAATAATGGCCTCCAGCTTGGCCCAAGGAGGACCTGCCCCTAATTTCATTGTGCTTTGGTGCTACAAGGTCCTGTGCACTGGGTACTTGAACTTTGACAACCTGGACAAAGACAATGTGTGAGATGCCCAATATACCGACCTCTTAACAGGAGTAAGAGTATAAAGCCTTTCTTAAAAAAACAAAGCATAAACTGATCAGCGGCCTCGATCTGACAAAGTATGGAGACTTAACTGATCAGCAGGAAGAACTTTAAAGTAAATGAACTGATAATGAAACCAAGTAGCTCTGTCACTTACAGTCCTGTCATCAGGAGCAATTTGTACAACAGCCTTCATAGCTGTACTTTGACTTTTTTCTATCTTTAAAAGAGCCCTCACACATCACTTGATCTGTTTCTTGACACAACGATAAGATGGTCTGTTTCATTTCAGGTGGAGGCAGCCACTGAGGCAACCATTCAAAGTCTCACAGAGGAGATATTGAACTGTGGGTACATAGGATTAATCCGGTATGTTTAAGATCTTGGTGTTTAATGTGTTTTGGGTTTAATTGTGCTTGTGTATGTTGACATGAAAGTATCTACATTTCAATAATCATAAAAGCTGCAATTCCTCACTCACCTTAAAAAAATGGTGAAGCTTTAAATTGTAATTTTTGCCATAATGGACTGAATGTTTAATGCTCATTTCCAGCTGTTGCCATTGTGTTATACACTGTTGCTTGAAAGTATGTGAACCCTTCATCTGTGAACATCACTACAATTTTACACATAATTACAAAATGCAGTGTTTTCTTTTCTCCAAACATAATGCTTGAAATCCTGTTTTGGTCTCATTCACCACCAGATAAAGGTTCTTTTTGGGGAACAGTAGCTTTGTCTTTGCAGCTCTGCCATGCACACTGTTGTTGAGTGTTTTCAACCCTGTAAAAAAAACCTACTGTTACAGAAACTAAAATGAGAACTCCTATTGACATCAGGCCCATTGTAGACCCCGGCCACCCAAACTCTTTGGGTGGCAGTATGACCACGTCTGATGAAAGCCTTTAGGAAGTCAGGAGTGCGAAAGAGGGCCTACTAGGGCCTAAAACCAAGATCCGAATTGGAGCATGGAACGTCCGAACCATGTTTGAGACCACCAAGACAGCCAAGTCCACAGTGAGATGAAAAGGTACCACCTGGACACCCTGGGGATAAGTGAGAGTCACTGGACCGGCTCCGGTTGTCAAGTCCTGCATGATGGGTCTGTCATCCTCCATTCTGGCCACGAGAACAACCACACACATGGTGTAGCCATCTTAATCTCCAAGGAGAAGGCCAAAACCTTGCTGGAGTGGGAACCAGTAAGTGAAAGGCTGATCCGAGTACGCCTCAACTCAAAGTACTGTAAACTCACCATCTTACAGTGCTATGCACCAACCAACGAGGCTGAGGAGGAGGTCAAAGAAGACTGGTATGAACAACTGCAAATGGCGGTTTCAAAGGTACCCCAACACGACGTTCTTCTTCTAACTGGTGACATGAATGCCAAAGTGGGAACCAACAATTCCAACAACGAGAGGGCAATGGGCAGGCATGGATGTGGCGAAAGAAACAACAATGGTGAACGCCTTGTTGATTTCAGATTCTGTACACAGCTTGTGTTGCTAACTCAGCTTAAAGATTGTTTGTTTAGTTCGTTTTTTGCCAAAGATACACGGTTTAGTAACCCACAGAGTTAAAGAAAACATGTTTAAATTCAATAATTAAGATAAAAAGCGTGATTTTCTTCATTTTTAAATGGAGTACGTTTAGATATTTGACTTGAAATATATCGTGGTTTTGTATTAACCTCTATGATCTGAACAAGCCGTTGGTAGATGAATTTCCAGCGGGAAAGACAGTTCAGTTTTCGACGTAGCTGGGCTGCGTAAGTCATCAGGGCAGTACGCTAAATGGACGGGGCGTGTTACTAGGGGTCCTCCCGCCGGACCCTACTGCGCAGACTCTGGCTCCAAATGACGTCAAAATTGCAAGATGGAAGCGCCCCTAAGCAGCGTATTTTGGCTTCAAGAACGTTGAGTGGGAACAGCTAGGCCCTTTTTCAAACCAACCCCTACACCCTCCCCCTCCATGATGGAGTGCACTCTGTTAGAAGTCACACTCTCAGCTGAGTGAAGTCCCCTTCATCAAGGTGTAGGGTATAAATACAGCGGCAAGCTTTGGGACAAACTTCCCTCTCTCAGGTGGAAACAGGAACTGTGTGTTACCATGGTTACTCAGCGGTATCTTGCGGGAACGGCTTTTTTTTTGTAGCTAATGCATTCTGTAAAAATATTTATGTAGCCTAGATTCTTATTCTTTAGTTATATTAGTGTAGACTTATAACAAAACTATTAGATTGAGCCTACATTGTTTACTGTAATTTATTGTTGAGACTATTGTTGAACATCAGAGCAGCAAAAAGTGTATTTTTTTGTTGTTGAATTGAGATTTCACAAAGACATCAAAAGTAGAAAAATAAGAAATAAATATTAACAGTGAAAAGTTTTCTGCAACATGATTTAATATTATTTTGTTTTTGCAACAGTCCCTGTAAATATAAAACACTTTACAATAAATAAACATATATTTGATCCTCAGTACACATTTGAAGTTGTTAACGTCTGTATGATGATATTAAATGTCTATCTTAGTTGGAGCAGTGTTTGAACTCACAGGTTGCTTCATCCATGACGACCGGACACAATAGGCGTTGCACGTGATCCGAAAGTCGGCATCGGTGCAGACTCGCTGGTGGAGGGTTTTATAACCCACTACCACTCCCCGCTAATTGGTTTCGGACGGACTTAATATGGCGGACCCTCCGTGAGGACGCGGAAACGGAGGGGTAGGGTGTAGTGGCCGGTTTGAAAAAGGGCCCTACAGTGGACAAAACTTAATGCTAACAAAGTGTGACGTAATCAAAAAGGGACGGACAGGACTAAACTGCGACAACCTCAGACAATTCCTTGCAAAAAAACTTCACACAGGAGCAATTTCGCCTGACTTAAAACATTAACTATGACGTGAGTAGTTAATTTCATGCCAACCATATGAAGAATAGACATAAAGATAGTTAAGGCAGCGTCTAGCGGCGGGATGTGACCACAGGATGTGACGTCTTAATGTCGCCTGGCTTCTAAAACAAATGAACCGTGGCGTGTCTTTTACTTACAGTGATAAAATGTTGGTTCTTTACGGAGTTAAACATAAGACAATAAAAATTAAAGTGGCAAACCAACTAATTCATTTAGTAGCTTCATTCGGGGCTATAATGTGTCCTACTTCCGGACTACAACTAACACAGCGTGCTCGACAATGCAGTCCGTGTTGTATGTCATTGAGTTTGTCGACTAAAGTTCAGTCTTTTAAAAAAAACTTTTGTGTCAATGTTATATCACTATGAACGCATTTATTTAAAAGTGTAACTTTTAATTCTTACAGAAAAAAAACATGACAGAGAAATGTCAAATACAACCTGAGGGACCATGCACAACTTGGCACGTTATCTCGTCTTTTTCCAGTACATTGGAACAAAGTACAGGTGGGTTTAGCTGCAGGATAACGTGGTACGTTTGATTGAAGGTGATATTGTTTTTGTTGAGTGTTATTTCATTATTTCTGCAGTGGTGTAGTGAAAGCACCGCCACATCAGCTAAGGAAAGGAGTCCAGAACTACTTAGAAGTAAGTGGTAGTTAAATTATTGTATTGTCCTCCAATACACTTCCTATCAGCTCTAAGTTTACAGATTTATTTAATATCACTTTGTCTAATTGTGTAACTAACCTGTCTGCCTGTATGAAATGATATTTTACTGTAAATGTCCAACTGGTTTTGAACTCTGTGATGTTCTCTTTGTGTGCAGGATGCAATAAGGAGGCTGAAGCCACTCAACCCAGTGTCTCTGACAATCTCCAGCCGAACTGACACAGGTGTCCACGCTCTTTCTAACTCTGCTCATTTCGACCTCCAACGCAAGAACAACAACCCACCGTTTCCTGAAGACAGTCTTGTTGATGCCATTAATTTTCACCTGGGGACAGCGCAGATTAGGTGAGTCAGGTGTGGGAAATCTCAAAAGTGCATCTGAACAATTCCTGTGTGTCAGTAGGACACCTCTAGTTCCTTGGTTCTTGTATCCATTTCGTATATAATCTGTATATCACTCATTATTTTTGAAAGCAGTTGCAGTCAGTTTGCAATCAAAGTATGACTTAGACGCCTAGAACATCAACATATGTACAGTTTATTTGTAGATTTGAAGCTCACCAGCACATGGCTAATAACTTTTCCCAAATTAAATCCAGAGGGCATCTTAAATTGTCAGTCTGCAGTGTTTTCTAAATTCTAACTGTAAATTAATAATTTGCATCAACCTTTGTGTGTTCACCGCCCAGGAGTGCGGTGACCATGTCGATGTCAAATGTTATTTTGAGTACTACGATTATTAAACTCATGGATTTTACATCTGCATCACATGCATTTATCAACATTTATAACATCCTTTTGAAAAGGTTTAATTTGGGGCTTTCAGAAATCAGAGAGAGAGAGAGAGAGAGAGAGAGAGAGAGAGAGAGAGAGAGAGAGAGAGAGAGAGAGAGAGAGAGAGAGAGAGAGAGAGAGAGAGAGAGAGAGAGAGAGAGAGAGAGAGAGAGAGAGAGAGAGAGAGAGAGAGAGAGAGAGAGAGAGAGAGAGAGAGAGAGAGAGAGAGAGAGAGAGAGAGAGAGAGAGAGAGAGAGAGAGAGAGAGAGAGAGAGAGAGAGAGAGAGAGAACATGCGGCAAAGGAGCCACAGACTTGAACCTGGCCCAGTTCTCTTTCAGGACTGTAGCATCTGTACGGGGGCACGCAAATGAACTGCTAGGCCACCATTACCCCAAACTTAAACACTCTTGACAAAATAAGATTCTGAACACAAAACAGCAATAAGAAAACATTAAATAAGTGAATATGAATATACAAAATAATAATATGTAATTAAGGGAGCAATATGTAACTCTGACACCTAGCGTTTAAAATGGGTACTGCGGTCCAAATTCAAACATTGGAAAGAGCTGTGTCCTCCATCCCCTCCTCCCCTAGAGCCGATGTGTAAGCAGGTTGCCATGTCGCGGACATGGAAGCTTCAGTGTTTAACCAGCTCTGCAGGGGTCTTGAAACATTTCTGAGCAAAAGCATCTCCAATATTTATCCTAGTTTTAGCATGTGTCTGGTCGTGGAGCTTTATAAGAAAAATGCCGAGGCTTTTTAGGTCGGGTAGAATCAGATATATTTGAATCGGTTCACTTGCTGCTTCCATCGCTGCAACACCTGTTGGTTTGCTTTTCTGTGCATGTTACTGAAGGGCCTCCAAAACGGTGACCATGCTGGACTGGAATCTAAACTTAGAAGGAGGACATACTGGCTGAGGCATCATTTGACAGAGAAGCCAGCTCTTCAACATAGAGTGGTCTGATGAAATAGTAAGGTCATTTCATGTTTTAATTTAGTAGATGTCTTACCTATTGATCCTTTAAAATAGATAAATAAAAAATAATGAACTATGTTTTGTAGGTAGTGGTGATGTACTCTTTTTGGCCAAATTATAACAACAAACACTTTTACAACACATGGAAAACCCTGAAGACAAACGAGCACAACACGGCAGGTGGCACAGTCATCATTTCATCTCAATGATCTTGTTTTCATGATCATGGGAAACCAAAATCATTATTGAAATTGAAGCTTGATTAATTGTGCCCGGTCCTTCTCTGTTGTCAGTGAAAATAATCATTTCATTGCATATCTTCTTTAATCCAGGTTCTTCCCTCAAGAGCTGTGATTTAGTTTCATATCTACCTGTTGAGCAGTTACATGCAAAGAACAGGAAATGTGTGTACATATTTCAAATCAAACAGAAAAGGACAATACGGAGAGATACAAATGGAAGCCCAGTCTTTGATAGAGGTTGAGGCAAGGACAAAGTTAGAGCAGTGAACGGATACAGAGTCTGAATAAAGACAGGGGTGTGAGAGTGAGAAACAGAAGAAAGGGAGGAGGAAAGAGAAGCTCCCAGCATCCTGTTAATCCCTAAACCTGCAGAGGGAAGGTTAAAAAGGATTATCCCTGCTCCGTTTTCAGGTCTATAGTATCTATTACTACACACACAGACTGATACACTCATCTAGCTAAATGGAAATTAACGCCTTGATTAGTATGTGAAACCAAACAGGAAATAGCCAGTATAATCACACTTTTTGTTCTCAGCAGTGTTATAAGTAATAAAGCCTTTCTTATAATCTCATTGTAATCACCTTAATGTTCTCACATTCTCCCTACTGTCAGTTTGTAGAGACATTTTGATACCCAGTACAGTGAATGGTACACATGACTATCTTATCACATTGTGCATGGAGGCTGGAGGTGACCAAAAAGAGTTTTTGTTGCAACAACAATCAGGATGTGAATCCTGGCTTTTTGCTTTAGTCTTCTGCTTCCTGAGATAGAATGGTAAAGCAATGGACCTTAAGGGGAAAGTGCTGAGTAGTACGATAGTGCCATTCTAAACAATGTCTCAGTTATGATGCTAAGCTTTGTACTCTGCTTATGAAAAGTGTGTGTGTGTGTGTGTGTGCGCGTGTGTGCGCGTGTGCGTGTGTGTGTGTTGGGGCCAGGCGAAGGCTGTCACTTCACAATGTAGTAAGCACTGAAGGCAGACGCAAGGGTTTTCTCTGCCACGTGTCACACCCAATCTCCTCCCCTGGAAACGTAACCTAGTTATTTGGACTGTGCACTGACTCAAGCTGCCTGCAACACACACACACAATTAAACTGGACACATGCACAGCTCTTTTAAATATAAAGACGCATATTTAAATGCAATGTGTACAGTTGTTAACGTAAGGATAATTATGTAACTAACAGATAAAAGACAGCAGTCCAGTGTCATGTTGGTCAGTTATACATTTCTAGAAAATACTGCAACAGCAACTTAACTGTATCTTCTCTGTGTCTACTCTACACGTTTAAAATTATCTTTATATTTTTACCATAGTTTCATTTTGCATATTTTATCTACATTTAAGGTTTTTTTATTTGCTGTAATTTGGGACATAAATTAACTACTCTACAAATTTTGCATTTCAATACTTACATGCACTATATATTTATGAATGTGCCGTTAAATAATTTAGCAGGTGTGACCCTTTGAAATCAACAAATGCTATATTAAGTTATTTAAGTTTAAAAAATGTTATTTACTAAATTGCCAGACAACCTTGACTTTCACTGGATCACATACTCAATTATCATAAGCCCTTTAAAAGTCTCTGTGCGTCTTTCTTTTTTATTACCCACAGTTTGCTTGAGACTTTGTTCAATTGATGTGAAGAACTAATAAATAGATCCACACACATTCATTTAATCACACAAGGAAGTGGTGTGTTATGTGGTTATAGTTTATTACATGTTATTTTCACAGGGAAGGGCCCAGCGTTCACCTAGAGTCACATCAGGTCACGTGTTTGACCTTTTAGGAGTTCTTGCCAGCCTTCTTAGGACAATGGGTGTTCCCCGTTTTGTGTAAATGCACAAGACGATGACATGTTGGACAATGACCTGTGCTCCGTTCTTCTGGTTAGTTAGTGAGTGTGTGAACATCATCTGTATCCCAGTATGTTAAAATACAAAATAATTCAGTTTCGGTCTTAACGTCCCCCAGAATTCACATGTTTGAAGTATTTGTGACGTTGAAGAAACTACTGCACATCCTTTTTGTTAAACTTGCAGTGAGGCTTTAAATTCCAGCCTTTAAGCCCTGAATGGAAGTCAATATTCACTCTCTCCCTCTCTCTCTCTGCCAGAGTCACCCGTGCCCACCGTGTGCCTGATGATTTTCATGCCCGCTACTGTGCCCAGTCTCGATCCTACATCTACCGAATAGCCCTGGGAGTCCCCCACCACTCCCAGCTTCCCCTCATAGAGCATGACCTCTGCTGGAACATCCGCAGCACGTGAGTTATCCCATTTCAAACATCCGTTATTCACTCATCTGTCTTCATCCTTCATATGTGTGTTGATGTGTGCGCACCATGATTTCCTGGAGAAAAATCCAGATCATACAGGAGCTCGGTCTAACAAGTAGGTCCACACACACACACACACACACACACGCACACGCACCAGCTAGCTCCCGCCAAGCCTGGCAGAAACAATGGCACGTTAAACACATGAATAATCCACACGTGCCGCGCCAGAACCGCATATGAGGGCCAGTGAAACAAAGTGTTGTGATGTGAGCTGACATCCTCATAACAAACAAAAGAAGGGAGGGGGAGAGAGAGGAGATGAGGGAACTGATGAAATGGGCGAGTGCTACATCGCTTCGATGATGTTCTTTTAGCTGTGATCGGAAGGAGGGAGTGTGAAGAAGCACATTTCAGAGGGTGTGTGTGTGAGCATTCATCTACGCTTCACTTTTTTTGGGGAAGAAAGTAGGGCAAGATAAGCTGCAGGCTGATACACAAGCAGAACAACACCCACGCACATCACCCTGACTATGTTTATTTTTTTCCCTCCATCTCCTTCTCTCTCCCTCTCTGCTTTCCTTCTCTCCTCTTTCCTCTTTCCTCGTCTTTCTGTTTCTCCTTCCCTCTCTTTTCTCTCTATTGCTTGGGTGTCTCGTCCCTCCACCCCTGAGCATCTCTGCCTCCACAGCCTCTCTCTCTCTCTCTCTCTCTCTCTCTCAGCTCTCTCTGTGATCTACCTCTCCCTCGTCATTACACACACACCCCTTCCCAAATTTCTCCCACTGCAAAAAATGTGAACCTCCACTGCTGTTCATTTTAATCTCAAATTTAGTCTGAATCATGCATTCAAGTACATTTTCAAAAATGTTTTACAGTCCATTGATCGTATCACAACAAATATTTTGAAACTAATGAAAAATCCTGGAATTCATGTTCACCTCAGGTTTTCAAACTTCATTGAAATATTGAGGCTGCAAAAATCATCACTGTCTTTCCCAATGAATTTGTCAACTAATTGCTTAATAACATTTTTGCTCTACAAGAGTCCTGAATTTCTCCACTGGGGATCAATGAAGGATTATCTGATCTTGTCATAAAAATTATGATGTGTTGATACAAGCCAAAAACACCACCTGAAACAGTTTAGTCTTAAACAACCTTAATGTATTCTGTGTGATGTTTATATTCATGGTTGCAGCTCTAGAACATTGACGACTTTTGACAAATGAATAACTGACCCATATCTCCTGTTTGTCCTGGTGAATTAATTAACAGTTGAAAAGAACATACTCTTAAGAGACGGATACTTTATTGATACTTTGACTTTTTGTGACCAATCAAAATGTTTGCAGAGAGATTGTCAATTGAACAATGAATAGATACAATAATACTCAAAAAAACCACTTTAATCACAGATGTAATTGAATTCACATATTGTGTGAACCTCTGTGAGGATGTATTACAGTGCTGCCTTAAAGAGGACATATTATCCACCTTTTCAAACAGTCCCCTGTGGTCTAAATGAAACATCTGTGCTGTGCTTTGATCAAAATATAACATGAATCAAGCACCAGAGGAGGTTTGTGACCCTGTATAAACCAGCTCTCTCAGAACACTCTGTTTTGGTGTGTGTCTCTCTTTAAATGCAATGACTCGTAGAGTCATGAATCTTGGATCTAAAAATGTTCTGTATAATACAGTATTAATGCTTCAGTTTATAGTTAATGTTTGTTCATTTTGAGGTTTAATATTAGGTTGTATTTACTATAGACAGACTTCAATCATTTATCTACAGAAACAAGTGAACCCAAGAATAAATTGGCTTTTTAAGTTTCCTGCACAGTCCACCACACATTCATTCAGAACTCTCACGTTCAACATATATTGATTAATGAGTCACTCAGCACACTCCTCAGGTCCCTGCTCGCTGTATCTCTGCCTCTCTCTCGCTCTCTTGTCAGATCATATTTGAGCAGTGACAGAAGAATGAGACTGTAGAGAATCCGAGCACCCGGCCCACTTACACTCTCTCCCTCACATGAACCTGTCAGCGACATGCTCTGCTCCCTCATGTGGCTCCGTGCATCAGATAATTTCACGTTATATAAGGCAGCCAATAAATTATTCTTCTTTCAAAGCGGGAACACGGAGGCCTGAAAACTTGTTGTACTTGCTGTGTGTGCTACATCCCAGCTGTTTGATCTCGCTGTTCAGGAAGGTCGCTTTCTGTGCATGTTGCAATATCAAAACAACTGCTCAGAAGTGGATCAAGCAGTCTGTTTAAACTCAGGGTCCAAAGGAAATATTTTTTTTATGATCCTTACAATAAAATGTGTCCGGTTGTTGTCTCTTATCAGGGAGTTGGATGTTGGAGCAATGTGCGAGGCCGCAGCCCTGCTGGTTGGGGTTCATGACTTCAGCAGCTTCAGGGCAGTGAACTCTGACCTGCCTTTTAAAAACCCTGTGAAGACACTGGATGTGGCCAGCATTCAGCCAGGAAGCTCCTTCACACAAGCACACTTCCACAGGTAGGTTATAAATGCTCATGTAAACTGATCACATGACCAGCGGCCTTAACATTTGTAAGGTTGAAAAAAAAAAAGGATAAATCTATGTTCTCATGATGAGGCTGTTTTAGATTTGGGAAAACATCTTCATAAACTGTGCTAAGTTGTCATAAGATTTTATACAGATATTGTTGTCACAGTCAGTATTAGGGTGGTTTGATTTCTTTACTAATTCCTATTTCAGCGTTTACAGGTATTTCTGTAAATGCTAAAACCCTAAACTTCAAGACATCATTCTCTTTGTGATTAGCGCTGATTAGCTTATGGGACAATGCTAACATTACAACATTTGTTAACACCAATATG
The DNA here is from genome assembly GCF_963584025.1 of Labrus mixtus. NCBI lineage: Eukaryota > Metazoa > Chordata > Actinopteri > Labriformes > Labridae > Labrus > Labrus mixtus. The sequence continues at coordinate 2,497,853 of NC_083618.1, read as the reverse complement.
TGAGTAATGTCATTTTTAACATGTAAGAATATGTAAGCAGACCTGGCTGAGAAAACAAACGATTACTGTTGCAAAAATCAGTAAAGTATTTCTGATTTCAGATGAGTTAAAATGCTCACTGAGCACATTCACATGTCCTTAAAAATACAGGAACACAAAGTTGTCAGCGTGGCTGTAAGCTCATAGTCATCCTGATCTATAAAAACACTTGATACAATAAATCAATCATCAAAAAAGCTCTTTTTTCTTTTTACAAACAAGATGATTATTCTTTGAACCATTTTAGCTTTTTTTATATACAGCCTGTCAGAATGAAATGAAAATGAGATCCCCAAAATAGTTCTGTGTCTAGACAGGAGAAGCTGAGATACAAACATGTCACATTGGAGCTGGCTTTGGTTCTAATCTTGCACGCTTTTTATTTATTTTGCGTACACATGTGTTTACTTGGCAGTATGAGACACAGCCTTTAGTCCATCCACTTAAAGATACCGTCCTTCACCAGAGTCCATGAGCTAACAGTCCGGCTGTCTACGTCTGCCTCCCACACGCCTTACATGTCAAATATAATCACACAGCAAGCGCTGAGTCAAATTTGCATTTGACCCAATTCTTCCCATGTGCCTGTTTCCTCTTTTCACTCTTTCTTCCCCAAAAATATACGGTCAGATTTAAAGGGGGGGGGGGAGCTGCTGTGTCTTAATTGTTCCAACAAAAAGCATCAGAGAGAATCAAACTGAATGTCAACTTGCAAAAGAAACAGATTCATATTCTTATGGCATTACCCATAATCCTTTTGGGCCCAAGCTGCAGTGGCCTATTCAGCAAATGACATTTAAACACATCTGTGCAAGAAGAGAGTCCCAGCCTCTTATCTGATGCCTGGCACACATGAATGTCACATCAGCCCCCATTTCTCTGCCCACAGTGGAGGGAAGTCTTGTCAAATAAGAGATAAAAGAGCAACGTGTCTCAGGATAGAATACATGTTAGACGTGGGCCTTTTTTTAGTCGGTTTATAAATACATTTGGTGCTGTCAAACAATTACATTTTTTAATTGCGATTAATCGCTTGGAGGACTATATCCTCCTTGATGGGTTGCGCAAACAAACCAATAGGCTACCGGTGCCCTGTCTAGGAGTTTAGTCAAGTGAAAAGAGCCAATGAAAGATGAAGCAGTGTTGTTCTTTTCTGTAACTATGACGACTACAGGGAGACACTGCGGAGGCTTAACAATGCTGCACCTAAAGGGATAAAACAGCTTCTTTTTTAAATTAATGCATTAATTTAAGGACTTAGTTAATGACAATCAAATAGTTAATGCTGATCGCCCTGGAATAACTCACTTTTAGAACATGTCTAAACGTCTCAGATTTACACTCTCTGTATTTACGTAGTTGTCCTTATGGGGCAGAGTGACGCTGTATTACATCTGACTGCATTTCTAGATACAGTTTTGCTGCTGAAGTGACACTTTATACCCCGTGGCAATGTTTAACCTTTCTTTAGTAAGGCACATTGAAGTCTCCAGGACTGAAGTTATTATTGTAACATTTCATGAGAAGTGTCTGCAATGTGCCTGAAGGCCTTTGTGCCACGAGACCAAATGTGCAGAAAACAAAACAAAGGCTGTGACATTTCGGATGTGTATTGTCCCTCCAGTGCATGTTCAGACATTTGTGAAAGCAAAATTTAACACGTTTTTTTTGTTCTTGTCTTTTTTTTCCAGAGAGATTCCATTCTGGGAGCTGACGTTTACAAGCAGATCTTTTCTCTATAAGCAGGTTATTTCCTCCTCTACACGTATTACTTTTAACATGTGGAAATGTGAATGCATTTGCTCTGTGTTGGTGTTTAGCACCATCTGCTGGATAAAAACTGAAAGAATGACAATGATTATCAGGCATTAAGGGAATGCTGGTAACACTTACTTCTACCCTATAAGGGCCATACTAAGCAAAGCACATTAAGGTCATAGTTCATGTACAACAACTGACGATCAATAAGCAGTAAAATTGAAGGGTATCGCGCTCTGATCTAGTGTCAGAACTACTGAGGAAGGAAATGGACATGGTTTGCATGAACACATGTTTAAGTGTCTATTCCATTATTTTTGACTGTTTTTATATTTGTTCTGTTTTATTTTATTGCTGCAGGGGACATCTAGAAAAGAGACCTTTTGAGGGCAAACTGTTAGATAATGGCCTATTAGCTATAGACTTTGGTCATGTAGAATAAGGTACTAATAATAAGCGCTTAATAATGGCCAATAAGCAGCCAGTATGCTACTAATAAGCATGCTAATAAGCAGCTAGTTAGTGGTGAATATTGTGACCTTAATTTAAAGTGTAAAATAGTTTGTGATTAAGACAAAGGTTGTTTTAGAACATCAGTGGTTGAGAGTCTTTCAGGTAGATAATGTTGCTCTGGCCCTGTTCTCCAGGTGCGGAGGATGACCGGGGCCCTGGTGGCTGTGGGTCAGGGGCGGCTCTCAGTCCACAATCTGAAGGAGATATTGGAGGCTCGGGACTCTCTAGCTTACCCACAAGGCCTTGTTGCCCCAGCCCGTGGCCTCTTTCTCACAAGGGTGGACTACAGGGCAACAGGTGAGGAGGATCAATTCAAACATTTGTCTCTCTGGTGAATTTGTCATGCAGACATTTTAAGAAACTGTTAGGATTTATATTGTCAACACTCTTCTTGATTTGGTGAAAGCAGCAAGTTTGTGGGAATAATAGTTGATCATGTATTTTTATATGATGAAGTGAAGTGGCTACTGGAATGTCTGGAAGGTCACCAAGGAGTTGAAAGATAAATCTGAAGGATGATTACTGGGAAGAAAAAAAGTGACTTAAACTCAGTTATCACACCTACAGATATATCGTAACAGGAAACTTAAGAGATGTAGCAAGTGTCTAAATTGTGGCCCATCTTATTTTATTGGATTAATCTTTTAAGTACACATGTAAAGCAAACAATGCTGATGTTTTGTTTAATTCAAACAGTCACGTATGTCGCCTCTTCTTTGCCTTCTCAGATATTCAGTTTTCACAACAAACATCAGAGGAATAAATTGTCTCCGGTGGAGGATTCATTTGACTTCATGCAACTGTGTTTATAAACTGTTCATCCCAACTTCTTTGTGAAAGAGTCAGAAAGGTTTGGATATTTGTGTGTATTACTCAGCAGCATAGTTTTCAATGTCTTGTCAGTTTGTAATGAGTCTTTTCACACACTTGTTCTAATAATCCTCAGACTTCAAACAGATGAATATCTACATGTCCTTTTAATTCAAGATATGAAGATTACATAACTGTGTCCATGACCACAGCTCAGCCACAGAATAGCACACACCCTGAACCTATCACAGTCTACACATGATCTTGCTCCTATGTATACAAGTATGAAAACAGGTTGTGGTAGGTTCTCCTGACATTTATCAAACAAGTTATACAACATGTGGAGAGGAGTGTTGAGCTCTACAACCAAAAAACTGCTTTGTGTGTCCATGGCTCTCGTACAGCGGTATTACATAATGGATCAACCAAGTGCGCACACACTCACTGATAATGTATACATCCAAGTGTCCAAATAAAACTGCATACACTGCGTCTTTACCCAAAAGTCTTCACAGACCATTCTTGTGTATTTTCAGACACACACACACTTGCTTCTTATTCGGTTGCATGTGCTCGTTGAGTGAGTTTCAACAAATTGTCCATAAACAGTCCATGACAACAGGCTGACCACCAGCAGTCTTGTCAGTGCCGGTGGCCAGAAGAGGTTTGTACAAGGTTCAGACCAACGAATCACCCGCCTTTAATGTTTTCATTAGTTCGTACACCTTTTCTCATTAATGCTCACCACATTCTAAGTGCTGCATCTGTCAAAATTGAACCTCATGAGGAATGTTTTTGCACTTCTTAGAAGTGACAAAAATGTCAATAACTCAGTCGCACTATTTTTTTTTTTTTTTTTTTAAACTAAACTTTTTAATATGTACACAAGTACATGTTTTCTATCCGTGTTGGAGCAACACAGTGAATCTGATTGGCATAGGTCCTCTAAGTCAATTCAACATTTGGTTTCAACAAGATAATTCACACAAGATGTCCGTGATTCAATATACTCAAAATTTCAAGTGTTTGCCAGAATATTAAGCCCGATGTCTTAGAATATCAATAACAAAATCATATGAATATATATATAATGCACTTGAGGAAGGCATTGTTTTTGTTTGTTTTTAAACTCACAATCCTTAACAGCACAGTCTGAGTGAAGAATGTAGCTGAGCTTAAGTTGAACTGGAGACCCTGATTGAGGAGATTGTGTGGGACAGTGAAGCACAAAGGGGGAAATTATCACATACGACCTTAACGGCCACATTTTGAGTAAAAAAATAAGACTATTGAATAATGCTCAACAGTGGCACATAGCCTGTCCTGATAATGGCGGATGTTTTATGATATAAATTAAATGTGAGATGTGTGGGTGGCTGATGATTTCTTATGAAACAATTATCTCAATGACTTGAAGTTAGTAGTGTATCACTCTAGGAGGCTTTTTTTGGCATTTGACTACACACCCTGATGCTAAAGCTGAGGTTAATTCAGGAGTAATTGTATGTTATGTGAATACAGGTTGATAGGATTTGATAATAGCTATCACAGGTTGATAAGTTTGCATAGACCCTTAAAACCCAACCATCACCATCTCAGTTACAAACGTTATGATTAAACTACAGCTCAGAGCAGCATACCCAAATTCACCCTTTGTACTTTTGGTCAATACAGAGTAAAATAAATATTATCAACATGATAGTTACATTCAATTATTCTTTTTTTTTCTTTAAAAATTCTAAACTCTGTGGCACATAAAATAGTTTTTCGTTCATACTTTTTTGTTGTTGTAAATCTCTTAATAGCTATGACCAACACCAAAAAGTGTTTCAATAAATCCATTTGTGTTCAGTGAAACCAGAGTCCACTATAGCTGCTTAGTACAGCATCACGATACACAGCGATAAACTCAGACACTTTATTCAAAGGAGGTACAAAGAGTGAATGGAGTATGTTCCCGAGACTTACAAAAACACTCGTCCGAGAGGAAACATATCCACATGTAAACATATATTGTGTTTGTGGTTTTGCTCTTTTCTCCCGACAGCTAAAAAAAATAAAAGCATAAAACACTGTAGGAGCGTACAGTCCTTGGGGGAGGGGGGGGAGGGGGCAGCAAAGAGGGGAGGGGCAGTCGGGTTTGCGTCCTTCATGCAATAAACGACGCTTTCTTTAGCTGGCGATTTTCTCGATTTCATCCAGATCATCTGTGTCTAATCTTTCGATTTTCTTACCTGCAAAGGGAGAAACATTAAAAAGGTGGTTAGGTTTAATTAAAGCCCCGACAAATAGAAGTCAGAATCTCCCTAAATAGAGCACTTCTTCTGTTTTTAACTGTCACGTTTAAATCCCACTCAAACTTATTAGTTTCCATAAAGCGTGTTTGTGACTTACTGAAATGCTCCTGGATCCTGTTGAGGATGTTCATGCTCATCTTGCCGTCCACCATGTTGATGGCCAGTCCCCTTTTGCCAAATCGTCCTGTGCGGCCGATCCTGTGCAGGTATGTCTCGTTGTCCGGGTTACCATCCTTGTCCACAGGCAAGTCAAAGTTGATCACCACAGAAACCTGCTCAACGTCGATACCTGCCAGACAGATAAATGGTAGTACACGGGCACTACTGTATTATTTGTTTATAGCACAGGCAGGGACGTGTCCACACTTTCTTTCACTGGGGTGGCCCAACTCGAGCACCGACTAATCCAGGGGTGGCCGGAAGGGTGACTTGCGCACAAACACCCAAAAATAAATATCATTGGCAATATTTTGGTCCCGAAACATTGCCAGTAAGACAGTGTGCATTACTTTCCCATGTACCTGTTTAATGAAAAAGATTTTAAAAATAAAATGTGCTCCATTGATAAGTAACGATAACTACTAGTAGACTTCTGCAAAAAATACCTATTAGTTGGTTTAACAGAAGTTCTGCCTCTGACAAGGTAAATAGCCAATCACAGTTTAGGTTTTTCTGGACACGCCCCTTAGTAGGGGCAAGTGTATATTTATTAAAACAGTAAAGGAGTGTTTGCATGTGTATTCAATGAACCAAGTAGAAATAGTTTCATAGTAAAAAGACTGCAATCCCTTCTCTTCTGGACCCTTTATGAATGTGAATATCTGCCTACTGTCATAGCGCTCAGTCCTCACCTCGAGCACAAACATTCGTGGTGACCAAAACCTTCTCCTTGCCATCTCTGAAGCGGTCAATGACAGCAGCCCTCTGCTCCACCTGCATCTCACCGCTGAGCAGCGCCACCTGGTGGCCCTCTCTGGACAGTTCCCCAGCAAGCCAGCCTGCTGTCTTCCTTGTCTGGATCACAGAGAGAGAGAGAGAACTGTCACATTTTCACCAGCTCATGCATTCATAAAAAAGTCCTTTGCTAAAAGTGTTTGTAAATAAAAAGGGTTTGTTCGGACGAAACAGAGAGGTCACAGTAGACACAATAAACAGAATTTTCTATTCATATACATAATGGGTCCACCATGTTGTTCATCATCTTTAATGAAGGTCAGGCATGTAAACATGAAGTAAAAGGACTCACATGGCAGAAGATCATGGCCTGGGCGATAGTGATGGCTCCATAGACGTTACAGAGGGCTTGGAACTTCTCCTCCCTACTGTTGCACAACACGTAGTACTGTTTGATGGTATCAAGGGTCTCCTCCTCTCTCTTTAACTTTATGATGTTTGGAGAAGGCACGATGCGCTGGGCAAAGTTCCACACTGTCTCTTCAAACGTGGCTGAGAATAGCAACATCTGGCAGGTTTGAGGCAGCATCCTGTGAGATAGGGACAGGTGAGAGTGTAAAACGTCAAAAGTTGTCAAAATGTGGGCATGAAGATTCAATCTAGGACTGCTATGTGTAAACGTTCATTCTGACCTTTGGATGCGGATGCTCTGGTCTTGGTGACCCTGTGTTGCGATCATGACGTCTGCCTCGTCTAACACAAACACCTTGATCTTCTTGGGGTCGATGAACTTGAATTTACTGCACCAGTCCAGCATGGTGCCAGGGGTCCCAATAACGATCTGCTCTTGTAGCTTCATGCCCCTGGGCACTGGAAAATTCACAAGAAACATGCACTCATCAACACGCTGAGCCGTCTCGAAAACATCCTTCACGGACAGAGCGTCCACAGGTCAAACATTAACAAAAACTATTTCAAAATGTTTCCATTACAGCACAAACGTAGCACCGAATAAGCAGAGAATCCTTACATTTATTTCCTCTGATTGCGTAGACTAGTTTGACCTCAGGATAGTGCTTCCCCATCTGCTCGATAACCTTGCCAGTCTGAAGTGCCAGTTCATAGGTGGGTGACACACAGAGGCACTGATGGAAAGAAATCAGATTTGGGGAAAACACATTAAGGGGTCTAGTCGTGATTATCATAATACTTTAGTCATTTTTGATACAGGCAGGAGGACAACCTCAAAGATTTCCAAAGATATTTCAAAAAGAAAGTCATACATGCCTTTTTCTTTTTTAACTCAAGGTTTCAATATGAGATCTCCAGAAACCTACCTGGGGATATTTGTTGTCAGGATCTACATGACTGAGCATGGCCAGAACAAAGGCAGCAGTTTTCCCTGTTCCTGACTGTGACTGAGCAATCAGATTCTGTGGACTAGAAAATAACATGGAACTAGTTAGTAGTTAAAAGTGGTAAAATGCTTTTGTTGGTATACATAAGTATGTTACAATAATTAATAGAGGTGTGACTGAATTAGGGACATTTTGCCACGCTGAAGTATTCCACAAGATTTATGTTTAGTGTAAAGTCTACTCACGGTCCAGCCAGCATCATAGGTAAGGCAGTCTCCTGGATTTTGGATGGCCGGTTGAAACCCATGCCATAAACACCCTGAAGCAGCTGTGGCTTCCTACACAAATGAACAAAAATAATAAAATCTCTTGTTTTGGTGCAAGTGTTTAATGAGCACAATATCCATTTGTTTTGGCATCTACATTTCAGTGAAGACTTTATGGTTAAGTTGAACATTTTGTGGACAAAAAATCCTTTCCATCTGCATGCATGTTATCAACAAAACAAAGCCTGATTGATGGCTCTTAAGTAAAATATGTCAATTTACCCACAATGAATTAGTTCAACAAAAGAAATGAATGGCCTGATATACGCTTCACTTACAGTCGCAACTCCTCAAAGGACTTGACTGAGTAGAGCGGAGAGTTGGGATCCTTCTGAAGAACTTCCACCTGATTGGTGTTATTGACAAGATTATTCCGGATTAGCTTGTTCAATAACGATTGTGCCGCTTTGTCATCTGGAAAAACAAACAAACACGTAATGTTGCAAAGCGTTTACAACCCAGAGATATGCAGACATCTCACTGAAAGACAAGTAAGAATTTGAGACAGCAGTATATTAATATTTCAGGGAACATATATAAATAACTGCCAACCTTTATCATCGTCCTCTGTAGTCTTGTTTTCTCCCTCGGGTTCTGATTTTGCAGCTGCACTACCCGAGTCTGTTGCGTTTGAAAGCGTGCCTGTGACATTTAATTTATGAATTACAATATTTAAACTCAAAACACTTTGTTGAAGCATTGTTTGGATTCTATTAGAGATGTTAACTTAGGAGACTTACCATTTTCCTCTGGTTTTTCTTTTATCTGAAGGTTACCAATCTGTAAGAGGCACACAAAAATATTAAATTAGCTTGTGTGCTAAAACAATGTGCTCCATTGTGTAACGGACGGTGGTTGTCTATTTAGTGATATATCATCTAAGAATCAAACAGGGGCCAGGAGCTCTGTAAAAATAAATGTATGTAAATGTAATTTACAAATTATCCCTGCACTCATGTTCACTTCATTTGTCTGTCTACTCGCCATTATATTGTATAGTTTCTTCTGATAATATGTCTACACTCATGCACTTTAACTTATGTCAATACTGTCCATTTACTACTCTGTTTTTGCACATGTACATTTAATCTTTCATATTTAAGACTAGTAATGCTAAGTTAAATCCTGGTTGTACATATTCACATTCTTAGTTTTGATATTTTTAGTGTTTATTTACTTTATATTATATTGTGTTTTTTGCTAATATTGTGTGTTTGGATAACCTGCTGCTGTAACGCCACAATATCCCAGTTTGTGATCAATAAAGTAATTCTGTTCTATTCCATATTAAATTCTATTCTAAAAGCCTCTTCCACAGGTTTCATGTTAGCCAGCTAGCTGCTAAAGCTAAAGATTCATTGAGCACGCAGCGTCTGAACTGAAGCTAGTTAAGTTAGCTTTCACGACTTAACTGAAGCCACCCGGCGTTTCGTTTTCAAGTCAGTATGAAGAGAATGACAGAGTGCCAAACTGGACAAGTGAGCAGTTTCAATATTTACAGATGCAGCGCAGATGCTACTTTCCTTTCACATTGTACAAAACAGGCCAAAGCAAACCAATAAACATGCTAAAGATACGCTATCTGGTGTTGCGTAAGTTGAGGCTTACCGATTCCGCCGCAGCTTCTTGCTCGTCCACTGCCTGGGCCCAAGAGTCCGTAGCCATTGTGGGGGCAGCTTCTACTTTTTTTTAATTTAAAAAGATTAAAAACTCAATTTAGAAACTGAAGCGCAAGCCTGAGAGTACGGACCGAGCAACGTTTACGTGAAAGTAGCTAGTTTCCGGTTTCCACAATGGCGTGCCGAAAGTTGCGCAGCAGTTTACATGTCCGGGCAGAAAGCAAAGCCTAACGCTAAACAGTTCCTAGCTAATTCAATGTGCTCAGGTGAAAAATGAAAGCATTAAATTAACACATGTAAACAAATGACTCTAAAAAAAACAAAAACCTTGTTATGAATTAAAGAGAGTTCGGGAGATTTGATGCCGAATTAAAAAAAACAACAGTACTATGTCGAGACTGTAGGTGGCGTCAAAACTTTCTGCATAAATTCAACCTGCCTGCAAAATCTTAAAACACACACACACACACACACACACACACACACACACACACACACACACACACACACAAACACACACAAACACACACACACACACACACACACACACACACACACACACACACACACACACACACACACACACACACAAAACACAACAAACAAACAAACAAACACACACTCGCACACATAGACTAATCCAAACTGAAAACTAGACGGACCCGGACAAAGTACATATAGGCCTAGATAAGGCACTTTATAACCTCAGCGAAACAGATCATTTAGACCCCAGGTTAACTATGTTGCAATTGGTTTGCAATTCAAAATGTGTTTGTTTTTATGCACCAGCAACAAAAAATTGAATTGGAAAGGGCCTTATAATAGATCATATTAGGCTATAGTTCTGGGACCTTGATTCTGAATGTCTCCATCTCTCGTAAAAAATACACTAAACACTTTTCAGAAAGCTCAGGAGAGTGGTTAAGAGCAGATAATCTATACCAATGAGATTCAAACACTCTTCCACAATCTTCCTCTCCTCTTGCCTCCTCATCTGCCCTTTGTTTATTCATTTCCCTCTGTGTCAGAGTGGACAAATGTAGTGTAAAAAAGTAAAAAAGGAGATTTCTGACTCAAAAGTATACTTAAAAAATGAAGACAGTATAGCATATTTCAGGGAAGGAACATGACAATTCTGAGCTATTTTTTTTACTTGTGTGTTACTTGAACAACATTAATCACCACTGACTATATATAGCCTAAGTGTCAAATAGATTTCTTGGATTTATGAGCATTTTCTGATCAGGCCTGGTAAAATAATGAACACAGGTTTTGGTTTTAAACTGAATTCCTTCAGTTAAATCTAACAAATGAGGCCTGGTACTGCAGTAAAAAAGTATTTTCTTTGATCAAGGGGGGCTGCAGTTTACGGAATATTATGCAGTCCCTTACAAAAGGGTGCTGAGTGTTCATAACACATTTTGTTATATTGTTTACTAAAAAAAGTCTCAACAGTGAAACTAGGTGTACTGAATTATAAATAAGGAACCAACTTTGAATATCCCTCGGGATCAATAAAGTATCTATCTATCTAACTAAAACTAACTAACTGAAATGATGTTCTGTACTTATAAAACTAACGTAAAATAAAACAAATACCTAAGTCTATCTTAAGTTTTTGTCAATGTGTTGAATAAGCATGAAGATATTAGACTGGGATGTATAGGCCTATGACTGTGAGTCACTTCTCTCACAATGTGCTGGTTTTGCATTGCAATAGCCTACTCATATTGAATATCTTAACCCTTGTAAGTCTTAGCCTTTATCTGTGCTATTTTTGGTCCACCTGGTCTCTTTATGTAATAATGCATGTGTAACCTCAACCTTTTCAAGCACCATCAAGTTATGAACGTCTATTTTCTCAGAACAACCTGGGCTATCAGAGTTTATGCTGCATGTCAGATGAATTTATGCATGTGGCTCATATGTTTGTAATTTAATCATAAAGACCAAATAAAAAACAAAACATACATCTCACAGATCTTACCTGCTCTTTTGTAATGTTAACAGACAAAGAGTAAGGCATTTTACCTGCTTTTTGTAAAGTGTCTCGAGATAACACTTGTTATGAGTTGACGCTATACAAATAAAAGTTGATTGATTGATTGATCTTCATTCAAATTGCACAGAGATCAACAGATAGATCAAAACTTGGCTTTCAGGAAAAAGCAAACTATTTACATTTTCACACATTTTCTCCATGTGTTTATATTTATTTTATTATTTATTTATATACTATTAAAGTTATTATATTTAATCTATATAATGTATATATTGTGTATCTATTTAGTATACATCATATAATTATGCATATTTATGTATATGTGTGTTTATATATCATTTATGGCACATTTCTATAAGAAGCAGAATAAATGTGTAAAAATGTACTCCAAATGCGTTCTTAGGTGCCTGCCGTACAATTTCATTTGTCCTCATAAAGATCTGTACTATGGTTCCGGAGATATTGTAAAAAACACAAGTGCCATTTGGGGGCTCTAGATAAATATATCCCATGAAAAATAACCCCATGTAAAAAAAAAAAGGCAGCTTCATAATGTACACAAAGGTCTCACTGGTCACAAACATGGTCAAATAAATGTCATCAAGCAATAAAGCATTCACACCTTGACTCACTTTGACGTCTTACAATATCTCACTGTGAAGAAAAGGTCTGGATAAAGCTTGGGTGAAAATGTTACATGTTTGCGTTCACACATGCAGCTCACTCTGAAGATTTCTGGAAGTTTTTCAGGAGTATTGTGCTTGTGAGAAAACACCATTGTAGTTTGTAGTACAGCATTGAGAGCTGTACTATTTATTCTCAACAAACCAGCCTCTCATTTATGACACCTTTTCCCGTGTTGGCACTGTTGGGTATAGTGCTGCATCCTAATTGTTTTAAGTGGAAATCTGGCTATTAACCAGAGCTGCTACTTGACACCCCTAACATGTAATCATGCAATGTTTTATGGACGTATTTTGGTTTCATATTTTAATTAATTTTGTTCATGTTGTTATGTGCTATCCAGTATGGCTGTTGATGACTTTTGTCTCTTTTATGTTATCATGCTTTTGGTACAAGACAAATTCACCCGGGGGCAATAAAGGTTTCATTCATTCATTCAGTTGGCCTCCACTATGGACCATACAGGAGCACTCGGGGTCACTTCTTAAGTTGGACCGATGCGGCTGGCTGCTCCTTAAATGAATGCAGAATTGATTTTACACATTTCCCCCTGCTCCACTGGGATAGATAGATAGATGATGACAGTGGCTTTGGCTTGTGTTAAAAGAGATTACATTGATATCTGTTCCGCTGTCATCCAATGGTCATCTTCACTGCGTGTGTGTGTCAGTCCAAGTTTCACCACATATGTATTTGCATGCGTTAGTGGGTGTGTGTCAGCAAGCCAGAGAGTTTTTAAGATCGTCAGTTTGGAGACAAATTAGTCAAAGGCTTGAACGAGCTGAGTTTATTGTTGCCTCCAATCAGCTGCCTTGCTGGAGGTATCCATAGCAACTGAAAGAGTAAAAGTAAGGCTTGAGGTCTCTGGAGAATTTGGAAGAGACAGAGAGGAGGACTTTGTATTGCCACATAAGGACTCATTTCAAGCGCTGAATATGACAGAAAGGATATCAAAGTAGTGTGGAGGAGAAATTGGTTTTATGTGTGAAAAAAGGTAAACACTGTGTCCGTGAATATGTAATGAAGATCTCTTGAACACAACTTCATGCTTATAAATATACAGTATGTAACAGTTTAAGTAGGCAGTACATACTCTCCACCACTCTTTTTTTTTTTTTTTTACTGTAACACTTCAGAGGGGTGCGAACCCAGAAGCCTTAACCGGAGTCCTTCTGTGAAAGGATGATCTACCTCAGGTTGGAATTTTTAAAATAATGACAGAAAAGTAGAGCCAGAGTGTAGGCAGAGTGAGAGGTAAAGGATGTGAATTCACCCATCTATTTGAGATATGCTAATGACACTTCTGATATCAAACACACAAAAAAACCCACATTTAACTTACCAATAAATGGCAAAAATCCCTCAGGTGGGATATAGTCCACAATGGAACAGATTCTTGTGTTGGTTCAAAGCAGACACTCACAGTTATGGAAGTTCAATGACTCTTTTATTAGAGTTTGTTATATTGTCTTTCGCCATTTTAGTTGTACTTTGCTAATCTGGTGCACAAAGTGCTGCAGGAGACCCATACCTCAACACAGCTGGTATTTTATACTGTACTATTTTATAGCATCAAATAACTGAACAAAAAAGAAACTTCTCAGAAAAAAAGATGACTTGAAAAAAATATGGCGGTAAAGTAACTTTTGTGACAAACTGTGTTTGAGAAAAATGTATCTGATTATATTTATCAGAATTTATCACGGAATTTTGTTTTTACAGTTTGACCCATGTCCTATCTCTTAAAATAGAGGATGCAGGGTTTAAGACCTATACAGCGGTCAGTCAGCAGGGGGAGCTCTAAATCTATTGGCTTCACTTGAGTCAACATATTTCACTGTCCATTCTTTATACAGTCTATGGTCTGTACTCATAAACCCCTTTTATATTTTATTTATCTGCATCTCTTAACCCCTATACCTAAGCTGTGCAATTCTCTGCACTTTTGTACTGTTGTTCTTGGTATTATGATGTGTCATTTAATCTTATGTGGGCTGGTCCATTTCAATGCTATGACATAAAAATTAAAAATTCTGTTTTATTTATTCAATATTGTATCTGTTGTGATGACCAACCCCACTGGACAGCAGTGATGAGAAGTTGTAAAATCAGTTTTTCTTGGTCACATGGCAGGTTTACAGTCAGCAAAGAGAAGGCAATTCTTCTAAGTATGGCCACAGACAGACAGACAGTAGACAGCTCTACTGTATGTAGGCAGAACAAGTACAGGCAGACAGATCTGGACAGAGGTAGTGGGCTTAGTCAGCAGACGATCTGGGACAAAATAAGTTTTAGCTATCCTGTACTGACTGGTGAGGTGACGAAATGTCTAAGCATGACTCTGTTGAATTATTAATCATTTCCTGTTTTACTTTTTTCCACTTGACCTTTACTCTGATTTCAGTTGCTTTACCCCCTGCTAGTTTGTCTAACCCGTCCCTGATCAGTTTCATCTGTCCCTCATTACCTTATTATTATTCTTGATTTACCATCGGTGATCTTGCTGACACCTGTTCCTGCTGAGCAGCAGTCCTCACCTGTTCCAGAGCTGCAGTGGTCTCCAGTTTCTGAGCAGCTTTAACCGCTTTTTCTGGGCTGCAGCATCTACCAGTTCAGTACAGCAGTCATTGAAGGCTTTGCTTCAGCACTTTCCTGTTTTCTTTGCTCTACAATCTCACAAACCAGTGTTTCAGCCACTGGCCTCTGGTCCTGCATCCCTGCCACATCCTCCTGCTCTGTATTCCTGGCTTTAGTCTCTTGCTCTCCACTGGTCCTCGTGTACCATTGACCTGAGGGAAAGATTACCAGTTGCCTTGGCCCATCCTAGAATTATCCAACCTTTGTTTGTCATTCTCAAACTCTGGTGCCGCCCTAGAGTAGTCCTAATGCCATCTGTCTCCTGTACTGCTACTGTCCCAGTACCCAGGCCATTCACCTGGAAACCAGGCCCATTTATTGAGCTTCCGGGCCACCTGGTCCCTAATACGTCCCATTCTGCTGGGATCGGAATTTTTTTTAAAGCTGTATGGAGCTGGGGGTAAGTGCAGAGTTACAAAATAATTCTGCGGGTTTGTCAATACAAGAGCCATCTTTCACATAAAATGAAGTGATTTGACCCATTCCTCATATAGAAATATGATCATGGCAGCTTTAATATTCATGTTTAATTTGTAAATTACATGAAAAACAGTTGAGAAAGGACATAGGGTTGAATTGGTCATTGTCATGACATTAGAAATATGGTGGTTTAGCATGATGGATTACCTAAAGCAACATTGTGTAACTTTTACACCTCAAAGTAGCTTAACAAGTGTTAAGCATATTACTGAATGTAAGTGCAAAGCCATGTTAAATAGCCCACCCAGTGACGTCATTATTAGAGCATGCGTGCCTGCGTGCACCGTTAAGAGGTAATGTGAGCATGCGCAGAATAAAACGGTCAGAGAGAGAGTTCCAGGACCAAAAAAAGAGATGGTAGCGGACGTGTTTTTTCTTCTGTTGATATTAGCCACTAGATGGTATTAGTTAACCACTTTGGATGACTGTAGGGACGCGATAGACTGCTGCAGAAATGTCTAACGTAACAGGTTATGGGCCCAGTCATGCAGGCCAAAAGTGGTTCAGACTTTTATTCGACGGTGATGAGAAAAACTACGAGCTCTGGGAAACGAGGTTCCTCGCGCACATGGAGTTACGCGGCCTCAGAGAAGTCATCATGGAGGACCCGCAGATAGATGAGGACGACGAAGAAGCCCTCGCGGAAGATGAGACAAAGAACGGAGAGGCATATGCAGAGTTGGTGCAATGTCTAGACAACAAGAGTTTGTCATTGGTAATGAGGGACGCGAAACGTGATGGAAGAAGAGCACTTGAGATTCTTCGCGGGCACTATGCGGGAAAGGACAAACCCCGCGTTGTGAGTTTGTATTGTGAACTTTCCTCGCTCCATAAGGCTAGCAATGAAACTGTAACTGACTACATAATTCGAGCAGAGACTATATTCACATCATTGAGAAGAGCAGACGAGCATATTAGTGATGGGCTTCAGATAGCAATGGTAGTAAAGGGGCTACCTGATTCATACAAGCCATTCATCGTGCACATCACCCAGACAAATTACATTGTACAGAGTACTGAAAAATATGGGAAGAGTGACGGAAATGTAGACGAAGACAACGTGATGAAGACTAGCGGGACAACAAGGGCACGTGGAAGAGGAAGAGGAAAGAAAATTAACCTGGCTGATGTCGAGTGTTACACATGTGGTAAAAAGGGGCACATGGCAAGGACATGTCATGACGGATTCCAAGCGAGAAGGGAAGAACGAAAATGGGACACACCACAGCGAGGAAGGGGACGCGGCCGAGGACAAGACCGTGAATATGTAAAGAAAGCTGATGGAGAAACTGAGGCAGAGCCGACATCGTTCTGTTTCTTTAAAATAAGTGACTGTCCGACACAAAGAGGAAACAAGAAGGGTCTCATGGTGGACTGCGGCGCCACAACACACATGATCAACGACCCCAAAAAGTACAAGACAGTTGATAAGAGCTTCAGACCTGAAGGCCACACGATCGAGCTTGCCGACGGAACAAAGGTGAGCGGGATGGCGAAGATGAGGGGAGACGCCGAAGTCTACTTGCTGGACAGCGAGGGACGACAAGTGAAAACAAGGCTCAAGCAAGCACTCTACATCCCATCTTTTCCTCAAAACATCTTTTCAGTAAAATCAGCGACAGCCAACGGAGCCGAGGTCCGCTTCAAGAACAATGATGACTGGCTGATCCACAAAGATGGTACCAAGTTCAAAATGGATGTGTATGGTAGGCTGTATTACCTTAACACAGTAGAAGATGAAAATAGTGATGATGTGAATGGGTGCTATGACATTCAGACGTGGCATAAGATACTTGGTCATTGTAATTTTGATGATGTTTCAAAATTAGAAAAGGTGGTAGAAGGGATGGCGATAAAAGGGAAACATGACAAGTCTATTCAAAATTGTGAAATATGCACACAGGGCAAATTTACACAAAACAGAAACAGACAGAGAGACACTAATGCTACAACCATACTAGAATTAGTACATACAGACCTATGCGGTCCAATAGAACCAGCAGATAAAGATGGGTACAGATATGCTATAGCATTTACTGATGATTACAGTGGGATGATTTTTCCATACTTTGTCAAAGCAAAGAGTGACACGACAAAAGCTACTGAAAAATTCATAGCAGATGTAGCTCCATATGGAAAAGTAAAGTGCATAAGATCTGATAACGGTACAGAATTTACCGGGCAGGAGTTCCAGTCCTTACTTAGGAGTAACGGGATAAGGCACGAGACGAGTGCACCCTACTCACCTCATCAAAACGGTACGGCCGAGAGGGGTTGGAGAACCTTATTCGAGATGGCACGATGCATGCTATTGGAGAGTAACCTCCCAAAGCAATTATGGACATATGCTGTACAGACAGCAGCTCAGATTCGTAACAGGTGTTACAGTAAGAGACTAGAGCAGACACCTTACCGTGTATTCACAGGAAAAACACCTAACCTATCTAACATGAAAATATTTGGCTCTGAATGCTACGTATATAAGCAGGATAAGAAGAAGCTGGATTCTAGGTGTGCAAAGGGAATTTTTGTTGGCTATGATAAATATAGTCCAGCATATAACGTGTACTATCCTGAGACCGGAAAAGTCCTAAAACATAGGCTGTTGAAATTTATCACCAAAGGTAATGCAGATAGCCAGACTCAGACAGACTATAACATGGGGGACGACATTGAGTGTTATGGAGATAAACCACCAAAGATAGCCAACCAGGGTCAGGAACAGCCAAAGGGGTGTAAAGAGTCCAGTGTTGAGACTGCTGAGACAAGTCCCACTCAGACAGTTAGTACTCAGAAAGAACAGGAAGAAAGGAGGTATCCTACCAGGCAAAGAAAGGCAGAATACTTAAAGGAGTACCAGTGTAAAGCTGAGTGTAACAATGATGAGAGTGAAAATGTAGATTATTTCTACAGAGTGACTTATGGTGTACCTAAAACACTTAGAGAGGCTATGGACTCTAAGAAGTCAAAAATGTGGGCTGACGCGATGAAAGAGGAGATTAACTCTTTAACAGAGAATGAGACTTTCACTCTAACCCCACTGCCACGGGGCAAGCAAGCAGTGGGAGGTCGCTGGGTATATGCAGTAAAAGAGAGCCCAGATGGATCTGAAACTTGTAAAGCCAGATATGTCGCAAAGGCGTATAGTCAAGTGGAAGGGATTGACTATAAAGAGACTTTTTCACCAACAGCCAACATGACCTCTGTCCGAGCATTGATGCAGGTGGCTGTACAAGAGGATCTTATCCTACACCAAATGGATGTGAAGACTGCTTACCTCCATGCTCCGATGGACTGTGAGGTATACATAGAACAACCGGAAGGTTTTGAAACCAAGTCAAAAACAGGAGAACACTTGGTATGTAAACTCAACAAGTCACTGTATGGTTTAAAACAGTCTGGGCGTAACTGGAACATGTTATTGCATGATCACCTTACAGAGAATGGTTTTGTACAAAATGATGCTGATCATTGTGTCTACAGCAGAGAATCTGAGAACGAGAAAGTGATTCTGTTAGTATGGGTAGACGACTTAATCATAGCTGCAAGTAACAACACCTCACTCAGTGATGTAAAAGAGATGTTGAAGAGAAGGTTTAAGATGAAAGATATGGGTCCACTTAGACACTTCCTGGGTATCGACTTTAGACAGAGTGAAGGAGAGATCAAAATGACTCAAAAGAGACACATAGAGAAGATGTTGACTAGGTTTGGAATGTCTGAATGCAAACCCAGATCAACCCCATGTGAGCAGAAGTTAAACTTTGATACTGAGGGTGAAGTTATTGACTCAACAGGGTACAGGGAGATAGTAGGTAGCTTCATATACATTATGACATGTACAAGACCTGACCTGAGCTGGGTTGTGAGTAAATTATCACAATACCTAGCAGAACCAAAGCAACAGCATTGGGCTACAGCAAAACACCTACTGAGGTACTTAAAAGGTAGTATAGATCAGGAACTACACTACAAGAAAAGTGAGGAAGACCTACAGCTTGAGGGATATAGTGATGCTGATTGGGCAGCCGATCAAAATGATAGGAGAAGCACAACTGGATACTGCTTCAGCTTAACTGAAAATGGTCCAGGTATATCATGGAAAAGTAGGAAACAGCCAACAGTGGCACTATCAACCTGCGAAGCTGAGTATATGGCACTAGCAGCCACTACTCAGGAGAGTATGTACCTTGTACAACTACTTAAAGGAATAGACAGCAGCAACCAGCATGTACCAGTGAAGATATACGAGGACAACCAGGGGGCGATAGCTTTATCCAAGAACCCAGTATGCAGACAGAGAAGCAAACATGTAGATATAAAGTATCACTTTGTACGGTCTGCACACACAGAAGGGAAAATAGCTATAGAATACTGTCCTACTGCAGACATGGTAGCTGATGTCCTTACCAAACCAGTGATGAAGGCTAAGGTTGAGAAGTTTAAGGGGTATTTGTTTGGAGAGTGAAGTGTACTGACAGATGTAAAGTTTTTATTTTTGTTATTAACACTGTCAATATGCAAAATGGTTATTTTAGAGTTCTGTAATTCTGTTTTTTTGTTTGTTTACCGCTATAGAGAGCTATAAACATGTTTTTGAGTGGGAGTGTTAAGCATATTACTGAATGTAAGTGCAAAGCCATGTTAAATAGCCCACCCAGTGACGTCATTATTAGAGCATGCGTGCCTGCGTGCACCGTTAAGAGGTAATGTGAGCATGCGCAGAATAAAACGGTCAGAGAGAGAGTTCCCGGACCAAAAAAAGAGATGGTAGCGGACGTGTTTTTTCTTCTGTTGATATTAGCCACTAAATGGTATTAGTTAACCACTTTGGATGACTGTAGGGACGCGATAGACTGCTGCAGAAATGTCTAACGTAACAACAAGTCAGTTTAACAGTACAAGAACTTTCAACATCTCACCAATGTCCACAGCACAGTCGGGTCAGCCATTTACTGTTTGTAACTTTGATAGTGGCCTATGTCATATCAGGACTGGTGCACACAGCTTTATGGTACTTGTCCATCCAAGTTTTCTCCTTTGTCAATCCTATTTTAGCTGTATTTGTTTAGAACTTACAAACATATCAACTAGCATAATAAATTACTCTCTCTAATGTAGCTATTCAGCTACAACCTGTAGATAGTATGGCAAAAGTGGAATACACATTAACATGCTCCACATGCAAACAGTTTGAAAACAATGGGCTGAAGACACTTGCAGAGTCATATTTGCGCAAAATGTGGTAATATTACTGTACCTTGGCGGTTGACATGGTTGTTTGGATTCTCACAGCACCTTTGCTTTGCACCCACTGTTTGTCATCAGATGCACAATAGTTGTGGTAGGTGTAACAGCATTACGTGTGTTACCACGGTGCAGTCGTACTCAGAGACCCTCAGTGGGTGCCACAGCACACCAAAGCAAATTCCTACATATTGTTACATTAACGAAGAGAGAAGAATCCAGCATTTAATATCATTGAGACAGTTAAAAACAGCTGTTAATGGTCACCAGGTCTCAGTGGAAGGTATATGTGTTGTTGCATAATGTTAGCATATAGATAGGAAATAGAAGTGGACCTAAAATCCAACCTTGCAGCCTTAAAGGCTTTAAATGTGATTTTTTGATCCAGCAGATGTCGCCCTTGAGCACCATGCTAATGCTAGTGATCTTTATCATGCTCGTATCTTCACACTGCATGTAAATTTACCTGAAATGATTGTGATCTAGAAACACAGTTAAGCAGTGAGTACAGTATGTTATTCTTCTTTTCTCTAGTCCCTCAATTAAACAACTTTTATACACGAGGGGAGGAGTCAGCCGGCCGTCCAGGCGATGTAAACAAAGTGAAGATAGGACTCTGAAAACATCACAGACAGTGGGACTTGGGTGTTACACCCATTGTAGACAGTCATGACTCACAGAGTTATTTTCAGAGGATATACTTGATTTATATTATATTTAAGAGTGAAAAATCAAATATAAAGCCTTTAAGATGTGATCTTAAGCATTTAAAACATCCCCAAACAAAAATTACACAAATGTATGTGGGCCAGGCCACTTTGGTGTAAATTGATTTTACGTAGTGTAAAGTGACTACTAAGTAACACTCCTAATGTTCTGAATGTTACTTAAAGGTCACACTGTGGTTGTTTCCTCTAACTAATTCACTTGTCCTACACTGTATGGCTACCAACAATGTTTCATTATTGGTGCTGACTTTGATACAGCTGTGATGCCTCAACATCACCACATGTTATACTGGGCAGCGGTCACAGTCTGTCTCCTCTGTCTTGCTCCCTAACATCGCAGGTGCCAGGTCCTTGGTCGTCCATCTTGTGCAAATTAATATAAATCAAAGGGGACAAGACAAAGACAATTCCTGTTAACAAAGCCAAGCTGTATGCACGGGTCCTTTGGTGAGAGACAGACATCCAGGGGGGAGAGGGTTAGGGATTCTATCCAGACCTTTTCTCCCCACCATCTTCTGGTACAGATGCAAACCCCTGATCCTTCATCCGGTGCCAGCTCCTAACTACTTACTCCATGCATCTCTCGCAGGATAAAATAAATTTAAAAAACTTGCACACCCACGCTAGAATTTAAACAGTGATGCAGCACTTGTTTTTTCTCAACAAGAGAGAGTACACAGAGAGGGAAGAGATGGAAAGAAACAGAGAGGAGTAAGGGGCTGACAGCTGGTTGGTATTCCTGAGGCTTAGCCCAGAGAGGCTGATGGTGCAGAGTGGACATCACTGAGGAATTTCAATGTGGATAGAACAGCTTGCTGTTGTCAGAGTCAGGGCTCTAGCCTTTATATCACAGACCTGTGTGTTTTACAAAACACCATTTAATCAATGAAGCTAATCAATTCAGATGTGAAGTATGATTACAGAAAAGCCATGCACAGGTTGAACCTGATCACCAATATTTTCTCTATTTCATACCACACATACATTTGATGTTTTTTTTTTCATAGCACAATACTATGCAATATAAGCAATGACATTACATGACATTACTAACTTCTTCATTAAATTCAACACATTATTTGCAGAGATGCAGAAGGTATCAGGTGAACTTCTTTTAAAATATGTCTTTGAAGCAAAAAACACAAATGTACAAACTTTCCCTGAAGGATTTTGGATTTGAATATTTAACCATGCAAACACGAAGTAATACCATGATTTAAAAACCTTTAAGTTAAGGGATATGTAACGAGGAAAATCATTCAATAGAAAATGAAACCATCCTCTTTCAGATCTGTTCTTTCAAATACATTTATGTTAAGTTCTGTGAAAAACAAAGAGGAGGACCCATTTCAGAAACCAAAAATATTCATTAAACAAAAAGGAAAAAGGCAAAAACAAAGCTACTTCTTTCAAGAGCAACAAAAATCCACAAAAAGGGAAAAACAAACCTCAGGGAGCCAGAAAGAGATACAGGATCACAGGTAGGTAGACGACTGACACTGAACTGACACAGAAGGACAGAAACACAGAGAATAAATAGACAGGGTAATCAAACACAGGTGAGACCCTTTTGGAAAAAGCCACAGGTCAGTATGGAGTGCAGACCTTTCAGTAGACTGAACCCTTGTGGTCATTCAGTAGGCATTTTTTGGGTCCACCTCAGTAGACTGAACATTTCAGCATGGATCTTCTGGGTTTTGTGTAGTATAGTTTAGATGCATCCTTTCAGGAAAGGAATTATATTTTAACACCCACAATGCTGTGTGGAAATTAAATGTTATACGTCACTTCACGTGCACCTCCAAATCGAAACAAACCAGGATAGAAAAAAAAAAAAAAAAAGGATGGATGCAGCGAGTTCGGACAACAGGCCTTTCAAATGTTAAGTTGTTCAATGGTTTACATGCAATGTGAAGTTTTGTGTTATTTACCGAGCCATCTTGCATATCACATCAGAGTTGGAGTGTCAATAACACGAGGCGGGCTAATGACGAGTCTTCCACACTGAATGAATCAGACGAAGTAGGAACAAATATCTGCCTACTGTGTGCGCCTACTGAACAGTAGGTCCTAACAGTATACAGCACGGATAGTAGGGACTGTCTACTGTCAGATTGTGTAGGCAATTTGCAATTCTGAAGCACCCACGATGTAAGACTAGACATGATACACAGGGGCTAAGATCTACAAAATACCACAGGAACCACTTAAGACTATGTTATAGGAAACATTCAAATAAAGAAACACACAAGTGAAACAAAGAACACCTGAGAAGAACGAGACAAAATGAAACAAGGAAATCTAAACTCTAAAATTATACAAAATACAAAACTAAACAAGACCAAATCATGACATTTATATAGAAATGAAGGCATTAATGGAAAATAATCTGAATCTGAAGCTTCAGTCCCAAAACTAACCAGGCAGCCACAAGCAGCTGGATCCAGATTCCCTCCTTTCTACAGGGGAGACCCAGCTCTCACTAAATCCAACTAATTCACCCAATAAACAGCTGGAATATGACATAATGTGAGGTGGGGGCTAAATAGCCTTAAGTCCTTTCATGAAAAACCCTGAAAAAAGGATGAAGCCGACTTTTCATGTGATAATACAGTTTGAAGTTCAACAGTCATTGCCAATCATACAGCTGTCAACATTCATCCACACGGGGCCAAAGAGCTCAGAGGCTGTCAAGCCCCTCCTCAACAATTTTCAACTCCTTAATAATTTATTAATGGCAGGCAGTCAAATTGCATATCAATAATGTAGAATGGCTCAGTACAATGTTGATACAAAACACCCTTTCAGTCATGCCCATTCATGCTCACAGACCTGCAGACATACAGTACGTGCTATGTTTAGTCCCATGTGGTCCAGCTCTGGCACGCTGCATAAATTCAATCTGCATCATTGAGCTGTGTAATGTTAGTTGATGAGGGAGCAACATAGAATGCTTCTCATGTATGCTTTTATGAGTCTGTATTTAAAAATGTACGCAGGATGGGGTCACAGAGGGAGAAATGAAGCTTTTTATAGAGGGGCTCTGTAGAAAAGAACGTATAAGCAGTCACACTGATATGAAGTGCAAGGACATGAAGCATTATTCATTACAAAAAAAAGCACTTTTAAAATCTATCTACCAAAATGTAAGATTTCTATCTTCAAGGCAATATTTCTGTGCAAATCTGGAGAAAGAATTTGGCAAATTTTTTTGAAAAAATGTGCACAAATTTACAACCTCCTCAGCTCTCCCTCCATTAGACAGCTATGTTGTGTGCCTGGGCATGGGCCAATCACGCATGTAGGACAAATTAAGTGACCAATGGCGGATTTCCATGTAGGTCAGCATCTTTTATTCAGCAGGCACGCGTACACAGTTACATGCCATCCCGCCCCGGGGGCCCAACCGAGACCCACTCTGCCACCGCGAGATGGCCCACCATTTTGTTCTGTTTTGAAAATGATCTCCATGCATGAGATTAGCTGGGGGGGGGGGGGGGGGGGCAAGATCTTCCCTTTGCTGTGCATCCCACTTTGGATATGTCCCTGCTGGTGTGTGTAAGTGTGTGTGAGTGTGTGCAGGTTTGTGCATGATGCCAGACTGCACATGTGAGTGTGTATGTATACGCTTATGTGTATTTAATGGAGGGTTTTTTTTACAAGTTGCATGTATATTATGTGTTGCAGCTGAGATTGAGGACAATGCTTACAGCTATGAACGCTTCACAATACGAGTCCAACTCATTTGCATACACAGTGGACGTCTGTGTGTGACGACGGCAGGGTCAAAGGGTAGAACATGGCTTTCATTAAGTTAACACGAGACTCCTCCTGGTTCCTTTTTCACTGAACTCTTCTTGACCCTGCACCTGCGTACTTTGCTGTGATAACATGCAATTGAACACATGGTTTTTTACTCTGTGACAGGAATCAGGTGTCAAATACACATCCAGGAGGCATTTAAAGCATCATGCTGAATCCAAAACGAGCGTGCACACAAGTATGTAAAGTTGGTCATGAGGATTTTTACGATGCCTCTGCACCAAAATGTAAACACGCCGCCTCTCTCTTTTTCTCTCAGCCGTTGGTTTCCCTCCACAGACTTAAAGCAGCAACAAAGCAACTAGGCAGAGCAGAGAGAGAGAGAGAGAGGAGAGAGAGAGAGAGAGAGAGAGAGAGGGAGA